>NC_139234.1:50695965-51374715 GCF_977018435.1 Lepisma saccharinum
TAGTGGCTTTTTACTATTTCGTGAGACGACGTCACATAAACTGACGGTGAAGGATGGAGTTACACTCTTCAGTAGTAACGTCTGGAAAAAACTGTCATGGTTTCACTTTCACGCAGCCTGTTGTGTGTTATGTAATCATGATGATCCACGCAATTTTGCTGTCAGTTCCGAAGGCTCCTGTCTATGGTCTGGCGGACGACGTTTCATCTACTATATTATTTTTTATTGCAAAAGCAACAATTGGAGCGTTACCACACGCGTTTAAGCAAGAACAAACAAAAGAAACAAGCAAAATCTGTATTTCGCGAACACCTACCTGACACCAGGAATATTTCAAATGATGTGTATCTTCTTTATTTAAGTTAAGATTTGGAATATCTCTGTGTGTGTGTGTGTCACTTGGCTGTATTTTCTATTTTCATTTTTACTGTTTTTCATTTGTATCTTCAGTTCGTTCATATTAAATCATTTAGTTTATTGTTATAATTCCCCGTCCATATTACACCGCTTCGATACCCGATGGAGGCACATTTCACAGTGGTTCGGGACCCATTTTAAACTGTAGGACCAGTACCCGATTAACTTTTCTGTGCATAAACTAGACTTAAAACAACAATTTAAACAAACGAACATTGCACCGTGCCATGAAGGCACATATAGGTGTAATCCAGAGGTAGAACCCTACAGATCTCGATGTCAGCGATTTATTTTGGAGGTGAGGTGTTCAACACCAAGCTCTGGCGGCCTTTATCCCAAGGATTGACACCAGGTACCTATTCATTGTAGGCTGGGTTTGCCCAAGAGCAGCTTTAAGAAAGGACAAGGTCGAAAAAATTTTGACTTTAGATCACCTATTCCGGGAATCAAACCCTGGTCTCCCGTGTTGCAGTCAGACAGTCTGGACCACCACGGTTCCAGAGCCGAACCTGGACCTAACTATAACCTAAGGCTGTAGTCTACTGTTTTACTAGAGAGATGGCGCTTCAATAAAACCTACCGTTCAATCCTATAGACACAAAACAACCAAGCACACGATCAACGATGATCATTTCATGTTATTCCATAATTTGAACGTGACCTTACCCCCTCTAATGCAATCGCTGTAATGAGCAAGGGGTGGACGTTTGCAGTCTCTCATTCCGCATGTCCCAACGCAAGCTTGTAATATGTGTTAGTTATTAGCAACTCGCAGTACAATGCGTTGTTCACAGATCCAATACTGAATGGGTCGTGCGCGTATTACCATATCGTTCATTGGCGTTGCTGATTGTTGCGTGGCGCACCCATTAAACACCCACGTGACAAATTCAGTCATCGGAATGGACCAGTATGGAGCCGCGGACCATGTGGGAACATGGCGCCGGGGTTAACGATGGGAGGCACGTACCATAGCATTCCGCAATATGATCTGCGGCCACTGCGGAGTAATCGAACTCTGCACTGCAGCTTCGGAAGATATCTGGCCCTCCCCTCCTCTCCACGTTCGCTCTTTCGGGATGCTCTAGCGCAAGGCTTATACCGGCGTGCCCAGAAGGGTCTTTTTGAAGCTTTCTTTTCCCCGAAATCTTGATAAAAAGTTTCGTCTCGGTCATATTAATGTAGATATCCGCTTGGAATTTCCGCAAGAAGGTATCGATCCCACCAACAAGACAAGCACTTTTGTCGAGACGAGAGTAAGACCGAGACAAGATCTAAATCTCGTTTCGTTCGAGAAGTCGCATTGTAAAGTACATTTCTTTTAGGTTAAATTTTCAAATATTGTACTAAAAACTTCGAACGAGACCGAGAGTCACTGACACTGTCTCGAACTCGGTCTTTTCTCAAAATTCGATACACTCAACGGCAAAAGTGGTATTCGATGGCCACAATTAAAGTTGCCCTATTCAGAGCCCTCTGGAGCCCGTTTGAAGCAGCGGATTGCGGTGAAACTTGGCATGGAGGCTATGGAGACCATGGGGAAGCGAATGCTGACAAAAATAGGTTAAATTTTCACAAGAACATTCCTGGAAACGCTTCGTGAGACCATTGATAATGCTGCCTTAAGCTTCCAAAGCTTCATTCACGTTGACGGGGCGCATACTGAACACTGCTGTACCGACATAAACCCAAATTACTGGTTGTCATGTCTTCAGCGCCTCAGTGCCACCTGGTGGTGAAAATTTAAACTTTTTTTCGTCGGCATTCGCTTCCCCTTTGTCTCCATAGCCTCTCTACGTAGTTTCACCGTAACCCGCTGCTTCAAACAGGCTCCAGAGGGGTCTGAATTGTGGCCACCCAGTATTAGGCAAATTGCCTTTCGCCATTTTCATTCAATCAGTCTGTTTTCCAGACTGTAAAGTGGATTTTAATAGGAAATTTTCAGTGTAAATTTTCACCACCGCCGTTGAGTTAGGCAACACACATAACGCCTCACAGGGAAGAGAGTTTTTCAGGATCTAGGTGTCCCATTTTTTTTGCCGGTGACTGTACACTACAAACCACCTTAGCTTTTGAAACTTTGTTTTGGATGAAGTACATCATCTTTAAGTTAAATAACCGAGTATTCAGTATCGGTTTCATGAGAACGGTTACATTACCCTCCCCCTTACCACGTGTTATATTGAGGCAGTGTATGAGCGATGATTTCTCAGATGCGCGTTTTAACATCTTATCAGCCAGCGCACCCGTGCGGGCAACGCAATTCCGCGCTTATCAAATGCGCCGTAAAAGAAGCAGTTACGTGGTTTCCCAGGCCCTCTTAAGACACATTAAGAGGCAACAAGGTCGTATCTTGTTCCGTTAAAGAAACTCGAAGGGGGAGAGAGAGAGACAGAGAGATTCAATTCAGTCTTTAGTGGTTGGCGTGTGTGCAGGGCGGGGAGGCCCGTAAAGCACCATTGGAACCAAATGATTTCTTTTTGGACGTTGTTGGTACTGATGAGTCGACCAACAAGGAGATGAGAAGTTTTGATGGAGGGAATTAAGGGCTGCAGGAAGTTTTTTTCCCGTGGCCCTTAAGGAAGGGGGATGTGAGCCAAGTAACGTCTCCCCGGTTCATCATCGTAAAGGCAGGAATTTAATGATTTTCACTTCTTCTCGTCGGCAAGATTGCTGGGAAGCTTCCCTTGAAGGTTCATGGAAGCTTGTCCCTTGTCAAAGTGTCCGTCAAGTTTGGTTTGTGGGTCTCTGGGGGTCTTAACCCCCTAGTTTCGAGTTGCGTTGACGTTACGCCTTTGGAGCTCCTAATTCTTAGGTAGCAGAGAGTTTTAACCATCCTCTTCATTGCACAACGCAGGGTTTGATATTTAGATAGTTTACGTTCCGCGACACGCGATACAGTTAATTATTTTTTGGTTCCTTAGCTGAATAACTGGTAGAATCAGAGTGACCGGCCCAACCTCTGTGGCGGAGTTGTTAGCACAGCGCGCTAAGGCGCCAGGTGTCCTGGGTTCGAATCATGGCCTGGCCATGGGTGTTCCTTGTAAGTGTACCTTCATCAATTTCATCATGTCATCACTTATCCTCTTCTTCGCGATAAGCCAAAAGTGGCAGAAAAGCGAAGTAAAATAAGCCCGATCAATTAGTGACAGACACCGAAATCTCTTAAAGCAAAACATGTTGTAACGAACCCCGTGGGGTCAGAAACGATGCTGCGTCTCCGCCACTTTGGGCGGAGTAGTGTGAATAGAGTTTGAGTTGAATTCCAAGTCCACTTTATGCACAGAAAGGCTAACCGGAACCTGACCCACAGTTTAGGGTGGTATCCGAACCACTATCTGCCTCCAGCCGGGGACAATAGAGATGTGTTTATGATGTACACACTTGTAAGTCATCCCCAGTTCGCGCCAAGAACACCCAAGCCGGGAAGAAGAAAGTGTGTTGACACTTGAAGAGCAACTGCAACATTTATTGGCCTATAGAATGAACTCGGGTGCGAGGAGAGAAAAAAACCTGTTCGTTTTGGTTGATTTTTTGTTGTTTTAAATCCACTTTATGCACAGATAATCGGGACTGGATCTACAGTTTAAAATGAGGTGCGAACCACTATGTCATGTGTCTCCACCGGGTATCAAACCCGGGACCCCTTTAATTGTTCGTTTTGTGGTGCACTGGCTGCCTCCTACTACTCCCTCATATAACGCACATGCAGATACACAGTCCAATTGTCAACTGTGTGTCGTGTAACGTAACGTTATGTGTTTACGTGCTCTAATTTCTTACAAATACTCAAAATATTATTGTCTATTTTCTTAATAATAAACTGGTTAAGTATTGTCCGTTTAAAAATTGTTAATTAGATGTTTTATATAAACAAATTCAAAGGCGACACCAAATTGGAAAAGCAATATTTTCTTATTTTGTCATTTTTACATTTTTGAAAATAATTGAAAGAACTTCCTGTCGTCTCTCCACTCTTACCACCTCTTCCAACTTCGGAGTTTCCTGCACCTTCGATTGACTCGTCTGTCTCTGCCCTTCCGAAGTCAGAAACACCAATGGTCAATATCAGCAGAGGTTTTAAGAGCTTCGCGCGCAGTACCTGAATTTTAACGTGTTTTATACGGATGGGTCCAAGACATTTGAATCATTTGGTTGCGCCTTCGTCCTAGACTCGCAAAGTTCCAGTTACTCGTTACATCCTGCCTGTTCCATCTACACGGCAGAGTTGTACGCCATACAAAGCTCTGGACTTTGCTGACGTCAGTGGTATGAAGAAATCCTTGTCTGCAGTGATTCGACCAGCTCGCTGCAGACACCGGAATCGCCGAATTCCCGGCATCCGGTTGTGCAGCCCACCTTCCGACGGTTCGTGTCCTTATCTGCCAGTTCTGCCGTCTTCTCCTGTTGGGTCCCTAGTCACGAGCGCATACAGGGGAACGAAGCAGCCGATGCTACCGCCGGTCTGCTGATGTAGACAGCGACGTTCTCCTCCACCTTCTGCCAGCTAGAGACCTGCAGATTGTTTTCCGTTGTTCCGTTCTTGAAACCTGGCAGGCAGAGTGGGATGAGATAAGTGGGAACCAGCTTCGAGCTATCAAACACATCACTAGTGCTTGGCGTTCCTCGACTCGTCCCTCCCACCGAAAAGAAGTCATCTTAACGCGGCTCCGAATAGGACACAGCCGTCTCACGCATCGTCACTTGCTGCAAGGACTGGACCCTCCGTTGTGCCGTACTTGTGACGTTGTTTTAAGTGTTCGACAGATTCTTTTCGAATGTGCCCATCCTCACCTCAGACAGTATTTTAACCTTCCCAACGATTTGTCATCCATGCTGGGTAAGGATTTTAGATAAGGGGATCTTCCCCTTGTATATTGAAGGGTGCAAAATGGCCAAACGTGCCGACGCATCCAACACCTTTAAATCAATTAATCAATCAATTGAAAGATAATTGTTTTCCTACATTCTGCGCAAATTCTTACCTTCCCTTTGTAACAATTTGTGATATGAAAATTTAAGTATCACTCACTTACCTTAGTTTTCGGTGTGAAAATAACCTTTCTTTAAGTTCCTAGCAACGTCCGTTGACCCTGTTCATTAATGCAGCCATGATGTAGATATTTTCCTATTGAGTACTTAGCTGTATGTAACTCTTCATGTAATCTCTGGACTGAATCTTACATAGATGTCACTCTTGTTTGATGCACGTTTTCTAACTTGGAGTTGCATCATCTGCGTTATTGTTGATCTGCAGGATAAGGTATGAGAAAAAAATGTCGGATTTCGTCCCTGGAAACAGACGTTGCTAAGGACGTCAAAAAGGACATTTTCACTCTTAAAAAATGAGATTTTTTAAAATTTTGAGATAATTTCCTGAGGCTCGTAATGGGGCAGTTTATGCCTCCAGGGATTTAATTATTCTGTGTAGCTGATCAATGGTGGTTGATTCGTGCTGAACTGTTTTGGGCTTTCAATCACTGTACTTGGTTTATTATGAATACCAGTGTTTCAGAGATCGGTTTTGTCTCCATCTTGAAGTGGTGCATTTTTTTCTATGGCGGTAGTATCGGAACACAGGATGTGTTTGGAGAAGGCGTCAATATGAACAGCCAGAGCGCAAAGCGGAAAAGAAAACAGAATGCCTGGCTGAGAGGATTATTCTCTTGGTCGCCCAAACTGCACTATGTCGGAGTTAGCCAGGGTTGACAAAGAGTAACCAAAATTTTATGTGCCTTCTCCTCCAATCCAGCTTGCATGCAACTGTCGGACTTTGAATGGTTGTGAGCGTATCATTTTTTTCTTCAACATTTTCAATTTTTGAGAGCTTATAGAGAAACAAGAGGGCCCAACCACCTCATATGTTTAATAATTTTTGGACTTACCTGGCAGCTCATGAACATAAGAAATATGATTAGGGTGTTTTGCCTTGTTCATGGTTATTTTATGTCCCAAAGATGAGAAATTATGAAAAAAAAAACATTATTTGATTATTTGTAATATAGCATGGAAATTAGATACAGATCTAATCTTGGATCAAAAATAGTAATATTCAAAATGAAAGAGCATTTATTTATTAAGAAAATGGTCTTTGATTCATCACATTTTAGAACAGAAGTTTCAGCAATTTTCATAAAGGTCTGAAAACGTCAAAATCACCGTATGCGACTAAATGAAATTGGCCGCTAGTTCTAAACGCAAGTCTGAAGAAAGAAACTGAATAATATAGAAGTAAGTGGTTAAATTACACTAGAAAACAAATTAATTTTTTTTTTTTGGCCTCCACAGCGAAATTGTCTGCCTGCTATCGAAACGGGAACGCTGAATTCGAAAATGCTCGGACAGGCAACGTTTAGTTGTTACAGCTATATTTCAGTATGTAGGGAAATATATACAATTAATATACAGTGCTATAAATCGGACATCACTCAAAAATATTAATAATAAATGGTGATACAGCAATTTAATTCATGACCAAAAATGGACAAGTTACAAGAAATAATTACATACTTGCAAGAAAGATTTCAGCTTATTCCATCTTCTCTCGGAATATAGCTCCAGCGGCAGAAGCAGTAGGGAATGTGTGAATATTTCGTATATATCGATCGCGAGGTCTCAATGCCAAGTTTTATCGCGATGAAGGAAACTTAGAAGTCGAAGGTCTGAGGTCGCCGGCATCTGTGCACCCCTGCTTTAACCCCCACGCTGCCCTGTACATCATTTATGGGGGCAAGGGGCTGCTTCCTTGCATGTAAAGTGCGTTCTGTCTGGAACGTTCGATTGGAGGGGAGCTCAGGCTACAAAATATATTTTCTACGGGATCTGGCAAAGTGTTAGTGGTATGTTGGGGGAAAAAACGTGCTGTGGCTCATCTCATAGCTGCACCATGCTCAACAATCACTCCTTTATCATTGTTGCAACTTATTGTTCACACTAGGAATGGTACCCAAGGACCGAGGCGAGATCGGTTGGTTCTTTAGCAAATTAAAATATAAACATTTCCCCTTCCCCCTAAATGTACGGTAGCTGATTAAATGTTACATGTTCTGTTTTGTGTGCAAAATAGGGATGGCTAGATCCGGATAATTTTCTATCCGAATTTCAAACATCCGGATATCGGATATTCATATATACGAATTATCCGGATATCCAATATTCGAATTATCCGGATATTCGGGTTATCTTAAATGTCCGGATATCCAAGAGTGTGCATTATCCGGCTAATTCGTAGTATCCGGATATCCGAATTATCCGGATCTTCGGATATCTGAATCATCCGTTGTATCCGAAACGGATGTTGGATAATTATAATGAATGAATTAAGTAAGTCCAATAAAATTGTGTGCTTTGGCACATGTGACCATTTTGCACCCTGTAATGTATTCGGATAATTTGAAATCCGGATATCAGTTATCCGGATTTTGTGGCCATCGCTTGTGCAAATACTTGTGCTTTTAGTTTATATTTCTAGAAAATCTTTTAGTTGTTATTTGAAGAGAAATCCGAGAACGAGAATTTTCCTTCGAACCGATAGACTATAATGAGACTTTCAAGAGGGGAAAATCCCACTTCATCCCCCTACAAATATCACTCGGACTTTGCTTTATTTAACGCTTTATGTACAGTCACGTAAACTTCTGGGTTGTTGTAACGATGCCATTTTGTTTCAAAGGGATCGTGACTATACCATCGTTATCAGTACAGCAGAAATGGCTAAAGCTTTTAAGGGAAGAGGCCAAACAGAGCAGCAGGGAATATTCCTTGACTGTTGATATTGTTGCATGTTGTTAGAAAAACACTAAATTTATAAAATAATCATTTCATACACTCTACAACATGTGCACCATTGCTTCACTCATTTCTAACAACAATCTCACAGAATATCAACTGTTAAGTTAAATCTGCCCTTGGTTGAACATTTAGCCATAGTTATACTCTTAACAGATATGAATGAACACAGTTAAAATTGTGTACTTACAAGTTGCTGAATGTTTGTGTAAAAGAAGTTTTATAAATAACTGCATTGTGGAAATACGTACATGACAATTTGTCATGTCGTTAGTAAGTTCAGCATCATTGGAACCCATATAAGTATAATTATGCAGTATTTGGGATTGGTTTGATTTGATTGTTTGATTTTTTTAAAGTTCACTTTATGCACAGTAAGGCTAATCGGGACTGGACCTACAGTTTAAAGTGGGGATCCGAACCACTATGTGCCTCCACCGGGTATCGAACCCAGGATCCCTTGATTACAAGGCGACGAAAATTTTGGGATTCGTTGGTAAGGAAATGAGAAAATTATAAGGCTCTTCTGTTACCTTAGATTCACCACACCCTTGCTTGCACTAAAAGCTTGATTAACAGGAGCCACCTCTTGTTTCCTTTGCTTCTCAGAATTGTCTTCTGAGGCTATCCCCCCCTCCCTCCAGTCCCGCCGTAGAAATTACTTTTTAAATTCTGATTTTTTGTGGGGGAAAGTTTTGCGACTTTCCCCGGAGGGACATGAGGAAACTCGCTGAATTATTCAAACGCGAAAAATTCGTACACGGATGTAGTTTCCAGAGCACACGAAGAGCTGAATTTAAGACAAACAGAATCTCGATAAGTCAACAGACCATTGCAGGAAAACTTCTGTGGGACTTTCTGTTCGTTCCAACCAAGTTAAAAGCAGTTCCCGGGCGAAGTTGAAGCTCTGATCTGAGCGAGGGAGTGAAGGTTGTGTCTTTTCTCGGATGGATGGAGACAAGAGACGGACGGACTGTGTGAGAGAGAGGGAGAGTTGGGTTAAAACGTAGCTACAAATAAATAGAAAGGATGTGAGAATTGAGATATGAGAAGGAGAGAGAGAAATTAAGATGAGAAGTGAGTTGAAGTCAAAAGAAATGCAACAACGAAAGCAAGGGAGAGAAAGTTGCGTGAAAGTGTGGGAAGAGAGAATTGAAGTGAAAGTGAAAATTCATACAGGAAAATGAGAAACAGGAGTGAGAAGGAGAGAGAGAGAACCTGAAAAAGAGAAGAGAGAGCGATTTAGAAAGATTGAAAGCGAATAAGACTGAGAGAAATGAAGGCGAGAAGTGCGACGAAGTGTAAAGAAATGTGAGTGAGAGGGAGAGAGAGAGAAGAGAGAGAGAGAGAGAGAGAGAGAGAGAGAGAGAGAGAAGTCGAAATTAATTAAAATTTCCAATTTCTCTCAAGCCCTTTGAATGCACCTAAACAATTTTAGTTATTAGCCCCGCACAGACGTAGGACCTCTTATGGTGATTGGAACCCCTAGGCCACTGAACTTAAGTGTACAGTACATCTAGTCAGTCCTTTCAAAAAGATTTTAACTTCTTTTAGCTATGATTTAATACTGTCTTAAACAACCAGTTCTGGCAACACTAGCTGGAACACTTCATCCAAAATTTGTTATTCGCAATTTTCCTATTTTTTCTGTGTCAGGTTTACTCTCCAGTTCATCTTATCGGAAATGCCTCTGTTGTCATAAATTTCACCCAATCTCGTTCTCTTGTAAGCCGTAAATTAGTTAAAACTGTTTCGAAAGTCAGCATGACATGCCAGGGGGAAACTGATAGCAGTTTTGTGAAAAGGCTGTTGAAAATGCACGCACCAGTTTTTGTCATGTTGCTTGCTGGCTTGAATAAAAAACAGTCTTGCACACGCGACATCTTTGTCACAGATTCGAAACTTGCGTGTCATGTTCCCCCCCCCCCCCCATAACACCATGTATGTATCTTAAGTGGCTTTTACTGCAGTAATTCTTAATAGCTGTACAATAGACACAGACAGCAATAACATGTAAATTCTCTGAAGGGACGAAATAAGCAATTGGAGAGCGAAAATAGGCAGAAATTGGTACTTAACAGCTTAATTAAGCACTAAAATTAAAAAAAATTGGGATTAGGTTGAAACGTTTTGCACTAAACGAGGAAATTATGTAGCATGAAAGAAAAAAAGAAGACAAGAAAATACGGAAATGGGGCGCTTAGAGACGAAAATAGTTACAATATAGTGGAAATAGACACTTAATGAAAGAGCATATTTGCAACGCAGTGAGACAAACAACTTTTTAATTATCTTGTGTCTGGAGGGGAGTTATTTTTGCCTATATATATCTTCCTGTGTTTGTACCTTATTTCATTTGTATTTGGTACAGAGTCTGAAGAAGACCTTGCTAAAAGGTTGAAACGTAACATTTAGTTTTATGTTTTATAATAAAATAAATTATGCCTTGGTCAGCATATTTAGTTTTTGATTATCATGGAAACAAGCCTTAATGGTTTTATAAGGGAGAATATGCACTTGAAGAGGAAAAATACCTGCTAAACGAGCACGCAGTAGAGAAAGCGACGTTACATAACAAAAATACAGCTTGGTAGCAGGGCCGGCGCTAGTGATTTTGCCGCCCTGGGCGGTGGCGACAGATCCCGCTCCCTTTCAACACCCCCGTCATTACGCAGCAACGGGAAAATGAAAATCAATATATTCCTGAGTAAAGCATCAAACTATAAAATAAATAATGAGACTTGTTACGCTATTGCAATACTATTAAGCACAAAAGTATATCTCGCTCGACCACAGTTAATCATTAACAAATGCGACATTAATTTCATATTATTATTATATTTTATGAAGAAAGAAATGAAGGCTTGACTTCATATCTTTACCGTTGTAGGTCGTTATAGTTGATTGGATTTTTAAAAGGATTACATGTATATTCCCGGATCTCCCACGTGGCTGATCTAAGGTCTGAATTATTTCCTGAGTTGTCCCCGCATAAATAGGCTCTGGGATTCGCCCAACCTCAAGTTAATGTGTATCTGGGGGCAACCCTGAGAGGTAAAGGTGGCCGGAGAGTGGTGCTGATCACATCACCTCCAAAATGGCCAATGTGTGTGGTCCTACCCCCACATCCCCTAAATGTGCCTTCATTACATGGTGCTATATGCACAGGGAGCTTTACCTTTGCATGTAATATTCTTTTCGTATAATGCTATCTTGCATAAAATGGAAACAAGCGTGTTTCAGACATGATTGACCGAATATAATATTTTTATTAGTCTTAATTTCCAAAAAAAACTCGTTCGCCACTTGCCACGGTTACCGAGAAAAATAAATTCGAAGCTCTACACTCACGTTTGGTGCAAAATCATGACCCTTTATCAGTTTAAGGTCTCTTTTGGTGTAATTATTGTACTATAGCCCAAAGCACTTTTAGTTCATCTTTAAATTCAGTAGCCTTCATATGTTAACATTCCGGCAAGTTTTCTACAATTTGCAGATAAAAGATCAGACGGCATGTCTTTATGCTTACTAATATCATAAAATAAATTGAAAATTCACTATGATGTTTAAGCAGCTCAAATCTTTCTCTTAGAGCTAAAATAATCGTCTAGGACCTGGTAATAAAAATCAACTTTGTACCGTTTTTGTGGATCTTCAACAGTTTCATTATACTGAAACTACTACTTCTTTCGATTTCAGCTCTGTACGGTGTTGCCTATCTTTGGATCATCTACGAGGGTCACTATTTATATTTTGAGCCTTGGCAACACTGATTGAAGTTAGGCGCGATTTGACGTTTGCACGGAATCGTCTGACATTATTGACCATAACGTACTTCAAATGTTTTGTCAATAGCTTGATTTGTGTTGTTTATGTTGCCTTGGAGATTGCGCGACAACAACAAAATGGAATTAACTCGTGAACATTTTCGTGCGATGATTTTTTACGATTTTCGACGTGGATTATCAAGACAAGAGTGCATCGATCAACTTACTTCCACATATGGCGTTGAAGCCCCATCCTTTGCCACTGTGAAACGCTGGTATAAGGAATTTAATCGTGGTCGCCATTCGCTCACCGACGAGATTCGCGAAGGTCGTCCAAAATCAGTTGCTGTTCAAAAAAACATTGATGCTGTGCAAAACCTAATACTGCAAGATCGTCATGTGACATACTGTGAGATTGAGGCAACCATAGGCATTAGTTCCACCAGCATATATAAAATATTACATGATCATTTAGCTGTGAGAAAGGTATGTTCTCGTTGGATCCCACACAATTTGACAAAAACTGAAAAAGACGCTCGCGTCAATTGGTGCAAACAAATGCTCAATAAATACAATCGTGGTGCTTCAAAAGACGTATATAAGATTGTAACAGGTGACGAATCATGGATATATGCATATGAGCCGGAACGTAAACAGCAGTCGACTGTATGGGTGTTTCAAGATGAACCCAATCCAACAAAAGTTGTTCGCGCTCGAAGCACATCGAAACAAATGGTCGCCTGTTTTTTCGGGAAAACTGGTCATGTGGCAACTGTGCCTTTAGAGGAACGTAGAACGGTCAACTCTGAATGGTACACAACAATTTGTTTGCCAGAGGTCTTCGGTCAAATACGGAAAACAAACAAACGCCGTCGGATCATTCTTCATCAAGACAAGGGCCTCCTCGATGGCGCAGTGGTAGCGTCGTCGCCTTGTAATCAAGGGGTCCCGGGTTCGATACCCGGTGGAGGTACATAGTGGTTCGGATCCCACTTTAAACTGTAGGTCCAGTCCCGATTAGCCTTACTGTGCATAAAGTGGACTTAAAACACCAAATCACAAATCATTCATCAAGACAATGCCAGCTGTCACACATCTCGTCTAACAACCGACTTTATGAACAGTCAAAAAATCGAATTGATGGGTCATCCGCCGTACAGTCCTGATTTGGCACCCAATGACTTCTTCTTGTTCCCGACTGTGAAGTATAAATTGCGTGGACAACGATTTTCGTCGGCGGAAGACGCCGTTGATGCGTTCAAAAACCATATTATGGAGGTGTCTCAAGAAGATTGGAAAAACTGCTTTGACAAATGGTTCGAACGAATGCAAAAGTGTATTGACCATAAAGGAAAATACTTCGAAAAACAATAAAGCAGTTTTCAATGCCAAATTCCTGTTTTTTCATTGTTAGGCTCAAAATATAAATAGTGACCCTCGTATATCTAAATTCGATGCTAATTCTTTCTCATCAACCGGGACACTCAGGTCGCCGCCTCCCGAAGCCTCCACGAGTGGAGGGAGGGAGACCCTGCCAGGTTGCAAAGTGGCGTCTGATATGTTTGCAAAAAATCATCTAACAGCATCTAACACATCGCAGATTAATGTTTTGAAGACATTTGCTCATTACATTACGTGGAGTAAAAAGTCATACCAGATAACTAGTGAGTAAAGGAATGTAAAGCCACACAACTGGTTGCAATACACTGAGCCTCATGTGCGACAGTTATTGTCGCCAATTATTTGAAGGAGCGCATTATAGATCTCTCCCACTTGATGTCTGAACGGAGTTAAGGCATCGAATCTGCTTTCCCACCATGTGGTACTCGGAGTTAAGGCATCGAATCTGCTTTCCCACCTTGTGGTACTCAGTAGTTTTAAAGTGAGACTACAAATATGTTCCTTCAAAACTTTGGGTTGGCACATATTAACTTCCAAGTTATATAATATAATATTACAACTTTCAAGTTTTAAATAGGCTTATTTTTTCTTGTCTTCAAATTTTGCACGGTTCACCCACTCCTTCCGCCGACCCTGATTTGGTAGTCGTGGGTTTTCCTCAACAAGCGTGCTGCGAACTTCCAGCAAGCACGCTGCAAACTTCCAGCAAGCACGCTGCAAACTCTCAGCAAGCACGCTGCAAACTCCCAGCAAGCACGCTTCGAACTCCCAGCAAGCGTCCTGCAAACTCCCAGCAAGCACGCTGCAAACGTTCAGCAAGCTTGCTGAAAACTCCCAGCAAGCACGCTTCGAACTCCCAGCAAGCGTGCTACAAATTCCCAGCAAGAGTGCTACAAACTCCCAGCAAGCGTGCTACAAACTCCCAGCAAGCACGCTGCAAACGTTCAGCAAGCGTGCTGAAAACTTACAGACGACTCCTATGCAGCATTATCTTCCCGCTTTCCACATCATCAGGCTATCAATTAGTGTGCAAGCAAATTGCCACGTTTTCTTAACATAGTTTACCGAGGATGGAGGAAAAGATTTTCCATCTCCTCTCGTTGACGACCGAGCGAGAGTACTCTGGCAATATCCGGAGGGTAATGATGACGAAATTTGATGATTTGCATTCAGAGGAGTCTCCTCTCGGATCCGGATTGTTGGAAAACTTTTCTCTCAACAAAAGGACGCTCGAAAATTCTACATTTTTTTGGAAAAGGCGGAAAACAGACACACACAGATAGAAAAATCGATATAATTTCCATTAAGGAGCAATCGCTGAGAAGGATTGAAAAGAAAGGACGAGACGAAACGTTGAAGTTTTAACAAGGGACAGTGACGTCATTTGCACTTGGGAATTTGGGGGTGGGGTGGAGAACGCAATCTTCTTTTTGTCTTGACAATCTTGACGCGACTTAGGCCTTATACGACGCAACTTTCGTCCTTGGCATATTATAGAGCGTGACATTCAATTACCGGTGACAAAAAAGCAAGAGGGGGACACTGCTCCCGAGGCCTCCGCTGGCGACGGAAATTAAGCTTTTTTCAATAAAGACACGTACGTTGTCTCCTGCTAACAAAGCACATGCCTTCTGCCTGGGACGTTAATTAAAGCAAGTTGAGGACCTTTTTATGTTGTAGAAACTTATGTCGTAATAGTGAACGAGGAAGAGTTGACTTGGGTACGAAACTGAAATAACGACGAGAATCAAAATCCAGAAGTAATTACACTTCTGTTTTCATTAACCTACATAAGCCTCAGTCCAGTAGCAAGTAGCTGAATAGGATTGTGATGTTTGGTTGATGTCTGCCTTTTGCTTTCGTATTGTGTGCCTACGGTAGTTGACGTTCGAACTGACACCTGGAGGGAAAAGTGGCAACTGTACTACCCGGGAGCTTTTCGATATTCAGACGGCATAGGAATGTGACGAGGAGCAACGTAATGGCGCGCTTGCGCATTCGGACACAGGCTTATTTGTTACTGTAAAATATGAATTATATAAGCTCTCTAGTTCCAAGGGAATCTTGTATTTTGTTGTGTTAATTGCTTGGGGATGAAGGCCCCTTCCTGTTGACGTAACCACGACCTTTTTCTTTTGCCACAATTACAGTGCCTCATTGCACTGTTACAAATCAAAGGTTTCCAACTGCATGAACAGGACCGCCCCGTTTACCCCCTGTTAGAACGCTACAGTACCGCTGCTTGCTCTGCTGTCCAAACATCTGTACGAGAGCGCTTAGTCCGGACTGCCTCACGATCACACGTGATCCTGAGCTGCGGAACAGCGGAGAGGACCAGGCTCTCATAAACGCCGTGCATGAGTGGTTAGACACATCCATTTTGCTCGTTCTCGGCGTCTGCAAGGAAGCTATGTTCCTTGCCAACAGCAGCTAGGTTGCCAACTCCAGAAACACTGTCATCTTCTTATCGAAATGAACAACTTTTTCACAATTCCTAATCGAATGTTAAGAAAAAATGTAAAAAAAGATGGAAAATTTCCACTTGAATGAGGAAAATATTGAAGAGGTTAAAGAGTTTACATATCTGGGTAGTTTGGTGACAAATAAAGGGGGAACAGAAGATCTTAAATCGAGAATTAGGAAAGCAAATGTGGCATTTATTCAGCTATATAAAGTTTGGAAAGCCAGAGAAATTTCAATAAGAACTAAGCTGCGAATTTTTAGAACTAATGTGAAGCCGCTCTTCTGTATGGATGTGAAACTTGGAAAGTAACAAAGAAAATTACTAAAGATCTACAGACATTCTTAAATAGATGCCTAAGGAAACTTCTAGGAAAATATTGGCCAGATATTATCTCAAATGTAGACCTATGGAAACGTACACAAGAGGAACCGGTGGCAATACAGATCAAAAGAAGAAAGTGGAAGTGGATTGGCCACACATTGAGGAAAGATCCATCGGCAATAGAAATACAAGCATTGAGCTGGAACCCACAAGGACAACGTAGGAGAGGATGGCCACGAGTAAGTTGGACAAGAACAATAGAGCAAGAAATATGGAAAGCAGGAAAGATCTGGAACGAGATAAGGAAGATGGCTGGAAACAGAGTCCGTTGGCGATGCTTCGTTGAGTCCCTATGTTCCGTAGCGGAGTAACAGGAAATATGTGAAGTAATCGATTTTTCTTCTGCAGTGTCTGCGATTGGGGGGGGGGGGGCATGTGTGAGTAGTCCCCCCTTCCACAGTTCTCACCACTTTTGCCCCCGTGCAGATAGCTTACTAAACTGGAATTTACGCTCCTGGCAACAAAGATGAAATTCACAATTAAAGATTGTTTTTTAGGATAAAAGTTGGAGAATCTTTAGGGTGTTTTTCTGAAGAATGTTTTTCAAGATAAAAGTTGGAGAATCTTTAGCACGTTTTTCAATAAGTTTTTAATAACAGTAGAAAAGTGTACTATCTTCTTGAAACGGGCTAAATTTATTCGTAGGAAGTCGTAACATGACTTTCGACCTTTGACTACCACAATGCTGAGGCTCGAACGAGAGTGCGTCGTTTTTGGATGATGGAAGTTTGCAGGAAGAATCAGCGTCTTGCATCCCTCAAAGGAGGAATAATATGGATTGAGGGGAAGGAAAGGTGCAGAGGAAGAGAGCAAGAAGCTTTTGGCTACGAGGCTAATATTCCAGCATCAAGTAGGGGGATTTTTTGTGAGCATTCGCTGCCTGCTCGTCTGTAAACGTCTTGTAAGTTGTGAAGTTGAGATTCTGTGACAAGACACCCTCAATCGTAAACTTTCCTTCTGAACCTCCAAATATCCTTGTCTGGAATTCGAGAGTTCCGTAGAACGGAAGGTGTAACTTCGTTGAAAGAACTTTGAACTTCAGAGTTTTGCTTCTTGGTACTGGCACCTCCCTTGCAGAGGTCTTCCAGTTAGATGTTTATTTCATGTATTTATTTATCATAAAAGGCAAGTTTCCTGAAAGAAGGAAAAGTATCAAACGGCGAAAGGTCATTGGGAGCTAAACTGAAATGTTTTCCCTTTCGTTGATATTGTACGGAAGTCAAGGGAACACTTGCTGTGATTTCTTTTTCTGTTCACTGTGATTTTCTTTCGTGGAAAGTAAAATAAATCTTATTCCTATTTCAAATATTTCAAAATAAAGTATTGCCCTTCCTCCAAAAGTGTCGTTTCTCCCCATAAAAATAAAAGGAAATAAAAGTCTGCCCCGCCCCCTTTCCAGGAAAAGTCTTGGTACTACGCTCATGATGAAGTTGTCTGTTACCGTAGCGAGGAGTTCATACTATGTATTTTCATGGTAATGAGCGGATTTAATGAATTTGCTAGCTGGTTTCTGAATTCAGTGAACAGGGTCGGTCCCTTCAACACATGTGAATAGAAACTTCCATATTTACGAGCAAAATCAATGGGTTTATGTTTGGTCATTTCTACCACGTTAAGTTAAAAGCGACGATGGGAATATGCGATGAAAGTGAATAAATGAAGACAGGATTCGACATTGCAGCGCGTTTTCTATCTACCACAGCATTTATTTTATTTATTTATTTAAACGTTTTTATACTGCCGTGAACAGCCTTTGTGCCTTAATACAGCAATTTACAAAATTACATTGAAGTGCAAGCTTTTAAAAAACAATATATTTGAAAAATGTACACAGTAGAATGTAAGTAAAATATTTTTCAACATTCCCTAAAACCACATCATTGGACAAAATAATTTCAATATAAACATTTACACAATTCAAACAGAATATTTATTTGGGAGAAATTTTTGTTTGTTTACTTTGATATATGAAACTAAAAATGTTACGGAAATACTTCAACATATGTGTGAAATATTTTGCAAACATATCCTAAAACTACATAAATTTACAAAATGCAATTAAAAATAAACAAACATTCATACATTTCTAATTATTTGTAGAAGAGTTTCTGTTTAATTGCCTTTGTATGTGAAGTTATAAATTTTATTAAACATTTATTGAATATTTAACTTCCTCTATTCTAATAAACAGCTTATTAAGAAACTGAAGATACTTGTTGTTTTTAAACTTCTTATCAAGTAATAATAATCCGCAATTTTCTCTTGGAGCATGGAAATAGGACCGCAGAGAAACCAGAAAAATATATCAGGCTAGAAACGTAGAAAGGTGTGCAGCGCGCTCTGCTGGAATCATTTGTATGCTGTGCAACTAGCACCTTCCCACGGATTGAGCGGGTATGTCAACTAATGAAATACCGGCAGACTGTAATCTGGCATGAAAGCAGGAGCGTTCCTCTCCCCCCCCCCTTCTTTTTTGTGCAGTGAAATGGCGAAGCAGAAATTCGATGCCAGCAGTTACAAGATCGTTACGTCAGCTTTTCAAATGAAGTGGCACGCGCACTGAATTCTCAATTTCCCACTGGGCGAGATCGCACCAGTACGGTGTTTGCTGGCATGTGAGGTTTAGGGTGATCTGTTATTCAGGCTTTGTTTACGTTTCTTTGCGAGTTCTTTATACAGAGTATGTTCCGTTCACTGAGTTATCACTAGGGCCCTGGCTTTTAGGCTTTATAAAGAGATGAATGATTTAGCCCTTTTTAGGATTTTTTACCTACTCGTATTTTTATTGAAATCAATCACAAATCTTTGCATTTACATGAGCATCAACACTGCAAACACATTTACCTTCACATATTACATGTTTACTAAACTTAAAGCATACAAAAGCACAGTTTTTAGAAAATACAGAAAATAATAAAAAGTTCAAATGTGTGATTGTTAAGCTATTTCTTTCGTAATGCCAACTTTGCTTCCCTTTTTTTCTCATGCCCTTTCCCTTCTCTCATTTCTATTCCCCCTTCTGTGTGTGTGTGTGAGAGAGAGAGAGGGAGATAGAAAGGTGGGGAGATAATACGTTTTCATATTGCCGTACAGTTAACAATGTGTTCACTCTGATGAAACAAAACAAGGTTTCAGCATTTTTTTTTTTTTTTTACATTTATTTAGCTGAAAAGTTCAATTTAGCCTTTTTTAGGATCTTAACTCCTTCTAGCCGTTTTTAGGACCTATAGGATTCATGTATTGCATTAAGAAATGGCTAAAACGAAAATATATGTTAGAATAGTGGAGAGAGAATACGTTTTCATATTGCCGTACAGTTAACAATGTGCTTACTCTGATGAAACAAAACAAGGTTTCAGCATTTTTAATTTTTTTTTACATTTATTTAGCTGAAAAGTTCAATTTAGCCCTTTTTAGGATCTTAATTCCTTTTAGCCGTTTTTAGGATTCATGTATTTCATTAAGAAATGGCTAAAACGAAAATATATGTTGGAATACCGACGTTACCAAGTAAGGAATAAAATAGGTTAAAACCTGAGAATCCGGGTCCTAGTTATCACCCTTGTAAGAGTGGAAAATAAACTGTTGTGGAGGTATTCATGGTGAAATTTTAGCTCCAGGTGATGTTTTATGCATTCTTCCCCAGGTGCTGAACCCCAATGCTGTTTAAAATATGCTAAATAACGACATGTGTATATTTCCACCTTTTGTCCATGTTTGACATTTTGGAAACTGTGTAGACTACATTTTGGGGGCACCCAGGAAGCGAAACTCATAGGAACGTTTGAGCACATTACTTGATCTATATTTTGGCATTGTGGTAATGAAACGTGTGGTTTAGGAGGCACAGAGGGCAAGATTATAGTCTTAAATTTACTACTGTTCCAATGATTGATTGATTTGGTTTGTTTTTACTTCGCTTTTCTGCCACTTTAGGCTAATCACGAAGATGGGAATGAGTGATGATTTTATTTGATTTCTGTAACATAGCTTCGCTTCTCTGCCATTTTGGCTAATCGCGACGATGAGGATGAGTAATGATGTAATGAAATTGATTAAGGGACACTCGCAAAGAACACCAATGCCCAGACCGGGATTCGAACGCAGCACCCCAGGCGTCGTGGCGCGATGTAACTTATAACAGCTAGATAGTAAAATTGATCAATGTGTTCCAATATGGCGTAAGATGTTTTGATTTTGTCTACACACTCAAAGACCATCAATTTGCGCTGCCATTGAACCAACGCAAAAAATTGTCATGAATGTAGTAGTAGTGTAGTTGTCATAAATCCACTGACCTGTGTTTGAAACTCTGCAATGTATGGAAGTTTCTTATTTGTTCTTCCACTAATTTAGTAAATTCCTCCTTTATGCTCATGGTCGCGATAAATCTGAATATGTAGAAGAGCTACACAAAATAACGAAAATACCTCCGACCTCCGTGTCACAGCGCGCTACGACGCCAGAAATCCCGAGTTCAAATCCTGGCCTGGGCATTCTTTGTGAGTATCAATTCATCATATTATCACTCATCCTGATTAGCCAAAACTGGCAGAATAGCGACGCTGAGTACCAAAGAACAAATCTAACGATAATGCAAGGGCTACAGTATGAGTTATTCTTCACACATGGGCACCAGTCGGAGTAGTTCAACATTGTGGAGTTCTGTTCACTGTAGGCTCTTCTCTCTCTCTGTGTGTGCCTTTCTTTTGTATATCTTGGCCCAGAGCCAAGAGCTTTCTTCTCTTTTCTCCATTTTTTTATTCACGTGAGTCGTTGAAATTCGGGGAGCAGGAATGGAAAAAAGCAGGTGCACTCCCGCGAATAATTCGCAAACTCCTTGAAGCTGCGTAACTACACCCTCCTCCTTTCAAGGGATTTTCCGAAGTTGATTGCCCCGGATAGGTTGCTGGCAGAAGGTACTTGATTTTTCTGAATGTTTTGAATTCTCTCCCTTGTCAATTCATTTAAAAGAAAAATTGGATTAATATAGGTACGTTGTTGGAGATTTATTCCGTAGCTGTGCTTTGCATCTTTCCAAAGTATTATTGACTTCTGGACTGGCTGATCCTTGAAAATTTACCTCTTCTGTTTTTTCGATACTTTTTTTTTTAGTAATGTTTCTCGACTGTACTGATATATTTCCCAACTGTTTATTTAAGTTTTCTAAAAGAAAAAGAAACGCTACATACGCTGCCAAGGCAGTCTATATTTCAGTAAAAAACGCTTAACAACGTGGCGTTTCAACCTTATCTTTCCCCGTATTTCTTCACATGCCGTGTACAGGTGTCATTGTAAACTTACAATTGCATCTCAATTAAAAACTGCCTGTCAATATTTAAATGCATTGCAATTCATGCATGTCAGTTTGCTCCAGCAACAACCTGTCCGTTTGCCCCGCCTGTAGCCTTTAGCTGTAATTAAAAAAAAAAAAAAAATCACCAAATAGCAGCAGAAGGTTGGCAATGTCTGTGTCCCTATGGAGGAAGGACTGCTGTCACCACATGTGAAAGCAGAAGTGGTTAGCACATCGCGCTGCAACGCCAAGGGTCCCGGGTTCGTCGGGCTTGGTTGTTTGTGAATGTCCATTCATCAATTTCATCATTTCATCACTCATCCTCATCTTCGCAAATTAACCAAGAGGCACAAAACGCGAAGTAAAATAAACTAAATAAATAAATAAATAAATCAATACAGTGGCGTTTCTTCTTCAAGATTTGTATCGATGCTGGTTACACCTTTTTCGCAGACGTTCTGCTTCAATTCACAACTCCTATTGATGCACTTGTACCAACGTCAAAGCTAAAATATTCCTACGTTTCTTACCTTTGTACCTTCCTTACCCTTCATGGTTAGCAATTACCCATATATTAAAGCTAAATGTATGAAAATATAATTAAGAAAGTGGAATTCGCCACTGATTAACATTTCTCTTAAATGATTGGAAGAGAATTTACCATCCTTAACATTCGCCTTGCATTGCTTCTGTGCTTGCAGTGGATTTCGATTTTCAATGCATTAGGAGCATCCCCGCTGGAGCATGTCAATAAAAAATTCCCAATTTAACCCAGCCCCCGAGTGTTGTCCACTTGGATACGGCCGGAGGCGGGCGGAAACGACCTCCCCAAACCTCCCCATTTGGTTCGTTTTACAGCCTTCTGATGGAGAAGGGTGGTAGGAGAGGGTAAGTTGCGAAGGGGTGGGAAAGATTAATAGCTGGAGGCCTGAAGCTGATGGGGCAATCTAAACTTGGAGGTGTCATCTTCAGTTCTGCTATAACACTTCTATTTTGGCACATCCTCTCTTCTCTTGCTCTCTCCGTTCTCTGGGGAAGTGGAAGATGGCGAGGGAAGGAGCCCGGGGGATACGGAATGGATTGGAAACAGTGGCTTCAAATATGCAAGATGATGCATGCTTATGCCTTTATCAGGAAGGAGCAAAATCGAAAGACAATGGCATTTGCATGAGAAAGACTTTCTTCTTTTGAAGATCACATGCAGATTGTTTTTTTCCCTTACACTTTCGTTTTTTTACATGACTGAATGCTATACTATATCTTTGACAGTCATGTCCCGATTCGACTTTTCGAGACGATACAGAACGAAATGCCTCCAAACGTTTACTCTGACTGAGACTTATTTTGAGTTTATGTCCATAATTATTTTACTTATTGGCAAACACCATTGTTGCTTCGTCTTCCTCGTACCGTTCCTCCCGTTGGTAAGAGGTCTTTTTAACCCGGCTACGGATTGGACACAGTCGACTCAGTCATGGTCTATTGCTGCAAGGTCTGGACCCTCCAATGTGTAGTGTATGCAGTGATGTGTTCGGCGTATTTTTATTGAATGTGCAGATTGTATTTTCCTCAGACAAACTTCCCAATTGTCTGTCATCCATGTTGGGAGATGACAGTGGTTTTCCAAGTGTTATTAGCTTTTTGAGAAGAGCTGGTCTCTTCCAATGTCCGTGAGGAATTTTACTTTTTAATGCGTTTTGTTTGTTTTATGTAGGTTCCTTTACAACATTGCACTTCTAACCCTTCTGAAGGGGGTTCTTACACCCCTTGGCGTTAACATTTTAAGTAAGAATTTTATATATTTCTCCGTATACATTGAAGGGTGCAAAATAGTCACATGTGCCGATGCACCCACTAATTTTAAATAAATCAGTCAGTCTGGACCGTCCCATGTGTCGTGTATGCAGTGCTGTTTTAAGTGTTCAGCATATTCTTATTGAATGTGCCGATTTTATTTTCCTCAGACAATCTGCATATTTGGAGATGACGACAGTGTTTTAAAAAATGTTTTAGCTTCTTGGGAAAGGCGTGCCTTTTACATTGTTTGCCAGGAATTTTTTCGTCTTTTTTTTTACATTTTTAATGTATTGTGTTTGTCCTGCACAGATGCCTTTAAAAACTTGTACCTTTAACCTTTCTCAAGCGCCTCTTTGCATCCCTTTGTTAACTTTAAGGTAAAGGTTTTAGATAAGAGATTTTTTTCCGTTCACTTTGAAGGCTGTAAAATGGTTTATATGTTCCGTCACACCCAAGAAAATTAATTAATTAATTCTTTCGAATTGTTTACCCAGATGCTTTGTCTCTCAAAGCAGACTAAATGGCAATTGATGAGCGAGCGTTATAGGTCTACAGAACCCAGGAATGGTAGCGAGACCCAGACAACCGTATGAAAATCTAGACGAGAAAGAGAAATCCATCGAGACGAGACGAGACAGAAACACCACCATTCCTGTACGTACGATTCCGTTCAACTTACAGCAATAGATTCGATGATTGTATTTTTGAACGATAAATCATTCGCTTTCAGAGAACCTCCCTTCAGTTTAGTGTCTATTTTTCCTTGACTAATAGCTTCCTGGAACTTTTCGTAGAGGTCGGTGCTTTATTTTCTTTGATTGGCCGAAGCACAGTTTACTTACTTTCCGGGAAAGTGTCGAGGAAGAAGTATTGCGACACATTCTGTGCCGTATCTGACAGATGGCGAGGCCATTTCGCGTTAGCAAGATGACGCTCAACTTGAAGCGAAGTGGATATTTTAAGTACCGCGAGTGTTTCCATCCTCGTGATCAAGAAGCAAGATTCAGGGTGGCCATTTCTGCTCAAGAAAAGATCAGAGGAAAAAACACTTAAAATTTCTAAACTGCGTGCGTTATTAGTTAGGAGCCTTGCGATAGTGAACATAGTTTTCATTAGAAATTTTTCACACAGGAATCGAACCCTGAATCACTTGATTATAAAGCAACAGCGTTAGTCACTGCACTATCCGAGAAGCCTTGTTAATTTATCTTAAGTTAGGTTATCCAACAATTTTAACTTTTTTTTGTTACTAAGTACGTAACTAATGCTTTCAGCAACTTAAAAAAGAAAAATAACCTATCTTTTCATTAATCCAAGTTTATTTCGGGTCTACAAAGGATCACGTAACCTGTTGATCATATGAGTAATTGCTTTTCAGAATGATGGTTAACCCTAATATTATAAGCATTATTATTTGTTTTCCTATTAATGAACAGAATTTCCAGTAAATAAATTTAGATATGTTGGATCCCACTTTAAACTGTATAAAGTTATCGGAACCACGTTTATGAAACATGTGCATTTTTAGATATCAAAATGGGAGATCGTTATGCACATTGTAATATTATATGAAGGAGCAAATAAACAAACAATAGGAACAACAAAGACTTTAAAATGAAAGAAAAATGCAAATCACGTTGGAACCGTGGTTTAGTCTATAGATGAAGGCACTCTTAAAGTAGACCACACGTAATTATTCAAGTACGCGCGGGTTCGTTCGTCAGAGGTCACATTTTAAACTGTAGGTTCAATCCCGACTAGCTATGCATAGTATTGGTATAAAACAAGATTTTGTGATATGATCCATATTTTGGTGACGTCATAATTTCAAAATATGTATCTAATACATTTTTTTGTGAAAGAAAGAGCAATTTTCGTGTTATTATATGTAATATTACACCTTGTTTGTAATGTATATCTTTTGTTTAATATTTATTGTATTTTATGCTCTATTATGAGTAATTCAATGTATCTTTATATTTGAGAGTGTGCACTATGTGAATTTGTATTTCTAAACGTGTGTACATGTCAGTTTTGTTGGTAGCATCTTTTTGTAGATAGTAAGTGATTCGTCTGTACCTGAATCTGTGTTCTTGAAATAGTATAAAAGCGAGGATATCGCATAAGAAATATCACACATTCGCCACAGATCGCCGGAAGATTTTTAACTTAAAAATAACTCCTCGGTGTTGTGCATACTTCTTGGTATGGTAGTTGGGGGCGCAAGGTAAGCCTATGTGACCATAGGTATGGCGATGGCCATGCATTGATTCTTTGCACAATATTGCAACCATTCTACGTTAAGAAATAAAGCTAGCCTAAGGATTAATTTGGAATAAAAGGCTAAGAGCAAACATTGGCTCAGTTATTATTGCATATCTCTTGGTATGGTAGTTCGGGGCGCAAGCTAAACCTATGTGATCATAGGCATGCCGATAGCCACGCATTGAGTTTACGCATTTTAGTTGAGTCAAGTCATCGTCAAAGCGAAATCCTCACCTTCGTATTAAGCCTGTTTGCATTATAGTCGCAATAAATAAACAATAAATCCTTTCGTTTTGTCTACTACAATAATGTGGTTTTATTCCTCTGTGCTGTGAAGCATTGCATTTGCCTAACACTATCCTTGTACCTGAGAGGAGTCTGTGTACTTCACCGAGTCTCATCGCTCACCGCTGAGTATTACTCAGTTATTAATAATAAGAATAATACTACGACTTAATACCAAATATTATACAAAAATCTAACAATAAAAATAAAACGCCTTCTTTACTCGAACGTATCAATTAAAAAAAGAGTACTTTTTTTGTGGTATGGGCAATTTGCCACCAATTTGCCGCGTGAGGCCACGTGGCTTCAGTCCCGTTGATTGCTCCATTCTCCCAGCTAATTTGACGGGCAACACGTACGATTAGAAGACAATATAATAGTTCAACGCCGGAGTATCTTTATCTTTACGAATCATCTGCCATTGTTACCCCGTTGCTCGAGGAAAATGGTTCTACCATCTGATGTTCACTACGACATGAAATCTCGGAAACAGCAAAGAAGAGATTCATCACTAGATGTTGCCAATCTCTCCGTAAAATCCTTTCTCAAGTAATGGAGAGCTGAAATGCTGTTAAGTACCTAATCCGAGTTCCATTAAGGGAAGGGATCTTAGTTCTTAGCCGGGAAAGTGCTGCTGGTTTTACAAACGCTCACTTGCAAGTAAGGTTCTAAAGACAAGCAGGAGAGGTACGGACAAAATTGTTTCAGTTCCTAGGAAGTACCTTGTCGACTTAATTTACATTTATGTATAGGAAGCTTGTAGCGAGCAAATACTTAAACATTGCCCTAAAGTAAGGACAGAATTAAAGGAATGTGTTGACGTGTCGCAAGCTTTCTATACATTGGCTTGTAGTGGGGAATCGGTTAATGCATTGGATTTTCCAACCTATAATACTTGCTTACCCAGTTTTGGTGGAGTAGGATCTTCCGTGTCTCAGTCCCTGGGATTGCAGGAGCATGAATTGTACTCGAATGCTTTAGTAATGTGTTTCCGTGTTATGTTGGCTCGAACATTACCCGAACTCGTGTTATGCCAGTGTTTTTTTTAGCCCGTAGTTTAAAAAATAGTATGTTCTGACCTGTTAAAAATTTGAAGAATGAAAAGGCAAAAAAGATGAGGATGAATGATGGAATGGATGATGCCTTATCCATGGTTCAAACCTATGACATTTCGAGTGCATCTTGACGTGTAAATAATAAGTTTAGCGTTGTAGCAACGCCTTCAAACCCTTTTGTTTCTTTCTTCTGATTTGTCACTTGATTGTGGATTTGTTCTCAATTCCATACAAAAAATCGACGATATTATGAAATAACGTAAAAAACTGGAACGCAAAAATCATACACAATTAGGACGTTCTTGATTCCAATGTAACCCCCTCCCCCTCTTGTTTTTCGTCTTGCGACAGGTGAGAGTTGACAGGATTGGATCATATGTGTCGTTCCTGCACACCCATACTTTCGACAAGGATGGGACATGATTGACGTCACGACAGAATTCGATCGATTAACGGTTGGTTTACACAGCAGTTCCTCCCTCCCTCAAGAGGAAAGATGTGTAATTTGCCTATTAAATGTTTGCACTTCCAGCTGTTGGGATAGATAACATCATATCAAAGTTCAACAACGTCTTTTACACGAATACTTCTTGTTTGTTAACGGTCTGGTGGTTTCGATTTTTGTTTAGTTTCCTTGTAACACGTTTACTTTTCGCACAAAAAATTCCTTGTCATAACAAATTTCTTCCTGACAGAAAAAGTATATGCCCATACATTTCCTGCTCAAATAAAAAAATCCTCCCCATAACAATTTTCTCGTCATAAATTATCTTTTCACAGATTGCCAAAATGCCAGAAAGGAAACGTTCAATGAATAAAATATAACTACAAATGTTGCCTGGAACATTCTTATGATGAAACCTTTCCTTCATAACAAATGTCGTCTTTATAGAACAATTACCTTCCTTCTCATAAGAAATTTAGACATTCATATAAAATTTCCCTTCTTAAAATAGATTTCCTCTTCAAAACCATTCCTTTGGTGTAGAAATATTATTTTAATGTTATGGAACTTCGAGTCCAGCCAAGAACCGCTAGAGTATTTTTTATGTTCTTGATTTGTTACACGTCACTTTCCTTCCCATTTTGGTTTTTCGCAACTATGCATATGAATGGCTATTTGTTTAAAGTGTCCTTCACCGTGGCCGTGCAGTGTGGAGTTTTTTTTTGGGGGGGAAGGGACGTAACATCTTTTCGTAAGATATCGGCCTATGTATGGGACCAGTGATTGCCACCCACCATCTTGAGGAAATTGGGGAGGTACGAACGAGTAGCGTAACCACGTCGTGGGAACGTACAGCAACGATTGGGGTTTCGTTGAGCTAACCTCACGTCACCCCGTAACTGGTTGGATGATTGCCCACCACTGCTGAGGCAAGTGGAAGTGAGGCCGGCAGTCGACAGGTAGGTTCTGGCCGAAAGACGCCGAGCTGTTGTAGAGACGGCGAGATGCTGATAAACTTCGAGTTACTGAGAAACGGCGAGTTGATGATAAACAACGAGTTACTGGGAGACGTCGAATTGTTGTGAAACACCGAGCTGTTGCGCCACGAGTTATTATTAGCTAAAGGTGATGAGGTGATAATCACAGATACGCATGAACAGGACACAGGACACAAAACCCACAGAAGATTGTACTTGCTGTGGGTTCAGGCGTCATAGCGGCGTTAGCCTGAGATAGGTAGTTAAAGGGTCATGAACAATAAACTGTGTTAAGTTTATTCATGGAATCCAGTACCGACTGTTTGTCCTATGATGAAAAACCTTGTCAGTCAATTAGGGCTTTGGGTTGTAAGGTGTGACGCCTCACCCTGAACTACTTTTGCAGACTAACGAGACTCTGGCGTCTGAACTCTCAGCCAGTGTAAATCCTCTGTGAGGCTCGTGGTGTCCTCACGGGTTTGTGATTGTTCCTTCATCAATTTCATCTTACCACCATTCATCCTCATCTTTGCAATTAACCAGAAGTGGCAGAAAGAGACGGAGTAAAATTAAATAAATCAAACCAATTAGGGCGTTATAAAGTCAAAGGTTCTCGGGTTCAATCCCTGGTAGAGACTAATAGTAATTCGGATCCCACTTTAAACTGTCCGTCCAGTCTCGATTAGTCTATCTGTGCATAAAGTAGACTTAGAAACAAGCTCAATACAATAAGCAACCAATTAGGTCGTTAGGAAAAAGAGATATCGCCAGCTCTGGATACACATCTGCGCAATTTTTCCGCCCTAAAAAAATTACTGCGTGTTTTTCGTCCGCCGAAAGGTTTGTTGGTTTTGTGTTTATTGTCGATAACTTTGATTGCTGGAGTTTACAAAGGGTAAATGGGAGTAGGGGAGGCTTTGAACTCTGTTCCTAAAACTCGGAAGCACCATTCTGCCCATACCTGTCTCTTACTTTGCGAAAGTGCCTCTTTATGGGAGGGATAAATTCACATTCGTTCCGACGAAGCAAATGAAAGTGGTTTTATGCAAACTTTTAAATTCCGTGGGTGGAGGCCTTTTTTGTGGCTGCTGGACTTTTACACTTCTTTTCTTTTTCGTCGTGTGCGTTTTAAAGCCTTTTTTAATTTTGTTCCGCTCTCATCTCATTGTATAGCGACGTTGCAGACGAAGCTGCAACACTGCCATGCACAGTGGTGCAATTTAGTACGATAGGTACTTGTAAGTGGTGAAGAAGGGGAATTATAATATGGAGGATTGGAGACTGATTGAAGCTGAACCAAAGGATCACCAAGGATTGGAGAGAAAGAGAGAGGGAGATAATTTGGTGAGGGAAAACAGTAAATAGGGAGAATTGGATGCAGATTGTAGAGACCGCAAAGTTTCAAAGGGTGCCCTGTACCGTGTGGAAAGCAGGGTTTGAAATTGGACGTCGTTATTTACGGATAATTTGCCGATTAATGCATAATCCTTCCCAAAGTGCAATCAATGAATCATCTCTTTGCAATTCTCCGCACCTGTACCTCTTTGTTAGAAGAGAGCAGACACGTAGACATATTTTTCCAGTTATCTCAATTGATACGCATTTTAACTCACAAGGTCCTTATTGATTGATTTGGTGTTTTAAGTCCACTTTATGCACAGTAAGCCTACAAGTCCTTATTGATAATATACTGTAGATATATTGAATATTTTTCTCGTATTTATATGCTTCGTCAGTTTCATATTTTTATGCATTATCACTCTCTGTATTACACTGTTCTCCGTAAGTACCATATATGTATTTTTATGAATTTACAAGTGTAAGAAATCGTAAAAAAATAATTAAATAAAAGAACATGTTGTGTAATTTTACTGTTTTAGATTTGGAAAGAAAGTTATATGAAAATTCCAAATTTATCGCAGATTACTGAAATCACGTTCTAAGCAAAAACCTTATGAACGATTATAAATACTTTAATATCAGTGAGAGAAGGTCCTAGTACTATTTGATAATTTATAGATTGACAGTGTGATATGAGAAAATGAAAGTTCGTATACAAGAAAATGTAAACACGAAACGACACTTTGGTAGCTAAAGTAATAAAAAATAATAATATTAATACCTACTTATTAAATGTAAACAGCGCCACATCATTGATACACAAGAAGTGAAAAGAACGTCCCATAATTCACTCTAGATTTTGATTTAAGACGCTTCTGCTAATTTCAGTAAGCAAGTTATACCTATGAATTGATTTTTAAAATTATTTATTGCATTATGCATCATGACTTTGAAAGTCTCGGGAAGAATTCACCTGATTTTTTTTTTTGGGGAGTCAAAACTCATCTCTCATATTCTATGTCGCAGAGCACGCACACAATTAGTACCAGCTCTGGCCCGCGCGCGCGTGTGTGTAGATAAATAAGCAACAGCTAGCTTGGCCTTTCCCTAACTCAATTAAAACATAATTTCCTGTTCTATTAGCCGGAAGAGAAGTTTTCTCAGATATTAAATAAAGAATATGTTCTAGCTCTTCTGCGGGACGTGATGCGCTGTAGATACAAACTTTCAAACTCTCGATAATGTGATGATGTTAATAGTTTCTAATCGCGCCGTAGCAGGTGTGGAGATTTCGTAACGTAAGCGCGTTATAACTGTCAACTTGCTGTGAGCAATTTCGAACAAGAACGTTTCGCTATAAACCTTATTTATAGGTCGTTATCGTGTTTTATGGGTTGCTAGCAAGAATGCACCACGTTACATTTTCTCCCCACTTTTTTCGTTAAAGAAAGTTGTATCGATTTATTTAGATTGTTTTTTGTTTGTCCGTTGGTAATCGAAATTGGACGTGCAATTCTGTGAGCAAATGTACAGAGATTGTAAAGACTTTTTATTTAACGCTGGCCTACTTTCTTTTCTCTCTATTTCGGTTATTCTATGTCGCGTCGACCTCTTTGGCGGAGTGTTTTTTAGCACAGCGCGCTGCGACGCTACGGACCCCGGGTTCGAATTACAGGCTGAGTATGGGTGTTCTTCATCAATTTATTACATCATCACTCACCCTCATCTTCGCGATTAGCCAAGAGTGGAAGAATAGCAATGAAAGTAAAATGAACAAAATCAATCAATATCGTGGTATTACCATCCACTTTTCGGAACTATACACTATATCTCGAGTCTCTGGGGCAAGGTCCCGCATAAAGGAATCCTGTTCCCTCTCACGCGTTCGTTGCTTGAGTACTCTCGAGTCACTACTTGCACAGAGATTTGCTTCCGTTCGCTCGCTCCAGAGATTCCCCGGACAGAGTAGAGAGAACTGCCAGGGAACTTATGAATCACTCGGCTTAGTATGACGCAGGAGGCAAAGAAGATCTGATCTCATAAAATATAAATTTGAAACCTACTAAGATCTCATTTCTGGGTTAGCCTCGGCAATGAAGTCATGGGGTCGCCGTATCGAGAAAATTGGTATCAGATCATGTCCCGCTGATATGCGGAGCTAGCAGCCATTATGCCAATATCGAGGGGGGTGCTCTATTTTACTCCCCATTGCCAATATTTGACAGAGGTTCCTTGTGATGTACCCTTTTGATGCTTTCGGCTTTCTTTGTGGACATTCGAACGTAGGCGTTATTGTTTTTCCTTGTCACTCAGCTTCCATCCACACAGTCACCTCTAAGCGGGCGCTCTATCCATGCATTCGCCCCGAAATAGCTGATGTATTCCGCGACTTATTCTGTCCTTGATAGCGCCCATTGACGTGCCTAGCTTTTGTTGTGAATTTTCGCACCGTGGAAAGTTATGCTGTCCTCCTTTAGTTTGTGGTTACAAAGTATCCTGTTCCCTCACTCTCTTTAATTGCTGTGCCTAATTGACGATACATGCGACAGAACAAACGATAAAACCGAATGCTCTAACCACTAAACCACGGAAGACTCTTACTTTGAGCTAGTACACAGAAAGGAATGTTTTTTTTTAACCAAAAAAAATGGTGGGGCGAGACATTTCTCAAAATAGTGAACAAATATGATTTGATTTTTGTGATATGGCGTCGCTTTTCTTCCACTTTTGGCTAATCGTGAAGATGAGGATGTCTGACGATAGGATGCAATTGATGAATCGAGACTCTCAAAGAACATCCGTGCCCAGGCCTGGATTTGAACCCGGGATCCCTGGCGTTGTGTAGACAACAAATATATTATTGTTCTCCAGTACCAATTTTTAGTGTACTAATCTGAAAAGAAAAAAACAAACTTATGTGACGGTTGTGTCCGTCTGTCTGTCATGTTAACTGCGGTATCTTCCATGGTAACTGGGCTAATATGACAAAATTTGGTGGACTGACGGACTTTTGAAATTGTAGCTCAGTAGCTTCCGTATGCCTGACTGAGATATAACAATCGATCCATAGTGACATGTAGGAAATTAGCCAATGTGAAAGTCTAAAATATTTTACGATTGAGGACCTAGGAAATGCTAGTTAGATGATATGTTATGATCATTCTGTCAATGGAAACATTAAGAAATTGACAACGGCAATCAATATACTTTTGATGCTATTTCCTAAATCCTTGAAGCTATAAATACGAGATTTGGCGAATCGTAATAACTTGTGATACTTATCTTCCAGATCACCTTCTCCCGTCTTCTCTTCTTTTCCGTTCTCTCTCTCTCTTTTCGTCTTACTCTCCCTTTTTCTGTTTCTGGAACGTAGGAGTAAGAAAGAGGAGTAACCACCCCCTCCCTCCCCCTCTCTACAAGAGGGATGTTCTTTTGTGATGGTGGTTACTATCTCCCCTTTCCCTCTTACTTTTTCCTACCCTGTGGCTGTTTTTCTATCTTTCCTTTATCTCCTAATTTCTTATGTTTATGTATTATTCTTTTGTTTCCCTTTATTTTTCAACTCCTTTGTCTTCTCCTCTTTTTTGATCCTCTATGTCTGTCAATGTTCTATTTCCGTCTCTCTCATTTCTCATACCATTCGCTCTCTCTTCCGTCAAACCTTTTTCTGTCCTTCTTTCTCTGTGTTCGTTCGTAACAGTATTTCTCTCTCTCTCTCATTTCCTCTTTCTTTCATTCTTCCTCACCTTTTTTTTATTTTTTCTTACCTTACGCTTCTCTGTCTCTCCCTTTTCTGTTTATTTATTCTTTATCTTGTTTTCCTTTTCTTTTTCATAGTCTCGTGTCTTATCCTTTTCTTTCTTCCTCTGTGTATCTATCTCTGTCACTTTTTTTCCGTCTGTAATTCCTTATACGTTCTGCTCTTTTTCTAATCTCTTTTCTCTGTGTTTTCCCCTATGTATCTTTGTCCTTCTGTTTCTTCCTCTGTATAATTCTTGTTCTGCCGTAAGTTTAGAAGCATTTATAAAACAAAAGCAAGTCATTAGGATTAAAGCAGGAATAAAGACTAGGGAATCGTGCAAAACGTTATTTAAGAAATACAAAATATTAACCCTCCCTTCACTGTACATATATGAAATGGCATTATATGCGAGAAAAAATATTACGCTACGAAGTTCAATAGAACTTACATATAACACCCGAAACAAACAGCTTCTAAAGCCATACTTCAGGAGGCTACATTAGTTCAAGAAGGACCCGAACAGATGGCAATTAAATTATTCAAACATTTACCAAATGATATAAAAGCAGAAAGTATGACAAGTTTCAAAAACAAATTAAAAAAAAATATTAGTTAATAAAGAATATTATAGCGTTAGTGAATATCTAGATTGTAAATTATAGAAATTTTGTTATTATTTTTTTATATGAACTGTACTGAACCCTCCAAATACCAATGTATATGGTTTATATGGAGTAATAAATTCAATTCAATTCAAATTCAATTAATATTTCTCACATAGGTTATTTGAGGAGGCAGAAGAGTGGGCTCAGGCATTTTAACGTTGGGCTAGCGCCCACCCACAAACTCACTACCCTCGTCCGCCGAAGCGGAATCATCCATGTTCCTAGCCACTGCAGTTCCGAAGATCGTGAGGAAACACTGTGCCATGCATACACGCCTTTCGAACCCGATCCACAAGGAAGTTTGATCGCGGTTTTGCATGCAGTAGCAAGAGAGAGGGTGACCTTTCCGAAGGCGTCTGTCTGCGACACGTGCTCACTTCAAAACTCCTCGTTTCTCTCAGTTGGTCACGTGATTAATTACCCCCGGAGTGAGACGCGGACAATGCGTCCATCAGTCATATTCCTCTCCCGCTCGTCAGAGCACCCTCGCGGTCCACAGCGCCCAGGAGGGAAAACAAATGAAAGTGGTTTGCATTATTTTTCCTTCATCGGAATTCGAAGAGCAGGCAGTTCAGGGTTTCCAGGAGACACGAAATTTTCGGAAGGACCGAGAAAAGGAAGTTCTCGAAATGTGTACGTAACCGAATAGCCGGCCTCCGTGGCGGGGTGATTAGCACAGCTACTACGACGCTAAGGGTCCCGGGTTAGAATCCCGGTGGATGTTGTTTGTGTTCATCAATTTTATCACTCATCCTCGTCTTCGAGATTAGCCAAAAGTGGCAGAAATGCGAGATAAAATCAACCAAATCAATTAATCAGTGTAACGTTGCCCTGCACATTAGCATCGAACTTGCGGCATATCTGCTGGTTTCCTTTTTCTTCCATCACGTTGTGATTATCCAAATATCATAGGCGTCGCCAGATATTTTTGTAAGCGGGGTCGGGTCATTGATAAAACTTAATTAGTAGAAATAGCAATAATTATTGCCACGGTTGTAATTGTTATTTTAAAATAATAACTATTATAAACTAATAACATTGAAATGAATTTTATTCCAATTTTTTTTGTAATTACGACTAATATTATATACTTCGCTATTCGATCCATCACAACTGTATTTTATGATTTTTTTATATTTCGTACAGTTAGTGTTCATGGTTATTGTATATTGTTGTTATCTTTTACACACCTCTTTCAAGAAAATATTTTAAAAATGAGGGAAAAATTTTGCTCATAAAGTTTTGTTTGTATATGATCATTTCACTTAAAAGTATAATTTTTGGAAACTGTGGAATCATTCATTTAAGGATCAAATTGTGGAATATGAAAATATGACCTGGTTCCTTGTATTTTACACTAAAGTTTTCGATGTAATGTTGTTTTTATATTGGTTATTCTGTTCGAATACTAAGTGAACTCTATTTCTGCTATTAACATTAAAAATAACATTTTTTTTCTTTTTTGTAAATGTAAATGAGCGATGCCAGGGGCGGTGGACGCACCCGTTCGGACCCCCTCCCCCCTTCCCGACGTTAAGGCCCAACTGGTAAAAGAGCAAAGTAAAATTGAAATCTTTGTTCGGTCCATCATTACATCTCCATCGTTCCGATTATCGTAGCAGCACCGAACATGCAACTTTTGACACTCGGGCACCTCGTATCCTTCACGCAGACCTATTTGCAAAGTGCTCCACTTCGGCCAGACCGTCACTCGAGTTGTCAGCCATGATGAACAATTCCGCACGGTTTTGTAACGAGGTCAGAACGAAGGTCCCCTTCAGCTTTATCATCTTTCGTGCCGCTAATACGCTCCTTGGGGAGGTGCCATTCGAAAACGGAAGGGGTCCCTAAACTCATTACCCGCCTATTTAGCACTCGCACGAATCGTGCGTCTTCGGGTATTTCCCAATTACGTTCGTGGAGGGAAAGTCGTTTAATCACGTGCCTCTTCAAGATATTGCATTTCTCCGCCATCGCTGTCATTGAAGCCTAAAGGTCAATGAAAAGAGCGTATCCTGCACGGTTATGCAATTGGCTATGCGCTCCTGTAAGGATTGTGTATTCAAATTAGGATAATTGTCTACGCACTCATACACACACGAAGGGAAGTCTGGGAGATACAGATTAGAATTTACCGGGTGATCTGTTTGAGATGTCAGAAAAGTCAACCTTTATACACAAGAGGTTAATGTACGTATCTCCGAGCAACTTGTTGTAATATAAGCACAAAGGATGTAAGTTTCGAATGAGTGGAGGTTAACTGACTTCAGCTGCGTGGCGGCAGTAGCATGCATGGAATACTCGAAAATTTCGCATACCATTTTGATTTTTTTTTATTTTGATTTGATTTAGTTTATTTTATTTCGCGTTTTGTGCCTTTTGGCTAATTTGCGAAGATGGGGATGAGTGATGAAAGGATGAAATTGATGAAAGGACATTCACAAACAACCAAGCCCGACCGGGATTCGAACCCGGGACCCTTGGCGTCGCAGCGCGATGTGCTAACCACTCGGCCACAGTGTCGGGCGAAAATTTCGCATACCATACGACATACTGTGTGCGCTGTTGTGATGTGATCACTACCTTTTTTACCAGGCACATTGGCGCCGCCATGTGGCTGAAGTCTGTAAACCTCCACTCATTCGAAACTTACATCCTTTCTGCTTTTATTACAAGCTGCTCGGAAGTACGTACATTAACCTCTTGTGTATAAAGGTTTACTTTTCTGACATCTCGAACGGATCATCCGGTATTTTATTTAGTTAGTTCGATTATTTTACGTCGCCTTTCTACCACTTTTCGTTAATAGCGACGATGGGGATGAATTGTGATGATATGGATGAAGGGACAATCACAGGGACAACCCCACAGAGGATTATACTCGCTATGAATCCAGACGTCAAAGCCTCGTCTGCATAATGCAGTCCAGGCTGCAATACGTGGAGCAGAGGTTGACATTTGGATGTCAACTAACAGTCGCACCTTTTAAACCCGGGGTTATTTACAAGTAGGTTCTCAGTTCATTTTAAGATACGAGTACTATTCAGGGGATACGAGTAGTATTCAGGAAAGTTAAAGAAAACTTAGACGTCTGTCTGTCCTTTCGTCCGTTCAGCTACTGCTGTGATGGTCTGTTAGTCCTACCAAAGAGTAACTAGACATATCATGCATTATTTGTATTGGAACTTCTGCCTCACCCTGAGGGACAACAATCGATGTCACGTGGCATGACGCTCTCTCAGAAACTTCTAAAGGTAGAACGATAAAATTTAGTAAATTTTAGTACTTACGAAATACTAATTTAATACGTTACGAAGTGCACGTCTATCTGTGGGTTGAAATAGTCGAAAATCAACAATCGATTTATCTTAATGTTTCGATATATTCTGCAAATGCGAAATTTGAAGAACTGAAGTATTTGTAGAATACCAGCTGGATACATTATTTGTGTACACATGGAGTACCCTCATTACTATATTTTTATTAGTTTTCGCCACTCTTCCTCTACTTTTAGCTAGTCGCGACGATGAGGGTGAGTGATGATTAAATGAAGTTGATGAAGAGACGAAATGGAACGTCCATGATCAGGCCCGAACTCGAATCCGAAACCTTCCGATCACTCAGGACACTCGATCAACTTGCCGATGGCGGAGTGTATGGGGATGGAACCTCCTTTGGACTTCAGACTTCTGAAGAATTTAGGACTACAATTAATTCACCCCATTTTTCTAACCATAATTGCAATCAGTACTTTTTTTGTCAGCAATTGAACTCACATTGCTTAAGCATGTCAGTTTCTTCAACTCCATCCAACGTGTTGTTTTTACAGAGGTTGAATTATGTGCGTTCGGAGACAAATGGGGAAAAGATGGCAACACTGTTGGAGCTGGGAGGCTTTGGGCATGGAGATAAAAAATCGCAGAGAGAGAGAGAGAGAGAGCGCGCATCCAACCGCTGCTTGAATACGTGTGTACGTGTCTGCGTATGACAAATATGAAAGAAGAGAGAATAGTGTGTATGCAAACCCGCAAAATAAAGCCTTCTTTTTTATGTGTGTGTAGGGGATTTGGGGGGGGAGGGGGTTGAAGCTTCACAGAATAAAAATGTAAATTAATTTTACATCATTTGCTGACTAATGGGACTTCTTTTTTGTTCTCCTTTTTTAAAAAAATGAAGAGAAATTTCCTGCTTTTTGTATCTGCTAGCTTTTCCAGAGGAGATGAAAGAATTGGGTGGGGGCGATGGGAAACGAATATGTTAATTGCATATACGTACAATTGGTACCCAAGGGCTTTGCAAGGCATGTCAATTTAACCTTTCAACGCTCAGTTCCTGTTTTTTGTAAATTAGAAACGTGGTTTTTGAATAGTTTCGACAATGCTTGAACGAGATCGTGGTTGTTCTAAAAGGATATTTTTTTCAATGCCCATCTGGTTAATGATGATATGATTCTTCCTTTGATAATTCACTCGTTTCCACCGCGACTATAACCAGACTACTAATGATTCTGGGTTCGAGTCACCTTCATAAATTTCATGTAGTCATCATTCATCCTGAGGGAATACAAATATAAATAACGTAAGCTAATTCTTACCTTCAATTAATTTTAATTTAGATTAATGAATCTTGACTGGACGTGCGGTTTAAAGTGGTATGTGAACCACACACAGAAAAATAAATGCATCATTTGATACAAACAAATCATGAAGTGTGTATCTCAGACTAAATTTTTAAACACATCATCGAGAAAGGTGCATAAAAAACGCAGTAAGGTGATACATTAAAGTGCAACTTGACATGGAGAGAAATACCTCCTTTCATCGTATGATGCACTTTGGCGTTACCTTTACGAAATATATACAAAAATGCACCAACCCGATTCTTGACCAAAAAACACAGTATGGTGAATCAATCGATGCGTTTCTGGTGCATCAAATATATTTGATCTGAGTGCACTGTAGAACGAGCCAATGCCGAGAATCGAACCCGGGATCCCTCGAATACAGGTCGACAGCTGTACTAACTACGCCAGCGGGGAGGCCCTGTAAAAGTTCAATTCAGTCAAATCTTGTAGATCTGACTCCATCACCGTATTCTGTATTTCTAAAAATATTAATATCCATGAGGATATCTTAACTTGGTTTAATTTTTATTAATTATGGTCGATTTTCGAATGTTTTTTTTTACTTATGTGTGTTTCTTTTTTTATTGTTCTCCTTCTTAGGTGTCTTTAGTATGTACTATATGTATTCATTGGGGTTAGGTGGTAGAACAGCCGGAAGCTGAAACTCACACTCTAATATATAAAAATTGAATTGAACTCTCCGCCGAAGTTCACGGGTTAGAGTCAGACCTGGTCACGGGTATTCTTTGCAGTGTCCCTTCAACAGTTTCATCCAATGATTTTTCATAATTATCGTCGCGATGAGCTAAAAGTAGCAGAAAAACGGCGCTAAATTACCAAAATACGAGGGGGAGTCAGTAAATAGGTCAAGTTGTCATTAGATGGCAGCACAATCCAGCTTGATGATATTCAGTTAGTTGCTAGATACCAGACGCACGGATGGGCGGGGAAGCTCAGTTTAAAAATGGCAACTTTGCTCGAGTAGTGTATATTAGAAGATCAGCGTGCTCTTGTGCGTTTTTTGTGAACAAATGGATTTCCTGCAAAGGATACTCACAAGTAAATGTTTCCTGTTTACGGTGATAAGTGTTTGTCGCGCAAGGCGGTGCACAACTGGACCGATAGAAACTCACCTTGGCGACAAACGTTTTGCTGTTGATGAAGATGTTTAACTTGAGGTGCGACTGTGACTGGGACAGCAGCCAAAATACTTTTATGCAGCAGGCTTTGTGAGACTGATAAAGCGATGAGATAAGTGTATCAATGTTGGTGGAGATTATGTTGAAAAATATAAACGGTTTTCAAGTTAGTACCTCAGTTAGTATTTCTTTGTGACCTACTTACTGACTTACCCTCGTACAAACATTTATGAAGATTAATAATTTTGTGGCAAGGATTCATATGAATTTTCAGTTTTTTAAACATAATTTACCGTCCACCATGTAATGAAATCCACTCAGTTTTTAATATATTCTCGTGGTCGTGGGTTTAATATATTCACATTTAATATATTTTTATATATGCAATAAATATATTCGTGTTCGTGGATTTCACTAAAATTTTAAACGCGGATTAAATTTTTGTCGTTCTCTTCCGCCAGGGTGAGTGTATTATGAGATGTCCCAGAGACCACTCGGTGATTTTGGAGCAGAGGAGTCTACACCAATCCCCACCCTCACCCCATTGCGTTGGGGAAGGGGGATCAATTAGGACGTAATGGTAGTCGAGAGTAAGGTCCGGTTGAGCATTGAGTACGCTTCCACAGTCGCAGGAAATGTGTGCGTGATCGACTTTATGGAAAGGCACTTAGCTTTTGGTAGAAATATGAATATTCAGATCGTTCAATGTTGGCGCATTGTGAGCTGTTCTTTGCTGCCATTCACCATTGAGCTATTGTATGCGCGCCAGATTTGTTTCAAGTGCCACTTATCCCGAGGGAACACGTTGGAGTCTCCTGTTAAGAGGACCAAGAACGAATTGAAACTGCTTGGATTCATTTTTTGGAATAAGGATCCTGATTGGAATATCGGAAAATCGGTGTTTGGATACGTCATTGTTGTGATGGTTGTTTCGGCATTATATTTCTGTCGGTTCTTTATTTTTCATGTTTGAATACAGGGATTAACTTGTTCTGAATGTATTTTTTTTTTGCCGGCCTCCGTGGCGATAACCATATCATGGCGCGCTATGGTTCCCGGGTTCGAATCCCGGTCTGGCCATGGGTGTTTGTGTGAGTATCCCTTCATCAATTTCATCATATCACAACTCACCCTGATCTTCGCGATTAGCCAAAAAGCGAAGTAAAATAAACCAATCAATCGACTTTCAGTTTTCTGTTTTATCGACAAATATGCTTATACTTTTGATATTTCGCAATTGTGATGTTTGCTTTTTGAAAGGATTCGAGTTGCCGCAAAATGGGGACAGACCACAATATTTATCCACTTTTTGATAAGTTTTTTTTGCTAATTTTATTATTTCCTATTTTTTTTTTACGTTTGCAATGCCGTTTTGATATTTTTATCTTTGAGTCTCAATTGTGCTCGTTTTGACAAATTGCTCCCACGAGAATGATCGGTGATTGGGTGAAATTGATGAAGGGACACTAAAGAGATTTCCAAAACACGAATCCGAACACGGATCCTTCTGTGCGAAAACCTGAATGCTGATGTTAGGTGAACGCTTTGATTGACCGACTCTCGTTCTTAGACCGGCATGTTATGGGTTCGAACTCTGACGCGAACATGAGTGTTCTTTTGTGTGTGTACACATTCATCAATTTCATCCAATCATTGTTCTTTTCCGCCTAAAGACTAAAATAGAAAAATACATGTCTATATTTAAATTTATAATATTTTGGTTGGCCTTATTTTATCTTGTATCATACTGTGTCGCGTGTTCTGACGAACGCAGTCCAGTCCTCTTCTATGTTCGTTATCAAGTTAACATTGTGTTCCATGCTTAGAAGAAATTCATCATGTACGGCTGGCTACACCGATGAAATCAGTCGACAAACTGTAACACAAGATTGAAAATAACTCTAACTTGTTTTGTCTTTTTGAATGAACAATCACATGAATTTACAATAAATCGCTTTAACACCTCACTGCTAAGAAACAATGAGTGGATTGTGTTAGATATGCCTTAATTTGATATCGAAACTATGCTTTGCTTCGTAATTACATTTTTAAATATACGATACCCTTCAGTTCTTATCCTTTAGTTTCAATGATTGATAGCTATTTAATCTTCCCGCCAAGAACCTTAATCCAATTGTAAGTATGAGAGTGAAAGATCCAACGGTATAGCGCCTTTCGGTAAACAATGAAAACTGATTGGTCAGCTGACTACTTCGTCAGAGTTTTTTGGCGTAAAAACAGCACAGTTAAACATCACATGGATGCCCATAAAAGGAGAAAAATCCTGTTTCTTGTTAAGTTAAATTGCTTCAGCGTCATGGAACTTCTTCCTATGAACATCGTTTAAGGAGCAAACATACTGGCATCCAAGGTTGATAATGGAATTGCACAAATTGTTTATTATTGCGTCTAAACCTTGAATTAAAATGCTTTTTCTCTCGTTTCTTTCAGGTATGTATCAGAATGTACTTCCCTATCCTTTTTGTTTTGAATCACGTTCAAGGTAAGTGCTTAATTCGTCATTATTTTTATTGTAAATTCTTCACCTTTAAGCTCGATGCCCGTCTCGTGTTGCGTCACAGTTTTTACAACAATGTTCCTTATCTGCTCGCCTCCAATTATTGCCAGAGATTTATTGTTTGTTCGACATTCATTGTCAGAACCTCAATATTTTTTGTTGCAAGAGCGTTGTTTGTAGAGAATTGCAAAGGAACAGTGAGTTGTCGTCTATGAAACAAAGCGCATACTTCACGGTTTCATGGCGCAGTGGTAACGTTATCGCCTTCTAATCTAGGGTCCCAGGTTCGGTATCCGGTGTAGGCACTGTGATTTGGATCCCACTTTAAACTGTTAGTACAGCTGTTGTTCGCCTGTCTGTGAATAAGGTGCACTTAAAACTATACTCAGTGTCTTGTTTCGTACTGATATGGTATCAGTAAAGCTAATGATGCTATGATTTTTTTCCGTTACAGTATAGTTGTTTGCTAATAGTCTGAATTGTTAATGTGCCGAGTACTTTTGCCGTACCCTGTCCCATAGAGAGAGTTGAAAATGGATCGTATTGGAAGGGTGGGCTGTGCCAATGCTATCTTGTAACAATTCCGGTGCAGAGACTTTACTTATAAGTAAGTATACCTCGAATTTTTAGGTTAAAAAAAAATAAAAAAAAAATAAAAAAAAAACACCTAAAAAATGCTGATTAGATATAGTCACCGGTAATGAAATTGGGACACATATATCCTGAAATACGCCCTATATTGCATAACGTTATGTGTGTTGGCTAACACTACGGCGATGGCAGAACTTACCATTGGAAATTTTCTATTAAAATCCACTCTTCGCCGTATAGTTAGGCAAAAATCATGTTATCCACAGTCAAATTCCGCAATTTTGTCTGTGAGGATCACAGACAAAAAATAATAAAAATAATATTTCTACAAAAACATAGTCAGTGGTGCAAACTTCATTCCTGAAATGTTAGTTTGCAAGGCACGTAAATGCCACAAAGCACCGAGGTGACGCGAAAGTGAGCAAGACCACACAGGTCAGACCACTTTGGATTGTACAGGTAACAGTGGCACCAGACATTTTGCTTTCTTTAGAGCTTTGAAAAATCTCGCCCATTCAACATGCCTTGTGGCCGTGGCGCTGATATCGTGTTGCAATCTCTGACCTACAATGATGACGTTGCAGATAACGAGTCTGCGCCAATAATGTCATATAAGAAGGTATTAGCGATGGCCAGCAGCACTCTACAGCTTCTATTCTTGAGCATGGACACGAAACCACTGATAGTTTTTCGGGGATGGAATGGACGATCGATATCCGATAGGATTGGAGACCACTAAATTCCTAGTCTCCTCTCGGCTTCCTGCAGCCGGCATAAGGTAGGCTGAATCTGTAAACACGAAAAACAACGAGACATCTCGCCAACGCTACTTCGTATACTTCTTGAACTTATTGTTTCTGCATTTGGAAATACAATTAAGAGGAATTCCAAAGATGAATTGAAGCATAATTAAATTCGGCTTTAAAAATATTTTTGCAGCATCTCGGTTGCTCATACTTTGAAAACAAAGTACCTCAACTAAAAGAAATAAATCAGTTGAGGTTTTAAGTTTACTTTATGCACAGACAGGCTAATGGGGATTGTACATTCAGACTAGAATGACATCCGAATCACTACGTTCCTCCATCGGGTATCTAGCACGGGACCCCTTGATTAGAAGGCTACGACGATACCATTACGCCATAGAGGAGGTTCCCCAGAAAGGAATACGTATTTGTGAATAAAATCGATACATAGTACTCGTACAAATAAGTATATTAATATTGTGTTGTATTTCAAAAGAGAATGGCAAAAGACACTTCTTATGGCATTTCTCACTCTTTCACTTTCTCCTTCACTCTATTCTCTCGTCATTTTCTCCTCTCTCTTTCAGCTTCTTTTACAGTCCCCTCCCGTATTCCCTCTTTCTTCCTCTTGACTTTCTATCTTGTATTTCTTTCTCTTTCATTCTGTCTCTATCACACACACACACACACACACACACATGTAAACATACATATATAATTATCTCCAGATAATTGTTGCATGAAGATGCCTTTAACGAAGGCCATGAACCCATGCCGTCGACATGTTCCTCCTTTCCTTTGATTTCATTTACGAATCGCAGTTAACCAAATGTTGTAAGCAGTTGAAGTTAATTGAAGGAAGTTACTACTCAACAGATTGTTAATTTACACATATACACCAAGACAACATGTGGACACGGGAACTAAAGCCCAGGTTTGGCAAGGGTATTGGCACAGTGGTTAGGTATGCAACTAACTACGTGCCCACGGAAGATTGAACGTACAAGCATTGTATAATTTGGTGGAGACTGCCTTTGTTGCTACTTGACATATATCCATTCCCTTCCGCTACTCTTAAAGAACTTGCTTGACCTTTATGGGTGCTTGACTTTTACCTGGCATTTTGTATCTTCAACACCTAGCTACGTCGATATTCAAGTCTCTAAGATGATCTGCTAAGCAAGATTTTGCAGATTTTTTATCTTACATTCTGATAACATCACTTACACTCTCCAAATGTTTTTCGTATATTCATTTTTCATCGCACGTATTTGAATGTTTTGCCAGCTTCTTTTTTTGTGTAAACGAGCTCATGGATTTCTCCTCCCATTCACAATAAAAGGTGAGTTTTAGCTAGATTTATATTTATTTTTCATCTCTTTGCGTGTCTCTCATTGTATAGATAGTAGTTATTCCTAGTACGGGGGTGTATATATATATATATATATATATATATATATATATATATATATATATATATATATTATATATATATATATATACACACAGGTGGCCACAATTAAGCTATGGAGACCACGAGGAAGCGAATGCTGACGAAAAAAGTTCAAATTTTCACCTCCAGGTTGAAAAGTGGCGCTGAAATCTGGTGCACAGTGAACAACATCCCGGGAAACGCTTCGTTTGATCATTGATCACACAGTCTTACGCTTCCAAAGGGACATTCACGTTTCACCACCAGTTGCCACTCTTGCAACTGGTGGTGAAAATTTGAACTATTTTTTTTTCAAACTGGTTGAATTACCAAGAACAGCATGCTCCTGCGGTGTAGGTATAAAAAATTGAAGCTTATTAAGTGTAGTGTGTGTTAACAATAAATAATTCACCCTCATCGTCGCGATTAGGCAAAAGTGACAGACAAGCGGTGTAAAAATAAACAATATACAAATACACTTACAAACCTATGCAGGGGGAAATATATGATTTAGTTTCGAGCTTGGATTGTTGTTCTTTCATGTTAAAGACACTCCTGTGTTGTCGTTCTCGCATATTACAACGACCTCTTCCCAACCAGCGTCTCTTGGCATGCTAGTAGCTCGTTTTTTATCCTCGCGTGTTGATAGCTTCCATGGTCGTTTCCCCTTTGGTTTCTAGATAGCGCCGTATGTACATTTTTCATCGCATGCTAATAGCACTGAATGGCCGTTACTGGCATTGTCAGGGAAAATTATTCTGGTGGATGGGACGAAATATTGTCAGGAGGGCTATGTTTAGGTAGTCGTGGCTACTAAAATATTATTTATATCTCTCTCTCTCTCTTCTCTCTCTCTCTCTCTCTCTCTCTTCTCTCTCTTCTCTCTCTCTCTCTCTCTCTCTCTTCCTTTGTCCTTATTACATTCCTTTTTTCTTTTCGTTCTTTATATTTTTCCTATTCCAATCGCCCTATTTCGTTCTGTTTTCCTTTTTTGTTCTTTGTACATACTGTATTGTACTTTTTCTTTTAATTCCATTCTTTCTTTTCCGTTTTCGCCCTTTTTCTGACTGTCGTTCTTTCTTTATCTCTGTCCTTGCCACCCTGATGGTGTAGTCATAAACTATCGCCTTGTAACCAAGGGGCCCCTGGAGGCAATTTGATTTTCACTTCAAACTCTATGTTCAGTTCCGATTAGCCTATCTGCGCATGAAATGGATATAAAACTCTAGCTCATTGACCTTTCTCCTTTTTCATTTCTCTTCTGTTTCCTCTTCTTTTCTTTATCTTTCTCCTTGTCCCATTCTCTTATTATCTCTTTTATTTCATTGTATTTTGGTTGCTATATTTTATTTTACTTGTTTTTTGCTTTCTCTTTTCTCCTTTCTTTCTCTTTCATCCTTTCCTTCTCTCCCTTCCTTCCTTTCTTTCCCTTTTCTCCTTTCCCTTTTCTTACTCTTTTTTCCTTTCTCTCTCTTTCCCCCTTTCATTCTCTTTCTCCCCCTTTCTCCATCTTTCCCATTTTTTCTTTATCCTTTCTTTATGTTTTTCCTTTCTTTGTCTTTCTTTTTTCTTTCTATCCGTTTCACTTTCTATCTCTTCTTTCTCCCTTTTCCTTTTTTACTCTCCTGTCCTTTCTCTATCCCTTTCTTTCACTACGTTTTTCCTTTCTTTTTCTCTCTTTCCATATACTCGTCTCTTTCTGTCTTTATCCTTTGTGTGTGTGTATGTGTTTGATTCTACCTCTGCTACAAATAATTTTGAAAATTATTTCTGTGGGTTATTTGTGTGGGGAGGAGAGTAGACTAAGAGAAACTATTACTATATTACGCTAACATGGTTGTTATTTTCACGTTCGTATAACGCCGTTCGTCTGTTTATTTCTATTGTCTAGTGTGCCCAAATAAAAGTTCTATTGCACAATGTAAATATTTCCCCACTTTTTATATCCATCTTTCATTATTGTGTACGTAATAAAATTTCACGCTGCGCAAATAGGAGGCTTGATACAATAAACAAATGGGAAATGAATCTTGTGTTAGATTCAGTGTTGTTAACTTAGTGAAATGTCTCTATCCTTAAGGATTTTTGACCATGCTTTGCTAGCATATGGTCACACATGTGAATTACCTGAAAACGCTAGAATGTAGGGACTTTTTTTTTTAGTACGGGGAATTTCGTATTTTTTTTAGTACGGGGAATTTCGTATTGCTCAAGAATAAACTTATTCAGCCCCTTTTATTGGAGATTTTAGTTAATACTTCGTGCCCAACTGCCTTATTAGAAGCAGAGTGGATTGGGTTGTTGATTAGGAAAGTTTCAAACAGACTCCCAAAGCGTATTGAAACACATTGCCATTCACAAGGCTTTTGAAGAAACATTCATGTAAAGATAAAAAAAATCTTTCTGTAAAATTGTTCAAGGCAAATCAATTCTATAACAACAGCAAGCAATTTAGGAGCACTGAAAGCATTAAAAAATACATGTGATCCAGTTAAGATGAAACAATGTTTAGTGTACTTTTGTGACGTAAGAACTATGCTTAACAACTTGAACTTTACTCTGAACATATTTCAGTATTAAAGCTAGCAACTTCACACTTGATAGTTGAAGAAAATGCTTGCCTTGAACTAAAGGTCTATCACGTTATACATCGTATAGAGTTTGTTGGAGTTTTTTTTTAAAATCCCATTTTATACACACGAAGGCTACTCTTGACTGGACCTACAGCTTAAAGTGGGATCTGTACCACTATGTGCTTCAACCTGGTATCTAACCCGAGACCCCTGACATCTTGCGCACAAATTATACCTCGATGTAAGAACTTTTTGTTTATTGCAAGCATACAGACCCGTATGATGTTTCAGGGACACAATTGGGGTTTTGACCCTCATAAACCCCTTCTCGCCGCGCCACTGATTTCAGGATTACATGCATCTTTAGGTTGGTTGAGGAAGTGGTGGGACGCAGGGAAAGAATAAAGAGACAAACAAGGAGGAGGTAACCTTCATTCAAGATACCATCCCAGCATTCGCTTTGAGAGTGTGATGGAAACCACAGGAAAGCCTCAGTCGGGATGAGATTCCAAATTACGAATTCGTCACCACCCAAACTAACCTGACTACCATGCGAGAGATCCGGGTTCGGTCCCCGGCGGCTGAGAACCGGGATTTTTTTTCCACCTGTTCTAGCGGCTCCGGTGTCCATCGTATAAAGTGGGTACCTGGAAGAAACTCTGGAGGATAAGGCGGCCAGGGGCGTGGTGCTGATCACATCACCCCTAACCTCGGCCGTGATCAAGAAAGTGTGGGACCCTAACCCTATACGCCTTCATGGCGTGGTGCATAGCACAGGCGAGCACTTCACTCTTTTTTTTTTACCAACCAACCTGGCCTGCATTCTTTGGAACTTTACTGAAAAATGGTTGGCAATACTGATCAAGTTTGCTAATATTGTAAACAACACGGCAGCGGATTGTTATTTTTTTCATAACCACGCCGCCAGGTGTTTGGTTACATTAGTGCAGAGAGCATCTTAATTGAAAACTGCTTTTTATCGCGTGTGTCGGAACAGGGAGATAGAATATTGATTGCATGATGCATCTATTTGTTAATAGCTGGAAGCAATCCTGATGTTCAGTTTTTCTCGTTACAGCCGCATGTTATTTTCCACACTCCAATACCAAGTGTAATGGTTTTTTTTCCAGAGTTGTACAGTCGGAAGAAAAAACAATTCGATCATGAAAAATGAAATTTATTTGTACTTCTTCCAGTTGAGGTTTCGGTCGTAAAATTAATTGACAAATATGTGTTAGTGTGAGCGAGCTTTTCTGCTCCTTAAGAGTTGCTAAGCACAGTATTCTAGAGTCGCACTGGTCCAGAACATCTGACTGACACGCGGGAGACCCACGTTCGATTTCCGGAGTGAATACTCTTCTTGCATGGAGAGGCCGTGCGGTTCACTTAGCAGCCCTTAATAAACCTGAGGGCAACCCTGTGGGGGTAATGTCGGCGAGAGCGTGGTACTGATGACATCACCGAGATTTTAAGTTGTTAGATTAAATGTAGTGAAGACATTTAAACCTAGCAAGCCTAATCTAACCACGATAGCATTCCGCGCTTACGTCAGAAGAGGAAATAACGGCACTTGACCAAGAAGGTGTTTGAATTTGGTGCGATGAGTCATACCAGTATCTCCTTTATTTCCAACTTTTCTTCTTCTTTATCTTTGAAATAGCTTGTTGTGGTTGTAAACCCTTTTGATCTTAGTTTTTGTATGTATTATTAACTTCAATTGCTCTGGAATGTTCCCGCCAATTGTATGGTCTTCCTTGTTCCATCCAGTGGCGGCGGTCGGGTTCCAAAACTGGGTGGACAAGGTGCTAAAACGTTGGGTGTGGGAGGATAGTTTGCTTCCCTTTGTAGATAAGGTTTAGCATAGTGCAGGAGCAAACGTGGCGCCCCCACCCCAATGGCCGCCACTGCTTCCATCTAACCACTTCCTGCATTTTATTTATTTTGGTTATCTCAAGTATTCGCGGTGTGCTTTACTTCTCATTTCAGTGATTGATTTCCAATTTTCTTCAATCTCCCCCCTTCTCTTTTTATTTCCTTTTTTGTTTTCATCTTCCCTGCTCCTTGTCATTCATGTTGGCAGATGATGACACTGTTTTAAAGCAATGTTCTTTAGAATTTTTGAGAAGCACAGCTCTTTTACACTATCTCTGAGGTAGTATTGTAGTCTCTCTTTTATGGTAACGTCGTCGCCTTGTAATCAAGGGATCTCTGGTTCGATATCCGGTGGAGGCACATGTCACAGTGGTTCGGATCTGACTTTAAACTGTAAGTCCAGTCTAGATTAGCCAATTTGTGGAAAACAACAATTCAATGGATCAGCTATTTGTTGCGTGTGGGAACTCGCACTTTTTAACTTTACTCTTTTTAAAATTTCAGGTAAGGATTTTAGATAAGGGGTTCTTTCCACATGCGTTGACGTGCCCATTAATTGTAAAGCCTTAATCACACGGACTGGATTACCAGTAGGAATGCCCTAGTAGGCTGGCTACCTATTTGCTAGTTTTCACCTCACACGATACTTCTTACCCTACTTGTCGATAGACTTTTGTTCCCACAAGACATTGCGCAGAGCAGACAGTCTATAAATATGGACGAGAAAATTGAAGAATGTTGTGGGAGAATTACTGCTTTATGCTTTTATTAAAAATTAGCTGATTGCCCGGCGTTGCCCGGGTATTTATTTATCCCAATCTTCTATTAGACAGGAAAATAATGAATTGTAACTATAGTGTAAAATGAACTTGGAGTTGAACGGCATTGGGAGTGTCACTATTCATCTTAGTGACCCCGAAAACTATGGATTTCACACTAATATTGGTCGCTTTCGATTATTTTACGTCACCCCCTTTCCACCCCCACCCCTAGGGGTGCCGGGCGTGTCTTACCCCCACAGTATTTCTTTCGAGATTGCAAGTGATACGTGTACCAAGTTTGGTTGAAATTGTTGCAGGTTATTGCTCGAGAGTTATTGCTGAACTAATACACACACACACACACACACATACATACATACATACATACATACATTTTTATATATATAGATTAAAAAAATAAAAGTATGGACTAGAAATTGGCTCGATAGAAATATGGTAATCAATGCGTACCGAACAAGGTTTCAATGAACTCGGGTATGCATATTCATTCATGAGATTCGCAGGATTCATCCCCCCCCCCACACACACACACACGTAACATTTAATAAATTGTAATAATAAGGATTTTCATTTTCGGTCAATAATATATGTCACGTACACATCTCAGCGCTTTGCATAAATACCTAAATATTAATGAACTGTTTTTCTTTATATCGAGAAACTGTCAAAAAAAGCCGACACTCGGAAACTTCCTTTGCAAACTAGCAGATTATCTTCACATGACCAAACTTTGCTCTAATTGGCTGTTCCAGAGAATCCAGTCGAGGACAGCCAGTAGCAATTAGAACATTGCCTATTCCTCAAAACCAGTCGAGCAGCCAGCCAGGCATCCATCACTTCCGGTCAGTTAGCCAATTCAGCTCCCAACTAACTGGTATCCAATTGCCAGTGGCGTAGCGTTATAGTACGCTTTTACGCCTGGCGTTCCCAGATTTAAAATTTCAAAAATGCGTAAATGCTGTGAATATAAAGTAAAACGTGACTAATTTCATATATGTTTGACCTTCATGGCATTATAATAGCTATTTTTCGCGATCCGCTTGCAACGCTCCTCCTTCAACACTCGTACTGGCATCTTTTTCAATTCCTTTTCTGGCCGGACGCCGAGCATGTTCGGCGTAAAGGACTCTATATTCCTTGCTGCCTTTCTGGAGGGAAAGCTTCGATCTCTACAGCACGCGCGTAAATGCTCTCTCGTACGCCAGCGTACGGAACAGAGGTCTACCGTGATTGGTTCATGTGACCCTTCCTGCCTTCTGAAGCAGATGACAGCGGTAGAATTCCTACCCGGTTCTTCGCGCTCATGCAACTCGTGCTATGTGATGCTACAATACGGAATATTGACTGACGTAACTTTACCAGTCTCAAATATACCGCTTCTTAATGTCTACTGCATTGTATAATTTATCGTACGAACAGCGATGTGCATTAGAAACTAAAAGATCAACACAGTTTTTGTCAAATAAGTTGATGAAGTCCTCGTGGTAGAAATTCAGCCTTTGGCTGCTCTACCACTTAACCCGCAAAACTATTATTTTTTATTGTTATTATTTTTTCGTTATTATCTAACTGCTTAATATTGTGTCAATGGAAACGTTTAGCATTCATTTGAAAACTCTGAACATCGAATGGTCTCTGGACAAAATTTTAAAATGTTTATCAGTTTTTTCAAGATGTAATAAACAGTGGTCTGAATTACTAATCGGCACTGTTACGTCAGTAGAGTGTACGATATTTGGATCATCCACCCACCTCCCTGTCAGAGTGCTTTGCACAGTGCGCCAAGACGACAGAGGTCCCTGGTTCGAATCCCTGCGTGAGCACGGTTGTTCTTTGTCAGTGTCCCTTCATCAATATCATCACTCATATTCATATTCGCGATTAACCAAAAGTGGTAGAAAAGCGAAGTAAAATGAACCAAATCAATCAGTAGTTGAATCATCCACAACAATGGACGTCTACTGTTGTGCAGAGGCGCTTGTGATTCAGGTAGGTTTTTAATGACTTGCGTCATGCAGACAGGTATAAAAGAAAGGTATAAACCACCAGAGTTCAAAACATTTGTGGCGTAGTGAGGCATCTCATTTTCTAGCTAAAACATGCTTGGATGATGTTTTATTGAAAACCCAGCTGACTTCAGGAAAATAAACAGTACCTTTGGCGACTAATACCATAAGTAAATTATTAAGCAAGAAAGGGCCGACCCTTCCTTCGGACTTGGCGTTCCCACCCGAAATGTCCATGCTACGCCACTACCAATTACGTGTGATTCGGCCTTAACTCATTCATTCATTTGTTCTTAATTTCTGCTCCAAGTACTTCCATAGCTACTGTCTAATTCCGCCCAAATTGTCCAAATGAAAGTTAAATACGGCATCGTAACTTCATCTTCCTCCACTGTATACATTATAGGATATGTGTGTGTGTGTGTGCAAAAGTATTTGCAAATCATGGTATTAATTAACTTGCCAATCAGAGCATAACGTGCACTTAAACCTTGACAAACATTATCTCAATCCGTAGGATTTTTTTCCCTCAAGTATTCCAGTCGCCATGTTTCTTGAAACGAGAACGATCAGAAAGTTTGCACAACAAATTCTTAATTTTTTTGGTGTATACCACCCACAATTTCATAGTACAGCACGCGGAACAGATCAGATTTCTTTATTTTCCCAATTTGATGTACCTACTTAGTAAATAACTGTGTTTAAAAAAATATATATATAGCCATTGCCTAAAGGTATTTTAAAAATAATATCAAGGGTGTTCTTGCGGCTAACGTAACACACTGTGTAGCATTGTAATCAAGCAGCAATACGTGATTTTTTTTCGCTCTAACGAAGTTAGGAAATTTGTAAGTGCAATACAGACACTTAATGTAAAGTTTAGATTCGTAAGTACAGCACAGACCCTAAACTAAAATTTGCTTGCTTATCTTTTGTAGTGCTGATGACCGCACGCATATTTTCACAAAGAAAAAAAGAAGAAGTCTGTGGTTTAAATCAGTGGTCATCATTACATTCTGCCACAGATTTTCTTATCTTGTATTGTATTCTCGTGTCTTCTCTTGTTATCTGTGTAATGTTTCCCTTTTTTCTTCACCACGCTTCTTTTCTACTAGTCTACTTTCCTTCTAGTCTCTTGTCTTTCCGTTTGCTGTTTTCCTTTCTTTCATTTTTGTCTTCTTTTCTCACCTTTTATTTATATTTTCTGAAATTTTCCCTTATTCTCTTCATTGATTTTATCTTATTTTCTATAACCTTACTTTTTTACTTGAATTAATTAATTTTTGTTGTTTAGCATCGCTTTTCAGCCATTTTTGGCCAATCGCGATGATGAGGGGAGTGATGACATGATGATCGATGAAGGGACAGTCGTAAAGTCATGCCCAAGTATGCCGAGACCGAGATTCGAACCTGTCACCCGTGGCGTGGTAGCGCTCTGTGCTAACAACCCCGCCACGGAGGTCGGATTATACTTGTCATCTCATCTCTTCCATCGTCTTCGCTCAGTTTTCTTTGTTCCCTCAATGTCCATACTTCTCCACTGTCATCTCTTCTCTTAACTCAGTTTATCTTCACTCAATCTCTCTTCTCTTCCGAGTCTTCTCAATGTTTCCTTACCCTTACTTCCTTTTGCTTGTCCCTTTTCGTTTTTCTTTATTATTTTTCGTTTCCTATGTAAAGGTAGAGAAACAGAGAAAAATCATGGTAAGGAAAGAAACATGATTCTCGAGTGGCGTGTGGTACGTTAAGAAGAAAAAAGTCGTTGCACTGCCTGCTTCACACACTGGCAGCAGCCCCGCCGCCTGCATCTGTTGCTCGCTTCTGAGCAGGCAGGTTGGAGACCCAGCGAGCGATCTTCTCCTCCTCCCGGATGAAATGTGTGCGTGTGGAAAAGGCCCGAAGCCGAGGCGGAAGTTGCCGAAGCTGCGACGGAGCCGGGGACCCGAACGTCCGACGGTGAATCGATGGTGGGTTTGGCACACTCACTGCGGGCCGGGCAGTGAGGCCGTGTGCCATGCGATTTGTTTGCGAGGTCACCTCAGGTCAGGGTCGTGTGTGTGTGTGTGTTGTCGGGAAAGCAGCGTGTGGACTGGCAACAACCATGTGTAGTGTGTGTAAGTACCATCCTCCCAAGTTTTATATGTGCGTGTGATGCTTCCCCTGTTACCCTTGTTGCTGTGAGCCGTGATCCTTCTGTGGCGTGTTTTTGTGTTGGGATAAAGGGGGGGTCTGCAGAGTGTGTGTGCTGTGCCTACTCCATGCGGCTTCTGGGTTATGGCGAGGTCGAATTTCGTTCCGCTTGCCCGTGTGGAGGAAATGCGCCGTTTATCTTCATTTCATCTGCCACCAGGTGAAATTGTGCGTGCATGAATGTCCAGGAGTACGTTCATCGCTTAGTCGATCTAATTACCTGCCTGTGGGAGCTATAATTTAGTTCATTGATACCTGTACACGCTGTGAAAACGACAAGTAGTGACAAATTCTGCTCCTTTCTTAGTAACTAACCTGCCGTTAAGGTTAACGAAGCGTTTCCCCTTACATCGCTGTATTGTGTGTTGATTGCATGTATCTTTTCTACCGCTTGACGTTAAGGTGAACGATTAATGCCCAATGAAACAGACGAGACGACAAACATCTCCATTGCCTTGTGGTCCACTGTACTTACAGTCCCGATTTGATTTATTTCACGTCGTTTTTCTGCCACTTTTAGTTAATCGAGACGTTGGGTATGAGCCGCGATATAATGATATTGATCAACACCCATGCCTAGGTCAGGATTCGAAAACGAAACCCTTGGCGTCGTGGTCTGCTTTCAGTTCCGGTTAGCCTATCTCAGCATAAAGCAGACTCGAAACATGCTTTCGAGAGAACAAACACAGTGACTCCTGTGTTTGAACCCAGGACCCCTGACTTCACAGCATGCCACCTTGATCACCACACGACGTCTGCTCTAATGTTCGAATTAACGTGGCTTTAAAATCTCCCTTTCGAGTACTTTTATCCTCTCCTTGTTTCAGCAGTCATCAATTCTTCCTAAACGTTGCCATTAACTTGTAAATGCCACACAAAATAACCGACAGTACAAATGTAAATAAGCTCAGACTTGTTCACCATCACCAGAGGAGAACATGGTACAGGATGTTTCGATAAAAGGTAACTGAACGTGGTGTGTTTTGGATACTTTCGGTTACCTTTTTATTGAAACACCCTGTACATGTCCGATTGTCTTACGTGAATTGTAAATTAGGTGTATAATTTACGGGTTGCGGATTCAACCTACAACTTTCATATTAACTCATATTTTCTTTACTTTTCATTCGAGTGGCGGAACTGTAAATGTTATTGACGAAGTGGACACTTCTGTCTTTCCTCCGTATCTTGAACTGGGAGCAAATAGGTTTAGAGGTAGCTTCCTCGATGGCGTAGTGGTAACTTCGTCGCCTTGTAAACAAGTGATCTCTGGTTCGGTGGAGGCACATAGTTCTTCAGATTCCACTTCAAACTGTAGGTCCAGTCGTAATTTACCCATCTGTACATAAAGTTGACTTTAAAACTCAAACATCTATGTAATTGTAATAAGCAACAACTACTCTTTCTTCCTATCGCAACCGCATTCTTGTTTCCATTCACTTAAGGAGTTATGCAGGAGTACTTAGATTTGCATTCTCTTGCGTTTTGTCGTCAGTGGTTGTTAGCGACAGAATACACCGTGAAAAATATCCTTCTAAACACGAAACCTATTACGTTGGCTTCGCTATCGACCTACTACTATTAATACACTGCATTAGGTAGTCCTAAGCAATAAGAAAACAAAGAAGATTTATTATTTTTCGAGTTCTTCGAGGCAAATCTCTCCTTCTCTAAATATCACGAGGCACTGGGTAAGAGAGAGTTGATGTTGATGGATTTACATCTAAACATGACATAAACATGGCTCAGTTGAATTCGCATGGTCCTCAGTTACATTTTTAGTTGTGTCTCATTTTTGGTCATAGTCACCTTGCCCAAGGCCACGTGGATCTTTTACCAGCTCCAGAAAAGTCGTGATATGTAGTAGGCTTACGGGGCCACGAAGATACCACGTGTGTCTAGACAGTGGCGACCTCTTCGATGGCGAATGGTAACGTCGTCGCCTTGTAATCAAGATATCCCGAGTTCGATACCCGGAGGGTGTTTGGACCCGACTGTAAACTGTAGGTCCAGTCCCGGTTAGCCTCTCTGTGCGAAAAGTGAACTTGAAGTTAACAAACTCTAGGCAAAGGCGAGAGCAAACCTTACGAACATTCAATTCAATATTCTAACGAGAATTCTAAACAGATGTAGTTTTTAAGAATTTGGAGAATTTTGAATGTCATGGATGGTTTTCGAAGGGAGAGGAATTTTCGAAAACCATCTTCCTGGCGCAGGACATATGTCCAGGTTTTCAGTCAGCTTTCTGGTTAACGAAACAAAATGGTAATAATATTAAGCTGCTATTTAACATGTTGATAAACGCATAGAGTAGTTTTTCCTTGAATAAGTCAATATTATTCCAATTTGTGGGTGAATGATTTTGTTCTTTGATTTTAATTCATTTTTTTATCCTTTTGAATGTCCGCCGAAAATGGAAATTTTATTATTAAAATTATTCTGATTGATAAATTAAATTATTAAAATTATTCTGATTGATCGATTTGATGTTTTAAGTCCACTTTATGCACAGTAAGGCTAATCGGGACTGGACCTAAGTTTAAAGTGGAAACCGAACCACTATGTGCCTCCACCGGCTATCGAACCCGGAACCCCTTGATTTCAAGGCGACGATGATACCACTGCGCCATCGGGGAGGCTCAGAAGTATTTTATGTAGAGGAAATTAAGTAATACTTTAGACTCCGTTATTACTAATACTATTATCCAATGCTGCGTGTTTTATCTTAAACACAACATACTGCAGAGTGGAGGGGTGATGAATCCATTTTAACTTCACTTTTTCCACCTGTAGGCTAATCGGGACTGGATCTACAGTTTAAAGTGGAATCCGAATCACTATTGTGCCTCCTCGACGTTGCACTACATCATCGGCGAGGCCATAATTATCTTATTTTACTGAAATAGGATGCGAAATACACAAGTAAATTTCACCCGAAACTTTAAGAAAGTATCATACTTCTTGGTTCACTATATTAACTAACTTATTTACGTCCTCTTGTTTCCCCCTGTAGGATCTCTTAACCTGGCTCGCGCGCATTCTCACACACAAAGCAAAAGCTAATTTTGAATCGCCATACCTCAATCTTAATTGAACTACGCCAAAAGAAATTTACGCTAAGTTCAATTTACATGATTTTTTCTGCCTCTCTAAGCTAAATGCAATAAGATAAATAATGATTAGATAAAGAAATACAGGGAAACACCATTTCCACGACAGAATTCAAACCCAGAACCTTTAGTAGTGGGATTGTGAGTCAACCTTTTAATACTCTTGGCCACCGAAGCGCTTATGATGCTAATTATAGATTTAAACAAATATCATTAAGTGCAGTCTAACGAAGCTCGCTAGCGCCTGGACCCACAAGCTCAATAATTCTCATATGTGTTTAAATAGCCCAAATACCTCAACATCCTGAGTCTTATTTTCAGCCAATCAGCTAACATGCAATGGCTTGTTCCGGATATGAAACGAAAATCTGTACTGTTGGTACACTGGCCGGTCTTGTGTGGAAGGTAGTGCATCACTTCAGGAAGCTACAGGTGCCATGGTTTGAACCCTGGCCAGGCATGGGTATATCCTTTGTGTTTGTCTCATTACCCTTTCATCAGTAATTCCCATCGTCGTGATGAACCCAGTAGGTAGAAAAGTGAAGTGAGTAGGAGAGTATTCATGCGCTGGTAAGCAATTACGATTTGAATAAATGATTTAACGAACTTAGTACAAATTTACATGTTCAACTCTTAAGTGTTTTAGATAAGGGGATTTTCCCCGTATACACTGAAGGGTGCAAAATAGTCATACGTGCCGACGAACCAATTTTTTGTCAAATCAATCAACATGTTCAACTCTAGCTCCTAGCGAAGGGACTAGAATTTGTCAATAGAATATTATAGGCATTAGAGTGCAGCGTGGGACCACTTTCCCTCGCTCGTACTCGTTCGAATCTACCACCCTCGAGCGTGCTACGCTTGAGCGTATGTGATGGAATATCATTTCGTGTGACAATAATCGTACACACATAACCCACAGCGCGACAGCCCTTGAGAGCCTTGGCTTACGTACCGACTGCTGGTCTCCCTCCCACACTGTTCTTCCGTCACCTGTTACAGCGTGGAGATCTTAGACCAGTATTGGGGTGACGGGTGGTCAGCCCGACGAACCCCCAGCCGTTTTTTTTAGGTCTTCTCGACCGGGTTACCGCTCACTCATTCGGAGCTCCCCAATTTCCTCACGATGGTGGGTTGCCACCGGCCCTATACGTAGGCCGAATAAATTCCGACCAGAGCCGGATTCGAACCTACGCCGTCCCGCAGCGAACGATCTCAAGACGAGTGAACGCCTTAACCCGCTCGGCTACGGAGGAGGACAATCGTACACATATATATGTAAAATATCTGCCTTGGTAGTTTCAGCCCACAATCATCTATTTCATTTTCGTATCTTATTATATTGGTAAAATAGTCTAAACTACATGTTAACATGGAAATAATGACTATATTCACTTAAGTTTCAATTTCACTACGTCATTCACTTCACGATCCATATTTGAGGGCACACTACCATAGATAAATTACGGTTATACGTGTACTACCGGGCTTCGAGCGTATACCGCACGTTTTGCCTGAAGAAGCTCTCAAGTCCGTACGCTATCTTTCGTCGGCCGTGCGAACTATTTGGCGGTCGAGCGAAATTCTCTTTATACAGTACTCTAAATATGAATTGTTTTTATCATTATTGGCGCGTAATATACTCGCGTGTGAATGTAGCTGAATTTCTTGTAAGATTTTATCGTATCGTTTGTAGTCTTTACGATGGTCTTTTGTTTATGCTTGAGAATCTTACTCGTACTTACGGAAGCCCGCGAGCGCTCCGTGCGGTGCGAGCTTATCGCCTGTATACTGCATCTCAAGCAAGGCCAGGAAGCAGCAGAGAAGTGGGGGAGCAGGCTGCGTTGAGAGGTAAAAATACTGGGGGGAGAAACCACCTTCCTTTTCAGGGAACTTCTTGTCTGGCATGAATAGAATGTCGGAATGTACTGTTAAAACACAGATGACCAGGGATTCCCACTGCACGAACGCGACCGACGAGGCCTCCTACCTAGCTCACTCCTTCTTTTCCGCCCATGTTACAACGCTACAGGACCGTTGCTCACTCTGCAGCTCACATGTGCATACAAGAGCGCTCTTTCACAAACCCGTCGAACTGATCAGACCTGTATTACACTCAGTTTTTAGTGGTTTTAATTTATTGTTAATTGATTTAAGTGGTTGATTTTACTTCGAGTTTCTTCCGGTTTGGTTAATAGCAAAAATGAGGATGAAATGTGATGAGATGAAGTAAATGAAGGGACAAATATATATCCACAGCACACAAGTCCCAAAGAGGATTATACTGGCCATGCGTCCAGTCGCCAGAGCCTCGTTAGTCTGCAAAATGCCATACAGGGTGTACTACGTGGAAGAGTGACCCCTTACACATCGTAGTGGTTTCGATAATCTCATAGAACTGTGAACACAATTTCCATTAGCCTCTCTGTACGCAGCCATACAGGGCTGGATTTATCTATTAGTCTGGTACAGAATCAGCATTGTTCCCCACTGTTTTAATCTAAGGGAAATTGTGAGATTTCAAGATGATAAATACTCTATGTGATCAGAAGTATCCGGACACCCACCTGAAAATAAAGTACAAGTTTGGGAAACCCTCCATCGGGAACACTGGCAGTCAGTACAGTGTTGGCCCAGCCTTAGCCTTGATAACAGCGTTCACTCTCACAGGCATATTTTCAATCAGGTGCCGGAAGGTTTCCTGAGAAATGGCAGCCCATTCCTCGCAGAGCGCCAAAATGAGAAGAGGTATTGATGTGGATCGGTGTGGTCTAGCACGAAGTCGGCATTCCGAAACATCCCAGAGATGTTCTATGGGATTCAAATCAGGACTCAGTGCAAGCCAGTCCATTAGTGGGACGTTGTTGTCGTCAAACCACTCCCCCACAAGCCCTGCAGTATGAACGGGTGCTCGGTCGTGTTGAAAGACAGAATGGTCATCCCCGAACTGGTCTTCGACGGTAGGCAGCATGAAAGCTGTTAAAATGTCAACGTAAGCTTGTGCCGTGACATTGCCATGTAAAGCAACAAGGGCGCCAAGCCCCTCCAGGAGAAACATGACCACACTGTAACCCCGCCACCTCGAAATTTCACTGTCGGCACTACATAGGCTGGTAGATGTCGTTCACCAGGCATTCGCCACACCCACACCCTAACATCGGATCGCCACATTGTGTACTGTGATTCATGACTCCACACAACGGTTTTCCACTGTTCTATGGTCCAGTGTCGATGCTCCTTGCACCACACGAGGCGGTGTTTCGCATTTGTCTGTGTGATGTTTGACTTATGGGCAGCTGCTCGGCCATGGAAACCAAGTTGCCGCACCTTGCGCCAAACAGTAATGATGCTTGGAGTAGATCCTGATGGAGTTCGGAATTCCTGTGTGATGGTGGCGATGGATGATTGACGATAATGCTGTACAACACTCGATGGTCTCTGGAGGTCAACATGGGAGGTTGGCCTGCACGCTTTTGGGTTGTACACATCCCCTCACTATAACATCGGAAACAGTGGACAGAGGGATGTTTATGAGGGTGGAAATCTCAGACACAGACTTCCTACACAAGTGGCACGCAACCAACTGACCACGTTGAAAGTCTGTGAGTTCCTCAGACCATCCCATACTGCTGTCTCACACTGTCTGCAGGCTACTGAGTTTGCTGACTATGTGTTCCATGCGGTAGATGGCAGTACTGTGTCGCCCTCTATGATAAACACACTTTTCGCGGTGTGTCCGGATACTTTTGATCACATAGAGTATTTGTTGAACAATCGTCAAATATTACGGACTGCACCAATTGGTACAGAACTTTACTCCTACGTTGCCCGCAACCCGTAGTACAGCAAAGTGCAACCGCGGGTTATATGAGCAATTTAAGATCTAGAACAAAAGAAAGAAAACATGAACGAAGAATTGGAACATGTAAAAAAAAAATAAGGGAGTACGGACGACAATAATCCGTGTGAACAAGACTTTGTTCGATTTGTCCAACATCATACATCAGTTTCGTGTTATTAAAATATTATCACTCATGTATGAAGATTGAACATTAATAATTGACCGAACATAAAGTTTTTAGAATGCAATATGATGCAAATGTACCAAAATAACACGATGATTATGTTGTTGTTTATAATACTGGAATAATAGCGAAATCAAACCCACGAGTGAAAACGTCAGCTGGTGAAACATCGCAGTTTCAGGGGCGTAACGAGACTCATGGGGGGGGGGGGGCAGACTAAAGTGGGGATCCCAGTTACTGCTATTATAGTGGTTGAATATACCATTACAAAAAATGAGTAATTTTAGCTGCTGGTGTTGAAACAAATATAATTATTTTTATAATGATTAAATATGTGTTTGATTTTTATAAATACTAACGACGAATAGCACAAAATAACTAATAAAATAGATACTGTGAAATACATTCTTTACTCGTCAACAACGATTAAGGAATAGATTAAAATTTGCGCAAAAGCATCGATTACTTTGTTAAACTTGATTTTTTTGGCTCTCTCTTTTTCAGTTGAAAGTAAAGCTAGACTACTAAGACATTTCTAACTCATAGTATTGCGTAAATAAGGTTTTTTAATAATTTTAAATTTATAAAACGATCTCTGCCTTTCCTACTGTGAGAGGAACAGTAAGGTACAGTCACCGACAATAAAAATGTAACACATAGATTCTGAAATAATGGTTTCCCTGCACCTCCCGGGAAAGGGCGTCAGTCATTAAAGAGCAGGAAAAATAATCCTTCACTGCAAGGCGTTGTGTGTGTTGCCTAACTTAACGGCTGTGGTAGAAGTGGCCATCAAAAATTTGCTATTAATATGCATGTATCGCCGTAGAGTTAGGCAACGCACAAAACGCATTGCAGGGAAGCGAGCATTTCAGGATATAAATGTCCCATTTTTATTGCCTGTGATTGTACATGAAAAAAAGTATTGTACACATGAGGATTGGAAATCAACGAACTATGTTGTGTCATAAGAAGATAAGCATGCTGTTTCACGTCATTCATGCTCTTTATCTTGGGTTTGAAAGAATTTGTGATATTATTTGCGACTGAAATAAAGGTTTTTGGAAATGTTTCAGGTTCTTTGGGAAGATCAGTGTCTAGATCTTGAAGAAAAAGAAGGTTGTATCACTTTCTATGTGACAACAACTGCTTCCATACCGTTGAAACGATTGTCCAGTGGTGAGCAAATTGTGTCCCGTCATCGGAGTAAAATATTGATATATTGAACCAGCTCTCTCGGTTGGCAAGTCTTTCGACAGATTTCGCCAAAGTTCTTCATCTTTTTCATTTTTTTTTCTTCAGAGAATTCACTTGGAATCATCCTATTTGGCACATATTTAATTATTTCGACAAGTAATGCAATTCTACGTTATCACTGCGGGACGGCATGAATTTGAGTCCACCTAGGTTCAGTCTCTGGGTTCTCGACCTGTGTATAGGACCGGTGGCAACCGACCATCGTGAGGAAATTGGGGAGCTACGAGTGAGTAGCGTAATCCAGTTTCGGAAATCTCCTATTACGGCTGAGGGTTCGACGTGCTGACCCCACGTCACCCCGTTACCGGTTGAAGAACTCCACTCCTCTAGGAAGGATTGTGGGCGAGAGACTGGCAGTTGGGAGATAGGCCAAGGCCCTTTCCAGGCCTGTCGAGACACGGAATATTATTATTATTATTCATTTCTAAGAAAACGTTCCGTAAGAGATCATAATATGCAGCCAAAATTAGAAACTATGTTTGTAATGTCTTAGAAGTGATGTTCATCTTCTTCAAGACTTTACGTTGAACAGTCAATAATAAAATAAAACTGAAAGATTCAATTTTAGGCTTAAGGTCAATAGCTCCACTTCTTTCATTTGTATTCCTGCTTGTTAATATTATATAAGAAAGAAACTTTCAAAACATCAAAGAGCCTCTCTTCAAGAGCCTACGCAACTTCTTATCGTCCTGCCGGTTCTGTTGGATGCAAGTGTTTTGAGAGTTGGTTGATTCCGGCTTATTTCTTTCTCAAGACTTGAACTGTTGCAAAATACAGGGTTTTTCCTTTTCCAGTTACCTTCTACAGCATTAAGAACCAAATTAAAAATATGATTAACGCAATTTTGAGGTGCAAGTTTTTGGGTTATTTTTTGTACGTACGCCGATTTCCCGGCCTTGCCTTATAACTTCCATAAGTTTACTCCGCTGGCATTCTTTGCTTAGCCATGTGGGAACTGGAGGCATAATTACTGCAGACATGCAAGTATACAAAACCACTAACTTTTGGTCTCACACGTCACTATGATCTGTCTGCAGCGGGCCAGTCTAACAGAGGCTTAAGGCAGGAAAATACATTAAAGTCTTCCGGTCTTTCAAGGCCTCTTTTCCTCGGGGGCCCAGGCTGCCCCATCCTAGTTACGCCCCTGCACAGGTTATAGAATTCTTACCACACTCGAAACACCAGTTCACATTATTATACGCATTTTTCACCGTACTTAGCCGTGATATGGTAATTACCGTTTCTTTCGCAAAATCCTCGTAAGGTATTTGGAAGTATCTTTTAGCGATATCGTCCGTTTTTAGTGTATGTTTTTTGATTTACAAAATCCTGGTGGGTAAGGACATATTGAATACTTATTCTTTCCCCTTTATATGCATCTGCTTTATTTTTCCTGTATCGTATTCATTCAGTCTTAGTATCTCTCTGTTCATACTTATTTCCTCTCTTCTTGATGGCTTCTTTATCTATCTATATTTACCAGTCCCATTTTCTCTCTCCTCCTCCCCATCTCTGTCTGTGTGTTTGTATAGCTTCTATATTTACCTTTTCCTTTCTTTCTCATTCTCTGTCTTATTTCTTTACTTATCTCTATCTTCTCTTTCTCTTTCTCTCCCCTCTCTCTTTATTTGCCCTTTCTATCTTCTTTTCCCTTTCTCCCCTTCTTTTATTTTTCTTTCTATATTTTTCCTTTCTGTTCTTCTTTGCTCTTTTCTCTCTTCTTCGCCCTTCTTTGTCCTCTTTTCTCTGTTCTTTGCCCTTTTCTCTTTTCATTGTCCCTTCTCTCTGTTCTTTGCTCCTTTTCTCTCTTATTTGTCCTTTCTCCGTCTTCTTTTCCCTTTCTCGCTTTTTATCACGTCTTTGTCTTATCTTTCCTCTCCCTCACTGCTTTTATTCCACTTCCTGTCTAACTCTCCTGCTGTATGGTTTTCTTTCATGTATTCTCTCTCCTCTAAAATATCTCTTTCTTCTGATGACTACATAACCATGACGTCAATACATTCCACTAAAGGAAACAACTTTACGATTTTCATCTCAAACTTCTTTTGGAAAATTTTCTGATGTCCCCCCGTTTAAAGCTTTAAGGCGAGACTCTTGGAGGATAGTATAATCGAAAAGGAATAGTGTTGCAATCAAATTTTTGCTTTTGAAACAAGCTGTTTACGCAGAACATTCTTCAAGATTGCAATATCCAGGTAGTATCGGTTTCTCTTACGTCTAAGGCTCATTCGAGGAGGACATTCTGATGGAAGCTTTGAAGAAGTTCGGCACTTTCGCTCCGCCATCTCTTCTATTCCCTCTCCTAGAGCTGCAGCTCCTCCTCCTCACCGTTTATCCATCCTCAGGTGAGGGGGTCGATGAATCTTTTTCAATTCCGGCGTTCGTGGCTCTCTCCGAGGAGGGCTAAAGAAGAATCTTCCCCCACTTTTTCTTTTCAAGTCTTTCTTTAAGCTCGGGATCTTTTTTTTCATCTCTTCGTCGTCGTCGGTTTCCCTTTCGCTAATTTCTTGGTCCGTTTCCTTCGGATCAATAAGTAAGCAAAGATGTTGAGAAGATTTAATTTCTTTTCATGTCGTTTCTAGTCTTCCAAGTTTATACTGTTGATGTTACACAGGGCGTTCATAAGTCATTGTCCTTTATATAAATTAATATACAGGGTGAATTGAAAATGCTCTAAAGAAAGCAAATACGTCGAGAAGATTTTATTTCTTTTCCTGTCCTTTTTAAAGGAGAAATGGCTTTCCGAGATGATTATGTTGATGTCCATAATGCATTGCCCTTGATATAAAGTTATATAGAGGGTGTGTTAGAAATGCTCTAACAGCGGATTTTTGCACTTGTATAATATTAAAAAGCCATAAATGTGACCCGAACGCAAGGCGAAGTGTGCGGAAACACATCGTTCTTACAAGTAGTAACTCCTGTTTGTAGTAACTATGACCGAATTGAATATAAAGAATTGATAAGGGGGAAACCCCCGAAGTAGGCCCGCCTCCACCCGCATACATTCGAGGATATACGCTTATGTCCTGGTGCCTTTAAATAAACCAGGACGTTTTTTTGCTTTGAATTTATCGGTTCCCCCGCTTTTCTTTTCTTTAAATTCTTTATTTATAATATACAATTACATATATACTACAAAAGAAAATAAAATAAAACAATGTTACACATATAATTTGGTTATGATATGTTTTATGATACAATAGTTAAATGTGTATTAATATTAACTTATCGTCTCTGTTAGCATATGGATATTTTGGAATTTGGTTAATTATTGTATGTAAGTTATTTTATGTTATGTTTTTATATTTTATTCTTTGGGGTGGGTGCGAGTAAGTAAGTGAAATAAACCATTTAGGGATCCAGAACAGTTGTAAATATGTTGTGAATGAATATATATAGGTACTAGGTCCGGTGATGAGGTAATTGTTTATTAGTTGGGTTGTGTGAATAGAGATTCGTTGGGTTTACACTTTGCAATAGGGTGTTTGATCCACTCTGGTTGAATTGAATAATTATTTGTCATAATTTCGCACAGTCAATAGCAGATGCCCCATGCACTTCACATATACTATTACAAAACGCGAACTATATTCGTCGCCAACTCCTTACTGTTAATGAACCCAACCAAAATATTTGTCCATGTTTATAGAATATTGTTGCCGCTGTTATTTCGCTATCAAACGGAAATGTTGGCGTCTGTGTTCTGATGTTCAGTTAGCCATGGGCGATGCCATGCGCGCATATATAGATATATGTGTGTATGTGTATGTGTGGAGGGGGGTGGCTATTTGCATGCGCTGCAAGGCGAACCATATGTGCCACCCTTTAAATCACCCCAGAGCAGAACCTCTAGGCAGAGTTGCTGAGCGTCATAATCGTGAATGTCATGCTTCATCATTTTCCAGGGGAAATTTTTCCCATATTTAGATTATGCAGCATGAAATATATACACAGGGTGACCAACATTATTGACCGGTTCTCAATTATGGAGGTTGTGAATCATTCGCGTAAGCTCGATCAGCTGCTCAGCGACCCAAAACTGCCTCCGTGGCTAGCGTACTTTCCAATCACGGAAGACAAGACTAGCTGGAGTGGACAAGTCCAATTGCTACAGGGGGAAGTGAGTAGTAACATGTATGTTGTGTGTTTTAAAGCAGTGTTTTACTTGCATGCGTTCATTCATTTATCATCGCTCGATATTTTGTGATGGCTGTTAAAACTCTTAACAAGGCCTCTCAAAGTGGAACGAAGAGAATTGTCGCGTTGCACCTGCAACCGCCACCCCTATTTTTGCACTGGATTCGCCCAGATGCACATGCGCACTTAACGCGGATGCTGCAGACGCACTGTAACATGCAACGAAGTCAATGGATTTACTTCTTTTCTCTCTCTCTCTCTCTCTCTCTCTGTGAGTATTCGTGTGATGTAAATGATTCCGTAAATATGTCTCCTCCCTATTAGCCAAAAGGTGCAGAAATGCAACGTAAACTAAACTACCCATTTACTGACTCTAAAAAATTGACTGTGGACCTAATCGTAGCCTGTAACCACGACCCTGCTGGCGTTACCATTCTGAATTTAAAATCGCCTATCTCCTTGGCGGAATGGTTATCACAGAGCGCTACAACATCTAGGGTCCCTAGTTCGAATCCCGGCCTGGGCATTGGTGTTCTTTGCGAATATCCATTCATATCATCACTCATGCTTGTCTTCGCGATTAGCCAAAAGTGACAGAAAAGCGAAGTAAAATAATTTAAACAATCAATCAAACTAAAATCGAAAATCCAGCATCCACTTACACGGATACAAAGATTAAAAAATGCTTACCACATTTTCCATGACCACCTCTTCCGAGTTACAATTTCTCTATGGTTCACTGAAGCGGGATTCAGCGTGACGGCGTCCAACCAAACTCTCGTATTATCAGTAATAATTGTGTAATTCCACCCTTTCCCGATTACAACCGGTTTATTGGTTCTCGCTACAACCCCGCCGGAAACATTCGGTCCGTTTGGTGACCAGCGATGCGACTTATGACGACGCATGTGCTGGTGTAATTGCAACCGAGGTCTTTGCTACAAAAATCACCTCCGTCGCGTTGTGTGCATTATTCCGTCCAGTGCTTCCATGAGGAGGCGCGAACTTGCCATGCAGGGTGAAACACCTCGTAGATGTCGCCAGCTGTGGCCATCCCCCTACCCCGTTACGTGTCTCGTTCTCCCTCCGGCATGCACCCAGTGTTACCACATAAAGGGAAATATCCCTCTTCTTGGTGCGGTACCTTTTCAGGCTAAATAGAAGGGAAATTTTGTGTGTGCTGCGAAGTTTAGCGTATTGGGTTCAAGTTTTTCGTGAGTCTGGAAAATATGGTTTGGTCTTAATTGGGCACATTTAAAAATTAGACGCAACAATGGAGTTGGATGTGTATATGGAAGTATGTAAACATTTAAGGCGGACTAGTAACGTAGTCGCTTTGTAGGAGGTCCCGGGTTCGACACTCAGTGAAAGCATGTAGTGGTTCGGAATCCACTTAAAACTGTAGGTCCAGTCTCGATTGGTTTTTATGTGCATAAAATGGGCTTAACAACAAACTTAAAAAGAGATATATACGTATTTAGGGATATTGATTGATTGATTTGCTTTATTTTACTTCGCCTTTTGTGCCAATTTTTTGCTAATTTGCGAAGATGGGGATGAGTGATGATGTGATACAATTGTCGAATGGACACTCACAAACATCCATTGATGATGTGATACAATTGTTGAATGGACACTCACAAACATCCATGCCCAGTCCAGGATTCGAACCCGTTACCGCTTGCGTCGTAGCGCAATGTGCTAACCACTCCGCCACGGTGACCGGCTCATGCACTTGTTTATGCAGCTATGTTTCGCTTGGCTATTAAATTTGAAAAAGGATGACTCTTACGATGAGCTATCACATGTCCATTGCAAAGTGAATGAAGTGTTTAGTTCGATTCACTTCTATTGCACTTTAAAGGAGGATGGCTGAAACTTGAAGAGCTATCACGTGCCGATTATAAAGGAAGGAAGTGTTTAGCTCCTCATACACTTGTTTATGCAGCGGTGTTTCGCCCCTCTATTGCATTTTTTAAAAATAAGACTGAAACTTGAAGAGCTATCATTGTTGGAAAGAGGTTCTTTCACCCGCCTGCAGCACTTTTAGAAAACTGTCTAAAAGTTGTGGATATAGGATAGTTATAAATAGTAAGGTGGAATAATAAAAAGTGGCCGCGGTGGCTCAGCTACCATGCTAAAGGTCCCGGGTTCGATCTCCGGCCGGTTCAAATCCGGGAACTTTTCTAACGATGGAAGCGGCCCCGGCGCCCACCCAGCGTCGAATAACATGGGTACCTGGGGAAACCTGGGGGGTAAAGGCGGTCAGGGCGTGGTGCTGATCACATCACCCCCACTCACGACCGGATCAAGAAAGTGTGGGGCGTTACCCCCACACCCCCTATACGCCTTCATGGCGTGGTGCTAAGCACAGGGGAACACTTTACTTTTTTTACTATAAATAGTAAGGAGACGAGAACACAGACCCCACAGAGAATCACACTGCCTACTTGTCCATGCTCCAGACCCTTGTTATCCTCCAAGAACATAGTTTCCAGTACTAGAGGGGCAAATTGTGCCATTTAATAAAAACCGGAGTAGCTCTTGTTTCCGCATATCCACCCAACGAAGAGAGTTGTTAAGTTGGCGTTATCGGATTCCGGAGGTCGCAGGTTCAAACCGCGCGCACATATTTTTTACATGATATTCCCTGCTCACGCGACTAGGACGCTTCTTTATTGCTCCCTTGCCACTAACCTAGCAGCACAAGTAACGGATAGTTAAAGTCATCCACATAACCTAGCGTGTTTACATGTTTCTATCGTGCTCTGCCGGATAGCGATATGCGCACGACAGCAGCGCAACACGTCGTGCAGTTCGGCACTGTTCGAGTATATCTGCCTTTCAGGCGGAGATAGCCGAAGCAACCTGTGAAGATTTATTGTGAAATGAACGAGCCAGTAGCTAAGTTTTTGTAAATATATCAACAGATGGCAGCGTCAATTCTCAATCCATTGCACTTTGAATGAACAAAGAGTTTGACGATGTGATTATTAAATGCAGACCAAAAACTTGGAAACTTTTAAGGGTAATATATAATCTGTGAACTTTAAGGAAGGTACGATAGCATTCTTTTTGGAAGAAGCACGATTTAGTCTCCTAAGTTACGTTAGAAATTCGGAAGCCGAGACTATATAAGTTGCATTAGAAATTTTAAGCAGAGATTTTAATATATTGAAAGTAAATTAGCTTAAATTCCTTTTGAATATATACACGAAGATTTGCACTTCCCTTATCTAGAAGAATCTGTGTTCATCCTATGGATAAGAGTTGGCGTCATCATCCTCCACGAAGACATGTGTCGCAATGTTCATCGCTACCCTGACTACATTATGCGTGGACAACGCATGCATGCGGATACAGTCTATGGCACATCACTGGTCCCAGGGTATTGTTCTTTGCTGAACATTTCTGCACTTGGTAAAGGGGAAACTTCTATCTCGCATAGTGGCAACACTGCTTTCATCTCGCGGTGATGTAAACGAGGTGGAAATCTAGTCCCGAGGTGCGGTTGCCAGGGAGACTCATTAGCCGGCGAATCCCCTCGCGGAGGGATATGTCGAGTTTCACCTTGACGCACGCACCTCAGCGTACGCATGTTTACGCAGATGACTTACTACTCCGTGCTTCCTGAATCGTTGCGTTTTCCTCGGGAGTTGTTTGGGCAAACACGATGTCCACCGTCTCTCTACGGTGAGAGAGAGAGAGAGAGAGAGATAGGGGGAGGGATGTAGTGTGATCCGGTGTAATTATTCACGGTCCGGCGTGCAGAGTGTAAACAGGATCCACCAGGGAATGGCCATCGTAATCTTAACGGAATGAGCTGCTAATCGTATTTTGAAATTCATTCTCCAGCCTGTTTACTTCCTCGACCTTTAGCTCGCGGGGCTTTGTGCCGCTTTGATGTACACCGTAGAAGGTGATTAGGAGAGGGATTTCCGCGTTCCCTGAAATGCAGATTTGAGTATCCAATCTCCGCTAGGATTCGACGTCAAAGTGAACTCATACCGACAAATGGAAGTGGAGAGATATAAATAAATTCCAAGCGCCTAGCCAAAGAGGGATGCTTATGGGAGGTTTTGAGGAGGATTTTGTATCCATTTCGAGTGGTTTTTAGTAGTAATGGAATCTCTCAGAAGTTTTTGGGTCAGTGCAGGTTTCCTGTAGCTTAGACGCGGATTCGTCTCGAATTAATTTGTTACGGTCATGCGCGTTAGCGAGAGTTTGCTACCTGACGCCCCTCAAACTTTTTCACAGTGATCTATATTGCCTTTCATAGAGGCCACGTACGTTGCTCTCTCAAGCGCATGGTTTTCTCTCGGTCAGTCTCTATTTCTGAAGCACTGCCTAGTTGACGTCTCTGTATCAAAGTAACAGGTTCAAAAATATTTAAAAAATCTATAATCTTAGTTTTGCATTTAAGTTGCATTTCATAATTGTTGCCTTTTGCAGGTAGTAAATTTCAGTCGCAATTGACAAAATCGTCTCGTGCTTGTGAAAGTAGCTCAGTCGTTAGGGCGTCTGACTACCTTGCGAGAGACCCGGGTTCGATCCCCGGCGGGGGAGAACCGGAACTCTTTCAATCTATTCAAGCGGCTCCGCCGCCCACCCAGCGTACTATAAAGTGGGTACCTGGAAGAAACTCTTGGGAGGTAAAGGCGACCAGTGGCGTGGTGTTGATCACATCACCCCCCCGCTCGGCCGAGATCAAGAAAGTGTGGGGCCCTAACCTCACACCCCCTATACGCCTTCATGGCGTGGTACAAAGCACAGTGGATCACTTTACTTTTTTTCACTTTTGCTTGTGAAAGTACTTATTTTGGTCGTTTAAATTACTGAAACGTTTACATTTCTGTGTTTGTTCGCAGCTTCTTACCTGCTACAATGTGTTCAATTTTTTCCTACTCTGCCGGTCTCTCTCTCTTTCTCTCTGTATCGGTCTCTCTCTTTCTCTTTGCGCTTGCACAATGTAAAATGTTGACTGTTTGTTGAATAATTTTGGGACAAATTTAGACAAATACGATTAAAATGCACCAAATTACCACGAAGGAACAAAGTGATAGAAATAAAATTTGGTGCCAATATCAAGAAATACATGCGAGTAGCATCTCTCTTTTTTCATTTTCCCTTCTCTATCTTTCTTTCTCACTTTTCTCTCTAGAAAGAGAGAGAGAGAGAGAGAGAGAGAGTATGGTTTCCTTATATTCTTCTTATTTTCTTCTTTCCTGCTCCTCTCTCTCTCTCTCTCTCTCTCTCTCTCTCTCTCTCTCTCTCTTTTCCCGAAAAATCTCACTGGCTCCGTCATAGAGAAAATTCGCGTATCTTTGGAACAAAAAGGAGAAAATATATGAAATTTGATAGAAATGTTCAGAAATGAACAAGGAATAACATATTAAAAGTCTGCGAGAATCCCACCGGAACGTTCAAAAATTGCTACAAAATGAAAGAAATTAAACAAAAAAAAATCAAAATAAAACTTATGTTTTTTTGGTTCTGAGTAAAGAAAAATGCACAACTATTTTGTTGATTATCGTCTTCACGATTCCCAGGAAAAGGTAACTTTTCATCAAGTTCCGATGCCGTGCATATCAGTATCATTTTTACTTTGCAATTATGCTAAACAACGTTATGCGACTGAAGCAGAAGTTTTGCCTAAGTGTTCTTATCATAGTTTTATGTGTGATGCAGTGCTCCTTTCCCTGCCCCTCCGTCTCCCAATATGTCGTTAGAAAAAGTGGATGCCCTGGAAGTGGGCAGCGAATTTCATCGTTGATGTCCCGAAGGAGGCATCGAACAATATCTTCCCTTCCCGTCTCTCCCGCTAATGTTATGGACCAGGGAGACAAATTGGAAGGTCTTCACCCTCCCTACGGATTATCTCCGAGACTCTGAGAGGAGCATTTGCTGAGTATTTGAAAAGCCAAAGCTGCAGAATGAGGAAATGAAAGAAAGAGATCCTCAGAGAATTCTCTCTTTTTTGTTATCCGAAACGAGAGTCGTAGAACAATAGTTTCCGTAAATAAACTACAAAGACCACAAGAGGTTTTTAAGCTTTCGATTTCAGCTTGCTTTTTGTTTTTGCCGGAGCCATGATCGATCAGTTATTTCAGAGTAGGTTTTTGATTAGCTCTCGTTGATGGAAGAAGCTAACATGTTGCCAGAGCTAACTTATTTCTTGAATACATCTGGCCCTATCTTACTTGCAACACTGGTGCGAACCTGTCGCCTGACGTCTCGCTCGAACTGCTCCTACTTATGGCTATTGTCAAGGATTATAGATGTCACAATAGTGAATGAAGCAGTTTCGGTACTATTTTACTATAGGGGTGACACCTATAGTGCTAACGTACTATTCTGGAATGCGGAACATTTCTTTAGGTGAAATAATGAATTTCTAACGAAAATAATGTCTATTTCTTACATTTACGAGTACTTACTGATACTCGTTATTTCGATTCTGTAACACATATTATGGCGATAGCGTACTGGTTCATCGCGCGTTGTGATAGTGTTTTGTCGATTTATGCAGTGTTGCAACCTTGTTCACCGGAAAATACATACTTTCGTGCCCGGATTTGAAATTATGCTAATACCTCGCAAGCCATTGACGTTAACCTCACAAACCATTCACGGTAGCCCCACAAACCATTCACGTTAGCCCCACAAACCATTTTCCCTAAGGATAGGTTAGGTTAAGTTAGGTTAGGCAAGCATAGTTAAAAAAAAGTAGAAAAATAAAAATACTCGACACGTCATGTTATAGTGAAAACACGGCGAGTTTGAAACACTGACTACGGGGTTTACGTCATCTAACACACGGAACATTGTGCTCTCGTGCAGAAAGTAAATGGCGGCAGCAGAAACAGCGTGTCGGACAGAGATTTTCGCAGAAAACCACATGCATTCGCATTAAAATGGATCAAAACTACAATCACGAACTTCCAGAACGCTAAAGAAAATGATTTTCGTAAGTAGTTTCTCCTGTAAAAAGTAAGCAATCCGCCACCCCTATAGTAAAGTGTTACCGCAGTTTCCCTCATGAAACGAACAAATGAGTTCGTCGTACTATCGCTCACTACGGGAATAAGTAATTCTATCTCGACTACGTATTGGACACCGCCGTCTCACATATGGCCATTTCGTACCATACCCCGTTCGATTAAGAAATATTGACCCTGGCAGACCTTGTCAGCTCCTGCTCAGAATGTGTAGAATAAGCATTCTACAGGAAATGGTAAGAACACTGGCCTTTGGCAAGAGGTGACGAGAGGCCAAGCGAGTGTTTAAATACGTGCGCATGAGAGCGACACGAGGTCTTTTAATCTGGAATCATCGGAGAAGCAGGAGCTACTGGTCTTATTTCTAAACCGAACAGGGTAAGCTAGTCTACACCCATTCTGCCATTTGCATTGCTCACTTCAGTCTAGAAACGAATCATGAGTCTATTTTAATGAATAGTTAGATATTTGTACCTGCCCGTTCAGGGCTGTCTCTACCATCAACTAGCACTAATAGTACATCCCTATTTAAGATCCCCGCGTTCAGAGGAACGCTACGATTTAATGCAAGGGCTGGACTCTCCAATGTGTCGTGCATTTAATGTCATTTTGAGTGTTTGTCGTATTCCTATTGAATATGGGTTAGTTTAGGCTAGTTAGGTTCTGTTCTCTTAGCATAAATAATTCTTTGGCAGTGGTAGAGCAGCCACAGGCTGACCTTCGCCCATGAATAAGAACTATCTACTACTACTACTACTACTACTAATAATAATAATAATAATAACAATAATATTAATTATGCTAAGGGAAGTAAACGTAACAACGATGGCATTCCGCGCTGACGTCATACACGAAGGTTGCTGCATACTCAGTAGCCGAGAATGCTGCGAAGGTGGAAAAGCAGATGAGGGTTAGAGGCGGAAGGAGAGGCATCCTGAATTGTAAATGACGTAATTTGTCAGTTTCGTGTTTTGGTGTTAAGACCAAAAAGGGATTTTCACCGTAGCATGGAGGATAGGCTGAGAGGCGAATTGCTCTTTCGCGTGTTGTTGCGAGCCAGAGGGATTGATTCGCTCGCATGTCGCAGTCAAAAGTTTCTTACTTACGGCAACCGTCACCGTGTTGGTAAAGTTTGAAGTGCTCTTTGCTTGCGTTTGTTTTGTGGCGATCGAATTAGGCACGCGTTACGAACCGGACCACTCTGGTTAGGGTCTTGCCTTGATGCGATGAGTCTGCTGGAGATTTTCTCACAAGTTCTGCAGAACTTCTCACTGCTGTTCCATAATGAAGCAATCAACTTAATGAAAGGGCGAACTCGTCGGAATTAGTCAAGGCAGGGTCCGTTTCCAAATGTTATTGGTTGGTCCCTCAAATTAATATGAATTAGAGGACCAGATTTTCTTTGGCTTAACCCTCCAATGAGTCGTGTTTGTGATGTGGTTTTAAGTGTTAGGCATATTTTTCTTGAATGTGCCGATTTTGCTTTCCTCAGGCAGACTCTTAATCTTCCCAACTGTTTGTCATCCTTATTGGGAGATGACGACAGTGTTTTATCAAATGTTTTTAGCCTTCTTCGAAGAGCTGGTCTTTCCCAGTTTGCGAGGGAGTTTTTTTTATTCATTTATTTATTTATTATCCTGCGCACAACAGGGATCTGCCCTTTTACATTGCACAGTAAATGTCTTACATTTGAGGATTTATACACATAATAATAATCCCTACACATTTTTAGATATAAAAAATACATATAGTGGTTACATATATCATCGTTATACATTACCGTGGATAAAAAATGAATCAAATCTTACACAATTACATTCATATATATATGTGTGTGTGTGTGTGTGTGTGTGTGTGTGTGTGTATGTATGTATATATATATATATATATATATATATATATATATATATATATATATACAGGGTGTTTCTAAAGGTCGTTTACAACGCTTGGGAGGTGATTCCTCACACGAAAACAAGCAAAAAGTCTAAGTTCCATTTTTACGACTGATGCTTCGTTTCCGAGATAGGAGCCTCGCAAAAGGTGACAAAGTGATCGTCACACCTAACTGGGACGAATACTATCACATATAGAGAGGCGGTTCCAAGGGAATCATAAAGGAATCGTATGTGCTCAGTCCGGAAGTCACTATGAAAAGTTCACTGCACGCATGCGCAATGGAGTCCTCAAAGGAATTGGGGATTTCCAGCAAGAACAATGCATGGAAAAGGTATGTAACGCAGCAAGAAGGACCGTGACAATGAGAAATGCGTTAAAGACAACACATCCCGACCTCAAACATCAAAACATGAGCACCGAACACAAAATCCGAAAAGTTGAGCACGGTTGCATACCCCAGTTACACGCGAGGAATGAACGAATCATGTCATGTGGCATACGAGAGACACATTACTCCACCAGGAGGAGGGAAAGAAAAACACAATATCAGATGATTGCGACAACCAACACGTATTTTTACACGCGACAACTACGTAATATCCCCCCCACAACACACACACACAACAAACAACAAATTCTACAATGTCTTATGCACAGACAGTGCGTGTCACTGTACACCAACTGAAGATGTCACTTTCACCACACAAAGGGGGTGGGGAGCAATACCAAAAGTGTTCGCACGCGATCATTGTGACGTAAAAGAGACCAGTTTTGGAAGCGCTGCACAGGCAAGTCTGGCTCTCGTAGTCTACGTTTGACCTTCATGACTGCTGTTCCCGCGAGAGGAGCTCGAAGGGTTGGTTCTCTCCGGCAGTCGTTCCAGTCGTGTTGCAGGTGCTGGGATATGATCAGCAGTTCGCTCTAGGTTGTCATACGCATTGAAGAGTACTAGTATGTTGTATTGAAAGAAGTTGACGTGGTGGAGTGGACAAGTCAAGTATCGCAACAATTGGTCTGTGGTGTTCGTACGGTGATACGGCCAATTTGTGCAGTGTGCCAGTGTTAAACAAAAACGATACTTTGCAGTTCCAGCTCCCTATTACACAGATGGCTGCGTATACGACCCAGCAGCTAGCAGACATGCATCTCATGTATGGGGAGGCACGTGGTAATAGCCGCGAGGCAAGGCGTCTTTATGGAGAACGCTTTCCACATAGACGTTTACCGTCTCACACCTTCTTTCAGGTAGTGGACAGTCGATTGCGTGAAACAGGGTCAGTGTTACCACCGCGGCAAGAAATTGGAAGACCCCGAAGTGTACGCACACATCAGTTTGCAGAAGATGTGTTAACAGCGGTCGCAGAACATCCTGGCACCAGTACGCGCGTGCTCGCTCGGGCACGAAACACGTCTCATGTGAATGTTTGGCGAGTGTTGTCAGATGAAGGAATGCACCCTTTTAAACTGCAGAAAGTACAAGAACTGTTACCTCGTGACTTTCGCCCTCGTATGGAATTTTTCCAATGGTTGTTGCATCAGCTGGACACAAACCCTCACTTCGGGACAAACGTATTGTGGACAGATGAAGCCATTTTCACCAGGATGGATGTCTTCAATAGTAGAAACAGTCATGTATGGGACTTTGACAACCCACATGCACTTTTTGTGGCCCATCACCAGCACAGGTTTTCAGTGAATGGGTGGTGCGGGATAGTACATGATCATTTAATTGGACCATACATTCTCCCTGTTTGCCTGAATAGTCGCACGTATCATGCATTTCTTAGTGAGGTTCTGCCTGAACTGTTGGAGACCGTACCTTTGGCACTGCGGCAAGAAATGTGGGACCAACACGATGGTGCACCAGCTCATTTCGATTGTAATGTACGACATTTCCTGCATGACGTGTTTCGCAATAGGTTCATTGGTAGGGATGAGCCTGTGCCTTGGCCACCGAGGTCGCCAGATCTCAACCCTCTCGATTTTTTCTTCTGGGGAGAAATGTAAACCCTCGTATACGACACACCTGTCACATCAGCTGAGGACCTCGTTGCTCGCATCAACGTCGCCGCCGCGACGGTAGCAGATACACCTGGCTTGTTTGCTCGTACTCGACAATCCTTGATTCGTCGCTGTCATCTCTGCGTAGAAGTAAACGGCAGACATTTTGAAAACCGTCTGTGATTATTGCCCTCGGCAAATCTCAGTGAGAACACTCTTGGTATTGCTCCCCACCCCCTTTGTGTGGTGAAAGTGACATCTTCAGTTGGTGTACAGTGACACGGACTGTCTGTGCGTAAGATATTGTAGCATTTGTTGTTTGTTGTGTGTGTGTGGGGGGGGGGATATTACGTAGTTGTCGCGTGTAAAAATACGCGTTGTCGCAATCATCTGATAATGTGTTTTTCTTTCCCTCCTCCTGGTGGAGTAATGTGTCTCTCGTATGCCACATGACATGATTCGTTCATTCCTCGCGTGTAACTGGGGTATGCAACCGTGCTCAACTTTTCGGATTTTGTGTTCGGTGCTCATGTTTTGATGTTTGAGGTCGGGATGTGTTGTCTTTAACGCATTTCTCATTGTCGCGGTCCTTCTTGCTGCGTTACATACCCTTTCCATGTATTGTTCTTGCTGGAAATCCCCAATTCCTTTGAGGACTCCATTGCGCATGCGTGCAGTGAACTTTTCATAGTGACTTCCGGACTGAGCACATACGATTCCTTTATGATTCCCTTGGAACCGCCTCTCTATCTGTTATAGTATTCGTCCCAGTTAGGTGTGACGTTCACTTTGTCACCTTTTGCGAGGCTCCTATCTCGGAAACGAAGCCTCAGTCGTAAAAATGGAACTTAGACTTTTTGCTTGTTTTCGTGTGAGGAATCACCTCCCAAGCGTTGTAAACGACCTTTAGAAACACCCTGTATATATATATATACACACACACACACACACACACACACACACACACATAATGAAAGTAAAGAAAAAGAAGAAAAAATAAAATTAAGTAAGAATGTTGTCCATTAAATTGCGTTTATACTCAGAAAATTTAGCAAATATGTCCAAGTGTACGCCCCTCTCTAACCATTCATTATGCAAGCTACACATTCTTCGCAGGAGAGCCATTTCTGCGGATTTTGTACGGGTGCGGGAAATTGCAAAGAGTTGCTTTCTTGATCGCAACTTTGGATGGGGGACATAGAAAGCTATTTTTGAAAGCAGAGAGGAAGAATCCAATTTGTCGTTAAGAAGTTTGAAAAGATAAAGGAGCTGATGTATGGTTCTTCTGTTTGCAAGGAAGGTAATGTGTAATTTAATTAGTAATTTGTTATAAGGTGCCATCTTTGGATATCAATCCTAAAAACTATATAGCGAGTGAATTTATTTTGGACTTTTTCAATAAGATCTATTTGTTTACTAGTTTGTGGACTCCACACTATAGATTCGTACTTTAATTTGGGCCTAACAGATAGGTTAAATAATGATAACAGCGCTTTATTTTCATTGAATTCTTTTGCAGTTCTCATAATGAACCCCAGTTTTCTATGCGCGTCATTAACAGTCTTTGTGATATGTAACTGAAACGATAATTTATCATCGAACACTACACCAACATCTGTTATTGAGTTTGCCCTGTCTATTTTTTTATGCTATTTTGTAGTTATACTGTATTGGAGATTTCAACCGGGTAAATGTTACGGCTCTACATTTCTTATGGTTTAGATTAACTTTATTTGCTTTACACCACGCGTTGAGATTTTTCTATATCCTCTTGTAATTTAATGGAATCCTCTTCATTGTGAATGCTCCTATATAATTTGAAATCGTCAGCGAATAAGAGTTTCCCGGAATTTTTAAGCTGTTTTGGTAGGTCGTTAATTAATATTAAATACAACAAGGGACCAAGATTAGAACCTTGAGGCATAGGCGTAGCTAGAACTTTATATTTGGGTGTGTACAAGAAAAATGAGGTCTTGTACCTTTTTAATAGCATATTGTGAAACACAATGACTTGGCTCTTTAACTGCACTGAATTCACTAAATGACAGTGTTGAAAATGTCTGAATATATGTAGTAGAAAAAATCAAATTGCATAGAAATTACACACACACCAAATGTTCATAAATGTTACAAACAAATACATCAAAATACACGTCATCTATAACAAGAGATGTCTGTCAAAAGGTACAATGTTCTTAAACTCATCAAGAACTTCATTTACATCAATAGACTAATCTTTCTCCTGTTCCACAAATAGCAAGAGCAGGGCTTCCAATCTATTCTGCTTCTGAGTTGGTCTTAGTTTTAACTTGGGTAAGTTTGGAGAAAGCTCTCTCTCACACGTGCAGCTTGTGACAGGTATAGAAGAAAAGCGCTGTAGTACAGAGTGGAATGCAGTAAATATCTTCTTTGTCCAATGACATAAAAAAATCGAAAAACTATAGACACTCCTTTCATCAGCGATAATGCACACGTTTGTACCAAGTAATGACATTTTCAACTTCTTACAAACTGCCGATTATTTTCTCTCTTATTCAAATATCGGTATTTAATTCTCTTTGATAAAGCAGCCCATTAGGGTGTGCCTAGGCACACCCGGCACACCCCGTAGCTACGCCTATTCCTTGAGGTACGCCTGAGCCAGCTGCAAATTCATCGGAGCAGCAACCTTGATAATTTACGTATTGTTTTCTGTTTTTGAGATACGAGCACATTAAATGTACGAGAGAAGAGGAGAAGTTATAAAATGCTAATTTTTTCAAGAGAATATCATGGTATACGCTTTGTAGAAATCTGTGTATATAACGTCTACCTGGTCTCTGTTGTCAAGTTCAGTGGAAATGAAGTTTGCAATTTCTACGAGGTTCGTCACGACAGATCTCTTTGGTACGAATCTGTGCTGCTGCGAGGAGAGAATTGGTTTTACGTGAGGAAAAAAGTGTTTATAAAGAATCTGTTCTAATAGTTTAGCTGGCGCAGAGAGTGTCTCAATTGGTCTGTAGTTTGAAATTTGAGATTTATCTGATGTTTTTGGTATGGGACAAATTTAAGGTTCCTTATTCTTACTTTTTAATGTGTTGCGTTTGTCTCGTGCAGGTCCTTTACGTCCTCGAACTTTTAACTTTTCTCAAGGGGCTTTTTACACTCCTTGTTTTAAACTTCTAAGTAAGAAGTTTAGGTAAGGGGAAATTTCCCCGCATACACTGGGTGCAACCGACGCACCCAAAATTCAAGAAAGGGAGTGAGTATTGAAAACAATTCAATCAATCGAATGAACATTGGAATCAGCATTCCAGCAATTCAGAAATCATTGGAAGCAATATTGATTTTGATTTGATTTTTGTTACATAGCTTCGCTTTCCTTGCTCTTTTGGCTAATCGCGACGATGAGAATGAGTGATGAAGGGACACTCACAAAGAATACCCATGCCCAGACCCCTCCTATCTACATTCGCTGTGTAAACCACTCCACTGAAGCTCTTTACGCTCCAATTTAACATCATAAATAGCGATTTTCTTTATTGAGTTATTCATTTTTCTTAATTGGGCATTCTTCTTGAAATTTCCTCTAATTATGTCTCCTTTTCAAGGCAGCTTTCTGTTCCAAAGTTGACTTCCCGCTGAAAAAGAACAGGAAACGTTTAACGTTCGGTCCCAACGATCTTCTTTTACTCGTGATTTTCAAAAGCAGAGTTTTGATTGTTGCGTTTGTTGAGACTGAACGCTGTTTTTTCGTTTACCGTGATGGGAAAGGTGGGTTGGGGATTTCAAATCACTTCCAAAACTTCACCGTCTTTCAGGAAACTTCGCGAACTACACAAGAAAAGGGAAAGGTAAAATTCGAGAGAAGTTAATGGTGGCAAGAGACCGTTACGCACACCAGCGCCACGCTTTGCAATCAAGGCGGCAGTTGCGAGGTCTCTCCGAGAGAGAGAGAGAGAGAGAGAGAGAGAGAGAGAGAGAGAGAGAGAGAGAGAGAGAGAGTATATTTGCCGATGCACGACGAGAGAGGGGAGACGGGGGATGATTGCCCACGGCATGTTAATCCCCAATGTCATCAGATCTGATGATTCCAGTGACGAGCTTGTGATGGTTGCGATGTAGATTGTATTGAAGCGTTATCGTCCATAATGTTGTGACGGAGATCTGCTGTGATTTCTAGCAGATCGTTGTGGTACATTTATGGCAATTTGCAGAACGGTAGTGGAGTTTTAGTTTCCTTGACTGACTGTTGACGGACGCATTTTGTTTTTCCTTTCAAATGATATAGATAGATATATTTGCCATTCATTCTCGCTACCATTGTTGGAACTTAAAGATATAATGGCGTTACATCTCTCAATCGTAATTTCTTTCAACGCACTCTGTAACAAGGTGAATATGTATTGTCGACGCTTCTGCGGCGAAAAAAGTGGGCGAGGGGTGGTCATCCGGTGTACCTGGAAACGTGGCATTGTCGATGTCCACTGTGACTTACGTACACTGGATTTTTTTTGGGAGTGCGCTGTCATTATAAAGGTTGGATATCACATACCTGTGTTCTAAGAGGGTAAAAACATTAAAATATTTCGTATATTTGGAACTTTTCAGTAAAAACAATGATGTAATTTATCGTTTTGCATTTAGCAATTTGAGTTTTCCCAAGTTTTGTTACTGCTTTCATTTGAGAATTTTGATTTTCTCAATTTCGGGAATAGCTGCAGTGTCGGTTCAACCACAAGGGAAAACGTCTTACTGAGCATCCGAATACAATCCCTGACGATATTGATGACTTGCGTTTCAATAGTAACCATTAATTACCCAGTATCGACCGCAGATGTGGAATTTTGGTTTAATATAACAATAATTATTACATACGTATACGCTACATTTATTGCTTATTATAGTATTATTTTCTAACTTTCTGAAATAGAGTGAACGTTATCCTACAGTTCTTTTAACCCTCCGTTAGGCGCCCATCGATATTCATTGCGAGATTGCAACACTGTGAACTACACAGCACATGGCTTCCTTTTGTGTCTTTGTTCTAAGCTCAGTTGCGTTGTTCTGCTGCCCTTTTAAGCGACGTATTTACGTAATATAAAATTAACGTCAGTGATAGTTCAGAGGACGGAAAATTGTGTATGGAAAAAATGATATTTTTCTCACAGGTTGTAGCGACACTGGTTGCGAGTTTCAATCGTGTTGTGAGAACTAGGCGGTTTCCAAACTAGTCGTGTTCGGAGCTAATGGATGTGTGCCAGTTTTCCCACGATGAACATAAGGTACATTTTGTGCCATGCATAATTACAACTAATTACGAACGCATGTTCGATGTTTGACAGTGTGTACCAAGGAGAGAGGGAGGAGCTAAAATGCGAAAACCACCCACTAGGATTGTCATCTCATGGAAGATGCGATTATGAGATAGCTTGCATCTGTGTTAATAACACATATATTTATGGCCTACCACTTGCCTGAATCTTATTGGCACTGTCTATTGTTCTAATCCCCTACGGGCTCTTGACAGCACATTACTGGTCTTTGGATGAACTATTGTTATAATCTCTTTTACTCTGAGGGACATTCGAACCTAAGACCTATGGATTGCTTATTCGGTTTCAGAACCCACCACCGGGAGATAAGTGGAGTATATTTCGTCCCAGTAGTCTCTGAAGACCAACGCCACACTTAACGACAGAGAAGGGGAGAAAGCGAATGGGCGGTGCAAAGCAGTGGTCGCTGCTGCACACGCCCCCTCCATGCAATTTCTTTTCTTACGTGTAAGTTGCTCATGCCCTCTCGAGTCCCTATTTGCACTAAGCACTTGTTTTAGTTCGCTTGGTGCACAGACTTCTGAGACAGAGTATAGTAGCCTTACCCAACCACAAGGGAAAACGTCTTACTGAGCATCCGACTACAATCCCTGACGATATTGATCCCAGTAAAATTTCCAATTTATTAGGATACTAGCTTCAAGTTCACTTTACGTACTTGGACTGCCCTTGATTGGATTCGAACTACACCACACTGGAGGTATCAATTACGCAGATATTTGCATAAAGGTAAAAGGTAAAGTTCCCCGTGCATATAACACCGTGCCATAAAGGCACATTTAGGAGATGTGGTGTAGGCCTCACTTAATCTCGATCTCGGCCATTTTGAAGGCCGCCAGTACCCCCCCCTCCAGGGTGCACCAGGTTCCCATTGATTTGAAGCTGGTTGAGCCCCAGAGCAGCTTTATGCGGAGACAGGGTCGGAAAAATCCCTACCTTAGATCACCCACTCCGGGAATCGAACCCGTGTCTCCCGCTTGGCAGCAGCAGTCAGACGTCCTACCGACTAGACTACCGCGACTCAAATATCAAATGATATTTCGATAACATTTTTTTAAAATGTCTGATTGGAATATGACTTTTCGGAAGTCAGACAAATTTCGTTTTTAATCCGATATTCGAAAACATCTACAAGAGGAAGACATTGCTACAGTATGTGCGAGAGAACATAAAGGTCTCTTCCATTTCCATGATTTTACGATTCGGTTCCCTACTTTTTTTTTATCTATCCGTTCTGACAACACAATGAAACGGGTAGCGTAAATATTTGCCGACCGTGTCAGTCCACTGTCTTGTTAAGCCCCGTCCATAAATTTTCGTCCTCTGCGTTGAGAGCGGGAGAAGCGCGAGAACTCTCGGCGATATGGCTCTATCATTCGCCGAGATGTGAAACTAAACGATTAAGCGCTGCCGTCGCACGTTAGAAGCAGAGAGAATGAAGTGTTTACCTCCCTGATGTACTTGTTTATGTAGCGATATTTCGCTCGCCTATTGCATGTAAAAGATATGTCTAGCGCATGCGCATCACCAAGAGACTGAAATTCTATCCTCCCTTCGCTCACCTATTGCACCTATTGTAAGGCTGGAACTTGAAGAGCTATCACACCAATTGCAATGGGACTGAAGTGTTTAGCTCCCTCATGTACTTGTTGATTGCTTGGTTTTATTTTACTTCGCTTCTTGTGTCACTTTTGACTAATTTGCGAAGAGGGGGATGAGTGATATGATGAAATTGATGAATGTCTTACTTGACTTCATTCCTGTTGTTCCCAGAGAATCGTAGGGCATTAACAATGCATGTCCACCTGGTCCTACTGACGGAAATTCTCTTCACTGCATTCCAGCTCTTTCCTTCCTCCAATGCCTCTGTGTGAAGAGATCTTCGCCACGTCTGTCTAGACCTCCCTCTTGTCCTTCTTCCCTGCGGATTTCCCGTCTAGTCCCTCTCTCTCGACAGTTTAATTTCCCTTCCTCAACGTATGCCCTATCCAATTCCGTTTTCGCCGCTTTATCTGTATGGACACCTCTGTTTCTCCAGTCTTTCTCCAAAGTTCTTGGTTTTTAATCACTTCTGGCCAAAATATATTCAAAGTTTTTCTCAGGCAACGATTGGTGAAGTTCTGTAGTTTAGAGGCGATTCGCTTTTGTTAACTTCCATGTCTCAGACCCATATATCAGCACAGGCTTAACATTACTTCAAAAAATACGAAGTTTGGTCTTCATAAATATTGTCTTGTTTTTCCATACTGGATAGAGTCTCACAAATGTGCCGTTTGCTTTTTGGATACGTTGTGAATCATCCTGTGCAGCCCCTCTGTGTTTTGCCACCACACTACCCACGTAAGTAAAGTTATCCACATTTTCAATAATTTCTTCACCGATACTTAACGGGTCTTCATCCTCAGTGCCCTGGTTTTCTTGGAGTTAATCACAATTCCTATTTTTTTTTTTTTTTTGCATTATCTATCAAATCTGCTAGTTTTGTTTGCATATCACCATGTGCATCAGGCAAAAAGCACCAATCGTCTGCAAAATCAAGGTCTTCTAGTCTGTTATTCAATCCCCATTGGATACCACGTCTTTTCGCTCCTATTACATTTTGCATCACTGCATCGATCACAATCAGGAACATTGTGGATGACAATATACAACCTTGCCTCACTCCCGACTCCACATCTATTGGCTCAAATTCACGGCCTTCATGTATAATCACGATAAGTTTCTCGGATAAGACAAATAATTTTTGTTGGCACTTCATAACGTTTCACTTCCTTCCACATTGTATTTCTGTTGACCGAGTCAAATTCTTTCTTGAAGTCAACGAAAACTGTGTAGAGACGATATGGCCATTCTATACATTGCTCCAACATTATCCTCAAGGTGTTAATTTGATTAATACAAGAGCGATTTGGTCAAAACCCTGCCTGTTCTCTTCTGAGTCTCAAGTTAACACGTTCCTTAGTTCTGTTTAGGATAACTCTAGAGAAGACCTTACTCAGTTGTCACACTTTGACGTATCCCTCTTTTTCGGTAGCTTCAACAACAGGCCACTCCTCCAGTCCTTAAACATCTCTACCTCTATCCATATCTTCTCAAATAAGGGCTGGAAAAGATTTGCCATGGTGTTTGTGTCACTTTTCATCACTTCCGGTGGTATGTTGTCAACACCCGCTGCTTTACCATTACGTATCTCTTTCAGAGACTGTTTAATTTCTCCTACTGTTGGAACATCCGTCCTAATTTTTACACTGGGGTCAAAACCATCATTATCATTTTCTCTTCCCCCTGGTCTATCTGAGCATCCAGAGAGCGTTTAAGGGTTGCAGAGAATTGCTGTTCCCAACGTTTCAGTTGGGCCTCAATATTCATTTCTCACTGGTCGGTTTCTCTGCATCTGTTTGCTTCACAGAACGTTTGTGATATTGTACAGTTCTTTAAGAGTTCTCTTTTTTGCTGCTTCCTCTGTCTGTTGGGACAGATTGTCTACCCAGTTTCTTCGATCCCTACGAACACTACTCTTTATTTCTCGATCCTTCTCTGTATACTTTTTTTGTTGTTGCAATTCTGCCTTCCTTACCCTTGTCTGTATGTAATTCTGCCTTCCTTGCCCTTGTCCTGCTTGAGTTCCGTGCCTTATTAATTATATTTCGCTCTTTAATATTTTCCCAGGTCTGTTCAGTCATCCAATCTTTTTTCCTCCTATCCTTAAAGCTCATAATCTTTTCACTTACTTCTGTGAAAGCAGATCGGATACTTTGTCCATTTTCTTGCGATAGTTTCATTTTCCTCAATTTCATCGGTCAATACTTGGAACCGATTTCTCAGTTCTATTCTGAAGGTTTCCTGGAGATTCTTATCCTTCAACTTACTAACATCATACCACTTTGTTGTCTGTTCCATTCTCTTCTTCTGTGCTTGAATTTTCATTTTAAAGTTAGCCACTGGATACCAATGGTGATCACTCCCAATGTCTGCTGCGCCTCTCTTCTTTCTTACATCCTGTAGCGAACGTCGCCACCTCCGTCCAATTGCCACGTGGTCTATCTGATTTTCCGTTCTATGGTCTGGTGACACCCATGGTAACATATGGCATTTCTTGTGAGGAAATATTACCACCAATAACTAAGTCATGGCTAGCACAGAAGTTCACAAAAAGTTGCTCTTCTCATTTCGCTTTCCTAAGCTTTAATTTTTTTTTTTTAAGTTTACCTATGATGACATCTTCAAGGACTTCGTTGTCCTGCCCCACTTTGCGTTTAAATCTCCTCCAATTATTATGATACCCTTCCTTTTTTGCTTCTTTATTGTGTCATTGAGCTGCTTTTCAAAATCTTGTTTATCTTCAGGGTTTGTTGTTTCGGTAGGTGCATAACACTGTATCATGACCATGTTTCTGATATTGGTTTTGAAATGTGCCACAATTATTCTCGCAGACACTTGAAACCATTGAATAAGACTCCTTTTTACCTCCTTGTCCATCAATTTATCCACACCATCACGGCTCACCCCTTCACCCTCACGTCTTCCTGAATATATGAATGTAACTCCTTCATGGGTATTTACCTCTCCAAACTCTGGCCATCTCACTTCACTTATACCTAGTATGCTCAGACCATAGCTCTTCGTGCAAGCTACTGCCTGCCGTAGTTTTCCATTCTCCCGCAGTGTTCTTACATTCCAAATTCCAATTCTCGTTATTCTTTTCAGGCCAAATGTCGTCGTCTTAGAATCAGTTCGGCTTCCTCTTGTTGATGTTTCTTTAATAGTGTGATTTAAAGTGTGCGGGTTATTGGCCCACAGCATCTGATCTTGGTGATGGGGCTGCCACTTAAGCCTCCAAGCCGGCTAAAAGTTGACTGCTGTTTTGCTGTCAACTTTTTCGGGTTTTGGAAAAGGAAAGTGAATTTCGAACACAGCATTTTTTGTTATTTCAAATCCTTTTTTTCCTTTTCTATTTCATCACACTGGTACTCTCGGCGAGTGTTCTCGTTTCACTCTCCCCTTTCACCGCTCTTTCTCGTTCCCCCTTCTTTTAATCAGGCATCTGCGGTTTGAAAACGACGGCCGTTACGGTATTGACAGGCCCATTGGGCGCCCCCTTCTCCGCAGGGGTTCGTTTCCAGAAGAGAGGGACCGAGAGCCACTAGAACCGCAATTCGAATGCGGACGGCGACCGGGCACATCCTTCTTTCGCCTCGCTCAGCCAGGAACACCCTGGGAGAATCCGCTGCGCTCTCTCTGCTGCTAAAATTGAGATCCCGTTCGGAGGAATGCCACAGGTGAGGCACGGAGTCTTATTTTCGTTAGTTTCCGTGAATTTACGGCATTCCTCGGCTGCGTACTCGGGGAACATTAGCTACTAGGAATTTGCTCCATTGCCTCTTGCCAACCTTTGCGGTGTCGTGCTGTATCCTGGATCAGAGCCTGAAACAACATCTGGTCTCGTATCATGCGAAAGACTCCTCTCTGTGTGCCCACTGGACTTGATTCATTTCCTATATGTGTATTCTTAACGCTGCTGTGTAGAGTCTTGCATTAACGATACAATACAGTCCTTGTGGAGTATCTACTACCCCCGTTTCATCTACTGTTACAGATGGGTTTAAATGGTAGTGCGCCATTATCCCGAAGTTTTAACTGCCCCATACAATTCAACAGAGAACCACGCTCTGCATCTGTATGCACGTTAAACTGGCTTGTTTAATGCAAGCGAACCTTAAAGTAAGCGCGCAGTGGAAGATTTCCGCCTTAAAGATCTACTTATTTGCTATGGGGCACTTATGCTATTCGAATGTACAGATATAACACTGTTCCAGATTATGCGAGTTTATTTACATTATGTGCAAGCACAATTAGACTACACAAATAAATAAAGTCTTCTCACTTAGGCCAGTTTGATGGATATTCGTTTAACTAATTAATAACAATGAACTAAATCTGTCTATTGACTGTCAAGTCACTTCTTCACGTAGTATAAAAGAGAAAGATTATGAACAAAATATAATTGAGTGAGTGAGTGCAAGTTCGGAACTTAAAACATTATGGAAAGTACTTATCCTTCTCCTCCATATCGTGGTACCTCGGACACCTTCACAAAGTGTCTACCTTGAGGAAAACAACTTCCTCTCTCTGGGTCAGAATCCAAAATGCGCTGCCTGAAGGGCTGCGAGGTCGCACCGAGGCTTCCTTATTACGTCATTGCGTAACCGATTCTATTGACCTCTGGTGGCAAAATTAACAATGATTCCATCAATCTGGCAGAAATGAAACAGAAATATAACAAAATGACGGGTCCGTGCGCACTACGGTCCATAACCATAAGAGATGCACGAATTTTAAGGTTGGGGATTTTTCTCAACGCATCCTGTCAGACTATTATTTAAACCTCCAGTATATATCTGCCAAATGCAAACCTCCTTTCTACGTAGTACATCTTTGACTTCATTTTGAAGACTAACGATGCTCCGGCGTCTAGACTCTCAGTCAATTTTGGCACTTTTGGCCATTTTGCTAGATTAGTATTAAGAAAAAATTAGAGATAAGTTAAAATATAAGATGGAACAATAGAGTAAAATGATAATAGTGGAAACAATGTGGGTAGTTAATCAGAAGATACAAGTAGTTAATCTAACTAACTAACTAACTAACTCCCTAGCCTTCTTAAACCTGAAGGTTCATGGCTGCAGCAACACAGGCCTTCCATCTTTCCCTATCTTGAGCAAGTTCTATATACTCTTTTCCATCCCTACCGATTTCCTTTAGGTCCATCTCAACGTTGTCCCTCCATCTTCGTCTTGGCCTTCCTACAGGTCTCTTACCATCAGGTTTCGCATACAGACGACAGACCACTTAGTGGCGGGAACTGTACAAAGTTACACCTTAGAACGTATAGAGCATGTTTGATATGAGTGTGCGAGATAATATCACAAGAAGCCCTTGACGCTTTCTTGCCAGAACAAAATGTATCTCGCTCAGCTTAGCCCCGTGACCCTGTGCTGGACATTTACATCCCGCAAATTTCGATACGCCGTCGTGCGTGGCAAATTCGATCGGGTCAGGTTTCAAGCTTGCAGTTAATGACCACGAAGCTGCCACATGGTTCCAAACCCGCTCGTTTTAATCGCACTTTGATGAATATCATTAGCGACCGTTTACATTCGGAGAAAATCCGCTTGGAACAATGGCTCCTCCGCGACCATGTGCTCTTGATGATCAGGGGAAAAGGGGGGGGAGGTAATGGGCAGAGTCCATTTCCCCGTGACATACGCAATCTGATCGCTCTTCTATTCCGCGAGAGTGAATTATTGAGCGACGGGTCCTCTGAGTGATCGCTGGGAGTGTGCGAGGCGCTTGTCGGTCACTGTTCTTCCTGTCACCCGAGCTTTTGGTGGCAGATCCCGGTCTCGGATTAGCACCAATGGGTGTTGATCGTTCTGTGGCTTCTAAATCATAGCAACAGACTGGCAAATGTCAGACGTTTCGATAAGATCAATGAGTGTATTTTCTGATGCACACTATGGATGTACTTTCCGGAAGACACCTGAACGTAGTACACCCCGATAGCGTAGTAGTAACATTGTTGTCTTGTAATCGAGGGGTTTGATTCCAAGTGGAGTCACGTATGTACACCCTGCCCTGAATCTCTGGATAAAGGGAACGAAAACAAATCCTCGCAAGTAGGACTCGAGACGGTTCGACCAATGAAGACTTGAGGGAAAGTGAGTGCATGGAGGGGGAAAAGGCGGCTGCAGCTGTTTGCAGCAGCGCGAATTGCTTTGCTCCGACACTCGCTTTCTCTCTTTCTCTGTCTGGGAATCTGTGGAGCAAGGCCACGCATTACGGTAGAGAAGCGGAGAAAGCGAGTCATCATTGCGCAGATGACTTGTTTTCGGTCACTTGCTCCAAAGACTCCCGTGACAGAGTATAGACTACGGTTTTGGAGATTAATGAACTGGTTTCGTTGATTTAGTTCGCTTTTTTTTACTTCGCTTCACAGGACTCTTGGCTGAAAAAGAATTGAAAGAAATTTGGGGCATTATTCAGTTGTTGTTTTTTCTTGCAGTTAAACTTTTAAAACATAGTGCGTAGTTCAGGTTAGTTTTTGGCCGTGAAGACTGACGTATTAACTAGATATGTAAGAAGTCTGATGTTGTATTGCATTTGATCGAAGACGGTCAAGATGTTTCATGGTTATGCATTTTAAACCTACCGTAACATAAAGCTTTGTGGCATTTTTAGACACGTGTGCTCTCTTTATCCCATTCATTGTTTATTAATATGGTTTATTTAACTTCACTTTTCTGCCACTTTTGCCTAATCGCGAAGATGAGTGATGATATGATGAAGGGACACTCACAAAGAAAAATCATGCCCAGGTCGGGATTCGAACACGAGATCTCTTCATCTCGTGCAGATTCAGAATTCATTAACAAGAGGAAATCAATCAGTGGTGATGTTGGCATCCTAACCGAAGAAGCACGAAATTAACCGAAGCTATCTGTTCAAAAGCGCGAACAAGTTACACGGGCAGTAGGCTAAAGAGCACAGGAAACGTCACAACGGTCCTATCAAAGCGGAAGATATCCGAAGCGACGCTGGTTCCATTAAGAGGGGTGGAGTTGGGGGAGCGAATATTTTCTCCTTCGTTGACTCCCAAAACTCCCGCGACTTGGACTACCTAAGCACCTCGTACACTTAATGGTGCGACTTACTATGGGGAAGGAAAACCACACGGCGCCCTGCGACTTCAAAAACCTTTCAAGCTACTTTAGAGATGAGGAAAGGAGGGGTTACCTGGTCAGTGCTACTGCAGAAGAATTGGCAGGCTTTGGAAAACTGTTCGATAAATGCAGCTTCTTCGTCATTCAGAAATTAAGTGGGAGCGTAATGGAAGAATATGAAAGTAGACAAGAGAGGAACTAGAGTGGAAACCCTCTACAAACTTTTCGGTGCTAATTCCAGAAAGGGATCGACTCAGCTTTGAAGTTCTATTGTGGATCGCTTAGATTTATTTTAGCCATTTCCTCTGTCGTCATAATCGATAAGGGTTGGAATTAGCTCTGAGAAGAAAGAACTGTCGTTGGCGAATATTTTCCACCCAAACTGCAGTTTGAGAGTGCTGAGCAAAATCCTTAATGCTTTCTTAAGAGGCGCTCCTCTTTTTTTATGGACAGAGTTGCCACCTAACATCTAATTGTGGAAATTGTAACGTGGGGAAATTTTTGAAGCAGTGTTTCTGCGTTTCAGTAGCATCAAGGAAATAAAAGGAAACCTTGAAGTACCCAAAAATATTGAACACACAGCATCAAGTCACAGAACAAGTAGAATGATGCAGACAGCCAAAAAAGCTTTAGGCCCAGCTCTGTTTTCACGGGTTTCATTTATTGCACACCGTATTGAGTTCCTTCATATACTGACGTCTCGATAAATATTCTCGTTGGTAGGTAAGGCTTGTTAAGTTTGGTTCTCTTTGCATAAATAGTGGTACCTTTTAGCTGAAGCACCGAAAAATTGCAGTGTAATGCTAAGAGAACTAAACCTAACAACGAAAGCTATCCGCGCTGGCGTCAGTAGTCGAGGGAGCTCAATACGGTGTGCGGTAAGTGAAACCTTCTGTTCACTTCTCGCCAATAAGTCATGTGGATATCATTGCCAAGAAACTCATGTCGTCTGCTATCATGGCGGGAAGGCAACAGAGTTATCCATCTTGTACCAAACAGTCTAAAAAATATGCAATAATGTTGCCACCAAAAAGATTAGCAACAGGACAATCCTTTTGGTGAATTGGCGTTGTTCAGCACAATCTTTGGTGTCTTTTTACACCATCTTGTTCTTATTTTTTAAAATTTATATTATTTATTTTATATATATATAAAAATGGAAGTATGTGTGTGTGTGTGTGTGTGGGTGTGTGTATATATGTTTGTTCCGGCATAACTCTCGAACGCCTGGAGCAATTTCAACCAAACTTGGTACACGAATCACTTGCAATCTGGAAATAATACTTTTGGGGCAAGACACCCCTGGCACCCATATTGGTGGGGTGGGAAGGGGTGACATGTAAAAATAATCCTTAACGACCAATATTAAATTCCGCGCAAACAGACATCCGTGACTCTATGCAATCCCGCACAACGATCGTGTTTCTGGGGTTGTCTAACATTCAGGCTGTATTGCGAAAACGACCGATGTTAATGTGGAATCCATTGTTTTCGTGACACTCCCAATGCGGTTCAACGTCAAGTTCATCACCTATCGGCATGGGGGGTGAGAGGGGGTGAAAAATAAAATGCCACAAATGACCTAGATTAGTGGCGAATCCATAGTTTTCGAAGTCTCTAAGCTAATTGGTGACATTCACGATGAAATAAAATTAGTTACATTTTACGCTATAGTTAGAATTCATTATTTTCCTGGCTAATAGATGTTTGGAATAAGTAAATACCCGGGAAATGCCGGGTAATCAGCTAGTTTGATATAAAGCACATGCCTTTGACACTCAATTAGTTGTTGTGTTGCACCAATCAGTGTGTTACACCACATTTGCTGACAACTCAGTTGCATATATTTTTAGAGTAGTAACGAAAAACTGTAATCCCTTAGTGAGCTTTAGGGACACGAATAATAGGAACTGAGACGAAATGAAGGCAAGGGAAGCAAGAATGAACAATAATAACCTTGCTAGGGAAGCAAAGGCATCACAGTGTGTCCAGACAGTCCCCATGCTCCTACCATACCTACGCAGAAGATATTTCAAAGTATTGAAACGTATTTAGATTACTTCATGTGGCAACAAGGCATATGGCGTAATTGCCCAAGTTCGATTTCTTTGGTAATGTTTCGAAGGGGGAGTTGCGCATGCGCGTGATTTGATTGCCCTTCTCTTCAGTGTTTTGTGTCTCTGGAATCTATGGAGCAACGGTATTGAAGGGGAGAAAGCGAGTGGGCCGAGCAAAACGCTGTTGCAAGCTGCTGGTAGCTGCAGCCGTGTTTTGGCCTCCATGCATTCACGCGGTCATTCGTCGAGCCATCTCGAGTTCTTCAGAGATTCCCTAGACATGATTTAGCATGCGCGAAGAAAGGCCGACACGAGGAGTTTCCTTTCGTTTCCGCAAAGCGTCTTGCACTTTGCTATTTAATGCACTTAATTAGGACACCATTCAACCCATACACTTTCCCCAACTTCCCGGACAAAATGGAAGGTAGTTAAGGTGAAGAATTGTTTGTTGATGATTGAAGCAGAGATAAATTCTTATTGCAGAAGATCGGTCTTCAAAAGGGAACACAATTTTGTGCCATGTACTGTTCAGAGTTGATGAAATCAGTTCCATCGGCGTCCGAATTGAAGGGGAGAATTGTTGTTCGTTGACTTTCGTTCCCTGAAAGATTTTGTAACGCATGCATTGCAGCTGGCAGAACGCTCTAGAGCGATTTTCTGGTTTACGTCGGTTTAAAATAGGCGGATAAGAACGAGTAACCCTATTCCCCCTCCTGACATTACCCTGTCGCCTAATCTTCCTTTGAAACCGTATCTTTCGAGGCGACAGTTCATTGGCGCGTGTAAGCTGTTGCATCATTCATTTGTTTTTCGCGAAAACCGTCTGCGACATCGATTGCCCTTTCCGAGCCACCTTGAAATGGCCTCGAAGGCCCAGGAGCAGGCTTAGGCGGCTCAGTGTAATAGGCTTTGCCAGCTTATTATTCAGAAGCAATTGATGTTTGTCTGTCACGCGATCGTGCCTCCTGTACGGGACAAATTGCGCCTTTTTTCCAGAGCTATTTTCGTAGCTACGGCGTATGGTAATGCAAGTTTAGAAAAGTACTTGTGTGGATTGTAAGTATTCAAATGTCACACTTTTTGCAGGTGATCTATATTCTTTTATCGAGTCATGTATGCGTGCGTGTGTCGCCTCCACAAGTGGACATAGTGATCTATCCATCTAAGGTTCCAAGTTCGAATCCAGGTTCTCATTCATTGATTGGAGTCAACTACAGTTTAAGGTGAGATCCGAACTAGTATGTGCCTTCGCTTGGCATCGAACCCGAGACACTTTGATTAAGAGGCGACGACCTTACTACTACGCCATCGAGAAACTGAGATGTTATTCGTGTTTTGTCTGCGAATGTCCCATCATCAGTTTTATGTAATCGTCATTCATCCTCATTGTTCCGATTATATCCTAAAAGGACAGTCGTGGTACGTAATAAAATGGCGTGTTTATTACACCAGATATGTCAACACACCCTCACAACCTGCGGCAGGAGCAGGAGACTTTATCCGACGCAAGATAATCCGGCATGACAAAGGATCAGAGATAAGCATCAACAGCGAGGCATATATTCTGTCTCATCTATGTCTGGATAAAGGTCGCGCATAGCATCAGAGAAGTGGAGGAAATCGAGTGAGCAGAGCCAAGCAGTATACGCTGTTGGTAAGCCTGGGAACTGCAGTGTCTTTTTCACCTTCCACGCAATTCCGTTCCTCTCACGTGTTCATTGGTGGAGCCGTCTCGCGTCACTACTTGCGCAGAGATTTGTTTTCATTCGCCTGCTCCAGAGATAGTTGGAACAGAGTGTAGTCCCTGACAGGACTGAAACTCGCAACCCGCCACAACAGATGACATAACATATTTAGTCTGGGGTTCATTGACATATTAAGTCTTTGACTATGGACCATGTTACTTCATTCTGTCCCGGGAGTCTCTGGAGCAAGCGAACGAAAACAAGTCCTCTGCGTAAGTAGGACTCCAGAGGTCTCGACCAATGAACGCATGAGAGGGGAAAACACGGCTGCAGCTACCAGCTGTTTACAGCAGCGCACACTGGCTTTCTCCCCTTCTCTACCGTTATGTGAGGCCTTGATCCACAGATTCCCGAGACAGAGTGTACTTGCATGAAGAGTGTGTGCTTTTTAAACTTGGATACATTCTATGAGGAAATTTCTCCCAATAGGCGAGCCTAGATGGCTACCAGACGTAGCTGAAATGCTGTATGCATGACTAAAAAAGATCAAAGAATAGAATTGCTCGGAGACAAAAGCTTTATTTACATCACTTTGAATGTGAAAATGGTTGTAGGGGAAGTACAGTCCCTTGGTTTAAAATGCAATTTTCCAGTCAGCCTTTGGCGAGTTGCATCTCCTCCCCTGCTGAACTGTCATTGTGAGGTTCTCGTCCCTTTCAATATGGCGCTTTGTGTAACGACCTGGTACCATGGAACCGTGGCATTATCCGTTCTCGTGGAGGCGGTGACAGAATCCGGTGCATTATGAAGCGAATTGTGCGAACAGGAAAGAAAGGGGAGGACATGAAACGAAACAAAAGAGGAACATTTATTTTAAATGTAACGCAAAGGGGGTTGAAAAAAAGGGGTGGCAGAACCTCATTTGGTCCAGCGTCCGAAATCGATTGTGTCTGGCTTCATCCCCCGCTTGTCCCTTGTCGGAGAAGCGCATCTGCTACCCTCTTCGGGACGGGCGTTGTTCTGTAATCTGCGACTCAGCTTCCGAGAAAGGTCTTCCGTGGAGCTGTTTGTCTCTCGACAATCGCGGAGATATATCTCGTGCAAGTGTTGCCAGGTTAGTGCTCGGAACAGTCTCCAAAGTTTGTTCCATTAAACAAACAATGGACCCGTTCGACTCTGCAAATATTTGAGCACATCTGCAATTGAAACTGCTCTTCGAATTGGTCCATGGCGTGTTCCTCAAACCTAACCAGACTGCCTCGGTCGTCGAGCGTGATAAGAGTTTGAAGGTTCCGTCTTCGATTCTCGCCCTTGAATGTTTCTGAATGCCCATTCATTAATTTCATCTAATCACCACGTATTCTTACTGTTGCCATTTGGATATAGAAAAGATGAACGACGCAACACAATAGGAGTGTCGTCAACTTCTTCCTGGTCATTATTGTTCATTTACTAACCATGTACAAAATCCAACACGGATGCAAATGCCAATATGCAAACAACTGACGTCACACGCAAACTTGTGGATCTCAATTCCCTATATAAAGTAGCCAATGATATGAGATGCGAGTGTCTGTTCCAAGAACTTCACTTTCGAGATTCTTCTCGGACTACAGGAAGCATTTAGCCCTTCATCCGCCTCATGTCTGGATTATGCGTCTTCAGCGTTTTCTAACCGATTTTCACAGTGCGCTACGACCCCAGGTGTCCTGTGTTCGAATCCCGACCTGGTATAGGTGTTCTTTGTGAGTGTTCCTTCATATCACTCATCCTCATCTTCGCGATTAGCCAATAATAGCAGAAAGCTAATAAACCTAATCAATCAACCTGTTTTTTTTTCTTCCACAGTCCAATATGCACATGTAACATCAGAAGGACGTTATACGGTGTAATCTCTTTTTGATATGTACAGTTTATGTTGTTTTCTCTTAAATGTTACTACATTCGAACTTAAATATCAAAGTAATGTGTTTGTTGTATAACTAACTAACTAATTAACTCTCTAGCCTTCTTGAACCGGAAGGTTCATGGCTGGAGCAACACAGGCCTTCCATCTGTCCCTATCCTGAGCAAGATCTATCCATCCCTAACAATTTCCTTTAGGTCCAACTCAACATTATCACTCCATATTCGTCTTGGTTTTCCTACTGGTCTTTTACCATCAGGTTTCCAAACACGAATCCTGCAAACTCTTCTTTCCTTTCCCATCCGTGCCACATGGCCTGCCCACCTGAGTCTTCTTGATTTAATCATTCTAATAATATCTGGACATGGGTACAAATTATGTACTTCTAAATTATGTAACCTTCTCCACTCACCTGTCTCCTCATCCCCTTTAGGCCCAATTTTAGTTTCTTAGATATTAAACGAGAAGACAAAAGTTTATGAAGAGAAAAGTAACATTCATTTCCTGATTTAAGCCTGCTTTTTATTTCTTCTTTAATATCATTTTCATTTCGAACAAGTGTTTTCGGGTTACCAGCCAGGTTAAGTCTATGTTGGCTTCCAACGTTTCGAGCAATGTCCCTGATGATGAGAGCAATGTATGCGATCGAAACGTTGGAAGCCAACATAGATTTAACCTGGCTGGTAACCCGAAAACACTTGTTCGAATCACGTCGCCAGGAAAGCTACAATTCCCATCATTATCATTTGTATTGGTGGTATTGTTAAGTTAATATATGTACAATTCTAGAAAATGTTTAATATTGAGAAAAACTTAAGAGAATGGACGAAGGCCGTCGGGGAAAAATTTTCAGAGTTTTGCATTTCCTCATTAGCGCACGAGATTTTAAAGAGATACAAGTATACATAACAATACCTCACAATCTAATCACAATTGTTTCGTTATTGTAACAACCCGTGGCTTGCTAATGAAGTGTAGATTACAACTCCCTCTTTGACCCAACTGAACAACAAAATAGAAAAAAAAACGTACATGTATAGTCCCGATTAGCCTTACTGAGCATAAAGTGGACTTAAAACATCAAATCAATCAATCATACTCGTGTATATATATATATATATATATATATGAATGGCTTATTGCAGAAAGGGACCTGAGTCACATTTTTGAGGTATCGGAGTTAATTTTTTCATCTCCAGTGTGTCTAGCAGCATACTGCAGGGGGGTGCATTGAGGGTTGCAAAATTAACTATTCATTATGTTGAATATTTGAGCCAACAACGGCACATTTCATTCTTACACTATTAATATTATATGATTTTTCATTGTTTTTCTCAGAATTGTGCAAAAGTGACCCAGGTCCCTTTCTGCAATAAGCCATTCATATATATAAATTAGTATGTACAGTATTTTTGTTTATGGAGTTCCAGAAATGTTTTCAGAAATGATGTGAGATAACAGAATTGCATCGTTTCTTTTATATAAGTAGCAATTTTAACAGAAAAATATAACACTTTTACCTTAAAATTAATTCTACTAGCTCCTCACCCTTCTGCAATAAGCCATTCATATATATAAATTAGTATGTACAGTATTTTTGTTTATGGAGTTCCAGAAATGTTTTCAGAAATGATGTGAGATAACAGAATTGCATCGTTTCTTTTATATAAGTAGCAATTTTAACAGAAAAATATAACACTTTTACCTTAAAATTAATTCTACTAGCTCCTCACCCTTCGAGAAAGAAAATGAATGTAGCATTACTCAATGCAAATGTAATTTTTATTTTGTATTTCGATTCTTGCACCATTATTAATTTTATTGCCGCTTTCTTTTGTCTTACTTCGATTCTTACATTATTCTTACACCACTCCCATTGTCTATGGTCGCATTTCGATTCTTAATCCATTATTATTCGTTCTAGCCTTCTTTCCTGGATTGTATTTCTATTGTTCCATTATTCATTGATTCCCATTTTCTGTCTCTCATTGCATTCCTTGCTATCTTCGATCAAAATGGAAATTGAAAAATAGATGGAGCAAACTTCCATGGCGTTATTCCCATCGTTCCAGACTCTGCTTTTATTGGAAGGATTATGTCATTTGTTTGGATTAAAAGCAGTTTTTTACACCCCCTTTTCAACTTTGAAGTAAGGATTTTAGACAGGCGGATTTTCCCTCTCATAGTTTGAAGGGTGCAAAATGGCCATATGCACCGAAGAACCCCCAAAAGTTAACTTAATTATTTACTAATTCAGTTCAAGACTGTGTAATTCTGTGGTACTTTTATCAGTTGCAGAAAAGCAAAGGGGTGGCTGTCAATTGAACGTCTACCTGGCAAACTCCTCGATTTCCCTGCGAAAAACAGTGGCAACCCTGTCTGCAGGGAAGACTTTGTTGCTGCTCAGTCCGTGAGTGTCTTTGTAAACGCACCCTGCTCCACTCCCGTCCCCAGCGGTGGCGCCCCTCATTAACGCAGGAGGTGTGATATCATGCATCATCGGTATCAGACACTCTCCATCACGTCTCCCCTAACCCCTTCTCTGTTTTCTTTGGGTCTCTCTGCTTGCTACACAGTCAACGTCCCCGTCCCCCCTCGCCGTTGTACAGTGCCGCGCGAAGAATTGTCCTCATTCGTAGTCCACGCTTGTTTCTGCATGGCGGGCTGCGGGGAGATCAGGCGCAAAGTTTCATCTTCCGTGGAAGGGAGACGCCACGGCCTGAAGCCTACCCTCCAAGGGGCAACTTGTTATGCGAGCTCGCGCGAGATGTCATTAACCAGATGGAACCGGCAAGAAACCGTTACGGGTTCTCCCCTCCCTCCCGCTTCCAATAGAATTCTCTCTCCTTTTTGGGTAATGTTGACAATAAGCCTAATCAAGTTTATCTAAGGACTCGTTCATATGTCCAAGAGCTTATATTGGTAGTCAGAGAGCACATGCTTAATCTCACGGGTGAGTGAACAGAAATACTAAATACTGTGTTTCTGTTAATCAAGTAAACTTAAAATTTTTAAAATGTTCAGCATAGTCACCATTGTTCGTACTACATGAAACTCACATTTGCAACGACGTTGCAATTTTTTATAGAAAGAAAATGAATGTAGCATTACTCAATGCAAATGTAATTTTTATTTTGTATTTCGATTCTTGCACCATTATTAATTTTATTGCCGCTTTCTTTTGTCTTACTTCGATTCTTACATTATTCTTACACCACTCCCATTGTCTATGGTCGCATTTCGATTCTTAATCCATTATTATTCGTTCTAGCCTTCTTTCCTGGATTGTATTTCTATTGTTCCATTATTCATTGATTCCCATTTTCTGTCTCTCATTGCATTCCTTCCTATCTTCGATCATATTTGGGTTGTTCTTAAACCACTAATTCTCATCTTTGCATTTCGAAATCATGTATTTCCATCTCTTTTTTATTCCATTTTGAGTCTTTCAATATTATTATGTAGTTCTTACATTCTGATATCTCCTTGGTCGCGTTTCGAATCTTGCACAATTGTTTATTTATTCCAGTCTTATATCTCTGATAGAAAATCTATTCTTGCAGCATTCTTCATTTATTTCAATCTTATATCTCTGATAGAATTTCTATTCTTTCACTATAGTTCATCCATTTCAGTTTTATTTCGCTGGTATAATTTCTGTTCTTGCATCATTGTTCATTCATTCCAATTGCGGATCTCTGATAGCAATTCGATTCTTTCACCGTTATTCATTTATTCCAATCTTCTATCTCTGAGCGAATTTCGATTCTTGCATCATCATTGCATTCTATAACTTTCCTAAGGGCTGTAATTTCGATTTTTTCCTTATCTAAAATTGCCGTAATCGTACCAAAATTTAAACCGGTTCGTATAGTTTTTATCTTAGCTTTCGATAAAATATTTGTTAACTCCTTTCGTACTAGATTGGTAGCTTGTTCCAATATTCTATCTTTGATAGAATTTGTATTCCTGCACCATTATTCACTCATTCCAATTGCCTATCCCTGATGGTAATTCGATTCGAATTCTTGCGCCACTATTCCTTCATTCCAATCTTCATCTTTGATAATTTTTAGCCTTTTTCAATTATTCATTCAATCATTCCAAAATTCTATCTCTGATACCATTTCGATTTTCGTACCATTGTTTATCCATTCCCTTGATCGTATTTCCATTCTTGCACCGGCATAGTCCTCCCCGACATATCCAACTTTATACTAAAGGGAAGAAACACTGACGTGGGTCCCGCAATCAATCCCCTCGTGCAATTCCAACCTTCCCCGTAGATTCGGTGACTGCCAGAGGTCGGTGTCTCGCTCCCATTCTTATTATGCGTTCATAACTCTCCACCCCTGTCTCGTAAATACTGGCGAGGAACACATTACACCGGTACAGGAGAGAAATTTTGGACGACAGGGCACGTTTACCAGTAAAATTCATTCCTGGATTGTTTTTTCCTTCCTACCTTTTGTGACGTCTTGTTTCTTCCCTCCTTGCCCTTCTGCGTCCCTTTTAGACTCATGCTACAAAATGCTGAGAGATTGTGCCCAGTTTCTTATCAAGTTCCAGGATGTTCTTATTTTATTAATATTTTAATGTTGCCTTTTGAGCTCAGTGTAATTGATCGTTTTCCTTCTATCCCGCAAGTATATGAGGAGAGTAAATAGATCCTTTGTGTAGCGTACGGCACCAGGGGTCCCGGGTGCAAATCCAGACCCGGGCATGGGTGTTCTTTGTGAGTGTCCCTTCATCGATTTCATCAAATCATCACTCATCGTCGCGATTAGTCAAAAGTGGCAGAGAAGTGACGTAAAATATCCTAATTAAATCAACCATTTTGAAACACGTTATCTTCCCGGAAAGATTATGCCATCCTTTGCTTATTACGGATCTCTTCAGAGGCAAGTTGTGGAACTGCGGCGTCCCCTCTTCGCTGCAACCATTTATTTTCTCCTCTTGAAAAGAAACTGTGTTTCCCTTCCCTCGCAGACCAGCATTGCGTCCATGACTAAGAAGTTCTTACGGTTTGAGTGTCGACAGCCTGAAGCGAAACGCACAGCTCAATAATTCCACCTTCTCGAAAGCCAAGGATAAAAAAAAAATCACCCACCGGTATCTTTCTTCAAGAGGTGTACTCCTTTCCGCTTGAAATCTACTGCCGGAAAACTCTCAGGAATTAATTATGGAGATTACGGCTTAGTTCCCGCCATATCGATCACCATGCCTGCACAGACTCAAGGCATCTTTCCCTCTGGATGCCGGAACCGCTGGAGAAGGGGGCACGTATTTAAATGGCGGTTGGAAGAGAAGAACACAGGGTGGGATGAACGCCCTCGTTTCAATATCGACCCTTTTAGGATGTAATCGCAGGAAGATAAATTCAGAATACACTTTACTCCTGTTTTCATTGATGTATTCTCTTGATTTTGTACTTGACAATCCATGCAAATTTCGGAGTTGTTAAGGTCTAATTTTACTGATAAATACGCCACTAGGCTGTCTTGTGTGAAGGGAAATGTAGGAGGCGATAGTTCCTGTTGATACGTCACGGCATAACTTTTCCTGAAGTGCGTGTGTTCATAATTGGACCAGAATGTCCTAAGTAAAAGGCATCCACATCTGAAACTTGCTGCCCTCATTTTGTTTAAAGTGGTTTAAACTGTACGGTAACAATGAAGGCAATAGAAAATCTGTGACTAATTTGATGAGTATGATTTACAAGCAATCGGGTTGATATTGCTGTCATTTTCGTGTAAAATTCTCGCAATATAAAGGAAGCTTCATTACACCATATACTTTGTAGCGCTGATATTTCGACAGTTTATCATGCAGTGTTCGGACTTGTCAAGGGTCGTTCAACGTTGACGGAGAAATTTGTGCATGAAAAAGCAGTGAATAGCTGGAGAACGATAGATCTACCTTCGCGAGTGTTGCGCCTTCGCACTGGACGCATGCGGAGTAGTGTCAGCAAAATTAGCTCGGCAGGCAGTGTGTGTGTAGCTGTGGAGCAGCGGCGTATAATCACATTCTTTGTGAAGGAGAACGTAAAGTAAACTGAAGTTTTGAGATTGCAAGCACAGTATGGAGAGCAAGCGCTGTCACGGGCAAGGTATCAACAGTTTGGTGAAAGATGAGAGTTGGTGACAAGCTGTCTACCGGTAAGGTTTTGGGAACTGTCTTCTGGGACATGCAACGTGTTTTCCATGTGGATTTTTGGAGCAAAGGGCCACGATTAATGCTCGCTATTATTCCATGTTACTCAAGGATGCCGTCCGAAGTGCCATTAGTAACAAAACTGGATTGTTGTCCAAACATACAAATCTTCTACACGATAATGCCCGGCCGCACTCGAGCACTTTGACACGAACCACTTTGATCGTCATGCACCGGGAGGTTTTGCCTCACGCCTTTTACAGTCCGGACTTAGCTCACAATTATTACCACTTGTTTCCGAACCTTAAATAAAATTTTAAAAAATTATGAAAGAAGAAATTCCACACTAATGTAACACTTCAGTTAAGATGTTCTTGCGTGGGCCCGACAGCATCCAAGGGATTGAGGAAACTGCCGCAGCGGTGGCTGGACACTTAGGTGGAATACCTTGAAAAACTAACATAGTTTGGTGCTTGTAGCACTCTTCATTTTTCCCCCTGGAAATGAAAGTCGCGGTCAATCTCGAATGATCCTTGTACTTGAGTTTTGTGTAGTTGTGGTTGTTATCATCCTAACCTCTACCAAAGCAAGTCTGCTTTGCTTGTCAAGGGAAGCTTGAGGGTCTACTCAAGTATTTAATCAAGTCTGCGTTTATAGAGATCTCAGAGGCGGTTATTGGCGGAGTCTGGTGGAGTAAGGACCACGTTCTGCAAAGTAGGGATCAGGAGGATTCTCTCAGAGCTGGAAGTTCTGAGAGTTTTCATGCATGTGTGTGTGTGTGTGTGTGTGCGTCGTACGAGAAACTTGTGTGACATTTCTTGAAGGGGGGTTAGTGGCTGTGTCATGTGTGAAAGCTTCCGTCCCGTCGGAAGACATCTGAAGCGACCGCTGCTTTAAAGCCACCAGGGAGTTCTGGGAGTAGGGGGTCTGTCTGCTCTTTGCCGAGCACTCTACGGAAGCTGCCGGAAGAGCAGTCGGTGGGCGGGGGTGCTGTAAGTGGCTGATTAGTTGGTTTGTAGCCTTCAGCTTGCGGGAGTGGAAGAGGAGGAGAGGATAATGTTTCGAGGCTCGTCCACCGTGTAGACAAAATCCGAGGAGAATTAGCGTGTCCGAAGCGGACGGTCGTCGGTGCGTGATGATGGTCTTTTGGATGGTTTGGTCTTCTCTCTTTTCCTCCCGCCTATCCCGTGTGGACTTTTTAAGTTTCTTCTGCGGGCGGAAGCTGAATGTTGGCCTTTTCTGGAAGATCCGATTAACTGGAAGCTGCTTGCCGTTATGAGTTCCATACTTTCTTCAGATGTTCCATTTTAAGTATCTTTTATCGGAAAGCTCAGTCATTTTTCGACCCAATATTTTCTTCAGTCCCTGAAAGCCTGCTCCTTCTAAGTTCCATAATTTTTCTGCCAAATAATACGTACCGGTATAGTTTCGTAGCTAAGGCCATCCTGAGGACTTTTTCGAGTGGGGTGGGAGCAAGCACCTTCTTCTCCAAAGCACTACTCTCTCCCAAACACTGATTAATATTTTGGCGTTACTAAATTTAATATGCACATTCTCCCTACAACAATTGCCCATCTCTGTAGCAGAGACGTTAGCTCAGAACGCTTCGATACCAGGGGTCCCGGGTTCGAATTCCGACCTGGGAATGGGTGGGTGTTCTTTGTGAGCGTCTCTTCATCAGTCTCATCATCCATCCTCATCTTCGCGATTATTCACAAGTGGCGAAGTAAAATAAATCACATCACTGAATCCATCAACCCCTACAACAAGTCTTACGTGTATGTATTCGCCTGACATTCACTTTTCAGGAGGTCCTGTGGTATCTCTCTGTCACTTTCCGGACACCGTGTTTCTTTATTGGGCCAACATACGAAAGAGCATACTTTAAACCACGTGTCCTGCGCATCATGCTCAGTAGGTGTTGTGAGTGGATCGAGCTGATCGGTTCTTTGATTGATTTGTTTTATTGTACTTCGCTTTTTGTGCCACTTTTGGCTAAATTGGGAAGATGGGGATGAGTGAAGACAGGATGAAATTGATGAATGGACACTCACAAACATCCATGCCCAGACCAGGATTCGAACCCGGGACACCTGGCGTCGTATCGCGATGTGCTAACCACTACGCCAGGGGACCGGCTGAACGGTTCTAGGGAAAGATGCGAGAAGGTTTGTGGTTCCTTTATAGTGTCTCGCTGCACGAGAAGTAAATCCCATTCCCTCTCATGTGTTCATTGGTGGAGACGTCTCGCGTCACTACTTGCGCAGACACTTGTTTTCGTTCGCTTGCTCTAGAGATAACCGAGACAGAATGTATGTATACTAGCACAAAATCCATATTAATGTTTTATTTTACATATTTCTAGTGATGTTGTATCTGCTTCAATCGGCGCCAGATCTCTTGGCGAATTTTGTCCACCTCAATAATTCGTTACCACTACTTGCGTTCTCCTATTTCTAATTAAAATTCTCCTTGGGTTTTCATTGATCCTGCTCTTAGTCTTGATGCGTCTAGTTTCTATGTTGTTATTCTTCTGGTCTTTCGAGATTTCTTCAATTCTCTCCATGTGACCACTATCTTTCGGCATGTTATGTTTCCCATTATATCCTTTCTTTTTATCAATGTGTGGAGGAGCGTGGTCCCAGTAAATTTGTCACCCCTTTTCGTAACTTTATGACACATTTAATTTTCTTAAACATTGGAGTGTGTAAGCAAGGCATTAACACGGAAAGTTCGTTTTTGTTGTTACTTAATAGCTAATCGCGGGCGAAATAACCTGTTGGAATCTCTTGCTGCGTTGCCTAATCATGGTAATTGCGAGCATTGTAAAGCAGGTGTTGGAGCGTGCATGTTGGTTTGTGAGGTTAGCTGGCATTGCGTGATTGTGACTCAGGGTAACTGAACGAATGATATGTGGTGTAAGGTAAGGATGATGTCACGCAAGCCGCCCTAGTAAGGTTTAAACCACACGTCCCATGACATCTTAATGCAATGTGTTATATACTGGATGTTCTTTAAGATGATCCCGCATAGCCCCGCCGTTTGTCTCAGGGTTCAGACCCGTTGGGGATCCCGGAATTGCGATTTACGTCGAGGTGAAATTGAGAAGTTAGGTACTTGAAACAGAGCAACAGGCTTCGGTCTAGAAATCCAGATGACTGCGACAATATTGGCCACGCGTCGTCCAACAAATAGTTTGGAACTTAAAGAGCTGTTGGCAACTAAATTTATTTTTATTTGAACATTTTCTTTTTATTATTTTGTTGGAACCCTTTAAAACAGAAAATATTGGAAGCATGGGATTCTTGAATTCTGAAAATAGAAAAGGCTGGAAACTAGCGTCATGCTAAGGATATGCGTGGAATTAAACTTAGAAAATAGAGAATGTTTCGTGTCCTGCTAAGGACATGCATGGAATTGAATCTCGAAAGTAGAGAATGCTACTTATAATACTGCCCTGCTAAGGATATGCATGGAATTGAACCTCGTAAATAGAGAATGTCTTGCTAAGGACATGCATGGAATTGAACGTCGAGAATAGAGAATGCTGTGGTAGTGTCCTGTTAAGGATATGCATGGAATATAATCTCGAAAATAGAGAATGTCCTGTTAAGGATATGCATAGAATTGAACCTCGAGAATCCTATAATAGTGTCCTGCTAAGGATATGCATGGATTTTTAACCTCGAAAATAAATAATGTCTTGCTAAGGATATCCATGGAATTGAACCTCGAGAATAGAGAATGCTTTAATAGTATTCTGCTAAGGATATGCGTAGAATTAAACTTCGAAACGAAGCAAGCTATAATAGTGTCCTGATATGGATATGCATGGAATTAAACTTCGAAACAAAGCAAGCTATAATAGTGTGCTGATAAGGATATGCATGGAATTAAACTTCGAAACAAAGGAAGCTATAATAGTGTCCTGATAAGGATATGCATGGAATTAAACTTCGAAACAAAGCAAACTATAATAGTGTCCTGATAAGGATATGCATGGAATTAAACTTCGAAAACAGAGAATGCCTTGCTAAGAATATGCATAGAATTTTAAAACATTGAAAATTTAAAAAATGAAGGAAATGTTCACGGTGTGTTTATTTTACTACATAATACTTCAGATTACAATTTACCATTCCTTAGCATATGCACTAGGCTGTTATTGTTTAAAGGAATCAGTGGGGGGGGGGAGAGAGAGAGAGAGAGATAGGAATGATACAGAATTCATCTCTTGCCGCAGTTCCGAAAGAGGATTACTTGTTGCCGGATAAATATCGATCCCCTTTCGATGCGACGGGGTAGAAACATTATTCTCTTATTTCTTCTCCTCCCTTTTGTGTGTCTAATCTCAATCTCCGTTGTATCAAATTGGCTCTACTGCTTTTGTGAATTTGAATAGTTTCCAGAATCCTGTTTCGTGAAGTTGCTGTCTCCATCTGTCTCTTTATCTCCCAGCTACTTCGCCTGAGGATTTTCCTGCCTTTGTTCTGTTTCTTTGAACTCTCTTAACTGTTAATCTAATAACGCTCGGCTTTCAGCGGGGACTGAGGAGGGGGCAGGGGAATGAATGGGGACGTCGTCATTACCCGACGTTCTTACATGTATTTACGAAGCCGACGCGATAATTCGGTTCGCTCTCAGTGCTAGTTAATCAACTCCATCGCGTCTTTTCGGTGAGATGAACTGTCTTGTTATGTTTAGTTCCTCTTTCTGAACATAGATGGCTAAATAGATGGATAGGTAGATAAGATATGATACAGACAGACAGGTACAAAGAGAGACTGAGAACGAATGGGTAAGGAGTAATAAAGAATTTGAGTTTTGATCTCAGTTTTAAGTCCACTTTATGTACAGGTAAGCTAATCGGGACCGGGCCTACAGTTTAAAGTGGGATATCAAACCCGTAACCTCTTGATTGCAATGCGACGATGTTGTCTCTACGCCGTCAAAGCGAATCTGGAGGAATAATGACAAAGACAGAAAATAAATAGACGAAAACAAAGTATTCCTATATTCGGAAAACAAGTTTCGTTGCGCTTAAAAGAACTATCTTCTGTCACACGTTTATCATGGCCAAACTCCTTGCACAGGGTTGATACCAGCGCTCAAAACTAACTGTACCTTGACACTTCGGCTCCATAATACATGAAACCTTGTCACCAAATTATACCTCAATAAATAATGATCAAATTCCATTGTATGGAAGACATAAAACATTATTTTTCACTTTTGTGGTTGTATGATATTAATATGAATTGATGGGATTGCGTCACAAAACACACAAATAGAACACAATACAAGTCCCACAGGGGAATATACTGGTTGTGAGTGAGGAAGCCAGAGCTTCGTTAGTCTGCAAGAATGCAGTCCAGGGTGGAGGTGAGGTTGACATTTGGGTGGCTCTAGAAAGGGTCACCCCTTAAACCGCTGGGACGAATGCGAGTTTGCATTCACGTCGTGCATATCCCTATTGTTTACAATGAACATTGCGCCGGCGAGAATTTCATGTAGGCTGCACATGTCTTCGACGTGGCTCTACGAGAGCTTGTTTCCCATAAAAGTGCCTTAACAATGATGGTGATAGGTTCGTGTGAGGGACCTGGTTATGCAGATCAATATTAGTACAACAAGGCATAAACCAGACTTTGAACAGAACATATTTAATCGAAAAGTGGACGTTTGTCCGAAACATTCACATGCATTGTATCACGATCAGCATTGTATCACAAAAAATACAAGAAATCTTCATATGCAGATCGCATCTCCTATGTTAAATTACTAAATGAATTCTCATGTGATACACTTCAACGAAGACGCGAAACTGCTGACCATATATTCCTATACAAACTTATCAATGGTATACTTGAGTGTGAAAATCTTTTACAGTTGATAAACTTTAACGTCAATTATAAGGTATTAAGAGTAAGACAACCATTTTACTGCAATAAATCAAACACAAAATTCCATCAAAATTCTCCAATCATTCGATTATTAAGTAAACATAATAATATTGCCCCGAATGGAATTGATTTGGACTTTGCTTTTAATATTAAAAACTATCTATATAGTTTAAACAACATATTAGATATAATATACAAATAAAACTGATCCAATTCTTATATATATATATATTTATAGTCTCAAATACAATTTATAGCTTTTTAAATTTTGTATACATTATAAACGAAATCAAATTTGAACTTTTGCTTTGTATTGATTTTTCCTGTTTCTTATTTAAATAGTGGTATTCGTATAATTTCTTTATTATTCTCAAGCTTTGATAGTTTGTTACTTGTTTATGTTTTGTTTCTTCTGTCCTTTAGTTTTCTCATCTGTTCAAAATTTGTAATATGTATATGTATGTAATTTTTTGTATTTGTGTAACTTTTGTATTTGTATAACTTTTTGTATTCGTATTTATCCAAGGTTTTGTGTAATAATTACGATGTGTTTATATCATGTATTATATATTTATGTAAATTATATTGTATATTGCAAATTGTAATGTCTATTGTAATTGGAGCATTCGCTCTGTTATAGGCGACTGGTTAATAAATAAATAAATAAATAAATCAGAAAACTAGTAGCAGAATATATCTGTTCTTCTAGCCATGAAAGCCATATTTAGTATCCATACAGTAATACCTGGAACGTATCAGATGGTGACTGTATATGGAAGTAGCTTATTGTGTGACGATTCTGATCATAATAAGTTTGTGACATACATATGTGCCTTTAAAAAAAGAAAACTACATCAACTTAGCCTCAGAAGTGATAATGGAAACTAAAAAAAAAAACGTTTTCGCTCTTAACCCAAGAACCAATGCATAGAGTACGTTTAATGAAAAATCATTTATTAGATGTATTGCAAGACGGAACTGGATCACGCAACATGAATAATATACATTTTGTATGTACATTGTATATACGTCTGTAAATAGCAGTGCCTCTCCGATGGCGTAGTAGTATCGACGCCTTGTATTCAAGGGTCCCGAGTTCGATACCCGGTGGAGGCACATAGGGGTTCGGATCCCACTTTAAACTGTAGGTCCAGACCCGATTAGCCTTACTGTGCATCAAGTGGACTTAAAGCACCAGCTCAATCAGTTCTGTAAATAGGTTAAGTCGCGATTTTACAACATTGTAAGTATTCAATATGGAAGCTCATAATGAACCGCCTGTTCTTCTCCAGCAAGAAAAGGGATACGAGGCATTCTGTACGGAACAAACCCCATTAATTTTAATTTCGTGAAAGCTTTTGAAAACGTTCCCTCGCGAAAACCCTTGGCTTTACCTAATGACGAACAATGGAGTTTATAAGAAGAAGGATAATGACGGGAGTTATCCCTAGACCTCCATCGCTCATGATCATATAAACATTACATAATCGTCTCAGGCGTCTGTTAAATTACGCTTCAGCTATTCCAAGACCGAGGTGAAGTTACCACCTCTTACGCGCAACATTTTACGAATAAAAATAGGCTGTGGTAAAATTATCCTCCTCTGGCGCATACGGGATGTACGTACAAAGGAGGCGGCGGGGTTATTGGAAAGAGGCGAAAGTGAAGATGGCCGCTGCATCAAATATAAATTTCCCGAAAAGCTTTGTTGGAGCTATGTCAGTGATATTGAAAAAATGGCCACCACGTTGTTAAATTGAAACGAAATGGGGAAATGTATGAAATTTGTAAGAAATGTCCAGAAATGCATGATAACATATGAAGAGTACAGGCGAAGAACCCGGTAAGTCCAATTTTATCGACGACATTAAATATTCTGTGTAGTTTTGTATGGTGTAACTGTACAGACGATACACTCTGTAGGTCCTTTGAAATGTGAAAGTTTCAAAATGGTAAACAGGGGTAACATAGCCAGTCTTGAAACCTTGAATTTGTTCTCTAGTAAAAACTGGAAAAATGTAACTTAACAGGTTTCCCCCCCTGGGCTCTTCATATTCAAAGTCCCTGAAAATCTCACTGGAACTTCGTTCGCCATACTGGAAAATGACCATCACATGGAAAAGTCGTGTAATGAAAGGGAAATGATATTTGTTAGAATTCTTCAGGTAGTACTTTATTAAAATGAAATGTGTGTATGTCAACACACAGTTATAAGTGTACGTTTTGGTTAGATGATATTACGGAGAGTCACGCCCGACAGCTAATCTTAGATACGACGCCGCTCTGGTATCATGACAGAGCCATATTTACCCTAGTTCTCAGCATGTGGAACACTTCTTCTCATTATGGCGGGAAATATTCTCCACACGCTTTCATTATATCGTAAACACGATATGCTTGCAGAGGGAAACATCCCTTCTGCATACGAGATACCTCACCTAACGACAAAGTTATAGCGTATACATCCTGACATGAAAATCGGCCGATACTGAAGGATAAAGAAACGACACACCACAGATCAATTTATGTCACGGCTATGGTTTACTGTTGTATTCAGCTCGCTCCTCAAATCTTCCTGTTTGAAACCGTCCTTTCAACCCGCCGATTCGTATGCCTTGTTTCTTACCGCAACAAGATTCAACAATCAAATTGATCTCTTACATGCCTTCTGAACACGGCACTTTGTTTTATTTTGCAATACTTCAGTCACCAGTGTTTGCATTTGCTTTGAGTTGCTGTTTTAAGTCCGCTTTATGCACAGTAAGGCTAATCGGGACTGGACCTACAGTTTAAAGTGGAATCCACCAGTGTTTGCAGTAAGTGGAGAAGCAAATCTGCCATCAATTTATATTTATAAATATTTTGCATATTAGTACTTGCATGTATCAGCCCTTCTGTTCTAAATGAACACTTGAATTTTAATTGATTAGCGTCGAACTTTCGTGATACCTCGTCACAGATAACAACACTTACCAGCAGGAAGCATAGGTAATACTTAAAATATTTCATTTTGCATATTAACCGCTTAAAATTACCATATTTGACTCCCTTCATATATCTAATTCTTCAATATCTTTACCAACCAACGAACGTCGCCAAAGGCATTTTCCAAAGCTCTCATACACCATTTTGAAACACTGAGATCGACTTCATCTTTACTTTCACCTGTGTGCATATTATTGGAAACTTTTATTTTATTGCATTACTTGTTTGCTTATGACTGGCAACTTCAGCAGGATTCGAAAAAATCCTACTGATTGTCGGGCAACCCGCACAGCACTAATGTTGAATGGGTTGTATACCTTCCAGGATGAGATATTATTTTTACCGGCTTGAATAGTAAACTGATCTTCATTGTAATGCTTTGTGCAACTTTTCAGCCATGTTATTGGAGAATATCCAGGTATGAGTATGTGCTGTCGATTGCGCTCAATAAACCACAGCAGTGTTCAGATATAGTGAGAATCAGGCAACCCACACAGTGTGTCCAAACAGAGCAAGTGTCTTATGTCACTGGAGAATAACGAGTTCCGTGCGACCATGTGCTATTGCTGGTTCTGATATTCTCCTTCCCTTATGTCTGACCGCAGCGGAAATAGAGAGAGCCAAAACACGTCTCGATGAAGACCAGGTCGTATCTTTGGACACATCCAGGAACACCTGCGCGAAATCCCCATCCAACCATCTCCCCCCACCCCTATTCTCTCACAGTATTTTTTCCCCTTTCTCTGCTTGCCAACTTCCTTCCATCCACCCACTGTTTCACCTGCAGGCCTACCGAATTCTGTTCATCGATCTACGCCGGACCCTGCTTGGATAGCTGCGGTAGCGTTGTCCAGAAAGAGGGAGGTTGAGAGAGGAGGGGGAGAGAACAGTGTTTCCAATCAATGATTTTTTCACTATTCCTTGGACAGATTGGAGAGGAGGGAGAGATAATGGAGCAGTGTTTCCAATCAACGATTCTATTACTACTTGGACAGACTGAACAGGACGGAGATCGCACAGCAGTGTTTCCAACCAACAAGTTTTTTCATTGCTGCTTGGATAGAATACAATGACAGTGTTGCCAATCAAGTTTTTTTCTACTACAGCTTGAACAGAATGAAGATCGAGAAAGGTGGTGGAGGGTTTCAAACGGAGAAGTGTTTCCAACCAGCGAGTTTTACTACTACCACTTGGAAACATTGGAGAGTGAAGGAAGCAAGGAGAGGAAGAGATCGATGAGCAGTGTTTTCAAGTAGCACGTTTTGTTTTTATTTCGAGGAGAAGTTGTGATTTGATTAGATTAAACATGAAACAGTGTTTTCAACTTCCTATGTTTTGATTCTATAACAACGGCACTGGAAAGAAATTCACATCTACTGGGAATAGAGGCTGATAAGATGGGGGTTGGGAAGGAAACCATATTGTAGTGTTGCCATCTTTCTACTCCTCAGAGAAAATAATTCATATTCGATAGCCAAAGCCACGCCTTTCTTAGTCTCTTCAGAAGAATGTTAATACGACACCTTATCTCTTTCATTCGACGTTTCGTCCTGTTATATTCCCTTTTTTGTTGACGTTTTAGCGTAGATATGCATTAAACAACAATAATAGTATTTTAACAAATAATGTGTGTTTTAAGATGAGTTATTTTAATGAATTCAATGGTTGTAGATTGGTTTATTTGTTGGTTTTAATATGCTTTAGATCAGGGACGTTCCAGACTGTGGCCCGTGGACTACACCTGGCTCGCTAATCTGCTGCTTTCGTAATCGCACACCCTCTTTATTTTATTTTGAAACGGTATCTTTGGTTTCAGTAAATACTGTTTATCTTCCTTCGCCCGTCTACCTCTTTCTCTTCTTTGAGAGAGAGAGAGAGAGAAAGAGAGAGAGAGAGATCAAACTTTTCGTAGACTTCGATGAGACCACTAAGAGGTAGTAAAACACACGGTAACTACCAAAAACACTTTTCTATTTTTCCTCACCGCTTCACAAATGCACTGTTCTTTATCACACTTAAGACAATGGTGAAGTGCCAAAACAATCCGTCTCAGGGTATTGTGTGTATACCTGCAGTTAAGCTTCTTTCCACGTCAAATATATCGATTAGATTACTACCAAAATTTATCTGGACAAGTACCATTAACAGATACCACATATAGCCATAAGAACCTTTTTAAATCTATAGCAATACTCACTGAACATGCGCTGCACTTCATACGGGTTATTTCAACCTTTCAGTGGACATGCACTCGAATGTTTGTGCAGATAGGGAAATGCGTTCGTTTTACAATACATTTGCATAAATATTTAATAAGTTGGCTCTTCCTGATTTTGCATGCTAAATCACATTTTCGACTGCATTGTAAACACTGCCGCTAATTCGTGTGGATACGCATGATCGATTGTTTAAATAATATTGAGTGTTTTGTGAATGAGCGTTACACATCGGCTCTCGGAATTGCAAACGCAGCGAGTCTGGCGACTCCTCTAATTACACGCTCGATATTTTGTTATGTCTCACAGGGGAACGCGCTATTTAAAATGTATTTTGAACCAGATTGATTTGGGATTACAAGCTTTTCGGTATAAAATGCTCATTGCGTTATAATTTGGCATAGGCAACACTTAACATATCTATCTTCAGGTATCCTGTTCTTCAAAACGCCAATTGTTACTTTCATCTTGGTCTTGGTACATTTGTGAAGACTACAGGGTGTTTCATAATTAACTTTTGATAGTCGGTTGCCCAGAGGTCAACTCACCCCCACGGGGATGATAGCATGTCAGGGGAGAGAGTAAATATACGTAGAAGCTAGTGTTCGAAGCATTCTAAATACTTAAATTTCTTTCCAATTTTTTGTAAGACTACATTTTCTTCTTAAGATGAGGATTCTAGAGCAGAAGTTCCTAGGTTGTCGTCGTCATTTATTGGCTGAACGTGTATTCTTCATCGTGCAGATTTCCTCTTAATCGATGATTTCTTCCTCTTTGTCTGTAATTTGTTAGATTTTATGAAATATCTTCAATTATTCATTTTTAAAATATAGTCGTTAGAGCGTCTGACTGCACGCGAGATACCCGGATTCGATTCCCGGGGTGGGTGATCTGAGGTCGGATCTTGGTCTCACCAAACCTAAATCAATGGGTACCTGGGGGAGCCCTGGGGGTTAAAGACGGCCGGAGCGTGGTGCTGATCATATAACCTCCAAAATGGCCGAGATGGAGAATGTGTGCCCCCCCCCCCCCACGTCCCCTAAATGTGCCTTCATGGCACGGCGCTATGTGCGCATGGAACTTTACCTATGTATGGCAATTATTCGTTTAATGTAAATTAGAAATCCAAGAATATGGGGCATCTCTCATCACATGACATCTCTAAAACAGTTTGTCCATTTGTCTAAGGAGAGATATCCCGCTCTGTCGTGCTCATTGAAAAGTCGACGTGGTTGTGAAATCGTAGGAAGCCATTTCTTTGTACTTTTCTTGCACCATATATCACAAGACAAGTCTTAATTAACCATTATTGTAGAAGTACAAAGTTGATATTTTTGCTGGAGGTAGAAAAGTGATTGAAATTTTGTCTAGATTATTTAAAAAAATAAAAGAGGCGTCAACTCAGATTTCACACACGATAGCGTACAGGCTGTACCTGAGAACAATAAGTAGCACATTCTTTCAGAAACTCGCTAAATTATAGCACGTGAGGCATCTCGCTTCGAGTGACGCTTCCAAGTGGAACAGCTAAGAATTCATGGTATTATACCACCCAGCATTATCATTAGAAGTATTCCTAAACCAGTGTTTCTCACTATTTTTTTAAATATCAAATGGAGCACATTCTTCTTTTCCCTAAATGGATAGTTGTCACTTTTATTTAGACCCTTAATATAATGTTCAACTCGTATTTCATGTTTGTCCATTTTGATTTACAAAGACACAGTCGAACACGTGAGTACAGAGAAAAAGAACGGCTGTCTTCTTTTTTCTCCCAATGGAGTCAGTGTTGCCAAATGTAAATGACCAATCAATTAATTTTTAACCACCCGTAGGGGTATTCTACATCGTTCATTTCCTTTTGATGTGCGTAACCACATTTGACCGAGCGTTTTTAACCTGTCAATCGGAGCTGCCGTTTGACGGGTATGTGACTGAAATGTTGGTTTTCCATCGGATCGTTCTGTTCTCGTCAAAGAGTCAAAAAGCCATGTAATGGGTCGGTATACATGGAGCATAATATGTTAACATACGCGTGTTCATTCGTGCATAAAGGATTAATTGAAACATTTGTAAAGAAATTGATAGTTGTAATACAATAATTATACCTTTTGTATTGTAGAAAATCAATATTTAATCACAATCAAAACAGAGCCATCTATTGGGGAAATAATGGAACTACACATTTTATTGTTTAATTGTGAAATATTCTGACGCGAGGAGAAAAAATGGATGTCATTTCCGTGATCATCATTGAAAATACTTCCAGAATCACTTATTGATTAGGAAACAACGGAAATTTCTCTTTTGTGGCGTTATGTAATAAATGTACTGTAATGGCGAATATCATGATTTGATTGTGAATTTGTGAAAGACTGAAGTGGTTTGAAAAATGGATTTAATTTTTGAAATTAGCATGCTGAAATTATTCAGAGACAACTGTCATCTGCGAGACATCGAAACCCATGTCGACCAGTGTAATCCTTCCGGTTTTCTGTTCTTCCACTGTTTCATTTCAGGAATCAGGAAAACTGTCTTTACCTGCAGTCATGCACCAAGGATGTCGAATAATTTTTATTGTTGTATAAGTAAATGCTGCTATATGAATTTTATCTGGTGTACAGCCAAATCCTCTTTCAGCTAAATGCTTCAATCTAGACGTCAACTCGCGCTCTTCTTCTGTACTGAAAACTGTTGGATTGCGCTGTTTTTTTTTCCCCAATGCCAGATCGGATATTGAAGCCTTTACTCGGATATTGAAGCCTTTACTCGATCTTTGAGTGTGGAGGACGGAATTCCAAACAATGCAGCAGCTCCTCTTATACTCACATCTCCTCGTAGACAATTCTGTATTGGTTCACTCATCTCTTCGGACCATTTTGGGCCGGGCTTTTTTCTGCTATATCTACGAACCATCTGAAATGAAAATTTAGAACTTACTTTTGACAATTTCACATTACAACACCATTTTCGTAAATAATTTTCTTGAACGGAATAGCCCCCTATTTACTGAGCAAAATACATTCAACTGTAGTAATTGTGAAAAACGCGGCAACGAAGAAAGCGAGCTACATTTATGCACACATGCAATGTTACCTGTGTTCTAATAGCTTTAAAGAAATGAGTTAAAATTGCGAGTTATTGTGCATGCCACACCTTAAGTTCGCAGGCTCTATTCTTTAACAACGTCAATAATTCATCACAGTTAACTTACCTCATGAGATTCTCCTCTACTTCTGTCCCATCTAAAATATAACACAAAGCGCTGAAACAACGGACACGAGCGACAGTAAGGAGACCACTCTTTACACTGAACAAATCAAAAGTTCTCCACAGTGCCAATGTATGGTGGCCCTGTGGGCACATTTATTTTTTCGTTCGGAATAGTCCCGCTGTACCCTATGTGAGTTAATTGACACTGCTGGTTTGCTTAAATCCAATCATTTTAACGAGTATTTTGCCCGAGACGATAACAAATGAAGAGCTCTGGAGGAGATCTAAACAAAAACCCGTTCGAGAAGTGATCAAGAAAGGAGACACTCTTAGAAAACAGGAAAATAATTTCAGAAAGGTGGACTTTGGAATGGAATCCCCAGGGAAAGAGTAAGCAGGGTTTACCAAGGACCACCGGGGTTAAGACGGTTGAGATGAGCTGAAGGAGGAGAGAAGAATGGCAGAGAGCATCTGTTGCGGTCACAATTAGTACAAGGCCCATCCAGTTCCAAGGCCTGTGCCGACACAAGAATATTTGTTGAGATTTCTCTCATTTCGAAAAACCACTATGCTAGTCCAAAGTATTCTAGAGCATTCAAGTTGATCATCATTGCCTACGACGATAACGAAACTCAATGAAGATTTACTCTAAACATATATAACTTTTCATAATTCGGAATATCAATACGGTGTCCGAGAGGGGAGAAATGAAATTGAAAGGTCTTTGCTGAAGTAACTCAAAGGTTGAATTCACGGATACAGAGCTAACCAGTACGCTATCGAGTAGGCACTATCAGAATTGCAAGTGTTGACCGAAGAGTTACCGCGAGCGTTTCGATTTTATCTCTGCTAGTGTAAAAATTAAAGGCTTTTGTAATGTACAAGTAGAAGAGATTGGTAACACATTGTAACGTGAGCAGCAGGGAGTAAAACACTCGTATCCTTAATTTGAGTTCGTATGTTGATTTTGTAGCACTTACATGTGAGTTATTGCCAATTCCCTGTTTGAGTTGCAATTGCTTGGGTTTCTCAAGTAAGTTTTGAATGCTTTTGTTTATTTTACTCCGCTTTTCTGCCACTTATGGCTAAGATCAAGATGAGCACACCACGGGTCAACATCCCACGCCTCTTTTTCTTGATGGAATCACGTAATTTCTTCATTAGGTCACTGTAGTATGTGCCAGTGATGGTTTGGCCTCTTTGTAGATAGTCCACAAGAAGGACACCCTTGCAGTCCTAGAAAATTGAGGCCATCACCTTCTTGGCTGACGTTTGCACCTTGAACTTCTTCGTTGGTGGAGAATGTGGGTGTTTCCACTCCATGCTTTGTGATTTTGTTTCTGGGTCGAAGTGATGGACCCATGTTTCATCCATAGTTACAAATCGGGCAAGAAAATCGTCTATATCAGCACGAAACTTGTCAAGAAGTTCTTGACTGATGAGCACTCGGGTGCGCTTCTGATCTGGGTGAGGTTTCGAGGGACCCATCTTGCAGGAATTTTTTTCATTTGCAATTCCTGGGTAATTATGTTTTGCACAGTGCCATATGACAGGCCACACATATCAGCAACATGACGGATAGTGACTCGACGATCCTTCAGCACGATATGTGGACTTTGTTAATGTTTTCGGTCGTCATGACAGTTTTTGGTGCTCCACCTGCATGTTCATCCTTACAAGACTCTCTCCCACAATTAAACTCACGACACCATCTCTTCACCATATTGTATGAAGGAGCACTGTCCCCTAATGTATCCACCAAGTCCTCATGAATTTTGGATACCGTCCACTTCTTCTTCACAAAATATTTAATCACAGCTCTCACCTCAGTTTTCTCCATTCTGGCACATTGACACAACTTCACTCAGTTAAACCCCTGTAAAAAGAAAACTGTACGTTACTTAGACTTGCAATTCAGATTGAAAGCATATAAAGGATCACTAAACAATAACAAAATAAAAAATCAATCGTGACGTCATTCCTTCTATGTTAGGGTCGGAGCAACCTGATCGCCCCTCGTATATATCTTGGAATTTCAGTAACGGATGGAGGGGAAGATTACGATATCCATCGTGCAAAATTGTGGTGATAATTTATTCAGCAATTCTTGCACGACGTGTCACTTTTATCACGTACCCACCGCCAGCAATTTATTCTCCTTTCCTTTTCCTTCCTGGGGAAATTTACGTCTTCTCGCCCTCCTCTCCTTCGTGAGGCGCGCTCATTTTGAAAATGGAGGAGGGGGAAGGGTTGTAATTGGAATCCTCCCATGGTTTCACCGCCAGTCTGACAGCAGTGCTGTAAATTTATGGAGATGTCTGTTCACTATTAAATAAATCTCGTTGCTCGATACTTTACAAGTTTAGCCTTATGTCTTGTTTGCTACCGGTGATGAAACGTACCCATTCAAGCCATTGGCAATTGAATCTATGGATTGAGTACAGGTCAAAATCCATTCGTTATTTTGTCATGTCAAAATCCATTCGTTATTTTGTCATGTCAAAATCCATTCGTTATTTTGTCATGTCGAAATCCATTCGTTATTTTGTCATGTCGAAATCCATTCGTAATTTTGTTGATGGATTCAGCACCGGTTAAAATCCTCTGGTTATTTCTTCGATAAATTCACAGCAGGCCAAAATCCATTCGTTATTTTCTTGATGGATTCAGCACCAGTAACACTGGTTATTTCGTCGACAAATTCACCTCAGATCAAAATCCATTCATTATTGTCTTGATCGATTCAACACGGGTTACAATCAGCTGGTTACGTCTTCGACAAATTCACCGCAGGCCAAAATCCATTCGCTATTTTGTTGACTGATTCAGCACCGGTCAAAATCCTATGGCTATTTTGTTTATGAATTCACCGCAGACCATAATCCATTCATTATTTTATGACTGATTCAGCACCGGTCAAAATCCAGTGGTTATTTCGTTGATGAATTCAGTAAAAGTCAGAATTTATTGGTTATTTCGTCGTAGGACAAAATCTATTCCTTAATTTGTTGACCGATTCAGTATAGGTCAAAAATAAATTGGTTGATTTGATGATGAATCCAGTACAGATCCCAGTATTTGGTTATTTCGTCGATGTATTCGCCATAGGTCAAAAGCCATTCGTTACGTCGTTGATGAATTCAACACAGGTCAAAATATATTTGTTGTTTCGTCGTTGGTTAGAATCAATGCGTTATTTCTGCAGTATGTATACGCTGATTGATAAATATGATGCATCCTGGGAATCGTGGGAGAATAGAGGGCTCTGGGAGTTCAGACAAAGCGCATATTCATACATTCGATTTAAAATGTTGCATATATTCCTGGTGCTTGAAATCTTTTACAAATGGCAACATGGCATGGCATACTGAGACTTTTTGTCATCTTGAAATGGAAAATCGTACTCCAATATGGATATTACGAGCGAGAGCTAATAAAGTAACCCATCTAAGAGATATGAAGTAACGAGTTAATTTGGTGCATTGCAACGGTCCTTCACACATTTCCATTTTAATAGAATATAATTATTTTTATATCATTGCTTTATTTATTCTTCACTGCCCGTTTCTGAGTATACATAATTTTATTTGAGTGTACTGCAGGATGTTAAATATTTTGCCAATGTTTTTAGATTTTTGAGAAGAGCAGGCCTTTTCCACTGTTTCGGAAGTAGTTTTTAATCTGTCCTTACATTTTTTTAATGTGTTGTGTTTGTCCTATGCAGGTCCATTTGCAACTTGCATTTCTAACCTTTCTCAGGGAGCTTTTTACACCGCTTTTTAGATTTTGAGTAAGGGTTTTAGATAAGGGGATCTTCCCCGTATACACTGAATGATGCAAAATGGCCATGCGTGCTGACGCACTCAAGACTTTAAATCAGCGAATCAAATATTTTGCAAGTAAATATTAATGTGCCGTCGCTGTGTGTTCATATGATTTAGAAATATTCCGACTTATAAGCATAGTTGGCAACTTGCCTTTTGACCTAGCTAGCGTTCCAGCTTAATTTCCTTCTTTTGGTACATTTCATTGCTTCATATCCCACTTTTAGCCCATCTCTGCATTAAATGGGCTCAAGTCAAACATATCCCTTCCCTACGTAGTACTGTCCAGTGCCAAACGTTGGCAACTCTGTCGCCTTGTAGTCAAAGAGTCCCACGTTCGATTTCCTGTGGAGGTTCAGTTCCGATTATCCTATCAGAATGACCTTAAAACAAACTTTGTCAGTAATGTAGAACATTTTTCACCATTAATTGCATTTTTCTAAATATTATACCTTATCCTCCGTGGCATATTTCTGTAAAATCAATGTTAAGTGGTTTAACTCGGATAAAGTAATATCAGTAATCGATAAAACACCCGAGGAAATTTTCAGATACCTGTAATCAATACGAATATCTCGATGAACAATTTTCCGTCAAGAGCTGATGCGTAATAAGCCATCACTAACTGGAACACTTTCCGAAATTACAATTTTTACGATCCACTAGAAATAAATCTTTCGCTTGACTTATAGAAAGCTACTCAAGTACCGTCTCTTTTTCTTTTACGGACCATTCCGATTCTGCTGCTGATTTACGATGTCTGCAAGGGGAGATATTAAAGGAACTCATTTTCAGAAATTCCAAGTTGAATAGACCATCTCCATACTTAAGCGTTGGTTCTTGTTGACATCGTGAATTCTCCAATTGGGAAAATAACCTCCATTACTTGAAACCAAAAGTCTCTGCCAATGCGACCGGCAGGTGAACCCAAGGAGGAGTTTCCCAAACTCGAAATGAATTCTTCAAGTGGAACGCGAACATCCATAAAAGTAACGAAGTTCGGTTTGCTTGGAAGTCCATGTCGTGGATGTAGTTACTTGACTACTACGGCCGATTTGGAAGAATTTTGTTTATTTTTGTAAACAAAGAAAATATATGTACTTTGTAGTGACAGGCCCAGAAGGGGACATTCACCCTTAGTTAACCAGTTCTCCAAGCTGCCATAGTTTATATGTAAGCTGACTGAAGGGTGCAAGGGATTACCTGCCAAGGCACCCTAAAATGTACATTACTTTCACGCAGTGCACACCACTAAGTGCAATGTTACAGGTCAACGAGGCTCTGGCGTCTGGACCTGAGTACTGGCAAGGAGCATGACCCTGTTTTTGACACGTGTAAATGGCCACAGTGTTGACGCACCTAATAAATGAAGTTGTGTTGTTGGAACTGTGTGATATACAGGTATTAGACATTGAAACTGAAACACCTGGTTGAAAGCCATAATTTTTATTTAATAAGGTGTTGGGGCGCCTTTGGCGGCCAGTACAGCAGCAACAAAACGTGGGAATGATCGATAGAGGTCTTGCACCTTGTGCAGAGGGATTTGGAGCCATTCCTCCTGAAGTACAGTGACAAGTTCAGCACGTGTACGTGGTGGAGAGAAACGTTTCCGCACTCCATCCTCTAACAAACCCCATACAGGCTCAATAATGTTGAGATCCGGCGATTGAGCGGGCCATGGCAGATGTTCAACCTCACTGTCATGCTCATCGAACCACTCTGTGGTAAGTTTAGCAGTGTGAATAGGGCAGTTATCATCCTGAAACACAGCACCGCCGTTCGGGAAGAGTGTTTGAACCATAGGGTGTAAATGGTCCTCCAGAATGGTCCTATAGTCCTTGGCAGTGACACGACCCTCGAGGACAATTATTGGACCCAAAGTCTGCCACGATATTGCACCCCACACCATCATGGATCCGCCTCCATGTTTGACTGTGGGTACCAAGCAGTCTGGGTTGTATGCATCAGAGGGACTTCTCCAGACGAACACTCTCCCTGTTGTTGGGAACACGGTGTAGCTGGACTCATCCGAGAATATGACACGGTTTAGGTCATCCAACGTCCAGTTTTTATGAGTCTGGCACCACTGAACCCGCTTTACGGCATTTGTGCTACTGATTAAAGGCATCGGGATAGCAACACTACCATGAATGTTGGCCTTATGCAGGTATCGACGGACTGTTTTCGTGCAAACAGGTTCTGTGAGGTGTGTATTCACTTCTGCGGTGATTGCCGATGCGGTGGTTTTCTGTTTTCATGCAACAATCCTAGTCAATGTCCTGACGTCCCTTTCCGACAACTTCCGTTGTCCCCTGCAGTTGCTCCTCCTGGATGTGGTTCGTTCTTCCTGTTCATATGCACACTTCACCCTGGATACTGTAGCTCGTGAGACGTCACAAAGTGTTACAGTTTTGGACACAGACGCACCTGCTAGACGCGCCCCTACGATCTGCCCTCTTTTGAAGTCGGATATATCCCCCATTATACCGCTCTACACACACGATTTGACGTTCACTGACGAACCTCTTCTACTGGAGTGACTACCAAGGACCCGCAAACGTGACTCTTTGCCCATAAGTACGATTTCAACTACAAGATGGCTCTGGTGAGTCCCGCGAACTTCCCAGGCTATTTGCGCAGGTGTTTCAGTTTCACTGTCCAACACCTGTAGATCTGGTGCGATTTTATCATGTACAGTCACGGACACTTGTTTTTAACGATCCCATTGGAAGTCAGTGGGATCTTAGACTTCTGACCTAACCAGGGACCTTTTTGTTACAAGGCGACGGTGTTAGTTCTGCGACAGCCTGGAGGCCCTAACTAAAAGTACTGAACAAACATTATCGATGAAATTATATGGGGCGTTGTGTGTATCACGGTCAACGCATTTTAAGATAATTGAGTGAACCGCCGACCTCCGTGGCGGAGTGGATAGCACTAGGCGCTCCGACGCCAGGGGTCCAGGGTTCGAATCCCGGCGTGGGCATCAGTGTTCTTTGTGATTGTCCCTTCATCAGTTTCAACATATCACCCATTCTGATCGTGGCAGTTAGCCGAAATCGGCAGAAAAGCGACGCAATGAAATCAATTAATCCATCAATGGACTCTGTAACTTCTGTAACAAAGCTTGAGAAAGTAACTTTTCCGTGGTTATGCTATTTTGTTCGTCGAGATTCACAACATACAGAATTGACAAACTGGCGTAGAGAATATTTTCGGCTGGAAATTTTTCCTTTGATCTTTCTTTCTTTTATTCTTTCTTTCTTCCCTTTTGTCTTTCCAACATGTTCAGTTGTTTACTTATATGAGTTAAAGCTAATCGAAGTTGACGTTTGCGCTTTGTTTTTCCAAACTACTCACGTTATACATATGGAGCGAATTCTTTTCTTTTTTATAGAAGGTAACGTCTTCGGATCAGCAGATACCTATTGGGAAGAAGCTGAAGGGGGGCAGGAGGGGGCTCTGGCGTTCTTCCAGAAAAGCCCTCAAGAGTCCCAGCACTTTTTTCCCCTTCTTTTTTCCTTCCCTCCAATCAATTGCAATGTTCGCTATTCGTGATCCTCCAAGTGAAATGAAATGTTCGTTTAACTCGTTAAGCATTTCCTTCCAGCGTTTCCATTTTTTTCCTCAGTATGCTGAGTTTTCCTTCACCCCCTTTCACGTTGTATTCCCCCTCGCCGTGTTTTAGGGAAGCTTAAGGAAGTCTGCCGAGTGCAACGTGCCAATTAAAATCAAATCGTGGATGCAAACCGCTTTTCAAATAGTTGCTAACGATTGTATGGCTTTATGCTTACGTATGGTAGGACTCGTTCAGGTATTAATACCAACCGTTCATCCATTGTGAGGGATCAGTTAATCAGCTTTCTACCTATTAGACCAAATTAGCTCGTGTTTCCGATGGCGATACTTTTGTTTTGTGGTTTCAGTATTTTCAACCTGTACCCACAGGAGAGTAAATACATTAAATTTTCATCAAAATGCAGCAAAGGGTTATTTGGTTGGTTGATTTGGTTTGTTTTACTTCGTTTTTTTTGCCTGCCACTTTTTGGTTAATCGCGACGAAGAGGATATGAGATGATATGATAAAATTGAAGAAGGAACACTCGCAAGGAACCCCCAGGCCCATGAGAGAATTATGTGTACTTGACAACAACGAAATGGAGATGGTAGTAACGAATAGCAATTGGTTTTCTGAAAACTCATACTAACAGCAAGGTTGCTTGCGTATCTATTGTGACTTTTTGAATTGTTTGCTTAAATGTCTGTTCTTGATTTTCCTGAGGCATAATTCACGAGAATGTACTGATAACAAGCAAAATAGTATTGAACTTTCCGTTACATGCATTATTGCAAATTATTCTCGTACTTTGTAAGGTGTACAAAGAGTTTTTCGTAAAGTTTAATGCACGATATTAATATTAGTTAATTTTCATCATATCAGTTATTATTTTTAGGCTTGCAATTTTAAAACATACACCTCTGCCTGAAATTATACCAGTTTTCTCTTATACTTAGAACGGATTTTTATTAATTTTGTTCCTTCTTTTACTTACACAAATAACTTCCGCATGTCCGATTTTCCAAGACCTTATAAATTGTGTCGTTCGCTTTCGTAGTGCTCATGCTTTCGTACACGTCACAGAAGATGTTCCACCACGGAGATGTCTCACCCTTGAGAAAAAGCATCAAAGAAGTTTGCCTTTATGTAAGCGTATAAGGTTTATCCATTCTTCTTTGTCGCATCCTTCCCCTCCCCCCCTCAAAACCCTTTCCTTTTGTCCGCCCCTTTCATGTCTTCGATCTCCGTCGCCGGTGATGATCTGCTGATATCGCTGACCAGTTGCTTGTGTTCTTTCGATTTCCTCGCGAGCGATACCGCGAAAGTATATTTACTTACCGTGAAGGAAAGAGAAGAGGAGATGGAGGAGGTTGAAAGAGAAATATGAGAATGGAAGCGCGGTTTGACATCTGCTTGCTGATGCTTTTTCGTTCCCATGGCTACGTCTGATTCGACGCATCTTGATGTCTGTCGGAATATTTTCTCTCTCTCTCTCTCTCTCTCTCTCTCTCTCTCTCTCTCTCTCTCTCTCTCTCTCTCTCTCTCTGGAACACTGTTTGTGGCAGGTGATCTATTGGCTAACCATCTCTTGCGGGAATGGTCTGAAATGGTAAACACGTTGCTGTTTGGCGTAATATAATCATGTACAAAAGATTTTTCCTGCCTCTCAAGGGAATAGTGGCTGTGTATTTAGACTATTTTCCATACATTTCTTCACAAAATGTTATTCAGAAACATAAACTATTTTCTTATCGCTATAGTATTTTTAATTTCATTCTGAAATTACGAATATCCTTTTACATGTGAGGAAAAAATAAAGAAAAATATGGATTCTCCATGTTGAGTAGTTGCAAGAGTTGTAATCGAAAAACAACTGAATCCAACATGGTTGACGTTTTTTCAAGATGGCGCTTTTTCCCATAGCGGGAAATATTGGAAATTTCCAGGATACATTCAGCGGCATTTGATGAGCACATCTCAATAGGTTTCGTTGTGTTATTTTGCCCAGATTTGGACCAAAATATGTCTAAATGCACCGTACTATGAGAGCGAAAGATAAATTTGTGCATAAGATGAAGGATCAAGCGCAATGAAATTTAATGCCGTACCACGTTCGAAACTAAGACATCGGGATTCGTAGCCTTTTCAACTAACAATTACACAACTGAAGCGGACACCTGAATAAAATTACATACGCGAGCGGATCAATAAAAGGTTGCTTTGCACTGAAGCAAGTGTATTTCTGGAAGTACTTACACATAATCAGAGTGCTATTGTTTAAAGGCTCTTTATGCTTGCACAGACTGTTCGGTACTGGACCTACAGTTTAAAGTGGGTCTGAACTATTGTGCTATGAATGTCTTTCTGGAAGAGATCCTTGCTTTAGGAACTGAACCAGTCCGTAACATCTGGTTGTACCTCTTCGTCCGATGCAAAGTGGCGTTTCTTGTGGTGCCTTTTTTCAGGAGACAGTGCAAGTTATAGCACAGATAAACGTATTACGTTTATCTGTGGTGATTGTCACGAGGTCTGGGGTGTTCAAGAATCGTTTAAGCAAACGTACAGTATTTTCAACCATACTGTTATTCTGAAGAGTGACGTTGCTGCTTTTTCCTGATTAATTTTTTCAGGCGACAATGCGCCAAGGACTGCCTCATGAGGACTGTTTCAGCAAACCTACATTAACATTTGCCACATGGAGATAGGCATTGTCATGCTGAATAGTGATGCTACTGCTTGTTCTTGATGGCTGTTCTCAGAAGACAGTGCAGTGCGTCACAGACATCACAGAAAGGAAGCTTTATCTGAACTGCTGGATATAATTTCTTTTGCAACATACCTTTTTAACTTTATCTCTCCTGATACTCTCTCTCCACTTTGCCACCAGTTTGGTATGTGTATTCGTTTCATTCTTTATTTATTTATGTTTCAGTTGTTAACGTCGCTTTTCTACCTCTTTAATTCAATCGCGACGAGAATGAATGATGAACTGATTGATGTGATGCTGGAACGAAGACAATGACACATCCATATCTTAACAAGCGTTCGAACTTGGGACGTGTGGCTTCGTAACGCGTTACACTGAACACCCTAATAAGTAAATAAATTAGCCACAAACGTTAGTTACTAAATACCGAGGCAGTTTTGTTCGAGTGAAAATGGCAATCTTTTGGTAATTCTTCTTCTTCCATTAGCATCACAACCCTTTGTGGGTTTTAGCTTTCTCAGACAAGTCGTTCCAATCTTTCCTCTTCTTTGCCATTTCTTTCCAATTTCTAACTTTGAGAATCTTTAAATCTTCGCATACATCTTCAATCCATCTCATTCTAGGTCTTCCAATTGGTCGCCTTCCCATAGGTCTCCATTCTAGTATACGTTTTATAGTTCTCATGTTATCCATTCTTTGTATGTGGCCTAACCATTTAATTCTTTGACTTTTAATATATCGTATAATGTCTGCACCATTGATTAATTTTTCTAGTTCCACATTATTTCTTATTCTCCATATGTCATGTTCTATCTGTACTGGGCCAAAGATCTTCCTTAAAATTTGTCTCTCAAATATACTTAGTTTGTTTCTATCTTTCTGTGTTAGGGTCCAGGTTTCAGCAGCATATGTTACCACTGGTCTTATCATAGTAAGATATATTTTCATCTTTGTATTTCGTTTCAGAAGTTTCGATTTTAACAGGGATACATTTGCATAATAGGCCTTATTACCTTTCTTTATTCTTTCATCTATTTCAGATTCTATTTTATTGTTTTCATTAAGTGTAGATCCAAGGTATGTAAAATTACTAACACATTCAAAGGAGTAATTATTTATTAATATCGATCTATTATTATTCATGTTTGTTCTATTAATATTCGTGTATTTAGTTTTCTTTTCATTAATTTGTAGTCCTACTCTTGCAGCTTCCTCTACTAGACTTATAAACGTTTCTGAAAGAGCTTTCTTAGTTCTTGCTACAATAGCTACATCATCAGCATATGCTGTGACTTGTTTTAGTCTAGTACTGATGTCTCCTCTCACATCTAATTTTTTAATCACCGAGTCCAATACTAAATTAAATAATGTTGCTGAAAGAGGATCTCCTTGACGGACTCCTGTCATGACATCGAAAAAGTCCGATCTTGCATTTTCAATTTTAACTGAGGCTCTAGTGTTTTGAATTGTCATTCGGATTAATCTTACTAATTTATTTGGTATTCCAATTTCTTGTAACCTTTGTAATGTTGTTGGTCTATATATTGAATCGAAGGCTTGTTTGAAATCAATAAACAAAACATGCAAATCTATATCATATTCATAGCATTTCTCAAAAATCAAACGCATCATCAGGATGTTATCTGTAGTACTTCTGTTGTTCCTAAATCCACTTTGATACTCTCCTATAATGTCTTCAGCATAATCAGTTAGTCTGATGTTAATTATTGCTGCAAGTATTTTATATAGGTTGTTTAATAGTGATATGCCTCTATAATTTTCACAGACTGTTTTATCTCCTTTTTTAAGTATAGGGCACACTAATGCTATGTTCCAATCATTTGGCATTTGTTCTCAATTCCATATATGAATTATAAGTTTATGTATTCTACGATACATTTCTTTTCCAGCTGCTTGTATAAGTTCACTGTTCATATTATCAATTCCTGGTGCTTTCATCTTTTTAAAGTTTTTAATTACTGTCTCCACTTCTTCGTATGTTGGTGCATCAACTAATATGTTTTCATTATCCTGCTGATTCATCGTGTTCCAGTAGGGCACTTCTAAATCCTGGTTGTGTTGAACTCCCTGGAAATGTTCTTTCCATCTATTCATTATTTCTGCTTGTTCAGTTAGGATTTGACCGTTTTTGGATTTTAAATTTCTAGTTCTTGGTTTATACTGTTGTGTTATAACTTTCTGGGTTCGATAGAATTTTAGTAGACCCAGTGTCCGGGTTCTAAGCCACCATCATTGGGGCTCGTGGGGCTCGATCGCCTTAATGGATTTCTCTCGTAAGGCGCAGTGTTGCCAACTTCTTACCCGAAAAAATCACCAAGGTTGTGGCGCTCGTCGTAGCCTTTTATGATGTATATTTTGAGAGCAGAGTTGGCAACACTGTGGGTTTACTGTAGCCTTTTATGAGGGGGGGGTTTATTGCCCTCTGTTTACATCTGGCAACACTACCGTAGATTGACAGTGTTGTTAACCTACTGGGTTTTTCACTGTAAATTTTTATCAAAGGACCTGAGGGGTCCATGTATTTTTTATGTCTGGCAATACTGTTGGGGGCCTAGTGTTGGCAACACTGTGGGTTTACTGTAGCCTTTTATGAGGGGGGCCTATTGTCCCCTTTTTTATATTTGGCAACTCTATTGGATGTTTTGTTTGAGGCCCGAAATTATTATTTGAGGCTTGAAATCATCATTTGAGGCTCGTCGGTGTTGCGTACCCACTCTACAAAAATTCTACTATATGATCTTTCACTGGCTAAGCTAACCTACAAATAGGAGTTGGCAGCACTGACTTATAAACCCACTGGGTCCTCTTGGCATGTTTTTTCATGATGTGTTGCTAGGCTATTGAGCATCTTGGCGTATACAATGTATATATTTTGAGAGGGGGGTTATAGCTTTTTATGCTGTACGAATACTGGAAGCTTGACAGTGACAACCAACAGAGTAGGTAAACCTACATCCAGGAACTGGCAACACTAGTTTCTGACAGTGAATTTGAAATAAAATATTAAACAAAATACATGAGAAAGCACTGTGATTACAAATAGTACCAGTGTTATGCCCCCAACTCCAACTGGACAACTGGGGAAAATAATTGTACAACAATTTGTACCTAATTGTACAATACTTGTACCTAATTGTACAACATATACACAGACATAAAAGAGAGAGCCTTCCCGCAACTTACCTTTTACAACTATGAAAAGAAAGCATATGTGTTCTGTATGCACACATTTATTCTTATTTTTCGAAGTTGAATGGAAGCACATGTTTTTACGCTCTCGTAATACTAATCTTGCTCCACTGATTTTAAATTGCTTCCATCCGCTTTTTTTTCTGTGTTATTTCCGCATGCACGCAACATTCGCTTTCAATAGACAGAAGGAATGTTAGTATAGCAGGCTCCGAGTTTACAATTTATTAAATTAAACAATAATTTATGTAAGAATATACTTGTACTTACCGAACACAAAATAATAAAAAGCACATGTGAATTTTTGCGTGTGTTCATGTTATATGACGACTGAGTAAAAAAATAATGTTGACTCCCCGAAAGATAAAAGTTCCTGGTTCGACATCAGATGCATGCAAATTTTATGTTTGCTCTCCAAAATCTTGATTTTATGTTTGTGCTATTTGTCATACAGCAGAGGAGAAGAGGGGAGAGGGAGGGGAGGGGGTACTATTAGCGCCATCTATTAGCAAACAATAGAAATAAAAAGTAGGGTCAAACTTTTTCAACACCCAAACATTTTAAACGTCCTCGTTTAGTAATACGATCAGCAGAAGACGTTTAAAAGAGTACTCTTAGTCGAGAAAGCTAATTGCTAGGGCCCATATATTGCTAAAATGTTCTTTGATTTGCATATTTCTCATACCGCCATATGTTGTTCTAGTTGACTTCTTCCAAAAAAAATGCTAATTAGCGAGAGTTAATTAAGTAAAAGAAGCAAATAGGGCAACATGTGCCGGCGTGAGAATATGTAAAAATTCGATTCAGAGATGGATCGAATTAAAATTGGGGGATATTTTGCATTTTTTTCCTATAATGTACAAAACATTTACCGTACATAATCTTTTCCATTTACAACAGTATAAAATAAGAGGAATGTGTGACAATATCCATATTAATTAGGAAGGTATGTTGTATGCTAGGTTAGCTAATTGTGTCTTCTACAGCTTCACTGTATAGAGGAAAGATGGAAAAAGAGAGCTCTACAAAAACTAACGCTCTTAACAATATTGAACGCCCCGTGAAAATTATATATAAATAAGGCATAAGCGTATTATCTACTTTCATGTCAGATTTTCCCAACCTGTGAGCTGTAGTGTTTAGGTGACAAGCAACCTGCTCAAATATAATTCTGTTGACAATAGTGTACGCCCCGTGAAAATTATATATAAATAAGGCATAAGCGTATTATCTACTTTCATGTCAGATTTTCCCAACCTGTGAGCTGTAGTGTTTAGGTGACAAACGACCTGCTCAAATATAATACTGTTGACAATATTGAACGCCCCGTGAAAATTATATATAAATAAGGCATAAGCGTATTATCTACTTTCATGTCAGATTTTCCCAACCTGTGAGCTGTAGTGTTTAGGTGACAAGCGACCTGCTCAAATATAATACTGTTGACAATATTGTACGCCCCGTGAAAATTATATATAAATAAGGCATAAGCGTATTATCTACTTTCATGTCAGATTTTCCCAACCTGTGAGCTGTAGTGTTTAGGTGACAAACGACCTGCTCAAATATAATACTGTTGACAATATTGAACGCCCCGTGAAAATTATATATAAATAAGGCATAAGCGTATTATCTACTTTCATGTCAGATTTTCCCAACCTGTGAGCTGTAGTGTTTAGGTGACAAGCGACCTGCTCAAATATAATACTGTTGACAATATTGAACGCCCCGTGAAAATTATATATAAATAAGGCATAAGCGTATTATCTACTTTCATGTCAGATTTTCCCAACCTGTGAGCTGTAGTGTTTAGGTGACAAGCGACCTGCTCAAATATAATACTGTTGACAATATTGAACGCCCCGTGAAAATTATATATAAATAAGGCATAAGCGTATTATCTGCTTTCATGTCAGATTTTCCCAACCTGTGAGCTGTAGTGTTTAGGTGACAAGCGACCTGCTCAAATATAATACTGTTGACAATATTGAACGCCCCGTGAAAATTATATATAAATAAGGCATAAGCGTATTATCTACTTTCATGTCAGATTTTCCCAACCTGTGAGCTGTAGTGTTTAGGTGACAAGCTACCTGCTCAAATATAATACTGTTGACAATATTGAACGCCCCGTGAAAATTATATATAAATAAGGCATAAGCGTATTATCTACTTTCATGTCAGATTTTCCCAACCTGTGAGCTGTAGTGTTTAGGTGACAAGCGACCTGCTCAAATATAATACTGTTGACAATATTGAACGCCCCGTGAAAATTATATATAAATAAGGCATAAGCGTATTATCTACTTTCATGTCAGATTTTCCCAACCTGTGAGCTGTAGTGTTTAGGTGACAAACGACCTGCTCAAATATAATACTGTTGACAATATTGAACGCCCCGTGAAAATTATATATAAATAAGGCATAAGCGTATTATCTACTTTCATGTCAGATTTTCCCAACCTGTGAGCTGTAGTGTTTAGGTGACAAGCGACCTGCTCAAATATAATACTGTTGACAATATTGAACGCCCCGTGAAAATTATATATAAATAAGGCATAAGCGTATTATCTACTTTCATGTCAGATTTTCCCAACCTGTGAGCTGTAGTGTTTAGGTGACAAACGACCTGCTCAAATATAATACTGTTGACAATATTGAACGCCCCGTGAAAATTATATATAAATAAGGCATAAGCGTATTATCTACTTTCATGTCAGATTTTCCCAACCTGTGAGCTGTAGTGTTTAGGTGACAAGCGACCTGCTCAAATATAATACTGTTGACAATATTGAACGCCCCGTGAAAATTATATATAAATAAGGCATAAGCGTATTATCTACTTTCATGTCAGATTTTCCCAACCTGTGAGCTGTAGTGTTTAGGTGACAAGCGACCTGCTCAAATATAATACTGTTGACAATATTGAACGCCCCGTGAAAATTATATATAAATAAGGCATAAGCGTATTATCTACTTTCATGTCAGATTTTCCCAACCTGTGAGCTGTAGTGTTTAGGTGACAAGCGACCTGCTCAAATATAATACTGTTGACAATATTGTACGTATATTGTATTGTATAGGAGACTAGAAGCATATAATTTGGCGAAAAAAAAACCCAAGTAAGGTCATAGAAAATAGTTAAAAAAAAAGTGAACAATTATATTTTGCATTGCACAGCATTAGGTATTAAATAATATACCCACAAAAAATCTCTGCATTATGCGTTCTGTAAAAAATTGCCCTACGTGCCAAATTGCTGTGTCAAGTAAACATTTTCGAAGACACTGTCGTACTTGTGTGCCGGGAAAGCGAATATGTGCAACCAAATTGTGCTCTAAGTGTGGAATAAATTTTACTATTGATAACTTCAAGCAACACCAGCCTACTTGCAAGAGCACTGGAACATCTCTACCGCAACCTTCCAAGCGAAAGGTAGAAGTAACCTCCCTCGATGCATCGCCACCTGCCAAACGCGTCAAGCTGGCGAAGAAAGCAGACCGAATTGCGTTTGAGCATTTATTAGAAGACTTTAACATAACATCAGACAGCTTCTGCGATGTGCGTAGTTTTCTGGAGAGCGAGCGAGCTAAGATAATATCCATCCTCAACGATGCATTGGCTACATACTCCACTAAATTCTATGCTGTGCTATGCTGCAAGTATAAGAAACCGTCTGATGAAATATATAAATTCTTCCATGCCACAAAAGCAAAAACACTGCATCAGGCAGATATCACTGACCTCGACAGCATCTACGACAAGTTTGTCAAGGAGTTTGTGGCAAAGCACGAGGAGCATCAGGCTGAAGGCTCGGGCGGTTCGCTGTGTGGCGACCCCCACGAACTTTGTCTGAAACTTAACAAATTCCTGCCACTGGCAGGGTCTAGCTATATTGCCCTGCCACCCGAGGTTGAAGCAAGGAAAGCTGTTCTCAATATTCAGAACAAAGACACCAAATGTTTCCTCTGGTCGGTGCTGGCAGCATTGCACCCTGTTCACTGGAAAAACCACTCGTACCGTGTTGCACACTACAAGCAGTATGAGTCGGAACTGGAGGATGCAATGGCCGGGATTGCCTACCCTGTAGAAGTCTCGCATATTCGCAAGTTTGAGGCTCGTGCTCGTGACTTGTTGGGCCTGCAATTAGCCATCAATGTTTACGGTCTCACCGAGAACGAAAATGAGGTCCATCCCATCCGGGTGAGCAACATGAGCAACAACAACGAGGTACGAGAAATCAACCTCCTGCTCATCAAGGACGAGACCCATCACCATTACACCCTTATCCGTTCCCTCTCTCGGCTTGTTTCGAGCCAACGGAGCAAAGACAAAACCCACGTCGAGGTGTGTCGCAGGTGCTTGGCTATATTTTATAATCGAGAACAGCAGGATTACCGGTACATCAGAGGACCCAACATTGCTGCTGAGAAGCTAGCTCGCCACATGCTCTATTGTGGTACCAACAAGCCTGCACGAATTATCCTGCCCGAACCTGGTGCAGTAGAGTGCTTTCGCATGCACAGTGCTATGGTGAAGCATCCTGCCTATATTGTAGCAGACTTCGAGGCCTTTCTTCAACCTCTGTCTAACTGCGAGCCCAACCCCGAAACATCCTTTACCATTCCTTTCCAAATCCAGGAGGCCTCGAGTTACTCCTATGTTGTGGTGTGGCGAGACCAACATATTGCCTCCGAGCCCTATGTGTATCGCGGTCCCGACCCGGTCAAACACTTCCTGGAGAGAATGCAACAGGAAGCCATCAAGATAGGGAAGGTGCTGTTGGCCCCCAAGCCCATGCTGCCTCTGTCTCCGGAAGACAAGCATCAGCACGAAATGGCTCTAAATTGTCCTGTTTGCAAGTCGGTCTTCACTGACGATAACAAAAAGGTCCACCAGCATGACCATTATGGGACCGGAAGCTACATTGGCCCGTGGTGCAACAGATGTAACTTGAGAGCCAGGGACCCGCGCTTCATACCGGTCTTTTTTCACAATGGCTCGGGATATGATTTCCATCACTTGGTTACACATCTAGGGTACGACAATGCGAGAATCAATGTCCTGGCACAGAACGAGGAGCGTTATATTAGCATCAGCAAGTGGGTGCCGATCCCCAACTCAAGCAGCAGCATCGAGCTTCGGTTCCTCGACTCTCTGAGGTTCCTCAAGGCAAGCCTCGATGCTCTTGCTGGGAAGCTCAGAGACGACCAACTAGCCATTACTACATCAAGTTTCCCGAACTTAGATGTCGCACTCATCAGACGTAAAGGGGTCTACCCCTACGAATACGTCACAGACCCTTCCAAGTTCGAAGAAGAGTTGCTGCCTCCCCAGGATAAGTTCTACAGCCAGCTGAGAGGTTCTGGTATTACCGACGAGGAGTACAAGCATGCTCAGTCTATGTGGGTCGAGTTGGGTTGCCGAACTTTCGGTGATTACCACGATGCATACCTGAAGCTTGATGTGACGCTTCTTGCCGATGTGTTCCAGGCGTTTCGGGCGACTGCGATAAACATTTACAACCTGGACCCTGTATATTTTTACAGCCTTCCTGGACTGGCATGGTCGGCCATGCTCCTGCTGACTAAAGTTAAACTTTCACTTATCTCCGATAATGATATCATGCTTTTCATCGAGAGAGCTATCCGGGGCGGCATGGTCCAAGTGTCGCAACGCTTCGCACACGCCAACAATCACCACATGGCCACTGGTTACGACCCCTCCCAACCATCAAGCTACATCATGTACACTGACGTGAATAATCTTTACGGGCACTCCATGATGCAGCCACTCCCAACAGGACAGTTTAAGTGGGTTGATCCTTTATACCACGACATCGAAAAAGAGTGCGACGAGTTTGGGTTTTTTGCCGAGGTGGACCTTGACTTCCCCGAGAAGCTGCAGGATACATTCTGTGACCTTTCGCCTGCTCCGGAATTCAAGTGTCCACCTGGCTCGGATCAACCGAAGCTCGTCATGGACTTGGAGCCCAAAAAGCATTATGTGCTACACTACCGGAACCTCCAGTGGTTAATGCAGCAAGGGGTCTCGGTCAAAGCAGTTTACCAGGTGCTCTTGTTCAGGCAGTCTCCATGGTTGAAGCCGTACATCGAACTGAACACCAAACATCGCACTGATGCCACTTCGGAACTTGATCGCGATTTTTTCAAATTAATGAACAATGCGGTATTTGGGAAGACCATGGAGAATGTGCGAAATCGCGTTGATGTGAGGTTGGTGACGAAGAAAACACAGTGTCGTCGACTTGTTGCAAGCCCGCTGTTCAGGTCTCGAACAATTTACAACGAACAGATGTCTCTGATTCACATGAACCGGGGCAAGGTGCTACTCAACAAGCCCATCTATGTGGGAGCTGCAGTTTTGGATCTGAGCAAGTTGTGCATGTTCGAGACATATTACGGCATACTACGTGCACACTACAACCACAATATCTCGCTCCTCTACACAGACACAGGCAGCTTGGTATACCATGTTCGCACGGCCGATGCATATGGTGATATAGCCAAAGTTCCAGCTCTTGTCAAGCTCTTCGACACATCGGGCTATCCCCAGCTAAACCGGTATGGAATTCTGCCCCGGAACAAAAAAATACCCGGCAAACTCAAGGACGAGAAAGACGGGGATGTGATTGTGGAGTTTGCTGGACTTCGTGCCAAAGCCTATGCGATCCGGGCTGAGGGTTCTGTAACAAAAAAGGCAAAGGGTGTAAGCAGGCAAGTGGTTCGGGAGCACCTCAAGTTTGAGGATTACCTCGAGTGCCTCAGAACAAAATCGCCCATTCTACAAAAAGAGCATCGTATCCAAAGCGTCGATCATGTGCTTACAACTAATATTGTCAGGAAAGTTGCTCTGGATGCACACGACGACAAGAGGTGTATTCTTGAATGTGGGGTCCATACACTTCCGTGGGGCCACTATCGCCTCCAAACTAGTAAGACCTGCCCAGAGTGTAACAAAAAGTAATAGGCAATGCGAAAAAAAAACAATTTTAATTTACTTCCACTTCCTCGATTACATGCATGCATGGCACAGCAAAATTAAACTTCTGGAAACTGCTAATTGCAATTTGTACTTATATATATAAAATTCCACATTTCTTATTGTGTGCTATTTTTTTTTATTTATTTAAAACTGTTCAGTTACTCTTTCATTCTTGACGTCATACACAAATGTTTTCTCTGCAATAAGAATGACACTGCACAGAGTATCTGCAGGCAAGGCATCGTGGAACTCGCATACAATCTTGATGTTGGTACGATCGTTGACCACCACTTGCTTTCTTTTCGTGGTGTTGATGACGGTCATGGGTCTCCGTGCTTTGAATTCGCTGGGCGCGTAGTACACGTCCACGCTTCCCTCGGTCACGCGTTTGTAAGCCGTGTAAGCTTCGTAAAGTTTGAGGTAATCGTCTTTGGTCATGTCGAGGTTGTAATTCTCGCGCGGGAACACTTCGTTCCTACCGTTCTTCAGATAAACGTTCTTGATCTTGCAGTCGTCGAACTTGCTGGAATCTTTTTCCTGATCGTTATCGCGTCCGGTCTGAAAGAGCACTACGACGAAATCTGGCATGTCGAACTGTATGTTGTTGAACTGCGTCGTCACGTCGAATTCCATGTGACTTCCCGACGCCATCTTCTGCACGCACTGGTAACCGTGAAAGTGAATCGGCACCTGCGGACTTTTCAAGATCTCCGCTTTGTACTTGAGGGCGTAGTTCGTTTCGTATTCCACCACCGGCATTCTCAATTCCATGCTTCGGATGACGCATTTCGCCGCTTCGGGTAAAGTGTTGGCTATCGGCGTGGTGCCATCCGGACCCAAAGTAGCGTATCGCATCAGTGCGTCGTTGTCGTTGGCCGCTCTTCGAAACGTGATCCTCAGTCCTCCCTTCCACATGATCTCCTTATAATCCGAGAAGAAACCAGGCAGCAGACGCATGGGAAAGAGCACCGTGTGACTTTTCGTCGATATTTTGGTCCCGGCTTCGAATCCCCCGGCCTGGTAGTACGCTGCGTCCGTTTTGGATAATTTCAACGTTCCCACTGCCGTCGACGTGATGCCTGGATAATCTATTCTGTCGATGACGGTGTTGTGTTTCCTCACCTCCACCTGCGAGAACAGGTGAGGCACGAAGTTGTCCACGAGTATCAAGTTTGCTGCTGCAGGAAACGCGTCTCCGCTTTCCTTCTTCACCACGTCGAATTGAAGGTAGAGGTCCGCTCTGTGAGGATGAATGAACCCGTCGCCTACGTCCACGTCGTATTCGATCTCCCTGTTCGCTTCGTTCAGATTGGCGAACGTGCGACGGTTGGGAGGGAAAGATTGCAATTCGTAACTTTCGATTTGCTCCATTTTACATGTATGGTTATTTATTATACGTTGATCTCCACGATGGCCGTCGTAGTGGCACCTGCGAAATCCACCACGTCTCCTTTCTCGTTCGTCACCACCAACTCTATGTCGTCTATGCGGTTGCGACATACTGGAAAATAGATCGGCGAAGAGGGCGTGTAGATGATCGGTTCCATGAACTCGGAACTTGGTTTGAAAGTGGCTATGATTCCCGTCTGCTTGTGACTTCCTAACAATCCGTCCGAAGATTTCGTGATCATACCTTCGGCCACGTTACAGTGCACGTTCAGAGTCTCTATGGCCAAGAATTTAGGAATGTTGGTTGCTACGTGCTTGATGCCAGCTTCGAGTTTGGTGTCGTTCTCGAAACCTAAAAGTTCTCCTATGGTGCCCAGGTCCACGGTCTCCGTCGCGGATAGGATTTCCACTCTGTGCGTGACCGAATTTTGAGAAAGGTACGTGCCTTTGGGTAATTGAGCTTGCAAAGTGGAAAGATTGTATTGTCCTGGCGTGACGACGATGTGTTCGCTTCCGACGCTAATTTTGTTGTTGTGCTGCGTAACATTGGGTATGAGGTACATGCTGTAGAATGCACGCAGAGCCACGGATTTAGGATAGACGATGTCGTCGTGCAGCGTGAGTTTCAAGATTGAAGATTCGTTCGTGAGATGGAACACGCCCATCCTAGTGATGCTGTTTGAGGTTCCACAATGCTTTCTGGAAATCCTCGATCGTAGGGTTATTTATTTTAGAGAGAAACGCGAGCACGGAGAGGCAGAGATGACCGCAGTTCACGTCTCCGAAATTTTGAATGCGTTCGTCGTTGTAGTATATAGAGGTTTTGTTCGTTTTCAGATAATGAATTAAATTTGTAGGTGGGACACCTCCGAAAGAATCGAAAACGAATGCTTTATCATTGTCGTTTTTGTGGTAACATATCCAATGCGTGCCTGGATTTTCTTGACCGTCCAAGTTGACTACTCCGCATTCTCTTTTTTTAACGCTTGAAGGTAACGAGTCGGACATGAAAACTCCTCTGAAGTGTTTGATTTGTAACGGTTCGATCAGAGATTCAATGTCTCGGTTGGTGAGTGCTTCTGTTTCTTTTTTTTAAACTTCTTCATCACGCCCTTTCCTCCTTTCTTCTCCATGGCCAGGTTGTGACGTTTCTGTTCTTCCAATTCCGCCTTGTTCTTCTTCGAGTCGATGACGGTTTTCGCGATGGCGGCACTTCCGCCGGCCAAACTTCCAACGGCCCCCAATGCTGCCAGGATGGCCGGGATGCTGAATATGAAACCTCCGATCTTTTGCTGTTTCCGCGAACGCTGCAATCTTTTCAATTGAGGTGTGCTGAGCAGCAATTTCATTCCATGTCCTTTCGACAAGCAAGAACGTTTCTTCTCGCGTTGTTTCTTGGTGAGTAACCCATCGAGGGCACCTAGATTTTTAAGATTGGAGTATGGTATCTGGTACACGACACCCTTGGGCTTCATGTTGATGCTCTATGTGTTATTTTCACGGTATGTTATTTATATATATATTCTGAGATTTTTTCTTGTGTAGTTTTTTACGGTATGTTATTTATATACCCCACCCCAATTTTTGTTTCGTGTTCATGGCGATGGTGGTACCCAGTGCGGCGACCCGTTCACCCAGCGATGCGTCTCTGCTCACGAACCTTTCGAAAGCTGCATGTTCCAATTTTTTGTCTGCTTCGTGACGTGCGTCCAGATCCGTCTGCGTGGTGTTGTAGGCGATGTCGTGATCTTTGCATGCGGCGTCCAACGGATTCACACCCTTGTCTCCTCTCTCCAATCTTTTCTCGAGTTTGGTACCCGGTCCGCAGTACTGGTAGCCAGGTAGATGCATCTCGAAAGGTAACTTGTTGATGATGTCGTTCACGAGTCCTTTTCCTTCGGCCACGTTCCAAAATTTCGGAGGCAGCGTGTTGATGATTTTGATCAGGTAACCTATGCCCTTGTCGTCGTTCACGATGAAGTTGGAAAGTTTCGTGCTGATCATGTCCACGATGCCAACCTTCTCGTTGTAGAAATTACGGTTGCCTGCATTCTCTTCGCCGGCTATCACCAACAATCGGTCCACGAGTTTCCTAACGTCGTCCACCCAAACGAATTCTTTGGGTAACGTGTTGTAGCGTTTGACGCCGCTGCCTGTTTTGACCTGGTTCCAAATCGGTTTGATGAGATTCCTGTACTTCTCGCCGCTGCTCGATTTCACCCTATTCTGCGAGGCGTCGTTGTTCTGGTACAAGGCATCCGTCATGATCAGAATTTCCTTGTAACTTTGGTAATCTTCGTCGATGTAATCTTTCGGCTGCTTTTTGGCAACGAGTTCCCACAGTCCCACCGTACCCGGATACCTGGTCCAACTATCCTTGTCGCCTAAATTGTCTTTAATGTCATTGCCTTCGAAGGTCACCTTCGATTTCCCAATCTTCCACACCACACCGCCGCCTTCGCTGGTTTCCATGCTAGGATACAATCCGAACACTTCATCCTTGTCGAATTTCCCCGTGCCCTGGTAGTCTCGTGCCAAAGGTCCCAACTCGATTTTATCCGAAGACGTGCTGCCTATAGCTCGACGTCGTGCCGGTGCATCCTTCAGTTCGAACGGCGTCGAAGGAATGCTCGAAATGGGTGTGGGTACGGCGTAACTTTTAGCTGCGAGCGGTACGAGTTCGTTGATCAAATTTTTATTTTGTTCCGTGACACTTTTAATTTCTTTACCTAGACCGCTGATGGCATCGATCACGGGTTGATCCTGACGTTTCTTCTCTTCGTAGAATCCGCGATTCTCGGATTTCCAACCTTTGAAGCGTTTCGCGAGGTAATCGCGAAGCTTGAGATTTTCGTCTTCGATTTTTCGTTTCGTCATGACGTTATTTATACACGTCGTTTCTCACAACGTTGCAACGTTTAGAAAGTCGTTGATTTTGTTTCTGTATTTTCCGTCGTTGGGTTTTCTCATCATGTCGATCGTAGCGAATCCGAAATCGTCACTGTTCCAGCAAGAAGAGCAGCCTTCCGAAAATTGATTGTAGTTCATGTCTCCGCCTACGTAGTCATCGTACGCATGCTTGAGGTTGGTGTGATCTTGACGAAACAAACATATGAAATTAGCGTTGTCGCGTACTAACTGTTTTGGAATTTTGGAAAACGTTTGAGCTAGATAAAAACAATCCATTTCTTTGTGACGACCTTGCGTGAAAAAGTTGCGAATTTCATTTTGATTTTCCAGGATGGCGTCGTCGAACACAACGACTGAATTTTCACGACAATCGTCGAGTGGTTTTATTTCCGAGGCGAACGTTGCAATGTCCAGACCATCGTACAGTTTCATCAGTTGCTGGTATTTGGATTGCTCCAAACTTTTCGAGAACACGTACAGGTGCCTGTTCTTCCAATTTAACCAATTCGGTGCGAGGAGAAAATTGTCCACGAGCAGTGTCGTTTTCCCACACCCCGAAGGACCTACGATCAGACAGCGGATGCTGTCGGGAAGCAACTCGCCGTTCTTTTTTTTTCTCGTTTGACTTTCCGGATCCGGTAGACGCTTCACCACGTTCCACGTACTCACAAGATCACTTCGTCCGCGTCGATCCAACTCTTTTCCGGAAGTCCCAGCCATTTGACAAACAGTTTGTCACCTTTCCTACGCAATACTTTCTCGATGAGGTACGTGTCAGGGTGTTTCGTTTTAGAGAGTTCCTCTTCGTAAAATCTTCCTTTCAAAATCTCGCCGCTACTATCTTTTATTATATACGTGTGTCGGTTTCCAGGTAAAACTCGAACCACCGTAAAGAGTTCCGTGCTCCAATTTTTTGTGAATCCCTTCTCGAAGGTGCGTTTGAATTTGCTGATCCTCACCCGGTCTCCAATTTTGTATTTAGCTTTTTTTGTCGTGGGTGTGTACTTTGGACAGTAAACGGTAGAAATTAAACGCTGCTCGTCAGATTTCGTAACGTCAGCTGGCTTCATGCCTATCGTTCTGTGTACCGTATCATTATAGGTGTCGACGAGTTCCGGCAGGATGTCGACCCATTTGTAATTTCCCCGAAGCGTGAATCGTTTCCACATGTGAGTTTTCAAGGTTCGATTGAATCTTTCCACGATGCTGGCTTTGATGTGACTGAAGGTCGAATAATGTTGAATCTTGTGTTTTTGAATAAACTTTTGGAATACGGCGTTGTAAAATTCCTTCCCTTTGTCTGTTTGCAGAAACCGTGGTTGTCTGCCACCGCTTTCGAGAAAAATTAATTTGAATGCTTCCGTGACGCATGTTCCCGTTTTGGCTTTCAAAGGTAGAGCCCATGCGAATTTCGAAAACGTGTCTATGACGGTGAGAAGGTACTTGTTGCCCTTGTTCAATTTATGCACGTTTTTCAAATTGCCGCTACTCATCTCCACGAGGTCACTTTGCCAGAGGTCGTCGATGCCCTTGGTTACCACAGCCAAACGTTCGTAGTTACGGCGTGCAGGTTTATGCAATTCTTCGACGATGGCTTGCCTTGACATTTTTTTTTAGAGATTACGTTTCAAGAGAAGCACAAGCGTGATGGGATTCAAAGAGGGTGGCACTTCGCTCGTGTTTTGAATGATCAGCTTATCGCCGGCACTCACGTCGAAAACGGTAAGATCTTCGTCTTCGTGTATTTCATATATGTTGCGCGTTTCGTTCCAACGTGCCAGAGGAATGTTTCCTGCTTTCTGGACACCACGATTCGATATTAAAGTCATGGTAGGAACGCTAGCTTTTCTACCGTGAGACCAGTACGAAAATTCGTTTATCTGAATCGTGCCATCGAGGAGAAACTTGTAGTACGGATGATAAGGATGTAACATGTACAGTTTGTTACCTTCGACGAACGTGGAGATTCTCTGTTGATTGGGTACGCTGTTGATTTCGATGGCTTGCAGAGAATGCAGTTTAGCGAATTTAGTGTCGACGCCGAGCAGATTACTGTGAACTTGTCCGAGTTTATTTTCGATGGGCAGCAAATGCTCGATTATGGTATCCGTTACGGCAGAAAACGACGGTTTGATTTTCACTTCCACGTTCAACTGCTTGTAGTTTTCGTTGAGTTCTTGCAACTTGGCGCCGAAAGAGGCCAGCGTCGATTCCTGCGTGGATTCCAGCACTCCGACTTGATCTCTGATGTTGACGACAATGTTCTGAAGGTTCTCGACTTGATTCAATTTCGAGCTCTTCTCAGTAAGATCGTTCACGATGCTTCGCATCTCTGTAAACTGCGTGTGAAGGTCGGCGACGCTCTGCGAAGTGGGCAGCGTCGACACCAGCGAACTAATTTCGTCTCGAATCTCTTCCACGTTCGCCGTTTCCGTTTCTAGTCGTTTCAGCATTCGAGATATGTTTCTTTTCAAAGCGTGCAATTCTTTGGAGGTGGGGAGATTGGCCACCCTACTCTCGAGATCGCTCAATGAACTTTTGATGTCGCTCGATTCGGATAGTGCCGTCACCGCCGTTTTCAATTTTTCCAAATCTTCGCTCGAAGGCACGCTCGTCCGTAACGATTCCAAGTCACCCTGTATGTTGTCCAGTACGTGATGAAAATGAGCAAGATTGGATTCGACGTTTAAATTTTCTAAATATTCGATTTTATGCTGAACCGTGCTCAACGTGTCTTGAATGCTCGTCAGCGCGCTTGCTTCAGCGTGAATATTTTTAATTTCTTCGTTGATCAACTCCAAGGACGCCTGAAGCGTAGCGATGGTGGTTTGAATGTGTTCGAAATCTTGATAGGCCTCCAATTGAATTTTTATGTTCGCGACGCTTTTACCGATGACCTGCAGTTCGTCCGACGATGGTAGGTTCGTCATGGTATCTTCCAAAGTCTGCAACTTGGATTTAATTTCTTCCAACGTGCCGGTGAATTCTTCTTGTAATTTGGAAACAACGACGTGCAAGCGTTCTGCGTCTATATCGTTCACCACAGTTTGAAGTTCGGAGAAATTCTTTTCGATTGCGGAAGTTCGTTCTTCGATTTCGAGTTTCAATTTTTCCAAATCTTCATTTTTCGATTGAAATTGCTGTAATTTGGCCAAATCATTTTGAAGCGAATCCACGCTCAACTGTATATTTTGAACGCTGTCGTAAGAAGGTACGTCGACATAATTTTTTATCAGCGTCTTCAGTTCGGAATCGATTTTCAGAATGGGGTCGAGACATTGCGTTTGGAGCGTACCGATTTCCGACTCTAAACTTTTGTTTAAGGTTTCCTGCAAAGCGATCAAATCGGTCCTCAACTTCTTAACTCGAATGTCCAACATGAGAATCTCTTCTGCGTGGTCTACACGCTTGGTGTTGCCGAAAATGTCGTTAGGCATTTTTGGTTAACGGTTATTTATAATAGGATAGACGATTCGTAATTCTACGAAGAGAGGAATGAGTTTGTCGTAATCTCCGAGGAGTTCTATGTAAAAATAATCTCCTGCAGACACATCGTACGTAATGTTAGAAAGCATCTTGTCGTGCTTGATTCGAAAAATGTTCTTGCCGGTAGAAATTTTGATTTCGCCTGCGTTTTCCGGATTCACGGTGATTTGAAGTTTCCCGTCGATCGGAATTTCGTAGAAATGTAAATTGTTGTTAAAAACATAAAACATCTTGCCCACATCGTCATTCAGTTTCGTCCAAATGCTGTTGAGGTGAATGATCAACAGACCGTTGAGTTTAGATAATACGGAAGGTAAGAGGTTATTGGAATTTGGTGGTGCGGTCTCCATGTTGATCTGTTTGCGGAAGCCAAAAAGATTCATTGTCTTTGTTAGTTATTTAAGAATACGGTCAAAGTTTTTTTTTGTAATGACACGCAAAGTTTTTTTTTTGTTTGCTTGCGTCACAATACAGGCACGCGCGCGCACGTGTGTGTGTGCGACACATTGTTCCCGAAAGAGGTTTACAAAAGTCACGATATATAAACATTTGGTCCCACAGTTGGAAAATTACGATAAGTTGCATTCAAAAGTTTCAAAATATCATATAGTAGAATTTTTGTAGAGTGGGTAGGCAACACCGACGAGCCTCAAATAATAATTCAAGGCTCGTCGGTGTTGCCAATTCCTATTTGTAGGTTAGCTTAGCCAGTGAAAGATCATATAGTGGAATTTTCTTCGGATGGGTTTGCAAAACCCAAGCCTCAAAAAAGGAACATCCAATAAAATTGCCAAATATAAAAAAAGGACAATAGACCCCCCTCATAAAAGGCTACAGTAAACCCACAGTGTTGCCAACACTAGGCCCCCAACAGTATTGCCAGACATAAAAAATACATGGACCCCTCAGGTCCTTTGATAAAAATTTACAGTGAAAAACCCAGTAGGTTAACAACACTGTCAATCTACGGTAGTGTTGCCAGATGTAAACAGAGGGCAATAAACCCCCCCCTCATAAAAGGCTACAGTAAACCCACAGTGTTGCCAACTCTGCTCTCAAAATATACATCATAAAAGGCTACGACGAGCGCCACAACCTTGGTGATTTTTTTCGGGTAAGAAGTTGGCAACACTGCGCCTTACGAGAGAAATCCATTAAGGCGATCGAGCCCCACGAGCCCCAATGATGGTGGCTTAGAACCCGGACACTTGTACTACTAATTTTCTATATTCTTTTTTGGTGTTTAGTTCTTGTAACATTTCTATTTGTGTTTTTACTGCTTGGCGTTTCTTTTCTCTACACATTTTCTTAGCATGCTTTTTCAGACTTTCATATTTTTCTCTATTTGATCTTGTAGTTCTATTAAGACATCTATTTCTAGCTTCATTTTTTGCTTTAACCACCTTTTTACATTCTTCATCATACCAATCTTCATTTTTTTCATATGTTTTGGTTCCTAAAACCTGATTAGCAGTACTATGTATGATGTTTCTTAAGTTATCCCACTCCACTTCTACATCATCTTCTTCTCCTGTTTCTTCAAGTTTCGTTTGTATTTCTTGTCTGTATGTGTTTTGTATACAAGATTTCTTCAATTTTTCTATATTCCATTTCTTAGTTTTCTTGTATATTCCTTCATTAACCATGCTAATTCTTTGTCTTATTTTAGTTCTGACAAGATAATGATCCGTATCACAACTAGGTCCTCTATATGTTTTTACATCAATTATTAATGTAGCTCTCCTCTTATTGATCAATACATGATCAATTTGATTACATCGTTGTTCACCTGGTATTTTCCAAGTCCCTTTGTGGATTTTTTTATGCTTAAATCTAGTGCTACTAATATCAAGGTTTTGTAATTGTGCTAGTTGTATCAGCCTTTCTCCATTCTCACTTGTTTCTTTGTGTAGGGAAAATCTTCCTGATACTCCACTGCTGCTGGATTCATTACCTATTCTCGCATTAAAATCCCCCAGTAGAATTAGTGTATCATGTTTTGGTACTCTATCACATACATCTGACAGTTCACTATAGAAATGTTCAATATCTTCTTTGTTTGTGTCTTCAGTTGGTGCATATATACATATAAAGGTCATATTATTGAATTTTCCTTTTATTCTTAATTTACATATTCGGTCATTTATTGGTTCAAATCCGAATATACATTTCCTCACATTTCCAGTAACTAAAAAACCTGTGCCATTTCTTCCTTTAATTGTTGGATGCCGACTATACATAAGAGAGAATTCTTTCTTTTTAATCCATCCATCCCCATTCCATCTTATCTCTTGTAATGCTGTTATTTGCATGTTATATTTTATTAATTCATCTGCAATTTCATTCATTTTACCTGGTTGGAGCATGGTACAGACATTCCAGGTTGCCACATTAATATCCACATTCCTTAGCCTTTTACATTGCGTGGGTCGTCTCTTATAGATCCGTCCGGCTTTGCTTGTCTGAGAGTTCGTAGCGAGAGGTTGTTTTACAGGGTAAGGGTGCTGGCCTTACGCCCAACCCCCAACCTGGAGGACCAGGGATTTGTATTCGAGGTTCCTACCCCTAGGAAGACTGGCTTCACCACGCCTAAGGGCTCTTCCTACCCCTTGGTTTTCTGTCAGGGTTTTCCTTCCCTTAGCCTTTAGAGATCCCTCTCTTACCTGCAAGGCAGCAGGGGCAGTGCTTATTTAATGGCGGCACTTACTCGCCATGTCTCAGTGTCGTCGCTGGATTTTTGTGGTTTTTATATGAGAGTTATCCTGCCAGAAATAACTCTCTCCACATCCTGTTGACACTGACGCTCCTTGTCCGCAACTGCTTATTTGTCGCAGCTAGCCTACAAGCGTTCGAACTTGGGACGTGTGGCTTCGTAACGCGTTACACTGAACACCCTAATAAGTAAATAAATTAGCCACAAACGTTAGTTACTAAATACCGAGGCAGTTTTGTTCGAGTGAAAATGGCAATCTTTTGGTAATTATCTATTCCAATTGGCTATCCAGCTCTTGATTCGAGATCGAACTTTCATTACTACACTTTACATGGTTCCATAATAAACAATGGAGATTAACCTGCTCTGATTAGTGTAGTTTGAGTCCAAAATATCCTCGTAATTTATGGCAACGATAAAGGTATGGTAAATCAGGAAATGTGTTCCCTTTGAAGCCTTTGTATAATTTGGAAACGCGCTATCGAAATTACCATTCGGTTGTGAATTGTTGATCTTCCTTTTGATTGGTTGCACTTGCTGACCACCAAATTGGATATTCCTGGACGAGAAATACCATACGGGATCTGTTTTCAGAGAGAGAGGATGGTCATGCTTTTGTTGTGACATTTAACTTTACCGAAACGTATATGGCCTTCCACGTTGGTAGATAAATCGTTTCTTGTACTCGCTTCTTTGTTTGGATGATACTCCATTTATAATGTATTCCGTTTAATCTTCCAAGCTGTTTATCATACCTGTTGGGAGATGACGACAGTGTTTTAACAAATGTTTTAAGTTTTTCGAGAAGAGCAGATCTCCTCCACTGTGTGTGATAAAGTTTTCTAGTCTATCCTTACCTTTTTAATGTGTTGTGTTTTTTTCTGTGCAGGTCGCTTTAAAACCTTGCACTTGTAACTTTTCCCTAAGGGACTTTCTGCATCCCCTTTTTAACTCTTAGGTAAGGTAAGGGGTATTGCATTGATGGGTGTAAAATGGTCACATGTGCCGAAGCATCCAACAATTTTAAGTAATTCATTCATTCATTTGTAATATCTTCAGTATGTACCGGGATTCAATTATTCTTCATTAAAGTACGATATAGCCTACGGTTGTTCTGCCATCTAACCCCAGTGGATATATATAGTACACAATTAAAGTACATATAGAAGAAGCAAAGAAACGTAAACAAAGAGAAAATACACAAAAACGTGGGAGCAAACACTCGCTTATACAATAAAGTTACTTGTTGCCACAAAATGTAAGCAACACATTTCCCCATAACCAAGAGATAGATCTGTAACCTGCATATATTTTGTTTCGTTAACGTTAGGAATTGTAATCATATGTATTCTTGTCACCAAATTCGGACCGTATCAAAAATCTGTTCTGTATATGAGGATAAAAATAGTACATCCCGAGTTGTATTATTTGATTTTTTTTGTTCGCGTTAGAATTAATCCAATTGTGTGACCAAATTGTACTTGAAATACAATGTTATGTTTTTCTAATGATGCCTTTTCTCTCTCTTCCAGAATTGCAGCATGGTTCGCCCTCCGTGGAACGCTCTGTCCGATCCGTGGAAGTTCAGACTCCTCCCCCCTCGCCCACGCCGCACTTGACCCCCACTAGTGTTATAGCTAGCTGCGACAAGTCCATTCTCCAGGTAAGCTTTGCATTCTTCATTTCAACTGTTTCAATTTCTCTTCACCAGTACGTTAACAGTTAGCCTATTTATTTACAGTGCACCCTGCATAATGCCTTCAAAACATATGGTTTATACAGTTTATGCAACATTCTTTAATGAATGATGCCTACCTTATTGAGTGTATCTTCCTATCTTTCCGATATTTCTTTTGCTATTGACTTATTTCGTTTATTTTATTTCGCTTTTCTGCCACTTTTGGATGATTAGGATGAGTGATGGTATGATGAAATTGACCATGGAGCACTCACGAAAGAACGCCCATGACCAGGCCGGAATTCGAGCCCGGGACCCCTGTCGTCGTAGAGCCCTATGCTAACCACTCCGCTACGGAGGTCGTCCCTTTCCTTTCCGACTATCGCCGACTTCCGTGGCGGAGTGGTTACCAACCCGCTACAACCCTGGAGGCCCAGGCGCGAGCGTGGCTGTTCTTTTTAATTGTCCCTCCATCAATTTCATAATATCCTCACCTCACTCATTCTCATCGTCGCGATTAGCTAAAAGTTTCATAAAATCGACACTAACGAACAAAAATCAAACCGACTAACTATCATATTCTCGCACATTAAATTATAATGTCTTTAACTTTCTCTTTTCTCAATAATTTTTTTATTACTATTTGGATTCTTGAAATTTTAAAATCATATAATCCAGAAATTCGTGTGGTTTTCATCACGTCTAACATATTAGCTCCTTAAGGTTCATTGCATATAAAAAAAAATGTTAAAATGGGTCCACTGCTTCTTGAGAAAAATGAACTTCGAGTATATACAGGGTGTACCAAATGTCCCATTACCCCCCCCCCCCTTGAATTGGAGACAAACCTTCAAAATGTTATTTTAACAGCATGCGTATGATGAGAGGATGGTATACCATTAAATCAGACCAATGATCACCATTTACTTCAGAGAATCTGTGTGCAAACCGCCATTTTCATGGCACAGTATTATTCGCCTCCATAGCACATTATCACAAGATGTCAGATTTGGACTTTGGGGTGGCCATTTTAGAGGTGCTGGTAAATTTGGCGATCCTCGTCCAATCCATTTGTCTCTGAACACATAATTGAGGTATTCTCTTAAAATGAACACCTGAAATCCAGATCTGACATCTTATGTTACGGAGGATTTCACATCGAACCTGGAGGCCAATAATACTGTGCCATGAAAATAGCGGTGTGCACACCGATCCTCTGGAGTAAATGGTGGTCATTGGTCTGATTTAATGGTATACCATCCTCTCATCATACGCATGCTGTTAAAATAAATTTTGCAGGTTTGTCTACAATTCAAGGGGGAGGGTAATGGGACTTTTGGTACACCCTGTAGAATAAAATTCAACACGGCTTCGTATTTGAAGTGAAGAGGATAGAAGGGTTAGAACCGCGACAAGGCTGTAATAGATGTTCTTTTGTTGGGGCAAATCGAGGTCTTGGCTTACTATATGTGCTAGCGGCTGGAGTCGTCAAATCAGAGGGGAAACTTCTAACTTGCAACTAACAGATCACGTGGTTCCTTCCCCATAGCTTCCTTCATGTTTGGTAGTAAGGCACAACTTTGCATTTCACACTGGAAACTATCCATCCAGTCTAGAACTTCCATCTCACTGGGCGAAATAGTATCTTGAAGTACCTAGCGTCCCTCCCCCTCCCGAGTTACGTAACTTTTAACCCGTCCCTCTCTCTCACTCTGTAAGGGGCAAACCGTGGTCAAACATACAAGTTGCGAGAGGTAGCCTAACCATTGGCGAAACTTACTCATCCCCTCCCTCCTCCTCCGCTCGTGTGCAGACGCAGCTTCCCTTTAGGGGCAAGAGCACGGCGGATGGGTCACCTCAACTAGACTCCAAAGCTGGATCACCGCCGGCGATATATTTCTCATTACCCTCCGCTGATGGAAAATGTCAGGAGCACTTCACAGACATTTCCCGAAGCAGTGAAAAACATTTTGAGTTCAAAAGTCATCAGAGATTTCCAGATGTAATATCCAACCCAATCCTTCCTCGCGGCTATTCTGTGACAAGAAGACATGCTTCATCATATCCTTTTTTTCGTACATAGCAGTGGTTGGAGGTAACAAGCTATTTGCATTGACTCTGCTGTAGATATCTATAAAATTTATAGCGTGAAAATTTTGGCTGCATTTGCTTTTTCAGGTGGTTGTGTTGACAATTTAACTCACCAACTGCACCATCAATAATAATATGTAAAGGATAATTCACCTCCGATATCCGTGGCAGAGTGGTTGGCACAGCGCGCTACGACGGCAGAGTTTCTCGGTTCGAATTCCGGCTTGTGCATGGGTGTTCTTCGTGAGTGTCCCTTCATCAATTCCATCATTTCAGCAGTCATCATATCTGCGATTTGCCAAAAGAGGCAGAAAAGCAACCCTAAATAATAATAATAAAAAAAATCAACTATTTCACTGTCTCCATGTTCAAAGCTATAATTTAAATGTAAATGACGTGTGATAATTGCTTCAATGTATTTAAAAAACGGACAGACACAGAGAGGAAAATGTAAATGCATTATTAACACAAAAAGTGCATAAAGCTGTAGCCTAAAACTAACACCTAAACGTTTGAATTATCCAGTAAAATGAATCGGATTTTACTGCATCGAGATTCGCCAAAATACATAAAATACCTTAAAATCTTTCTTTCACACATGACTAAATTATTTGTAGTTGTTGCATTTCGTTTTGAATGAGGTTTACTATGAGGTGAAGTTGGTTAAATGTGTGCCATTTTCAACTTGCTGTTTGAAAGAGCTAGTTGCAGATCTTGAGCAACAGGTTAACGAGAATAATATTAATAAAAGTAACAAAAAAGGAACGTCATTTGTAATAATGATGTAAAAAATGCATTACATTTTATATTGAAGTATAAAGAGAAAAGAAAAACATTCTAGGGATACATTTCAGAATCTCATTTGCCTGTGATACGTGAAAATTAATTAATTTATCACGTATAACAGAGCTACTACTCGTATTACAATATGCGTACATGTAATAAGTACATACATAACAATTACAAAATTGCAATAGAACAGAAAAAGATAAACGAAGAGAGAGAGAGAGAGAGAGAGAGAGAGAAATAAATTTTATTTTTCTTCTCTGTCTCTTTCTCTCTCTCTCTCTCTTGTGGAAAAAGGTAAACGAAAGAATAGAATGGTAAAGGAAAGAGAAAACTTCATTTAAATTCCATAGAAGATACGAGTATAACGCATATTGAGTATTCTTATTGCAAATAAATAAAATACTAGCAGAGGTATACGTAATAATCCACAATACGTTTTCGTTCTTGGACAGAGTTGTTTAAATGGAATTTCGAAATTCTACTGAGAAGGTTCGGTCAACACCGAACAAAGAAACCAATAATTACCGAACATTGGTATAAATTGATGTATTTTAAATACAGTCATGGGCAATACAAATGTGACGCCTAGATCCTGAAATGCTTCCCTGCAAAGCGTTATGTGTGTTTCCTAATTCTACGACGATGAATGGATTTTAATGGAAAATTTTCAATACCAAGTTCTGCCACTGCCGTAAAGTTAAGCAACACGCATAACTCCTTGCACGGAAGAGAGTATTTCAGGATTTAGGTGTCCCGTTTTTATTGCCGTACCGGTGACTGTATATAAAAAGTGACGCATTTGTTTTTTGTTTTTTTTGTTTGATTCCCACGCTACCTGTCGTAAATGTTCTGTTTTGTAAACGAAGAGCAAACCTCGGAACGCGCAAGGAGTAAAGCACTCGGTATTTATAAGACATAATCAGTGACAGCTTGTAGCGACACATTCGCACACGTTATTAGCATTTTACCAACTAGGACGACGTTTGCAATGAAGTCAGTGGCGGCTTGTAGTCACACATTCTCGATTATCTCGAAGACGGCTCGTTTGCAGACCCATGTTTACTGAGACTTTTTTGCTTCTATTATCGTGTACTTTCACCTGTGTCAGTTTTACTTATGAGACACCCTGTGTGTGTGTGTGTGTGTGTGTGTGTGTGTGTGTGTGTGTGTGTGTATATATATATATATATATATATATATATAAATTAACACACACACAATAAAGCAAATAACGTTATACGAATTGTTACTGTTTTAGCAGGCGGACACTAAGAAAGAGACAATTTTTGCTACTGCTGTTTATACTCACCACGATTGTTTCTCTGTACAAGAGAGCGAACACAGTCGCAGAACGGTACTTACGGGTGTAGAACCTTAAAGGCAATGGAGAACGAAGATGAGTATTTCCAGAAGTGTACGAGAAGATAAACCCATAGACTGACGAAAGTGTTGAGATTCGATCACTCCAACTACGTTCGCTACAACGTAATGTCAGATACCCGTTAGAATTCTCCCTCGCAAAAGAAATCACCCCTTACCGCAGCCCGGTCTTTTCCACATAAATCTCACGTACGCCAGATTCCTGGAAGCCCGTCCTCGATCTGTGCGTCTCTTCGTTCCTGAATACAAATAACGGGGAATACAAGACTTGGATATTACAACAACGAACCCATCAATCATTTCTTTTCATAATGCGCAGGCGGGGGGAAGAATTGGAGAGAGGAACTCACTGAAGATGAGAAGAGGATCCTTGCGTTGTTTGCTGCGATATTTGTAAACCAGAACAGATCCAGAAGCAAGGTGCCATTTAAATCATTGTAATTCTTGAAGAGCTTCCGCTCATCAATCGCTTCAAGTGTAGTCCTCGAAGTTTTACTTACGATTGGTTTAAAGTCTATTGTCTTGAAACAAGACCGTTTTTCTTTAAATGCAATACCTTCTCGAAACAAGATGACCCTTTTCTCTCAAATGTAATACCAGAACAGCCCTTAGACAAGTGCTGTGACAGTTTTTGTCCAAAAGCTGTAAATTTACTGCAGTTACGAGTATGATCGTCATATTTCAAAGGTTTCATTTGCAAATTGGAGATGGCACCGAGTCAAGACCATATCCTTTGTGAGACTTGTCGAGAGGAGAGTGGAGACGAGACAGACCTATGTAAAATCGAGACAAGATAACACTAGACTCTTGTAAACTAAAAAACACGGACTCGACTCGCATCAACTAAAGATTATCAATTGTGACGTATTATTCATTTTCTCAAACGCACGACCCATCGAATGATTCTAGCTGTAAAGTGAATATTGAGAGGTTGCACCACTGATATTTACTAGACCACCTTTCAACTATTAGAACTGTTATCATTCCTTAAAGTTTTTCCCAAACTTTACGACATATTTTTGAACCATAGGCCCTATACATTCGAGATGAATCAAATTTCATTGACTTTCTTGAAACAAGAGAGTCCATCGTGAACGGGGAACACAATCTATTTTAAAAAGGGAGAAGAAAAAACATGGAAGCACAAAGGAACACAACAAAGTATCATTTCTCCCCCTCCCCAAACAATGCTGGCAAAATATAAAAGACGATCGATTGTGTCGCTAGGGTCTCTCTCGGCGTCAATCATTCGCCGCAGACAAGCTGATCTTGAGCTGAAACCCGCTGAAAAGTCACGCGGGTCCTTCAGCCACTTTTGTTCATCACGAAAAGCTCTTTCTACTCTCTCTTTGGTTCTTAAACCCCCACTTCCCGTTTTCCCACAGAGCAGCCTCTTTCATCAGAGGTTAATCGAATGTAGTCGTAACCAAAAGCAAGATGGTGTCTGTGATGCAACTTTCCTTGTTTTTCTACACGAAACTAGAAAAATTTGGACATTGAGTGAGTCTTAGCTTAATATCTATTTTCTATGTTAATTTCTATATTTCTGTTATTGCTCCTCATGAATTTCTTCCCTCGGCATCAACACGTAAAAAAACCATGCTGCTTTTGTTTACAGTGGGTTATAGAAGTGCAAGGGAGCTTTCAGACCGTGTAGCTTGGAAGCGAGCCTTCAGTAATACATGGAACTTTCCGAACCGAGGCGACACGACAAAATGCACGTGCCACTTGTCTCTTCCGTGACACTTGAACTGGATCATTTTCTCAGTTCCGTGCATCGTGTCGCCTCGATTCGTTTCTCTTCGTTATTATAGTATTTTCAATTCGCCGTTGCACAAGTTTCGTCTTTTTAATACCCCTTTGTAACTTTAAGCTAAGAATTTTAGGTAAGGGAATTTTCCTCGCATAATTTGAAGGGTGTGAAATTCATTCATTTCCTTCTTTCGTCATGGATTAGCAACCCCATAGATGATAACGATAACACACTATATTTGTGACGACGAGGAAGATAGAACTTGCAACATAGTTGTTTCAAAAATCTGCATTTTTGTTCCGTGGAAAGATAATTTTCTCTTCGTGTAAGCTCCTTCACTGAGCGATACTGTTCAACATTCAATGCAATTACTTCAGAGAGGTGGAACTCAGCTTCTGATTACAATTGTATAAAATACAAGGAGCTCAAACTTCACCGCCTTTCGCAACCATTATTGAAACATGAATATCAATAGGTTGCTCAAAATGTACGTAAGAAGGATATTTTTTTTCATCTTGATCACACTGTAAAAAGTTTGTTTCAAATTTTAAGTTCAGTTTAAAGGTACCTTCCCAGCGATTTGTCAGCTGTTCTGAGAGACGATGAGATCGTTTTAGCCAATGTTTTTAGCTTTTAGTCTTTTAGACTGTTTCTGCTATAGTTTTTAGACTATCATCACCTTTTAAACGTGTTGTGTTTGCCCAATGCAGGTCCCTTTACAACTTGCGTTTTTAAACTTTCTCAAGGGACCCTTTACACTCCTTTTTTAATATGGGGCGTCTCACAAAATATTTTTGTTTTTAAAACTATTAAAATAAATACTAAAATATTTTGTATAAAGATACATTTATTACCAAAAGAAAGCTTAAGCATTACATTTTTATTTGTGGAAAAGAGTATTGGACAAATGGCGACCGTCCATGTTTTCACATTCATTTATTCTTGAACTAAAGTTTTCGATCACTCGCCGAAGCATTGCACGAGGAATAGCAGACTGGCGCACACGGTCAGCGTTTCTGTTGAATCTTGATGGCCTTGGCTGTTTACTTATCATAGTGCTTCCAGTGTTTTCAAACATTTTCACCCAATATTTAATTAAATTTGAGCTTGGGACGTTTCTCATTCTTGCCAGGTTACAATGATGCCGGTACGAACGACGCACAACAACATAAGAATAATTATTTTTATTAAACGCACGAACACAAAAAGCACATTGCTGTCCCGCAAAGCGCTCCATGGCAACTAAATATTAACAATGTAGCCAAGCGTTTGCAATCTATCTCATTTCTCCGTAATGTGTGAATTACCCCGGAGGTCGGATTCAAAAACGAAAATATTTCTGATACACTCTTTATAAAGGTAAGTGTTTTAGACAGGGGATTTCCCCCCGTGTGCACTGAAGGGTGCAAAATGACAATTCGTGCCGACGCACCCCAAAATTTTAAATCCATCAATCAATCAATACCAACAAACAGGTAATGTGAAAACCAGAAACTTGGATTTAAGGAAAGTAATTCACCTCGTACTGCGTGCAGATGCTGCCAGTTGAATACAAGCTCGATCTCCCTTCCCTACCCTCTCCCCCCCCCTTCTCTCTCTCCATGCGTGAGAGGTTCACCAGTCCATCAGCCAAGTTAATGAAACCCATTACACCCAATCTGCGCAATGCAAAACGAGACAACAACGCGACATGTCCATCCCTTTCGAAATGAACTCTCGCAACTGAGCCCAATAAACCCAACTTACTCAGTCCGCAATCTAAAAACAAGAAAAATAATCACCGGATCGGCCACCCCAACATCGCAGGAAATTGAATTAACGATTAAACATGTCACGAACATCGAGGACGAATTACGACCGAAATTTACTTGATTGTTCAATTACACGTGACATATAGTAATCGATTAACTCCCCCGTAATGAGTTATGTCTCTCCGCACCGTGCCCTTCGCATTTTAATCCCGCGCTTCTTCTGTTACAATGCATATCGGTGGGCGTCACTGAACACACATGGTAATATGTTTGCTCACAGATAACACTGATGAAACAGGTATGGAAAACCCAACACTCGCGGCTAAGCCTGCCAGCGCCACTGTTACGCCATCAAATCAGATGCAAGTCCGCCATTCATAAGGGGATAAAAGGGTTGCATGCTGTTTTATTAAAGAGACGCACCACTGCGTTCATGAACTAAAATAGCCATTTTGAAAACGTATATCCTGAAATAATCGCTTCTCTGCTCAGCCACGTGTTGCGTGTGTTGTCAAACTTTAAGGTGATGAACGAATTTTTCTATTGAAGATTTGATCTTGAACGTCTATCTCCGTAGAGCTAGGCAACACACATAGAGCCATGCTGAATTTAGGTTCTTCATTTACCAGTACATTGCCGCCCATACAGCACACAAATGGATTTCTTCTGGATATTCGTGCCGAAAGATATCCAGAGGCACCTATTGGATATCCCCTTTGAAGCGAGCATTTTTACTTAAGGTTCGACTGAACCTTTGGCAGCCGTCAGGGCGGTTTTATCCAATTTTCCTCTCCATTCGAAAAACCACTTCGATATTCCAAAATTTGAAAAATTTCGTACGCTTAGAAATCCTTCTAGAGCATTTGCTTGAACTTTCGTGTAGTTTGCTTTCACTGTTATCTAGATATTATCAATAGTTTAATATACTTATGTAATCGCGAAACTATTGGGAATATCCATATAACAGTGAAAGCAAACTACACGAAAGTTCACGTCAATGCTCTAGAAGGATTTCTAAGCGTATGAAATTTTTCATATTTTGGATTATCAAATATCTTGAGCTGATGCATTTCCAGTTCTGTGTCATGCGTGTTCTTCCTTATCATTTATTATTCATTGTTATGTTCCTGACGTCTCTGTCGGTATACAACGACTTGCATGTTTTGAACTTCCCCCCAAAAGATTCAGAGAAACTTTAGTGGACTTGCATGTCGCTTTGAGCTGGTTTTACATCCTCTCTATCTCGCTTTAATCCATTTTTCTCCTTTCCGTTTTCTCCAGCCATTTTCCTTCCCTCGTGTGACAAAGGACCTGTTCCTTCTTCCTCCCTGTCCTTGGAAATGCTTTCGCTGAGAAACCGCTCTGCATCCGCCTCTACCCTTTCGTCTCCCTGATCTCCCGTGGGAAGGAAAGCATCCCTGGAGGTCGGTGCCTGAGGAGGACCTCCTCCACGGTTCGGGGGAAGGGGAGGCACGCTCCCGAACCATAATAACGACTACTTTAGGCCGAAAAACAACATGGCGCCCTACGTAAGCGCAGACGGGCTTGTGGTTTTTGTTTCAGCTTCTTGGGTTTGTACCCGAGTTAGGTCAATAGCGGGGAAGTCGAACGCAGCTTCGAGCTGGAACTATTTCCGAATTGAATTTGCTTTATTGAATGACCTTTCTTTGCTGTAAACGGAGCGCAAGTTAGGATAACAAAATAGTTAGGTTTCTCCCCTTACCCCTCTTGTTGATCAAGCTTCCGAAACTTCTCAACTGAAATTTGATTTCTTGGCTTTTGGTTTGTAATGCCATTAGGATTATAATGTTTCCTAAGGGTCGATGAAAAAATATAATTTCTCTTAATTCAATCTCCTCTCTCTCTCTCTCTCTCTCTCTCTCTCTCTCTCTCTCTCTCTCTCTCCCTCTTTGCCAAAAAGTCGTTGTTTTTGCCCTTCTTTTCTCTCTACCCACCTGTCTCCTTGTTTGTTTATGTTTTGATATCTTCACTTCTTCTTCTCTTCCTTTCCTCTCTCCCATTTTCTCCCGGGTGGTCACAATTAAAATTCCCCCACCTAGAGAGTCCTCTAGAGCCCGTTCGAAACAATGGATTGCGGCGAGACTTGGTGCAGACGCTATGGAGACTATGGGGAAGCGAATGCTTACGAAAAAAACATAGTTCAAATGTTTACCACTAGTTAGTTAGAAATGTGGTACTGAAATCTGGTACACAATGAACAACATCCCTGTAAACGCTTACTCCAACCGTTGATCACACTGCCTTGCGCTTCCATAGGGTCAATCGCATTGAACACTGCTGTTGCGACATAAAATCAAATTACTGGTTGTTACTTCAGCGCCACATTTCAACCTGGTGGTGAAAATTTGAACTATTTTTTTCCCATCAGCATTCGCTTTCCCATGGTCTCCATAGCCTCTATACCAAGGTTCACCGCAATCCGTTCCTTCGAACAGGCTCCAGAGGGCCCTGACTGGGACAACTTTAATTGTTACCACCCGGTACAGTCGTACCAAGTAGAGATAAACTGTGGCTAAGTCGCAAACTAAAGCGGACAGTCATTTGTTTAGTCCAGTGCCCGAATACAGTCATATATTATCTTTCCTCCCATGTTTCGTTGTTAAAAAGCATTCAACAACGTTAAATAGTACTTCTCCTCGATCTTCCTCTTCATGAAGATAGAAACACTTGATACTGAGAACTTGATGTGTTGAAGAACGCCGCATATTTTGCAACACAGGAGCAGGATTACATGGCAAGCAGCTGATCGCATCGCCCACACTCCCTTCGCTTGCTTGGAGCTGAACATTATGATAGCGTCAGAGGTATATACCTAGTAGATAGATAGAGAGACTGTTCCTTCTCTCTTCTGTTTCCTACCTGAATGAGGGGGGGGAGGGCAAAAATAGATGTTGGGATAAAATAAAAGACCAACTCAAGGAAACAAGGATAGAGGAAAGAGATAAAGACAATTTTATAGAGAGACAAAGGTAAAAACCAAGCTAGAGAAATATACAGGATGCTCTGTAGACTATACAATCACGGGCAAGAATGGCTCTGAGATCACACAAAGTAGAAAGTGGGCTTGTATGTGCATCAGGCACCAATACTCTGTCCCAGGAGAATGTTGAGCAACGCCGCGTATAACGATATCGAAGAAGAGCTAAGAAGTGCACGCTGCTGCAAACGGCTGGCAGCTGCAGCCATGTTTTCCCCTCCATGCGCTCACTTTCCCTCTCACGGGTTCATTGTGCTAGCCCTCTTGAGTCACTACCTGCGTAGAGAGGACTTTCTCTAGTATATCCGACACAGTCAAAACGACATTATTAAATTCATACATGGTAGAATGCCATTCCTTTGCGATCGAGATGTTGCAGGCCAAGATTTTTCTTTGATTCCTGTGAAATGTTAGATCGCACCCTACGAAGGCTTCGACTTTCCCTGCTCATTTCCGTCCTGTCGCGGTTGACTCAGTGACTTCAAAGAGACGCTAATTGAACGACCGTTGCAAACTTTTGGGGGATACATGCTCTCAGGTGGCCTACTCGAGGATGTTGCCTCGTTAATCAAAAGATTTAGCAGGGCTTCTTCTAAAGTCCGTTATATGCGAACAGACTTCCGCGGGAATATATATGCTCCCACCGGGACGGACTTCCGATACCATCCATTACAAGATGATGAGCGGGACTTAACCATTAACTGACTAAACCAAGGTTGTGGAGAAACCCTGGTATTGGGTGTTGCTCATGAAAAATCCCTTCTCCCTCTGGGCAGGTTCTAAGCATTTGCTACACGACAGTGTTCTATTGTCCTGCGATTTCTCTTTGAATCTTTCGTAGCCGACTGCTCCGTTCGTATTCTCATCTTTCCATGCGTGTGGATTTGTTGACTCGCGTTCGACTACCGATAGATCCAGTATCGAATCCTAGCCTTGACGTCACTGGGGTACTGCTTGTGCATTAGCACGAGTGCTCAAATAAGCCACATTGATCTTTCACGTTGTAGCAATGGAAAAAAAGCCCTTGTATTAACCTGAATGTGCTGTTTATTCCTCGCATACTTATTTTCAATCCATATTTAAGTTTTTTCTTTAATTTAGGATGCATTGCTCAACAAAGAACACTTGGTTGCAGTTTTTTTTTAATCTCCAAAAGGCTGGCGATTTACAATCCTCAAGCAGCTCCACTCTTGGGGTGTCCATGGTCATATGGCGTACTTTGTTCAACACATCCTGTCAGATCGACGTTTCCGCGTACGTGTTGGGAACTCCTTTTCGGATCTTCATCTACAGGAGAACGGTGTTCCGCAGGGCAGCGTCCTTAGTGTGACTCTGTTTGTCATAGCAGTAAACAGCGTTATGGCTAGCATTCTTACCCCTGTAAATGGTCTCCTCTATGTAGACAACCTCACTGTCTTTTATCGCTCACGGAATCTCGAAAAAGCTTCTCGTCAACTCCAACTGATGATCCGTTTGGTTGAGTGGTCTTCCCAAATTGGTTTCAGCTTCTCATCCGAGAAATCCTTGTGCGTTCATTATTGCCGTCAACGTGCCTGCCATCTTAACCCAGACCTGTACATGGGCAGATTGCCCTTGCGTTTCGTGAATGAGGTCTGATTTCTCGGCCTCATCTTCGGTACGAAATTGACTTGGCTACCTCACCTTCGCCAGTTAAAGTTCTCCTGACTAAGGGTTCTCAACCTTCTATGCGTTTTAAGTCGCACATCTTGGGGTGCTGACCGAACGGTATTCCTCTGCCTGTACCGTTCACTTATCAGGTCAAAGCTCGATTACGGATGTGTTGTCTATTCTTCCGCCTGACCATCTCTGCTTCGAATTCTCGACACTGTTCATCACGCTGGTATTCGTTTGTGTTCCGGTGCATTTCGTACCAGTCTAATCCAGTCGTGTCTCTTCGTAGACAGCGACTCACTCTGAACTACTACCTCCATCTTCCTTCGATGGCCTCTCATCCCTCGTATCATACAGTCTCCGACGAGAGTGCCGACTACATCCTCGTGCAACAAGACCATTTGGTGTTCGTGCAGACGAGATCCTATCAAGATTTGGTGTTGATAGTGATCTGCCTGGCGTCTCTCCACTCTTACCGCGTCTTCCAACTTGGGAGTTTCCTGCACCTGCGATTAACTTGTCCCTTCCTGCTCTCCCAAAGGCAGAAACACCAATGGTCGAGTGAGTACCAGCAGTGTTTTTTAGACCTTCTCTCTCAGTACCCCAATTGTAATGTGATTTACACGGATGGGTCTAAATCCGCGAAAATCAGTATGATGCGCTGTTGTTGTAGACTCTGAAAGTCACAGTTTTGTCCTACACCCTGCCTGTTCCATCTACACGGCAGAACTGTACGCTGTCCTAAAGGCATTGGATTTCGCAGATATTCAAGTTCTAAAGAAAGTCCTTGTGTGCACAGATTCCATCAGTGTGCTGCAGTCTGGAATTATCGAATTCCAGACATCCTGTAGTCAGCGTATCTTTCGACGGCTAGTGTCCTTGTGTGCTAGTGCCGATGTCCGCTTCTGTTGGGTCCCTAGCCACGTGAGCATCCAGGGGAACGAAGCATCCGATGCTGCCGCCAAGTCTGCTGATGCTGACGGCGACGTTCTCGTCCACCTGCTCCCCCCTCCATGTAGGACTGCCTTGACGGGGCGAGGGGGCTTAGTAGGGAGGCCATTTTCATCACATCATTTCACCCATTCTTCACATCCATACTTCACGTTTTTCACAATTCCATCACGTCATTCATCTCCATATCTTTGACCTCCCTATTAAGTAAGGTAGGGAGGTCATTTTCATCTCATCATTTCACTCATTCTTCACATCCATATCTCACGCTTTCACCATTCCATCATGTCATTCATCTCCATATCTTTGACCTCCCTATAACTAAGGGTCCTGCTAGAGGAGACAACCTCGATAAAAAAAACCCTATCCCAAGGTGTGAGTTGCACGTGCCGATGGGACAGTGTTGGCTGCAGGGGTAGGTGCAGTCGCGAACGTGGCCTCGGGGATTTCGGTTTGGTCCTCGAGTAGCCTCCATTTTTGGGGGTAGGCCTTCCTCGGCATAGAGGGCATGTCGAGGCGACATTTTATGGACCCTCCACTTAAAATATTCTTTGTATATGGGTACAAAAAACAACTCAAACGGGGGGAAACCCCCAAAACGAGCGCGGCCTTCGAGCCCGCTTCAGGTAATGGAAAAGACAAGTAACGTGCCACGTTATCTTGTAATTAGTATAGTGCAGAAGACCGATAGTAACGATGAATCTGCAACAACCAAGAAACATCCAGCTGCTACATTAAAGGACTTGTCACCATTTCTGATCAAGAAGCAGCTAGACTACGCCGCTGGTTCAGACGTACCAGAAATAAAAAAGCTGCGAAACGGGAGTCTACTGATCCAGACCAGCACAGATCGCCAGACAAACAACCTTTTAAAGCTAAGATCTTTGGGCGACTTCCCTGTTAATGTTGAACCTCACCGTCAACTTAACAGTAGTAGAGGTGTGATTCGCCACTGGGATCTGCTAAATGCTGAGGAGGAAGAGATTCTTGAAGCACTCTCAGACCAACATGTGACCGCAGTACAGCGAATAAAGACTCGTAAGTCCGGAGAACTAGTACCAACTGCTTCACTCATAGTGACCTTCCAAACGACCACTCTCCCAGATATTGTACGGGCTGGATATTTGAGACTCAAAGTCCGTCCGTACATACCTAACCCGATGCGGTGTTTCAAATGCCAGCACTTTGGGCACACTCAGCCTTCCTGCAAGGCCACTACCGCCCTTTGTGGTAAGTGTAGTAAGCCTGATCATGGGACCGAACCTTGTTCTTCAGGTCCCAAATGCATTAACTGCCAAGGCGAGCACCCAGTCTGGCATCGTGACTGCCCCTCTTTCCAACAAGAGAAGAAAATCAGAGAGTTGGTCGTCACAGAGAAAATCTCTGCTGGTGAAGCAAAACAACGTCTCCGTGACAGTATACGCACCACTTTACCTGTGCCATTCGCTACAGTTGCTGCAGCTGCTCTTACCCGTCGCAGTATAGGGGTACAAACCAACGACGTGTCCACGCAAACAACAACGCTTCCTGTAGTAGCTCGTCCTGCTTCGAGGAAACCAGCAACCACTCCTCGCTCCACAGAGAAGAAGTTGAAGCAGGTTCACACAAAAGAATACTTCCTGAAGACCAGTAGCTCTCCAGTCAGGGTGGCAGCCACCACCCTGAAACTTAAGGCGCAGCTGAAAGCTGCCCGGCGGGCGCTCAAGGCACCCGCCCCCACTCCTCCTCCTTCATCCCCTTCGCCCTCTGTGTCCTTACCCGAGGACATGATACAGGACGAAGCCGCGGATGAAGAATTTATCAAGGTGACAGGGCCTAGAAATAGAGTACGCCTTAAAAGGTAACAATCACACCTACAGCTATGGCTTATTGTCTCCAATGGAACCTTAACGGTTTCCGTACACATCTCGAGGAACTGCAAATTCTAATATCTGAATTTGACCCTGCCATTATATGTCTCCAAGAGACACATTTTCGTCCAAATGAATCAGTGATTATGAACGGATACACGCTTTACCGCACCGACAAGCTTCCTGAGGGTCGTCGTGCACACGGTGGTGTTGCAATCGGTGTTCGAGATAACATCCACTCAACGCCAATCTTTGTCACCACCCCCCTCCAAGCTGTCGCCGTGCGGATCCATCTACCACAGCCAATATCTGTGTGCTGTGTCTACATCACAAGGGAGGAGCGATTCTCTCCTGAGGACCTCCTTTCTATATTCGAACAACTTCCGTCTCCTGTAGTTCTTTTGGGCGATTTTAATTCCTACCATTGTTTGTGGGGCTCCGTTCGTACAGAGCCCCGGGGTCAAATTGTAGATCAATTCCGTGAGGCATCAGATTTAACGTTGCTGAATGATGGGACTCCCACATATTTCAGCCCTTCCTCTGGCACATATTCTGCTTTGGACTTGTCCTTTTGCAGTCCCAGCCTTGCTCCTACCACATCTTGGAGCGTTCATCCTGATCTCTGTGGGAGTGATCACTTCCCTCTCATTCTTACCTTCGAACATCTTCAACAATCACGTGAACAACACCCTCACTGGAATCTCAGTCGGGCCGACTGGGAAGCCTTCGAGCGTGCAGTGGACCTTGAAGTCGATCTTGCGTCGACTTTACCACCAATCGACGCCTTAGATGTCTTTGTGTCAGGAGTGCATGATGCTGCACGCACCTCCATTCCACATCCCAGTGGACCTGCGAGGCGACGCCCAGTCCCCTGGTGGACTGCGGAGATCGGTGCAGCCATCAAGGACCGCAATCATGCTCTCGATCGATTTAATAGGAACCACACTGCCGCAAACCTCGAGCAGTTCCGCATTAAACGTGCCCGTGCCCGTCAGCTCATTCGAGCCAGTAAGAAGTGCTGGGTCCAATACGTGTCTTCTCTGACGAAGCAGGCTTCGTCGAAAGCCGTTTGGACCAAAGTACGTCGCATCCAGGGGGGTGCATCTACTCCTCTGAGCGCTCTGGAGCACGATGGGACGTTGTACACAGATTCCGGAGACATAGCTAATATCTTGGCCACGCAGTTTTCTGGTGCGTCTAGCTCTGAAAATTATGAACCACGTTTCCGCCGTGAGAAGGACCGTCAGGAACGACGCCCTCTCGTTTTTCGAAGTCATAACACCGAGCCATACAACTCTCCATTCACTGAACGGCAGTTCGATCAGGCACTTCGAGATTCTAAGAACACAGCTCCTGGAGTGGACAAGATCCACTATGAGATGCTTCGTCATCTGCCCATTGGAGCAAGAAATTTCCTTCTGACGGTATTCAACAGGCTTTGGTTGGAGGACTCTTTCCCCACTTCCTGGAAAGAAGCTATTATTGTTCCCATCCTGAAACCAGGTAAACAACGCACCGCAGCCTCGAGTTACAGGCCTATTGCCTTAACTAGCTGTGTGTGCAAGTTGATGGAACGCATGATCAACAAGCGTCTCACCTGGTTTTTGGAGGAAAACTGCTTGATAAGTAATTTTCAATGTGGTTTTCGCTCCAACCGTTCCACACTGGACCATCTGGTTCAGCTGGAAACACACATTCAGGATGCATTCCTCAACAAGGAACATTTAGTTGCAGTTTTCTTTGACCTCCAAAAAGCATATGACACAACGTGGCGTTTTGGCATCCTAAAGGAGCTCCATTCTTGGGGCGTCTGTGGCCATATGGCGTACTTTATTCAAAACTTTTTATCTGATCGTTTTTTCCGCGTACTTGTTGGGAACTCCTTTTCGGATCTTCAAGAACAAGAGAACGGTGTCCCGCAGGGCAGCGTATTAAGTGTGACTCTGTTTGCCATAGCAGTGAACAGTGTTATGGCAAGCATTGTTGCCCCTGTACATGGTCTTCTGTATGTAGACGACCTCACGATCTTTTGTCGCTCACGGAATCTCGCGTCAGCTTCTCGTCAACTCCAACTGACGATAAACCGTTTGGTTGAGTGGTCCTCCCAAACAGGTTTCACCTTCTCATCCGAGAAATCCGTGTGTGTTCACTTTTGTCGTCAACGTACATGTCATTTCGATCCTGACCTGTACATGGGGAAATCTCCCCTGTGCTTCGTGAATGAGGTCCGCTTCCTGGGCCTCATTTTCGATAAGAAATTAACATGGCTACCTCACCTTCGCCAGTTAAAGTTCTCTTGTCTTCGAGTTCTCAACCTTTTACGTGTTTTATCCCATACTTCCTGGGGTGCTGATAGGACGGTACTGCTTCGTTTGTATCGTGCACTCATCAGGTCGAAGCTTGATTATGGATGTGTTGTGTATTCTTCTGCCCGCCCATCTAGACTTCGCATCCTAGACACCGTCCACCATGCTGGTATACGTGTGTGCTCTGGTGCTTTTCGGACCAGCCCTATCGCCAGTTTGTACGTAGAGGCATCTGAGCCGTCGCTGTCTCTGCGAAGACAGCGACTGGTAGTGAACTACTTCCTCCATCTTCGCTCGATGCCTTCACATCCCTCATTTCACACCATCTCAGACATGAATAGGCTGGAAAGGTATCGGCTCCATCCTAGTGTCACTAGACCATTTGGTGTTCGTGCAGACGAGATCCTGTCAGCACTTGGTGTTGACAGTGATCTTCCTGGCGTCTCTCCACTCATTCCGCCTCTCCCTACCTGGGAGTTTCCTGCACCTTCCATCAATTTTTCTCTAACTGCTCTTCCAAAAGCAGAAACACCAATGGTTGTTTACCAGCAACGGTTTTTAGAACTTCGTGCGAAGCACCCCAATTTTAATGTGTTTTACACGGATGGGTCCAAGACATTCGAATCAGTTGGTTGCGCCTTCGTCCTAGACTCTCAAAGTTCCAGTTACTCGCTTCATCCTGCGTGTTCCATATTTACGGCAGAGTTATACGCCATTCTAAAGGCACTGTACTTTGCAGACGTCAATGGTCTGAAGAAAGTCCTTGTGTGCAGTGATTCGACCAGCGTGTTGCAGACCCTGGATTCGCCGTATTCCCGGCATCCGGTAGCGCAACGCATATTCAGACGGCTTGTGTCCTTATCAGCCAGTGCGGATGTACACTTCTGTTGGGTCCCTAGCCACATGGGCATCCAGGGGAACGAAGCAGCTGATGCTGCCGCCAAGTCTGCTGATGCAGATGGCGATGTTCTCGTCCACCTTTTGCCTGCTAGCGACCTGCAGAACGTGTTCCGTTGTCGCCTTCTTGACACTTGGCAGGCCGAGTGGGATACGGAAACGGGGAACAAGCTTCACGCTGTTAAACCCACCATAGGTGCTTGGCGTTCCTCATCCCGTCCCTCTCGGCGAGAAGAAGTTATTCTTACCCGCATGCGTATAGGACACAGCCGTCTTACGCATAGTCACTTGCTACAAGGGCTGGACCCTCCGTTATGTCGTGTTTGCAATGTTTTATTAAGCATTCGACACATTCTCGTTGAATGTGTCGATCTTGCTTACCTCCGGCAGACTTTTAACCTTTCCGGCTGTTTGTCATCCCTCTTGGGTGATGACAGCAATATTTTATCCCATGTTTTTAGGTTTTTGCGAAGAGCTGGACTCTTCCACCGTCTGTAAGGAGGTTTTTAGTTTGTTTTTTCTGACTTTTTAATGTGTCGTGTTTGTCTCGTGCAGGTCTCTTTACAACCTTGCACTTTTAGGTTTTTCCAAGGGGCTATCTACACCCCTTTTTTAAATTTTAAGTCAGAATTTTAGATAAGGGGACATTTCCCCGTATACATAGAAGGGTGCGAAATGGCCTTAAGTGCCGACGCACCCACAAATTTTAATTCAATCAATCAATCAATCGTCCACCTGCTGCCAGATAGCGACCTGCAGAATGCGTTTCGTTCCTGCCTTTTTGACACTTGGCAGTCCGAGTGGGATGCGGAAACGGGGAACAAACTTCACGCTATTAAGCCCACCACATGTGTATGGCGTTCCTTGTCCCGTCCCTTCCGTCGAGAAGAAGTTCTTCTAACACGGATGCGTATAGGACACAGCCGTCTAACGCATGATCACTTGCTGCAAGGGCTGGACCCTCCGTTGTGTCGTGTTTGTAACGTTGGTTTAAGTGTCGGGCATATTCTTATTGAATGTGCCGAGTTTGCTATCCTCAGACAGACTTTTAATCTTCCCAGCTGTTTGTCATCCCTGTTGGGCGATGACAAAAGAGTTTTAACCAATGTTTTTAGTTTTTTACGTAGAGCTGGTCTCTTCCACCGTCTTTGAGGAAACTTTTAAAATATTCTGACTTTCTAATGTGTTATGTTTGTTTTTTGCAGGTCTTTTTACAACCTTGCACTTTTAATTTTTCCCAAGGGGCTATTTACATCCCTTATTTTAATTTTTCAGTCAGAATTTTAGATAAGGGGATATTTCCCCGTATACATAGAAGGGTGAAAAATTGCCTTAAGTACCGACGCACCCAAAACCTTTAATTCAATCAATCAATCAATTTTCTTTAATTTAGCACAGCGCGCTACGAAGTCAGGGGTCCTTGACATTTGTGTTCTTTGTGAGTGTCCGTTCATCAATTTCATCAGATCGTCACTCAACCTCTTCTTCGCGACTAGCCAAAGGTGGCAGAGAAGCGAAGTAAAATAAAGCAAATCAATGAATCAATTTGCTTTAGTTTAGCCGTTTGAGGCCGAAGAGGATAAGAAAAGTCATCCGTTTCTTCCAAGGACACCTGTTGACTCGTCGACCTGAGTTTGCTGTAATGGTGATTATTTTATAGTGGACGTTGCAATGCAGATACATACAGGTTGGTTGAATCATTCAGCAGGGCGAGTGAGAAGTTTGACATCATCGTCACGAAGTTCAGGCGCATTTTGAAGAAATAACTTACACTTTTATTTTTAAATAACACATTTTACTTGCAACTAAATATGCCTATGGTATATTTAACATTTGACGCAGTAAAAAAGTTGAAATAACTTAACAAATAGAAATTCACATCGTCAAAATTGGTCAAAATGACAGAAAAGCGACGCAAAATAATAAATATTACCAGAATTGAGGATGGAAAGTGGAAACAAACAAGGAAATACTAGAAGAAATAATGGGATACTGGAGTGTTATTTCATCATAAAACTCAAAGAATTAAATTAGAACAACACAAGACATAACAGCTGGAAGATGACAAATAAGGCGTAAGTTGAGTTTGTTTATGAATTTTAGACTTAACGCGAAGAACAAATTCCGCTGGGATTCGAACCCGCGACCTCTGACGTCGTAGCGCGCAGTGCCAACCACTCCGCCACGAAGTTAGGCTGATCGGTCAATCAGGACTGGACTTATAGTTTGAAGTGTGATTCGATATACTGCGCATTGTGCCTCCACCGGATATCCATAGGCCACCCCCCCCCCCCCCCGCTTCTAGACCTCCATGTTCCTTAATTACTATACTTTCGCCTAGAAATTTCGTGTAGAGGAATCTTATCGTCGTTATTAAACGATATTATACTTTTAAAGAAAATTAAGTATGTTCAAGCCGATTAAAGTTGAAAGCAACTACGGGGGAAGGAGGGGTGCAATGGACATTGTCCCTCCTCAACCTTTAACGGAAATCAAATCAAGGGGTGGCAAACTTTGAGGTAAAAGAAAGCAAGACTAGCAGAATCTAAGAGTAACAGGACAAAAGGATACTCAAGATGGAATTAGTTTTCACGTCTTTCTTGCATTATTTCTTCCAGACGGCCAAGAGCATCTAGCTGTAAGAGGGCACTGAGGGGGCCCCCTCGATATCAAATTTAATACAAATGAAAATCCATTTCTTAAAAATGTCTACTTTTCTAATAGTTTTGTCAAGTTCAGAGCCGTAGCTAGGGCGCAGTGGTAACGTCGTCGCCTTGTAATCAAGGGGTCCCGGGTTCGATACCCAGAGGAGGAGTCACATAGTGGTTGGAATTCTACTTTAAACTGTAGGTCCAGTCCAAATTAGCCGTACTGTGCATAAAGTGGACTTATACACCAAATTAATCAGTAATAATCAATAACCGTAGCTAGGGGGCGGCGGGAGTTGGATAAATATTAAATCAATATTGTTTTCAGTTTGCAAAAATTTTGATCTTAAGATTTTCTTGCTCGCGTCGCTCGCAGTTTTATTGTTTTCTGTAATGCATTGTAAATTACCAGAGACTAGAGAGAAGTTATAACTACTAAGTACTTCAGGCTCTTGCTGCTAAACAGTTTTTGCCTTAAATGCATGAACATAATTGTTTGGAGGATAAGATAAAGTGAGGTTTATCTTTCCCCACTGAACTTTCATCAAGGCTTTTGCCCCCCCCCCATAATCAGAGGGGTTGCGCACGCCTATGTGGAGATCTACTAGGAGCCTCTTTATCACAAGGTTACCGATATACTTTTCTGGGAGATCTGTTGTTAGACTTCAAGTTCTTTTGGTGGTCTAGGATGGTAAATTTCGTGTTGGGTTTGGGGTGTAGGATGGACACGCTCGTTCGATATATATTGCAAGACAGGAACCAGTGTTGCCAACTTTTTTTTAAACTTTTTCTCTGACGTCTGCCTTCTCTCCACCCCCCCCCCCCCCGGCCTCTACTTCACCAAGGGAAGATTTCAATTTGAGCATTCCTTTGTGCGTCTCCTGAAGGGTAACCTCCTCCCCCAACATCATCCCTCGCTACCTTCATATTGATTGCACTTGCAGTTCACACAGTTCGAGTGGTGGTTTTTGTGCTTCCAGAGTGCTTTCTGAAAGCCAGACCTACCTACCTATCCGGCTTGTTCACAAAAGGGGAAATGTTGGCTTTCGTGCAGAATTCGCCTGACAGACTGAGAATTATCTTTTTGAAGACTGTTTTTGTGTTTCTGGTGCCTTCTGGGCGTGCTTTTGAATCAAAGGTGCCAGTTTTAAGCTTTATTAGTTGCTAAGGCAACGGATTATATAACAGATTGATTGCATTGCCTGAAGTGTTTCTAACTATAAGAGAGCTTGTGAAGTTTGTAGGTGGCGTAGAAAATGCAGAGGTTGTTGTGGAACCTTATTTTTCATCTTGTTGTTTACTAGATGTTGTGAAATTGTATAATTACGCAACCATATCATATTATTAATTTCTTTTCTTTTATTATTCCACATTATCCCTTAGGCATTTTTAGTATTTTAGCTTGCTGGACGACAATTTAGCGAATCGTTTATAAATTGATATAAATATCAGTGTTGGAGGCATTTTTTTTCAATACAGCAAGCTGATAAACAAATGAATTGTAAGACGCTGAGGAAAAATTGAGTAAGAACATATTACGAGAATGGGCGCCATCTATGTTTCTCCATTTCAAGAACATCACAATGTTGCCAGGTTTCTTCTTCTTCTTCTTCTTCTTTTTTTTTTTTTTTAGAAATTGTGGAAAACGGTGTAATGAAGTAGCCATACTTGTCAGTTAATGATGCGTTTATGATGGAGCAACTCTTATTTAAGTGGTGCTTTCGACACGATTAAGCGAAGTAAAGGGCTGCTAATTAATTGAAGCTTTTTTTCCTATGGGTTTCCTGGTCACCTTAATTGCTGGCACTGGAAACCGTTATCGCCCGCACACACAGGAATGCACACATATATGTATCCTCTTCCCTCCTTGCATGTTTCCATAGTTACGTCGAGATCTCTTGAAATATTGATCATCCGAGACCAAAGATTTCTCCGTGATGTGTATTTGAGATGAAAGCCTGAATAACGCGTAGATTCTCTGAATCTTCAATTGGCGGGGAGCAGAAAGGGTGCTAGCGAATGGGAAGAGTTTTATGCTGGAAGTGGGAGGGCATACATTTGGAAAACTACGTTATGAGTTTTTCGTTCAAATTCCCCTGTGGCTGAGTGGTTAGCACATCGTGCTGCGACGCCAGGGGACCCGGGTTCGAATCCCGCTCGGGCATGGTCTGAAGTAAAACCTGCAAAAAAAGAGTGAATTTTATTTGTTTCCGACGTGAAGCAGTCCCTTCTACCTTCCAAAAATGGAAATGCTATAAGTGAACTGTACGAGGCGAAATTTCAAAGGAAACTTTCACGTTTTTTTGTGTGTCCTGCACCTGTCATTATATTGGTTATATTTCAGTGTAATCTGTATATACTCCTCCGTGGCGGAGTGGTTATCACAGTGCGTTTCGATGCCAAGGTTCCCGGGGTCGAATACAGACCTGGACGTGGGTGTTCTTTGTTAATTTCCTTCATCATATTACCATTCATTCTCATCGTCGCGATTAGCCAAAAGTATAAGAAAAGCCACGTGAAATAACTTAATTCAATCAATCAATTTTATTGAACAGTCGGAAAATTCTGGTGGGTGATTACATCTAGGTATGTTTTAAGCAATGTTCGTACATGGAACGCCTCTGGGGTTCATCCAGCCTCAAATAAATAGGTACCTGCAGGAAACTCCACAGGGTTGGTGTAAAGGGGGCCGTAGTGTGATGTTGATGACATCACCGCCACTTTTGGCGGTAAACATGTGGGCCCTGACCTTCTCAGACCCCACCATGTACCTCCACGCCATGTACAATATACAGGTGGTAACTTGAACAATGCGTAGCTACTTTTCCCGATTTTCGGACAAGGCCTTTAACAAATTGAAGTAATCAATCTTGTATAACAAGACAAATTCATCACTTCTTGTGTTTACTAGATTTCGTCTTTCTAGTTCTATTCACCTCTGATTTACTTGTTGTTTTTTTTTTTGACACTTCAAGGTAGGAGACTTGTTTTGTTTCCTTTGTGTGGTCGTTGTCCTGTGCATGTTGTTATGTATGCTGCATTCCCCTACACGGCTTCTTATTTTAAGTATGGATTGGAGCTTTTATCTTCTATGCAGAAATTTCAGCGAAAATGCAGGTTCGATCAGGACTCGAACCCGGGTGTAAGGCAATTTACAACTCTACGCTGGGAGAAACTAGGCATTGTCGACGTCATCTATGTTTCCAAGGCAACATATCCCGTTACAGTCGCACTGGCGGAGACAATTCCACACAGATTAAACAACGACGGAGAAAATTTAGGCGAAGCCAGAGCTGTCTTGGTATCTCAGTAGTTATTGTAATGGCACGGTATGCTAGAGACCCGGGTTCGAGTCCTCTTCGAGTCTGCATTTTTCGCTGAAATTTCTTCATAGTATATCTTTACCTGTTTATAGTAGTCTACGAAGGTATTAGTTTTAGAAATTGATTGAGAAAGTTTATAACAGTTGCATTTTTTATTTGTTAGGTGCCTGTCTTTAGTTTTGATTTAGTTAACGGGCTTATCCCCATATTCCGTGACGGGCACAAATACCCTACGCGCTGACGTAGCCATAACTTTAACCGCAATATGGGCATATGAGGTTGGAAAAGAAGAGTCTCTGTTGGAGGCACCATCTCAGCATTCGCATATAAAGCTATAGTAAAACCTCAGTCAAGATTCGAAGCTGCGACCGTCCGAACACGAGCCCATCATTTGACCCGTTCGGCACTCTCGTAACCAACTAGAATCCCAAATCTTCAACCGAGTTGAAGCCATAAGCAGGGTGTTCGCTTTCTCCATCTCAGCATTGGATGGACATGAGCTTATGCCCACCTTATCTTGCTCTTTTGTCCACCAGTCCTAAATCTGGGTATAAACTTCTCCAGCTCCCTCGGAAAAGGCAAAGTCCTGTCGTCGTGTTCCTGAACGGGGAATGCTAATGAGCTGAATCTGGTTTATTGGCTTCTTGCAAGCCTTGCTGCTTCGACCAAACTAAGTTCCTGATGTTTTGTTGCCGGCATTTTAATTGTATTATTCAATCCGCTGACGTCACACCACCGAGTTTACAGTAAACTTTTATCATGTGGTGTGTGACGGGAGCCGTACATCTTTCAAGGGAGAATTACGTCTTTGTTGTACGTAAGTGTTTGCGTGTTTTCTTGAACCGCAAGCAATCTCGTAACCAAGCGTTATTGGTGAGAGGAAGCGTGCAGTTACAATGCAGCAAAAAGCCAAGGATTGACTTGTTGCTAGAAGTTCTTAAGTTTTGGCTGGTTTCAATCGAGACTGGTCATGACGAAACCGAGAATCAGAGAGACGTCTCTTCTCTGTTCTTTTCCTTCTCTCTTTCTGGCGCCATAATTTCTTTTTCTATTTCTCTTTCGTTGTTTCGTCTTGCCTGTAACGACCCCGGATCGTCACAAGTAAAGACGGATCCACCTGTAAGTTTGTTAGCTTCTATCATCAACTTTTGTAACTGTTTATTTTAAATATTGTTAGTTCAAGATTGTAACGAACTCGGATCGTCACAAGTAAAGACGGATCCACCTCTATGTATAATCAACTGTTGTAACTATTTAATGTTAATATATGTAGTTGAATAATTTTCCGCTCGCTTACGCTAGCATCGCCAACCTTATATAAAGGCGTAGGCCTGGCTGGCAAGTTAGTTAGACTCCGCCTGCGGACGAGAGAAGGTGTGCTCCGCTACGGCGAGAGACCGAGCACCAAGAAGGAAGTTCCGCTCCATCTTCGGATGAGAGAAGGTGCCCTCCGCTTATGCGAGAGTCCGAGCACCAAGGAGAAGATCAACTCCGCTTTCGGGCGAGAGAAGGTGCTCTCCGCTAAAGCGAGAGTCCAAGCACCATAGAGAAGTTAAACTCCACCTTCTGGTGAAGAGATGAAAGGCCGTTTTAATATTTAGTTTCGGCTTACTCCCTCCCAATAGTAAGAAACCGGCTTGAAGTAAGAAATCTGTTTTTGTTTTTTTCGTTTTCCCTACTTGTGCATATGTATAATTTTAGTAAGCTTCACAAGGTACTTATTATTATTGTTAACCCTAGGAAGTTTGTTTTTAAACGTGTGTATATATATATTATTTTGTTGAGAAAATAAACTGGCATATAAACTTTCATCACCTGTTGTTCTGTTGAGGTAAAGGTTATGGTCCCATTTCATCTGAAATCTGTGGAGAAGCTCTTTAACACCTGATCCCTGGGAACTATGCAGTCTCATCTCTCCGCTGAAGAGACAGTTAGCATTATGGGTAGATTTATGCACATTACGAAATATTGTCGTCCTCCGCAACGCGCTCGCCGAGCTAAGGTGCGTGTCTACGTTGTCTACGGTTACAGCCGGAGGACGTTGCATGCCTTTCTTCCTATATTCTTTTCCATCTTTTTCTCTCTCTCTATCATCCTGTATCATTTCTTTAATTATTTCTGTTTCTCTCTTTCTCCCTGTGTTACTTTTTTCTTTCTTCCACTGTGTTTACCTACCGTTTTTATTTTATTCTCCCTCTGCCTTACTTTCTGTTTCTCTTTCTCTCTGTATTATTTCCTCTACATTTGTTACGGTATCTCTGTCTTTCAAATTTTAGCTCTTTTTATTTTATTCCTCTGGGGTCGTGACCCTTTCTTTCTCATGCTGTTTATTCCTCCAATACCGACGCCGCTTCTCCTCTTTACTCTCCAAATAGTGAAGTAGAGAGCCAGAAGAAGATGATGACGAAGAGTGAACGTCTATCTTCCCCTTATGTTGTCTCTATTCGCTAACGTTTTTAATTGCGACTTACTCAGGCACACCAAGATACATGACGCTCTGATTATCTATACGAGGGCTATGCAGAAAGTAAGTGATATTAAGAGAGAAGAAGAATGTCATGTGATGTACATAGTGAACACTAATTTTCGACGTAATTAGCCTTACTGTAATTTGTAGGGTGGGGGGCAGCAGTTTTCCTTTCCTTCATCGTCTAGTGATGTTACATGTGATGCATACTACGTGGAAACGGCTTCTTTGACCTGGCTGTCCTCATGGAACCGCCGATCTGGAAGGAAGAATTTCAGAGTGGCCGCTAATTCTGGGCTGTAAGGAGGATGATCAAATTGTAATTAGATCTTGCATTGCGACGGCAGCATGTGGGCGGTCATTTGTAGATAGATTAGTGGACACTCGATCTCATTACTGAAGGTTCTAGTTTCGTGTATGGCCTTCAGCTTCATCAATTTCATTATCCATTCTCAACGTTGCGATTAGCCTAACTACGCAGAAAAGCGACGTAAAATAAAACATCACAACAAAAAACTTGATTTTAACCAATGTTGTTCCTTGCTCAGACTGAAATTTTCCTATCAGTGACAAAACTTTAAGAAAAAACTGCAATAGTGCTTGAGAGGTACAGTGGTGGAAAAAAGTTCTTCCCCATAAGACTTTAATGGCAGTAAATAATGCCGGAAAGGTAGGCAACACACATTGCACCTTTAGGTGATCGGGTGATTCTGTCTGTCTCAAGGAGCAACTCGTCTTTCATGCAATAGCCAACAGACACAGGAAATGTAGGAAAGTCACGTGACTTGTCAGGTGGAATGTTGTTCGTCATAAAATCGCCTTTTCTCAATCCAGGTTTCAGAACCGACAAGAGTTATAGCCTATGTCCGAAAATGATTCCCCTAAAACCGTTGAACGAAACGGTAAAATAATTCTTGCCTTAATTACAAAGGCTACTATACTATATGTGCCGCGGTAGCTCGGTCGTTAGGGAGTTTGATTACCATGCGAGAGATCTGAGTTCGATCCCCGACTGAGGAGAATTGGAATTTTGTCCACCTGTTCAAGTGGCTCTGGCGCCCACCCAGCGTCGTATAAAGTGGGTACCTGTAGGAAACTTGGGGGGGGGGCATGGGGCGTGTTGCTGATCACATTATCCCCACCTTCGGCCGTAACAAGAAAGTGTGGGACCCTTACTCCGCACCCCCTACACGCCTTCATAGCATAAGGTAGCACTTTGCTTTTTCATTTACTATATGTCCCGATTTTGTCGGAACAGAACTTTCTAATTTCTACGTGGACTTTCTTCCAAGTTCCGTAGGGATGTGAATAGGCTCCAGTTTTTCTTGACACAATTCATCCATGTTATATTTCGTTATAAAAACCACGGCCGATATCCTGTGTGTGTGTGGGGGGGGGGGACTATAATTCAAACATGTGAGGTGACACTTTTCTCACTACTCCATCCTCCGATTCTTCGTAACAGAAATAAATCTTAATTCCACACACTGAAAATGTAGCACTTCCTACATCTTAGCATGCAAATATCTAGCAGCAAAGTAATGTGTAGGCACATAGTGGTTCGGATACCACTTTAAACTGTAGGTGCATTCCCGATTAGTCTTACTGTGCATAAAGTGGACTTAAGACACCAAATCAACCAACCAACACAATCCCGTTATTGTCCAGATTATCGAAACCAGAAGCTTCGTCGCGAATAACATAAGCAGGTAGACAATGTGAAATTACCGAACAGAAACAGAACCTAAAACCTAGAACGGCTAGATTGGATTAAATCGACAATACAGCACGCGTTCTGAAATGAAGAAGAATACGAAAGTTGAAGGACCTCGATACACACACACACTTGTCCTCCCCTCAATGGCAAGATATCTTTCTTGCGGAGAAGCCTTTACGTAGGCCTTCAACCACGACGAGAAAGTGTTCTATATGCAATGACGGAACAAAACACACGTCTAGTTTGATAAGAAAGCTGTGTTCCTCCTTATTTTGTACGTCATTGATAACAGGAACACGGGCCTCGTCTGCTAACCCTAGTTTCGCAGAGCAGAGGCCTGTTTGCCACCCTTTGGTTCAGTGACCTTCGCTCGTAGTTAGCAAGAGTGAATGACTCACCAGATACCTGTTGCCTGTGAGCTTATACAAGAATATATATATCGTTAGCGTCTGTAAGTATTGTTTCGTCTGCAGTTATATCAGTTAACGTTCGAATTGTTTCCTAATGGTTACGTTATTTATAAATTAGTTCTCGAGAGTAACCTCTCTATCCATTTGCACGGGGGGATACAGCCTGCATGTATTATTTTTTTTCCTGAAACAAGAAGAAATTCCAAGACAAAAAAAGAGTCGTAGAAGAGTAGTTAACAAAAAAGAAAGAAGAAAACGAAAGTGTAAATGTTTTAATAAATTATTGTATAGATCGAGTGAATAATGTTTTCTCACGGGGCTTCCTCGATGGCGTAATGATAACGTCGTCACCTTATAATCAAGGGATCCCGGGTTCTATATACGGTGGATGCACGTAATAGTTCGTATGCCATTTTAACTGAATGTCCAGTCCAGATTAGCTTATCTGTGCAGAAAAACTAAAAAAGAAATTGTCACAGTGTAAGAAAATTTCATGTTCAACCACATACAAAAGGGAATAATTTATTCCATGTTGGAGTTCACATTTATAGCATCTAACCAACACAATCATGGATCGCAACGTATTTTCTCAGATCCATTTTAATTATGCGTGCACGATAAAATAACAGAAGTTGGGGAAAGAGAAAGCCAAGCAAAACACAGATGCCTTCTCCAGAATTTCAAATCTCGTTACGTAAGGTTCTGGGTTGAAGTCTCGGGCAGGCATGACTTTCTTGTTCTTGCCCTTTTATCTGCTTTATTTCATCATATATCGTCGTTATGGTTTACCTACAGGGGAAGAATAATGACAATTGCCAATACAAAGCCAATAACGAACAGAACAACAACTCAATTAGGGAGACGTCAAGAAAGAAACAAGACTTTACAGTGTCTCCGTCTCTCGGTTTCTCGAATTGAAAATTGCTCTCCCGTTCTCGGTCTCGGCTAGTTAAATATATAAATCGAAAAAGTATGTGCAGATACATATATTTCATATATCCCGGTTTTATAGGAGATTTCGTGAGAGATGAAATAAGTACTCTTCGATCATGTTTATTTTTATTAGTTTTGTTACGTAACATCACTTTTCTTCCTAGTCGCGAACGAGTGACCATTACATGAAATTAATGACGAAGTACTCAAATACCTGTGACAAGGACGGTACTCAAATCCGGGAACTTTGGTGACGAGATCGAAGATTGACCACTTAATGAGCTTGCCCACCGAGTCTGCTTAATGTTGCTTGTGTCAGGTAATTCGAAATAACTGTCAATATTCCACATTCATTATCATTTGTTCCATAATTTATCTTATTGATGTTATTAACCTGAAGTCGAAGAAATAGTTGAAAGGCAATAATGCAAGATTGAATGTCTCTGATGTTACTTTGTGCCGAATAATATGACTTGATATTATGATATGAATATATTAATAATATAATATGCCTAGTCATTCCATTGATTGATCCCAATTGCGCACACAAAATATGGTATAATGTCCACTCCTAACCGACCTCCGTGGCGGAGTGGTTATCACAGCGCGCTACGACAGCGTGGGCCCCTGGTTCGAATCTCGGCCTGGCCATGGGTGTTCTTGGTGAGTGTCCGTTAATCAATATCATCATATCATCACTCATTACTCATCTTCATCGTCGCTATTTGCCAAAAGTGAAAGAATAGCGACACTAAATAACAAAAATCCAATCAAATGGAACATCTTCACCGATTTAATTCTATACCGTACCAAATTCCCAGTTTATTACTGCATCTTGCTTCATTTTACTGCATCTCAATTGTTTTCCGATTCGAAAAAAATGGAATGTTGAGCAGTTGATTGTGCATTGTTTCGTTTTTTGGATTGTTTAATTAACGTCGCATTCATTAGTTTTAGACCAATCGTGACAGAGGGAATCGAGAGCACAAAGAAAGGAGAAAAGACAAGTTAGAGACCACGGCTCTCATTAAAAGGTAGCATTCCTTGAACACGACTGAAGTGACTGCAGAATATTATGGTCAAAATTTGTTTCGCTTTTTCCTTTTATTTCTGTTACAGTTATTTTACTTTGCTTATCTTCTACCACTCGTATTAATCGTGTTGCTGAGGAAGAATTATAAACTCGTGAAATGGACGATGGGACAAAAAATATATATGCCTCTCCCACGGTTCGAAACTGTGACCACAAAATATTGTCTTATTTTTAAAATTTACGACAAATATGGTTTCACTCGTCTCTTTCTCAAGGCGTTCCATTGCCTCTCCGATGGCGTAGTGGTAACGTCTTCGACATGTAATCAAAGGCTTCCGAATTCAATACCAGATAGAGGAACATTTGGTTCGGATCCCACTTTAATCTGTAGGTCCAGTGAGTACATAAACTGGACTTAAACAATTAGCGTGTGGCATGTGGCCTTTGATGAGAACCATCATTTCAGTGAACCTTCTTGACAATTACTAGTATCACTCGAATAATATTTCCTTACGAATAGATCTTGTGAAGAAACCAGTTGCTGAAATGTTCTTCTTGAGGCCACGTAGCACCCAGCTGTTGTTTGTTGTTGCTGGGGCATGAGTCATGTGACTCATGCTATCAATGCTCAATCCTTCCCGAGAACTCAGATCCACCAGACAAACTTAAGCGAATAATTTGTTATTTGGGTTGCATAAACAACAGGCTTTAAGACGTTACGAAATTCTAGATCCCGTGGCCCAGGTAATTCTTTCTCCGACTGTACACCTCTGAAGTTTATATTATAATAAGAAATAAACATTAAAAAAGGAAATAAAATGTAAATGTTGGTCATTCTTGATTTTTTTACTTAATATTTGAAGTAAATTGACCCATTTCACAAAATCACTGAAGATGCTGGCCAATGCTGTCTTCAATTATAATAAAAACTTTACACCTAACTTTTCAATCCTATATCAGTATCTTCTTTTTGTAGTTCGGTTGTCAGTCTGAAGAAGACCTTTACATAGGATTGAAATGTTACGTGTAAATTGTTTTAATATTATATGAAATATAATTTAATAGAATGATTATTATACCAGGTGTGTAAGCTTAAATCTGCTGTTTTGTAGTCAGAAAAACACATGGTTTGTTCATAGAAAGCAACAAGAAATTTATTCAAAGTACTTGCCCTCGCGAGCTACACATTTTGCCCACCTCACGGGCAATTTGGATACCACGCCAAAAAAAGTTCTTCTCTTTCGAGGCAAACCACTCATCAAGCCATTTTCGGACGTCTGCATACGAATCGAAGTGCTGCTCAATGAGGGCGTGGCCCATCGACAAAAACAGATGGTAGTCGGAAGGGGCCAGGTCTGGTGAATAGGCGGGATGGGGTAGCACCGCCCAGTTGCGTGTCTCCAAGTAGTTTTGGACCAGTCTTGACGTGTGCGATGGGGCGTTGTCGTGGAGGAATATCAGCTTGTCATGTCTTTGTTGATAATCCAGCCTTTTGTCACACAGAGCACGGTGCAATTTGATCAGTTGTTGGTGGTAGCGGTGGGCAGTGATAGTTTCACCAGGTTTCAACAGCTCAAAGCAGACGATACCCTGTTGATCCCACCAAACACACAGCATCATCTTCCGGCCGAAGCGATTTGGTCTCGAGGAAGATGTTGATAGTTGGCCGGGATCAACCCACGATTTCTTGCGTTTAGGATTCTCGAAATATATCCACTTTTAATCGCCAGCCACAATCCGATGCAGGAAAGACATTCTTTTTTGTCTGGCAAGCAAGATTTCGCATGTGTTATGGAGTCTCTCCAGCTGCCGATCGGTCAATTCATGCGGCACCCAATTTCCGATCTTTTGAACCTTTCCCATGGCACGTAGACGCATGGAAATGACTGCTTGAGTAACACCCAATTGCTCGGCAAGCATCTTTTGCGTTTGGGTATCGTCCCGTCCAAAAGAGCCTGCAATTCATGGTCCTCAACCTTCCTGGGCCGATTTTTACGCTTCTTGTCGCTCAGGTCAAAATTGCCGTCTTTGAACCGACGAAACCAATCCCTGCACCTTGTTTCCGATACAGCACTCTCACCATAGGCCTCCACAAGCATTCGATGCGATTCGGCAGCCGATTTCTTCAAATGGAAGCAGAAAAGCAGAGCTTCCCGCATATGTTCATTTTCTGGCACAAAACTAGACATACTTACCACAGGAACACTGTGTGTTGTCTGCACGTGCTGACGATGTGCACTGATTCGTGTTGGCAGATGTCCAACTCATACAAACACCAGGTATGGCGTGCCCATGGTAGCTTCATACGCTCACTAACGCCATCTATGAGCAAACAGCAGATTTAAGCTTATACACCTGGTAAATCAAATTGATTATAAACTCTGCTTTGGTCACCATCGTTCAGTGTTTTTTTTACATGAAAACAAGGCTTAATCGTATGACCTATTTCCTTATTACATCCTCTATATTTACAATTAAACTTTTAAACAAGGACCGATAGAATTTCACTAGTAGTTTCACTTTGAAGAGAAAAAGAGTAATAAATATCCTCTATAAATAACAATTGTTGTGCCGCATTGAATACATGTTCCAGATTTTCCCATTTCTCATACATTTTGTAGATAATTTTCTGCATTTTTCTTAGCTGAAATTTTGCTTCCAAAACCCACCTTCTTGATAAATTTTCTCGCTCCATCGTCATTGATTTTTAACCATTTTTGTTTCGTGAGAACAATGCACGCCACCTAATGTAGGCTGTTTCATTTGTTTTTGTGAGTAACAAGGAAATAGAAGAATTGGTGCGAAAGTCAGTGACGGATACGCTTGGTTGTGAATGGGTAAAGGAAGTCTCTGCAGTGAAATAAGTGTGGTAATGGTCCTTGTTCAACGTTTCCAAGAATTCAAGGAATTTGGACACGTCGTTGATGGGGGGCGATATATTCCTGTCCCGTTCACTATCCCTTTTTCTCTTTCCCTAGGAAAGATAGTCGAATACCGTGCCGTGGAAAACAATGGTCGGTAGCTTGTAAACAGGATGGGCGGTATTGTTTCTGCGTGCGTGAATGTTCAAATATTTGCTTTTTTGTCGTGTCGAGAAACCTGTAATGAGACCCGGGGGGAGAGAAACTGTTTTTTATACCTTGCGTAGCTACTTTCGGACAGGACAAGATTAAGCGCATGCTTTAACTGAATTTTTTAAATAGTTTCGTACCTTGAAAAACTAGCGTATGCAGGATTTTTCTTTCCGGATATAGCTGCTTTCTAGGATGAGGCGGGATAAAATGTTTTTCAATTACAGTTTTAAAGCTTCGCTTTATGAGTTGTTCAAATACAAGAATAGTAATTGGAGGTCATTTTAAGGAAGAATGCACACCTAATCGACAGGGAAGCAGCCAATCAGTATGTGAATACTCATCGACGACTTGGTAGTGTTGCCATCTACATTATACAAAGTGTAGCAGTACGACACACACATACTTCCTTACGTCCTGCAATGTGAAAATTGGTGAAGATGTTCATTACCTCACAAAGAGAGGAGTATTTGTTTTATTTGTTTTTTTAATCGAATTATTGTAACAGCGAAGGAAAACATTCCACGGTTTCAATGAAAGTGATAAATTGCTATGTGTTGTAACACTGTGTAGGAGACGGCCCGCGAAGCCCCTTCTCAGCTTCCAGAGGGGCGGGGGGATAGATAAAGTTGTTTGTCCGATGGTTGCAGTGTATACCGTTTTACAGAAATGCCAGAAAGATAACCTAGACACTTGCTGACCCTGGACTGCATTTTGCGGACTGGCGAGTTTCTGACGGCTGGATCCAAAGCCAGTATAATGTTCTGTGGGACTTTTATTGTGTCGTCCGCATATGTTTGTAAGTGTCCCTTCATCCGTTCCATTTCATCTTATCACCACTCATCTTCGCGATTAGCCAAATCAATATACGGTGATCTGATTGATTGATTTGGTTTATTTTATTGGCTATTCTGCCAGTTTTGGCTAATCGCGTAGACATGGATGTGGGATGATATGATTTCAATTCAATTTCAATTTCAATTTTCCTTTATTAAAGGGCGAGGTTCATCCTGCGGCTGTTCTACCTAACCCCAACATCTAACCCCAATGAATACATAAACATACATACTAAACATATTCTACATACTAAATGTTTGTACAAATAACAAAAATAACAAACAAACAAAAAACAATACAAAAAAAGAAGAAACAAACCTAAAACACAAAAGGAACAAATACAAAATTGAGAACAAAGATTCATCTATACATTCAAAAAAAAAAAAGAAAGGAAAAAGATTGAAAACAAATACACAAAGGATACACAAATTAATTGACACAATTGTGCTTGGTGTGTAATAGTTAAATCTAATACAAATTAATATTATGTAAAAACACGTAAATGTTCTTAATATACATGAAAGAACAAATAACGTCAATGGTTGGCAACATGGAAGGGGGCAGGTAAAGAAGAAAAATGAAAATACTTGTTTTTAGGACGTTGGTTCAGAAGTGAGAGCTATTATTCGTGAGTGCTGGAACACAGATATCGTTCATTTAACAATAGATTTTTCAGTTTGTCTTTGAACTTGTTGCGATTAGTGAGGGACGTCATGGAAGGAGGAAGTTCATTCCACGCTCTTGCAGCTGAATATGTACTAAATGATGATTCGAAAAGCACTAGTGTGTGTTTTGGAAGCTCAAGTTTCGATTTTCCCCTTGTTTTGTAATCATGTATTTTCCTTCTGAATTTTAATTTCTCTTTTCTCTCGAGTTTTGTTAACGGCATCTTCTGATACATCCGTTTTGCTGCATACGCTAGAAAAATGTCGATTAATTGAATCCACGTTTCTCAGGTCGGAGGGCATCTCGTTGTTCATATTTTTACTATATACACACCACGTTTTTAATTTTTTCCGCAACTCTTTGCTGTTATTGTTGCAGCGGAGGTGATGATTAAAATAGGGTTTGTTTTCCTGCCGTTGGACCGAAGTGGTAAAGTTTCTCAGTTCTTTGTAATAGTCCCAGTTTGCCTGTGTTTTTGTGCGCTTATATTTTATTAGGGCATTGTCACGGAGTTGCATAAGTAGATTTTGTATTTTCGGATATCCACGGAGAGTTTTTTTTGGTTTTATTAATTTAGTTTCAAGGCGCGCATGCTTGTCGAAGAGATTTATTACGTTTTGAGTAACGAAGTGCACTTTGTCGTCGATGTTGTCGAATCTATCTATTTGCATCCATTCAATTGTTGCAGCATCCCTATCGAATATCTCTTTGTCGAGGGACTACATCGAGGAGTGATTGCCGTTATTCTGGTTGGTCGGTTAATGATCTGGACCATGCCGAAAGAGTCGATTATTGATTGTAAATATACTGTTTCTGGTTTATTGGGAGAAAGGAAATCTTCGTTTGCGTCATCTAGAATAAGTGGGAAAACTTTCGAGATCGTCGTTTCTAGGCGCGATAATTTTGTATACGATATGTTAGGGGCTTTGTACACACCAATTATTCTCAGAAATTGATGAAAGGACACTCACATAGAAAACCCATGCCCAGGCCAGGTTTAGAAGTCGGGACCCTTGGCGTCGTAGCCCGTTGTTCTAACCACTCTGTCACTTAGGTCGGCCGACTGGCGAGAAACATATTCTTGGACTCGCGCACAACTGTTGCCGATTGCGCAGCTGTAAAAATATATAATTTTCATTCTCTTGCGATTTCAAAGTGCGCCGTAATTTGCTTTCAAATGCGTCACTTCTCCACAATACGTCGGGACTGAGTCCTAGCCCTACGTCTCTAGTGTAGTGTGACGTAATATCGTTTACTCGTTCGTGTTAAACTTCAGAGACCTCTGCAGGAAAATCTCAACATTAATACAGCACGGCTACCAAGCACTAGTTTTTCTACTATGATGGTCTATTGACGTGTCTGACCTCACTACCAACACCTCCTGCCTTTAGTGTGCATCTTTTGGAATCCGTTCTGGGAACTTAAAACATGTTAAGTGAAACGTATGTTTGACTAGATTCGTCGTAAATTAGTCTCTTATGCATCGCCGTTGGGATTTGTTGTGGTTCTGGGAGTGGATTAGAGCAAGGTTCTGTTCTACGTCGCCGGTTATTTCTTCGGAGGTGTGATGACCCAGGGACGTGAAGATTTCGACATACCAATTGCCAAAACAATGTCTACTATCTTGCTGCGAACTACCCGTATCTTAAGCGAATATGATTTGACGATGCCAACTTCAACCGCTTCCGAGAAAGATGAGTCAAAGTTGACGAAGAAAAAAAAGGCTATAACTGAATTTTTGGATGCTTGGGAATCGAGGAAGGAATGGACTACTCTCTCGAACATTTCAACAGGTATTTAACGACTGTTTGTAGATACCTTGAGTGGGGAAAAGTGCAATTAGCTACTATCGGATTAAAAATTATAGAGACTCGATGTTGGACTCCAATTAAAAATTAACCAGTAAACCTTCAAAAATACGAGTTACATCAAAATTTCGTCTTGAGAACCAAAAAAAAGGGGGGGCCGGTTTCTTGGAGTTTTGTAAACAATCGCTCTTTATGAAATCCTATAAATCAAAAACTGATTGATTATGGTGCAGGTAGAAAGGTTTTAAACATAAATCTTAATTTTCAGATTTTCAAAGCTTTGTCAGAAAACCTTTATCATCAATTTTGCGAGACTAAACTTTTTCTTAGTATTGGGTAGTCCTACAAATACGAGTAGCTACGATATTGGTCTTGTTTGGAAGCTCATTGAATCTGTTTTTCAATCCATTAACGTTGTCAATTCACTTTGATAAACAGATTTTATGCAGATTTTTATTCAGCGGAGTGAAGATGAGCGCGGTACGTGCCAACACGGCACACAGCGATATCCGTTAAACTGTGGAATCTGCATGCTGTCATTGCGAGCAAAACTAAAGTTCAACTACATGTATACCCAACGACAGTTACAATATTGGTTGGACAGAATACTTAAAAATTGTTGTTACAACGGAAGGAAAGGTCGTGGTGTAGTGGTTAGAGTTCTCGTTCGGGCTGCTAGTGGTCCCAGGTTCGATTCTCCTTACGAGTTGTTCTCTTTCTTTAGTTCATTTTTTATTAATGAAGAGCATGGTGACATTATTTGTAATAGCAGAGTAAAGTCGTTACATTGTTTTGCATCTGGAATTTATATATACGTATAAGAAAAATGAATTGACACACGTTCAAAGGGATATTTTCATGTATAGGATCGTGAATTATGATTCTCTAACGATAACTGTGTACTGCTTCAAAGACATTCACAAATATTAATGAAATAACTATTTATATTTGTGGCAATTCAGGACACACTAATTTTACGTATTTTCGCACTCGAGTTCAATGCAAAGATACCTCCACAAATATCGACTGAAAAGTTTTCATCATGTGCAATTCTCCATATATGTTTTCGCCGATTCGTACTACACGTGCCTTTGTTTTTACGAACAAGTATTCTTTGCACATTACATGTAGGAGGAGAGTTGCATCTACATTTCACATTTGGCAGCTCCTACCTGCTTTCAGGAGCGAGAGCTTGTAGGGTAGTAGTTAACGTTAAGGATTGTCAACCTGATGGTTGTAGGTTCAAACCCCTCCGGTGGCAGCAAATTTTCGTAAGTTTTAGACATATCCCATTGTGTTTATTGTCCACACCGTGTAAAACGGAATGATTCAGTTTGGAATTAACGATGGGGGAGGGGAAATATATAATTACAAAATCTCCATTTCAATGAACCGAGAAGTGTATAAAAAGTGGATAATTCTTATAAATATTAAAATTACATTCATGTTTTTAGTGATATAATCGCAGGCAAAATCAAAGATCTTACGTGGAAGATTTTTTCTTGCTCTGTACTCAGCCATGAGGCATTTCGCACCGATCTAATACATTCTCTAATACATTTTAAATGTTATTGAATGTTTCATGTCGATAATTTGATCAATGCATCTATTCTTGACGCCGAAACGATATTTTCTGCAACTACCTCTTCTCCCGTCTCCAGTCCCTTCTGTTCTTCTCTTCTCTTTCTTCATTCACCTTCTTCTCCTCTGCTTTTATCTCATATCGCCTTCCCTACTTTTCTCGCATCTTGTCTCCATCTAACTCTTCTCCACTCATCTTATCTCCTCTCCTCTCTTCGATTTCTCTTCTCCTCTTCTTTTCGTTCTTCTCTCTCTCTCTCTTACTCTACTCTCCACTCCCCTCTTCTCGTCTCCTCCCCTCCTCTACTCTCGTTTTCCTCCTCTCTTCTCTTCTTTGCTCCATTTTCCTCATCTCTCCTCGAATCTTTTTCCTTTCTTCTCACTACTTCTCTTCTCTTCGTCTATCCTCTCTTTCTTCTCACCTCTACTTTTCCTCTTCTCCTTTCGCTTTCTCTGTCATCTTTCGTTTCCTCTCACCTCTTTTCCTTTCTGTGGACTCATCAGGGATGAAATGCTAGAAAACCTATATTTTTTTCTTTCAGAAAGAATTTTGTCATTTGCAATATAATAGTGATATTTTTATACAATAATACTTTTTTTTTGTTTCTTTCGCGTATTTCATAAATATATATTCTGCATGTGGCAACCCTAAAATTGAGCCTAACTCTACACGCAACCCATCAACGCCTTGCGTAAATTGGGTTGCCTAGTTTAAAATTTTAAAATGTCGTTGTCCTAAAACTTTTGAGAAACAGTGTACATTATCACTTTACTTTTTTGGAAATTGTGTACAGCAATACATAAAATGATGGATGAATAGTAATGAGACAGCCTATTGTGCATGGTAGAACTCTTCTCTCCGGTTGGGAAGGAACTTTGAAGCTGTAAGACTTTGGGAGAAATCGTAAAGAGGAGATGTTCCTCAGGTTTGCGTGTTTCAATTCAAATACTACTCGTTTGTCTGAAGATCATTCTCGGAATTAATATTTTACCCTCTCTGTTATTTTGCAGATCCGAGATTGGCTTACGTTAGAGGAAGAAATGTTGCGACAACAAACAGTAACGGTCGGTGATCTGGATGACATTCGGCAAGTCCTCGACAAGCAGAAGGTAAGTCTGCATGCTTCTCTTGTTTGAAGTTTTCATTTTGCAAAATTCCAATGTACTCTATTCCACGCTAAAGGATTTACCAGAAAGGCACATTAGGGCTTCCCCGATGACGTGGTGGTAACGCCATCGCCTTGTAATCAAAAGGCTCCGTGTGTGGTTCGTATCTCACTTTCAACTGTAGGTCCATTCCTGATTAGCTTATCTTTGCATAAAGTGGATTTGAATGAGACTTTTACAGTTAGGCGTGTTAGAATCGAGTTTGATCTCGCTGTTGGTAATCCTAGATGAGCGTCTTCATCCCCCCCTCAATCACCCTTGGCGCACGCTGAGTTACTAGTATCTTTGTCGACACCATAATCTTCGTCTCTTACCACATCTTAGGTTACTGATCTGAATGGTGCCAATACATTAAATGCATCAAATCTATTAATGCATCAGAAACACATTGATGTAGTAAAGTGTGTTTTATGGTTTTTCCAAGAATTAGCTTTACAGTGTGATGCATTTTTTGTATATTTGTAAAGGTAACCCCAAAGTGCATCGTATGAATGTGAGGATGCATGAAGGTACAGCTGGACATAGAAATGACTGTTTTAAGTTCACTTTCTGCACAGGCAGGCTAATCGTGACAGATTACAGATTAATGTTGTATCCGAACTACTACTTGCACACACTGGGTATGACCTTACTTGGTTGGTTAATAGAAAAATACGCTTATATTTCAATACAGAACAGCGATAGGCAGAGGATTTTCGTTTGATTTCTGGTGATAAAAGTATTTTTTTATATATAGCTTTAATATTTTCAGAGACCTCTCATACTTTTCAGCCAAGCACCCTCCTCCCTCGAATTATTGGAATATCGTATTTTTCTGGTTGAAAGTCTCGTGTTTGTTGTAGAGGGTTTCAATATCCCTCCTTCTCTCGCTGTACTTTTTCCTGAATCACTCTCCAGCCCTCCATAGCGTACCAAAAGTTGGCAAAATGCATTTTCGATAACCGGAAGCAATGATTTCCGATGAACTCTTGGCAACATTTTTTCATTTGAAACTCATTTTTGCACTGCGTGAAGCATGGAAGGAAAAAACGGTGCTTTGGTTCGAAATCTGTTGACTGTATATTACCCAAAAACACCACAGAAAGTATAATTAAAGCGATATAGATGAATTGGTGTAAGGGTGTTTGCAATATCCATTCGCTATCCCGTTTTTTCACCTGATTCTTTGAATTACATCCGTTGTAAGGGGGCGAACTTCTGAAAAGGCAGTCAAATGTCAAGTAGTACACCCCTGGAACTGCATGATTACAGCCCAGAAGCCTGACCCAACAACCTCTCTACTCCTCTGTGTGGGGTGTATATTCTGCGTATTGTCCACGTGTACTTGCATTTTTCTTGCATGTAAGCACCATTAATGTCCCGCACCGTGGCCGTGCGTCATGCTTTGGGCTCCGACTACGGGACGCACGCTGGTTCGAGTCTCCTGGGGGCAAGCTTAACAATTTTTCTCCTGAGATTTCGGCCTGCGTATTGGACCGGTGAACACCCACCATCGTGAGGAACTTGGGGAGCTACGAATGAGTAGCGTAACCCGGTCGTGGAAACCTCCAACGACTGGGGGTTCGTCGTGCTGACCACACGTCACCGCGTAACTGGTTGTATGATTTCCAACCCCGGCAGTCGGTATAGGCCCTGGCCCTCACGGGCTGTTGCGCCATGGGTTATTATTGTTATAAAGTACTATTAATCGTTAAGATTTGCCGTAACTGGCACAGAATCGAGATATTACTATGCAATCGATAACGTGTGATTTTACTACGCAACTGAAATGAGGTCAATAATTTGGGTTTATGATAAATTATTGCAAAATTGACGTGTCTAATTTGGCATTAATTGGACAGAATTTTGGCGTACACGCAGTGTGCAATGCAATACATACGCGCCATTATGTATGCTGCTCATTGTTATGCCACTTTCCTACCTTTTAAAGGTAACTGCGTAGAAGAGAATAAAAGTAAGATATATTTTTCGGAATGGGCTGGAATTATAAAGGTGGATACATAGTTGCGTTCTAAGAGGACAGAATACACAATATAATATTTCTTAATTGCCTTCGTTTTAACGTTGCAGTTACTACCCCCGTTCTTTACTGCTTTCATTTTTACAACATTTCTTAGGAGGCGTAAGCCCATCAGCCCCCCTCTTTTATGTACGCCAGTGAGGATGAATGATGCAACAATTTCGCTCACCTAGCCACCACGAATAATATAATATAATTGGCTGACAATTATAGTAAAGGATAAAACGTGACCGTCTTTTTCGCAATCCATGAAAGTGTGGGCGGAGTATTGTGATGATCACACCACGCTCACTCTTGTACGGACAATACCAAGTACTTTCAAGGTGCTTGTTTAATATCAATAAAGGTTGTACGTATTTATGATTAGTAGAATATCTGTCAAGGGATAAAAGTCTGGATTCGACCATAAGGGGAAAGTTTGTTGCACTGGAGACATTTCATTCTTTAGCCTCTTTTGTGGAAATTCTTTCTGGATTTTAATTATGGTTCTTTCTTGAACAACGATCAACCATACTTGTGAGTTTGACCCGCCAGCTATCATAAGAATGCTAGAAATAAATTCTTAAAGGGTGGGGAAAAGAAAGTCCTCTACCCCCTTTTCAAGAGAACAACAAAGCTAGAAAGTTGGTCTCTCTCTGAACTTTTGACTTGTTAATTGGGCTGGAATTACAGGATAATTCTTTTTTTTTTAAAACTGAAAGATTCGTCAATTTGGCTGGAAGAAATATCTCAAAGGTTGCAAAAAAAATCCTTCTGTGACGCACTAAGTCGATTTCTTTCATCTAAAGGTCTGGTTTAATTAAAGAGAAATGCCTTAGCGAAATTAAAATCCCCCGTCCCCCTCCTCCTCAGTATCATTCTGGGCTACAGAAAGAGAAGATGCCGACAGTACGTTAGACGTGTTAAGTAAATTTTATCTCACTTGAGAATTGGACATTGTTGCGGTATGAAAGAAATATTTGCCAGTATGAAACAATTTGTGGGTATGCACACCGGCGCCGGTATCCATATTGATTTCGGTAATTGTCCGCCGCTTTTCTTCCTTTCTACATTAATCGCGACGAAATACAATAGAATTGTGCGAGAAACACCTGGGAATCAAACCTAGGACCTCGGCTACGCGGGACATTATGCTAACCATATCGCCATATAGGGCGGCTGGTACCTGAAGATCGTTTCTTAAAATTATTTACAGAAATCTGTTTGCGTGGTCTAGAGGTTAGCGTAACGTGTTAATTCCGCTCTAGTAAGGAATAGTATGAGTAATAATTCCCGCAGTTTCGTATATTTTTAACATTTGTCTTCAATTTAGCATGAACTATTTATTTTTTTGGAAAATAACTTGTAGAATTTATATACGCTTAAATCTACGGTGTATGCTATCTTAACAATTTCGTGTTTGATTCAGAGGAAGTAGCATAATTACACTTAATTCATGTGTCCTGGGCATATTAACTTCGGTTCCCATAATTGTATTGCAGCAGACTGTCTCCGTATGTCGTAATCTTTCTTTAGCCAAGATTATTCACTACAATTTAATATTTTTGTTCAGATTTAAATATTTTGTAACATATTAACTATTAGCAATACTTTTTCTTATGCCACTAGACCTGTCATCTATTGTTCATTCTATGAACTATGAGTTCCTCAGAACAACGTTGTGTAGGAACGAAATTACGTGTGAACAAAGCCGAGCATGAATGCTCTTTCTCACCTTTAAGTGTTAAATCTCTTTGACATATATTCGTTGATATTCTTATCTAATCTCAATTGCATCCCGAATCTTTCACAAGATAAAAAAAATGGGGTTGCGATGTTGAAAATAAAGAAAACACGAAACACACATGCATACTTTACTTACTACATAAAAATAAAGCAATCAAGTTTTAATAGACTTCTGCGAAAATATGCTAAAGAAACTAGAGAATACTACTGACTTGCTCCATTTTTGCGTGGTGGTTTCACCACAACCACCTTATGTTTTGTAAGCTTGTTGAAGGTAGGCCAATGACTTACATTGCATCTTACAAAAGAAGAAACAATCCTTAACAATAATTCTGGCGCGGGTGATCCTTGTAAGGACTTCCCTCAGTACAGAAAAGTAAATTCGATTAGGATCAATGACTTGCCTGTTGTAAACTGTAAGAGCAGTCTCACTTGAGTACCTAAAATTATATGGTAAATTTGACTATGTGGTTTTAATAAGCCATAACGTAACATGACACTACAAGAGTTAATGGTGTTTTTGGTTGAAAACATCGTTTTTGAAAACTGGTGCGGAAACACCCCTACGCTCCCCCGTGGCGCCGCTCCTGGCCATCTAACAGTTATAAATATCATATCTAACCTCAGAAACTTGAAAGTTTACAGCAGTTATGGTTGCTATAATATTTGGGACTCCTAAATTACGCAATATATTCTTAAAATTTTTATTTTAAGCTTTTGTTCCAATATATGCCGCAATATTACTGGGAGTTTAGTTTCCTATAGCCTTCTTTAATTTTTTTCTCGGCAAGCGTTTTGAAGGTAATTCTACGGGATATTTTGAACGGTGTCAGTGGCGGCGATTGGGTGGGGGGCGAGGGGGGCAGTTGCCGTCCCCACTTCTCGCCACTTTTCCCCTCGCAGTATGCTAAACCTTATCTACAAAGGGAAATATACTGTCTTTGCTCCCCCCAGTTTTGGCACCTTTGCCCTTCCGGTTTTGGAACCCAATCGCCGCCACTGAACGGTGTATATATGTTTTTGTGTTGTACTTCTTGAGAAGGTTTAAAGAACACTGTTAAGGACTCAGGTTATATTATAAAGGAACATCAGATGAGAGGATAGAAATTGTAAGATATATTACTATCTACGAGAAGAAAAACACCCCGCCCTCACGCAATCATTGGGCACGCCACTGTTTTAGAGCTAGATACTTTTTTTTTTAGAAGTTTACGTTACCGTTTCATTTTTTCAGAGATCGTTAGAGGGAAGATGCAGTTTTCACTAGCGATCTCGTGCGAGATCATAACTTCTGCTTCGTGCCTCAACTTATTACTTTCTTCTGTTCATTCAGCGTCCTATTATTTCTAAATCTTGTGGCTTTTTGCTTTAAAATGTAGCATCGAGAGTGCGAGTTATGTTTTGGTTAATCCATCTTGCTTTCATTTGTCAGCAGCAACCTTTCCCGAACGCTTCCGACATCTGGCGGTACGCACCCGAACTAAGTGCTGCGTGTCTGGAAGATTGTGCGCAGATCGCCAGAGACGTACAGGCGGGTTTGCTCGAACTTCAGGTCTGTACCACAGGTTGTTGCCTTCTGCTTCCTCACACAGATTAATCACATAGCATCTTCGGATGTGGTAATTAGGGAAAAAAGAAAAAAAATGCTTGCATGCTTTGGATTCTGGTCCCAATGGTTATCTCTTCTCTCTCTCTCTCTCTGTCGCATTTATTCACTTTTTCCGCTTCTTCTTATGTCGTTGGATTCTCTAATCTGTTCGAGCTACATACACGTAACTTTATTCGCACTGCACCTACTTCCTTCAGAAGTATGTTTAAAGGTTGTGGTGTGGTTTTATGCTGGCGCGATTTTCGGTTTTTTACCAGATGTGAGAAGTGTTGCCAAATTTCTAAAAATGGTTGCAATTAATTCATCTTAATTCATATAGGTATCCATATACATGCTCAAATTTCCTTCAAACTGCACTTGATACAAGTCTGAAGAGATGTAATTCGTTCTCGTTAGATGGCGATAAATGAAACGTATAAATCTCAAATGATTTTCACGAGCTAGAACGTTGAAGAAGACTGTGAATTTATTGAAAGTATTGACGTTGTTAACTATGAAATTATATGTTCGGAAAGGAAGTAAGAGGGTGTAAGAATTAATTAAGATGTGAAAATATTTACATGTAAAGAACTGACTGATGAATTGTGATTCGTAGATAAGTAGTATGACTTGCACTTGACCCTAACAACGAAGAGCTATTAACATTGAAGGCGATTTTAGAAAAAGAAACGTGGGTTGTATTTAGTTACTCGGAAAAATTATTTCCACTAGAATTAACTTAAGTGTCTAGTTAAATTCGATTCTGCTATGCTATTTTACGTCGATTTTCTGCCACTTTTGGATGATAGCGACGTTGAACCTACTTGGATGATTGCGACGATGAACCTACCGTTGGGAGATGTAACTAGAGGTACTTACTAAACTGATCAATAGAGTTGTTTTTTAAATAACATTGCTGTGGGTTGAATTGTAATTGCCCAAAAACAAAGCATGTGTCAAAAATAACATCTTTGAAAAAATACCCGCATTGTTTACTCATTTTCTGAGATGTAATCGTCTGTCTTCTGAGGTAGCCTGCCCCACCTCCGTGGTGGAATGGTTAGCACATCGCGCTACGACGCCAAAGGTCTCGGGTACGAATCCCGGCCTGGACATGGGTGTTTTTTTGTGTATCTTCATCAGTTTTATCATATCATCACTAATCTTGTGATTGGCCAAAAAAAGTGGCAGAGAAGCGAAGTAAAATTAATCAAATCAATCAATCAACCCTTCAATAGTATGTTCTAATCTCTTATAGCCCTTGAAAGTGTATCCTCATTGTGATTGTCTACTAGACTACTACTACTACTACTACTAGACTAATAGGTAGATGCTTTAGGAAGAGAGAAAAAAGTTTACCAACGCCTTTGTTTCATTTCTCTCCATCTATTTAAAATAAAAAAAAAGTTGTTGAAAAGATTCTCTCGGGTTATCGACAAGGTGAGTTGTGTAATGGATTGGAATCTTTTCCACAACTCACCTCGTCGATAACCCGAGAGAATCGTTTCATCATTCGTCGTCAGGAAATCCTCAATACTTACTTTAAAAATTTGTTACCTGAGAGCGGAAATATGGTTGGCAATAATATTATTTCTATTGGAGCACAGTGTACTCCCTTCCCCTCCAAAGATGGCGCATCTATGCCTACAAGGAATATTTTGAGTTTGGGGTGTGCTCAAGCGAAACTAAACACGAAACCATTTTCATCACAAATATACAAACCATATATTCTACATCAAGGAATCTTGAATTTGTTTCCGTTCATATACAATTTTATCATCATAACACGCTTTCCTGTGTATCCTTTTTTTATGTATTTTATGTGGGGTCAATTTTTTTTCGAGCGGTTACTAGAAAATTTTATGGTGTAGTTGCACGACACTAAATATCATACAAATAAATACAGATTTGGGATAATATTATTTATTTATCGATTTTTCCTTTCTTGCTTTGGTGGGAGTAGGTGGGGATCGACTGGTGGTGTTCGCCCCCCTCCGTCAACCCCCTCTTCTGCCCTCAATTTTTGAACACTGTATACTTTAGCATCCATCAAATGCATCGTTTGTAACGACGAAGGACGAACGTACCTACTTGTCAGGGAATATATGAATCGGTTAAATTAATGTTTCACTTATTTTTTTAAATTTTTTTTTAGAAAATTAAATCTCGTTCAAAGTGGAGAAGAAATTATATTTGAGCACTTCAAGATCAATCCGTAGGGCGAGATAGTAGAAAATGAAATAAAGAGGAGAAAGAAGGGAATACAGAGTAAAAGTATAAGAAAAGGAAAGAAACAGTGAGAGATTGAGGGAGATGAAATGCAAGAGACAGTGAGAGATTGATAGAGAAGCGTGGAATGAGACCAGTGACGTGCCCAGGATTTTCCAAAGGGAGGGGTTATATATACTTTTTCTTGGTATTCAGCCCTCATTTTTCATATTTTCCTACCGTTGACGTTCTTTTTTTTAGGAATACTGGGCGAAAGGAGGCGGGTTATAACCCCCATCAACCCCCTCTTGGGCACGCCACTGAATGAGACAAAGTGATTGTCAACATAGGAAGGAAAGTGAGAGTTCGATTGAGTTCAGTAGTGTGAGAAGAAGAAACAGAGAGCGAGAGGAAAGGAGAGATACGAAGAGAGGGGAAAAAGAGATTGAGAGGTTGCATTTAGGCAGTAGCGTACTCGGAATTTTTTTCTGGGGGTGCTGGAATTATAAAGGTGGATGTTAGGCAGCTGCATTCTACTAGGGGTGGGGGGATACACCATAAAATATTCCGTAATGACCATTTTTAACCTTCGGTTTGAAAGTTGTTCGAGGTCAAAAATGTTAATTGGGTAGCCATTTGAAACGGCGGAGATTGTCCTCGTATTTACCACTTTGGTTTACTCAAGTTCTTACTCCTTTCATTCGATAAATCTTTCATTTTTCTAATTTCGGAGGGGGTTGTAGCCCTATCAGCACCCCCTGTGTACGTCAGCGCCTTTAGGGTTTGGGGAGAAGGGTTAGCAGAGGATATAGAAAAGAAATACAAAGCAATAGGAATATGAAAATATAGAAATGAATGTAACAGAAAAAGCTACAGTTTTATCGCGGAGAGCTTTCAGAGATAGAGAAAGAGGGAGACAGAAAGAGAGAAATATAGAAGCAGAGGAAGACAAAAAGAGAGAGAGAGAGAGATAGAAAAAGAGGGAGACAGAAAGAGAGAGAGATAGAAAAAGCGGGAGACAGAAAGAGAGAAATATAGAGAAAGAGGGAGACAGAAAGAGAGAGAAATATAGAAGAAGAGGGAGACAGAAGGAGAGAGAAATATAGAAGAAGAGGGATACAGAGAGAAAGAGAAAGATAGAAAGAGAAATATAGAAGAATTGGGAGACAGAGAGAAAGAGAAAGATAAAGAGAGAAAGAGGAAGATAGAAAAGGAGGGAGATAGAAAGAGAGAGATAGAAAAAGAGAGAAATATAGAGAAAGAGGGAGACAGAAAGAGAGAGAAACATGAAGATAGAGAGAGAGAGAGATTGAAAAAGAGGGAAATAGAAAGATAGAAAAGAGGGAGACAGAAAGATAGTTAGGTAAGGAGAGAGAGAGATAGAAAAATAGGAAGATAGAAAAGAGGGAGTAAGAGAGAGAGAAAGAGAGAAAGGAAGAATGTCTGTGACAAGATAAGATGTTTAGTGTGTGAAAGGGGAGAGAGAGAGAGAGAGAGAGAGAGAGAGAGAGAGAGAGAGAAAGTAGTTTGTCTATTTCCCGCGGAAGTCGCTTCGCCGTCATTTTTTGCCTTTGCATCTATTCTTAGATGGTTCAGCGCAGGAGGAGAGGCAAGAAGGAAAAAATGTCTCGTGCCGGCTCTACGTTACGTGTGTTCCCCTCTGTCGGCAGTTCTCCGAACTTGACCTCTCGCTCTGATCAGGGCCTCAGGTGTGTCGTGATGGCGGGGCACTGGTTCTCCAGTCTTCCCCCGCCAGCGAATTGAAAATCAATACGGCGAGTTCATGGTCGGCCGTTCGCGCGGCATTTTGCCGGCGGAAGTTTGGCAACGTCGCTTAAAGGCGCGTGCTCGGCTGAGTAGCACGGGGTTACGTTTTCCACTACTCTGGCTCTTACCGGAAACGCTTTCCATTGAGAAGAGGATTTTTTCCTTTTCCTTTTTGACGCAATAACTCTTTCTTTTTTTGGATTTGTCGTTGACGTGTAACCCACGTGTAGGCTACCGGTCTCATCGTGAGATATCATAAACCGCTCAATTGTGATATAAGGTTCATACTTTTGAACGTACCTTTTCTTATCAGGATACAAGTCGTATAATCTTCTTTCTCTCTCTTCTTTTCTTCTCTCTACCTCTCAATTTTCTTCCGGTTTCTTACGTCGTTCAGCCTTCTTGCTTTCATTTTTCTCTTTACCTTTGTCCTTTTCTCCTTCCAGTCAAAACTTTTCCCTCTCTCTTTCCTTGCTAGCTTTCAGCTCTTATCTTCTCGTCTCCCTCATCCATTTTCTTCCCGCCTTTTCCACTTTCTCTCTCTAGCTCTTTTTTATCTTTACCTCTGTTATCCCCTTATTTTATTCCTGAGTTTCTTCTTTCCTATTTTCTTGATCTTTTCTTCATCCATTCGCCGCCTTCTCCCTTATTTCTCTTCTCGCGTCTCTTCATATCTATTTTCTCATTTTCCAATTCATTTTCCTATCTTATTTTCCAATTCACCAATTCTTCGACATTCCTATTTCAGTAGCGCTCTCTTTCTTATTTCTCTCCCTTTGAATCTGTTTCTCTCTCTTTCGTTTTCTCCCTTCTTCTCTTTTTTGTTCCTCTTTCTCTTTCCTTGTATCTCTCTCTATTCTTTGTATCTTTATCTCCATCTGTACATAATTTGTTACAAATTTAATATTGTAAAACACAGACCTTTCCATTTTAAGGTGGATTATTTAAAAACCTTCAACTGAAAGCTATTCGCGATAAACAAACCCTGATCAACAAGTTTTCCCAAGAAAAGTCTGTAAACAGGATGCACCTCATCTCTGCACTTGAAAAGACCTGTGACATGATTGATGTACGATTGGTAACCAACATTCACCAAAAACATTGAGGTTTGGACCAACCTACACGCGGTTTCGCAGCGAATAACAATGCCAGAACGCGTCTTCCCAACATTCCAGTAACTGGAAAACATGCTGGAGACACACAGACTCCACACACATATACACAGTGGGCAGGGGAAATGAAAATGTTCTCTCCGCATACTTCAGACTACGAAATTTACGCGGATTAATTTTAGCGCTTTTGGCGGAAACTGGTTCTTACTCGCTCGAATATCCTCTTCTCAGTTGCTGTCACGCAACAGAGATGCCAACCCTAACGTAATTCTACAATTTTTGGTTCCGAACTTCGCCTGTTGATGGCAAAATGCAATATGCAGTCGTGAGATCCTTTTTTGAAGCTGTCATTTTTCGACACGCGGCAGCAAATATGAACAATAGATTTTGACTGCATATTTATTATCCGAGCCTGTTTCTCATCTTAATAAGACTGCGGGTAAGTGAAAGATTTTAATTCGTTTTGCGCATGACGTAATGTGAGTATAAAGTGCTTGTGCGAACTTGCCAAAGACTAGCACAACAACAGTGTTGCAGTAAGTAGTATCAAATGTCAAAGAAAAAGCAGTTACATCAAGACATGCACTGCACATCATGATAATTGCAAGTATTAGTTTAAGAAACTGTAAATGTATTCATAGGCATGACAAAAATATCGGAACGAACGTTTTTTTACTCAAATTCCTATGTTCACTTGTAATAGTTTGATATATACGTTGTGCAACACTATTGCATAGTTTTACGTACCTGTTTTATGGATACGGAAAGATTACGCCAAGATTGTGGCATAAGACCGCAAATTGATCCTCCTTCTCTCAACCAAGACGAAGTCGTGGTACAGGAACCAGTCTGCTCACCAGACCTGGCCCTCTCCTCCCCCTGGACACTATTTATCCAAGGCCAGGATGAAAAATTATTCAACAGACTGAATTTGAAATTTGATGAATGCTCTCTTTTCGCACCAATAAGGCCCTTATTGCGAATGCAATTGCACTTTTGCTCGACATTGATGTCAAAGTGCATAGGACGGTTATGCAATACCGTCTTACATATTATGAGTCTTTCATATTCCTCTATGTAACATCTTGGATGATTATAATGGAGAATGCTGCTGGAGTCGTTCGACTTCTACTTTGAATCGTACAGTCAACCCTTTCCAGAACCCACCTGGTCGATTGAATCAAATGTTTCCTAAACTCATGTGGCCAACTGTATCAAGCCTTTTCCAATTGACGTGGACGATTATATCAAACTATCAAACTCATCTGGTCAATCCCCCCCCCCCCCCGAACTTACATGGTCAACCGTTTTAAGAATTTCCAAAAGTACCCTGATGGATTGCATAAAGTTTTGTTTTTTACCCTCAACTCACCTTGTGGGTTGTATACTCCCCCCAGAATTCCAGTGATCGATCCTGTGCGAATCTTTGCTTTATTCGTTGCCAAACGAATCTCTCAAAGTTTTCATAGGAGGCATAAAAAATCGTAATATAGCTGCAATTTTAGTTTGAGAGTTCGGTGTCAGAAGGCTTGTCTCCCTGCTACCACATAACATGTCTATGTGCGTTTTCAGAGTTTGTGTCAATACCTAACACTGCGTACTGCCGACACCACTTTTCCGTGCTGGGAGGTTGGCAACACTGCCCTGTAATGGCGACGAGATTGGGAGAGTGGCGAGAATTTGGGCATTTCGCATATCCCATCCGTTGCAAGAGCGTTTCCATTTGCATCTGGCCACACCGCGCCGTGTGAGTTGTGCATTTAATACACATAACTCGGCTGAATCTTCATTCCTCGTGTACCAGCCTCCTGTAGCACCACTTGGAAACCCATCGTCTCCCGTTTGCAGAGGAAATTTTTAATTTCCAACCGAATTAATTTCGGTTCCTCTCTCGCTCTCTCTGTCTCTCTCCGTGCACGAAAAGGAGGAGCGCAATCAGCAAGAAATTAGATTTAAAAGGACCAGATCCTTATACCTCGGCTCCTGTCATAGAGTTTGAAAAATGAAGGAGTTATATTACATTCTTCCGCGTTTTCTTTAAAAACCACCGTCTCCTTTTTCAGCCCTCTTCTTCTTCTCCTAACCCTTTCATTCGTTTCGAGATGAGGGAGAGAGAATTTTGTGCACTTCGGTATTTTCATCTTTTGTGGAAAAGCGTTATTAATGACTTGCGATAGTTATAATCAGACTTTGAAATGTATTTTTGGAACCAGGCAGATGTTTCATTGAATTGTGTGCTTGGAAAGGTAATATAGGATACTTCGGGACATAATTTGAATCAGGAGTATGTCTCTCTCTTGTAGGATAGTCTTCGCAGTTGCTATCTCGAAATGCAAATCTCCATCTAGTAGATAGTCTGATCACCTGAACGACAGTCAATTTTTTTTAAAGGGGAGGAAACCCCAAAATATGCCATCCTCCACCCGCATACTTTCGGAGCTATGCGCTTGTGCCCTGATACCTGAAAATTAACCCACGGCATCAGTTCCGCTAATTTTTTTTTACGGATTCCCTCGCTTTACTTTGATTTATCCTTTATTTTCCTTTTCTTTGTTTCACTGTGGCATTGGTATCAATGACCCAGTGTGAAGAACCAAATGTTTTCGGTTTTCCTGAACAAAGTTTGTTTTACAGTATTAGATGTGTACTAAATATTATTGTCCCTCCAAAGAATATCCCCGCTTACCCCCACAAAAAAACTCAAAAAAGGAAACAATACTGCAAAATTACTAATAGGCTAGGAACAGCTATAGATTGGCAAAATATGCAAATTAAAAAGAATGTAAAACTAACTCCTATTGTATTTAGAATCCTATTCAAGGCATTAACAAAACATGACTTTCCGTTAATCTCTGATCCCCGATCAAATGCACTACTACTGTGTGATGATAGTCATCAAATATTACTACATGATCGTGTCTGCTATCTTCATGAGGAAAAGTTAATGTTTCAGAGGGAGAAGTAGAGGATTTCTTATTGATTTTCCTCCATCGTCCGTATTTATACAGTAAAGTGGCTTGAACAGAAGTTATTTGCTTCTTTCGTAAGTCACGAAGAGGCTACGATCGAGCCACGATCTGTGGGAATCTATAGTCGTTCCTGCCATCTGTTGGCGGTGGTGGGAACTAATTCTTCGTGTTGGGGTACCTTAAAGTGTTTTTTATTGGGAAACTCCATTCGGAACTTTATTGTCCACTTGCCCTTGAGTTTGGGAAGGGCACGTGTTGTATAACTCACATTGTACTTTAAAAAATACGTTGCGTGGCTTCCAATAAGGGAAGGTGGATTCAAATTTCATCCGCACACCTCAGAAACGTATCAATGGTTACGACTGCACTGATTCAAGAAAATAATTTTATTATTTAGATTGGGATCGGTGAATTTTAAGGTACTTATACCTCCACAACTGTCCATGCTTTATTTTATTGTCTTTTTCTTCAGTTCTTTCAGGCAAATTCTGAGGTGACGTATTTCCTTTAGGTGGTATTTCAGTAATATTTTTCACGTGTCTCTTTCTTCTGCTATTACGCTCCAAGTGTGCTTCTGTGGGTAAGTATTTCAATGTTGTTGCGTAAACAGTGGAGAGATGCTTTTAATGTAAATGATGTCACAATCAAAGGATCATACTAATGCAGTAAATCCAATAAGAGGCAGGGTTACCAGTGGTCATATTTTTTTCCTTCAAATTACCGTTTCGCGAGTATCATTATACTACTTCCATGGAAGGTTACATCTTGTGTAACAAGAAGTTGCGGCCAAGTAACACAGATAACACACTTCACGATTATCTTCTTTTCTGTGAGTTGTTAGCCGCCAGTACACAAAGACAAAATACAATGTGATCTTTGTTATCATGGCCACGTCTGAATGTCTCGGCTAATTGAACATATTTGCGGAATTCTCCGCCCTCCACAAAAGATTAAATAGAAAATCACAGCTATAAAATCATCATCACGAAACTTGCTTCTAGTCCAAACTGGTATCCAATATAATCGGATGGATCGAGCAACATGACAATTTTGAAGCAAAATTTTCAGAAATAACTGAGCCTTGTGGTTGCATTTTGAATTTACCTAAGACGTAATGTTGGTCCACGCAGTTTATTTGACTTCAACGTAATTCAACAACAGTTAATCACAAACTACAGTACGTGGTACCGCTATACGACTCCCCATAGCTCTCTGTTGAAAAACTGACCTACAGGACCCTGTGAAGAAACACCGCGCATAACTATAAAGAAAGAGATATAGCAAGTGAGTGAATCAGTGCGCGCTGCTACAAACGACTGATAGCTGCAGCCACGTTTTCTCCTCTCCATGCACTCACTTCCTCTCATGCGTTCATTAGTCGAGTGAATTGTTTTCTTTCGCTTGTCCCACGTACTCTTGGGGCAGAGTATAGAAACACAAATATCACGTGTTGTATTGGCATAATACTTTAATTGTTCTGGAGATCATGGAAATATGTTTTGGTAGATGAGAAGATTGAATTACAAAATATTTGCACTGACAATACACTTAAATTTTAATGGTCGAGAGTTTGTCCTTTTTGTTCATAGATGGTAGCAGAGTGATATATTTCCTACATCTTGGAAAATATAATAAACTGAAAGCTTATATTGCTCTGTGTATTCATGTGTTATCTTGGACTTATTGTGTTCTATATTTAAGAAATGCCATTACATACATATTTTTAGTAAATATATAAGGAGTTTCACAATCATTGTTCTTCTTGAGTAAGAAATCCGTCCTCGCACTTTAATATCGTCATATGATTGTGCGTTTACACCGTATCGTGCATCCAGGTATAATTTTCGTGTTTGTTGCGGAGTTAATGTCCATATGCAAATTGTGAGATTCTTGGGAGCCCTACAAAAGGCATTTTCAAATTTATTTGTTTTTTTCAGATAATATACACGTTGAAGTGCAGCACTCGGTAGTTTTCTTACTATTTTACCCGCCAATTGAACTTAGCGTCCGTCTTAATCGGTAGCACGCAAATGTTTCCTAAATTGTCAGGATACAGGAATATACTTGTTGATATCGGCACAGCCTGTGCGATTTTTTTTGCTTTGAGGGCATGTCATTCATTGCTAGATTCAGGTGTCAGTAGGAAATACACGTTCATTATTAGTATTACCTTATTTTTACTAACAATAAGTAGAACAAAACGTCATAATAACTAAAGAATAAATTATTCATTTCCTGTCACAAATATCTGTATCTGTCGTTCATTGTTCCACCGTTTACATATATTGCATTGTTTTATTTTTCGCGAATTGTTATTGCATTTTGCAAAACGTCTATTAAAATTTTCTTGTGTTACAATAAATTTTATAGCTTTATAAAACCGGTAATACTTCTTGAATCTTCTTGTGCAAGTATTTGATGTGAGAGATGAGATTGAGGTAATGAGACTTTTCGACACGATGCAAACATACATTTCTTCCAACATATAATTTGTTAATATAATACACTGGGATCATAGTATCAGATGTACCGAGGCCGATTGTGCTGGTGATGACTTATTCTTGCTTCATGAAGAAATTATAATTGAAATATATGTGTAAGGTTGTGGGGGGTAAAATCTTCCCTGCCATTGGAGGGAGACATATAGCCCTAGCATCCCTCATGGTAATTCTTACCCTGGGCGTAGATATGCGTTTTACAACCCCAACAAGTATGATTGGTATAGTTATACGTTTAGGGATGTTTTCAAGCAGACACCCCTTTCCCTCCAAACCAATTTCACTGCTTCCAGTTTTTTCATCGACTTTACCTCATTGCATCCCTTTGCTCTCTGGAAATCCCCCTTTCTTCCCTTCCGCTCCTAGGGAGTTTAGGTCACGTGACTGGCGTCCCCTTCCCCCCTCGCTCCCCCCGGTGCCTGCGTCGCCGTCTCTCAGCGTCCCGATGGCAGTCTGGACGGGAGAACAGCGTGGATACGAACGCCGCCACGCACTCGGTGGAGGACGGTGTCACGTGTCGGCGTGCGTAGTGTTGGTGCTCCGAGTTTCTTGTTGGTGGCGTGTGGTGGCGCTCGCTCTCTTGCTTTGTCAAGTAGTGGTGGCCGAAGATGTGGCATCCCAGTGGAACCTTGCAGCATCGTTTTAACGTAAGCATTTAAGATTTAACTTCACCTTTCCTTGCCCTCAAATCACCCTCTTTTCTGTGTGTGTGTGATGACCCTTCTATTCCTAAAACTGACTGTAATATCTCTGTTTAGTCTAAACTTTCCTCGAAGCCCACTAACTAATCTGTAAAAAAAAGTTTTAATAGTCATAATTTTGATAAACTGCGTGTGTGTGTGTGTGGTTGTATTTTCAGCACGGTCAGTTTCTACCATGCACGAGCATTTATATGTAAAATCCCCAGTTGTACGCACCATTTCTCTCTGAAGTAATTGTTTTTACGGAGTTTATAGTATGAAATGCCATTTCAATGACATTTTCAACACTTGTAATGGGGAATTAAGCACTTTCAACATACAAGTATTCGGGATTTCCCAACTGTTCGGAATCCGAAAGATCAGTAAATGATTTCTTGGAATAAATATTGCCGCCTTCTGTGGAGTGGTTACCGCATAAGTCGACAGGGGTACCACATTCGAATCCCGGCCTTGGCATGGGTGTTCTTTGTCGAGTGTCCCTCATCACCCATCCTCATCGTCGCGATCAGACAAAAGTGGCAGAAAGGCGACGCTAAATGACAAGAAAATCAAATCGTATCAGATCTGAATAGATAATGAGACAGATCGCCCCCCCCCCCCGAAACCAGTATCGAATTTTCGGGAAGTACACATGCGCAGCGATTTGATAAAAAAACTGAAGTGTGTGATTATTAGAGATCGCATTTTAAAGGGAAGTATTTTTTAAACACGGATCATGCAATAAATAACAATAGTGTTGATAACTATCTTCCAACAACAAGATTACATGGTTATGACTTTCCTTTTTTTCACGTTTTTCAGCCCATGTATTCTTTTTTCTCTTTTTTAAAACATTTTCTTTTCTGGTCCCTTTATTGACTAGTTCTTCAGCCTACATTCCCTTTTTAAAAAAACATCGTCCTTGGTCCCTTGATTAACAAGATATCAAATATTTTGTACGACTGTATTTTCCCTAACCAAAACATTCAACAATTGTCTATTTGGTGCAGCTTAGAGGAAAGATAGAACAAGCGCCTTCTGCCTTACCTTCCCTCTATGAGTGTTGGTAATATCTAGCACGTTGCAGCGATTGTTGAAACAATGCGATCTGGGCTTACGCAGCAACAAACGCACTGTAAGCGGCACGCCTGTTGGGTTTAAAATGTACTTATCTGCTAGATTTAGACTTTTATTGTGAAGTTTTTTAAAATAGTTTTAACTTAATTGTGTGACAGTGACAACAGTATTGAGTGTCAGTGAAATAGCAAAGCCAGGTACAAGTGGCAGCAAGTTATGGAATGCGGTAAGCTGTTGCAAGGAAGATTAAATCGAAACGGATGGTAAAATTACACTGAGGAACAATAAATTTGCCGCGACCAGAAAACAACCTATTTCTATGTTTTTTGACTTGCTGAACACGAAAATGATGTTCTTTTTTCTCCACCACGTCTAGTTTTTGAAAAAACACGAAATTGAAGTAAATGTGACAAAGCTTTTTTTCCCCATATGATATACAAGGATTCTTCAGGAGATCACGTGTGGCTGTTTTTCCTGCGTAATATGAAGAAAGCATTGTAACGACAACAAAAGGGCAAACATTGTTTTTTATTTTGTTACCCAATATTATGATAAGAGTAGAGAAAAGTCTTTGTTAAAGAGGCAAGGTGACGTATTCTACTGTGTCTTTATCAGTTGCGTTCTGTTCGCTGGAAGTGTAGGTTGTGTGCTTCATCGCAATTGTTTTGTGTATTATTTGAAAATAGTGCAGTGATACCTCGTAAGTGTGTAAATTCACCCAATCTGTTTTACTATGTGTGCAGTGAGTTCACGACAAAATCCCAACGAAACTCAATTACACCAATAGTGAAGAAAGCTTACGAGCTATATTTCGGATGCAATAGATGCTCGCGATATTTACGAGGGTGGTTACATGGTGCCCATCTATCCATTCTCTTCGTTGTTCCCTTGGTATGGCGCGAACCTCAAGATCACGTTACTGAGTGTTACTTCTGTTTAACTAATGTAACGCGATTTTCAAGAAAATCCAAAAAATCCTACAGTATCCAAATTTACCTTCTGCGATAAAACCAGTGCAACATGATAAGACATTACCTGTTCCAAAGCCACCATTGGAATGGTCTTTGGAAGAGGAAACAAACTTCCTCACATGAACCGATATCTTCTCTCGGACATGATCCTGACTTTCAAGAGTCACGGAAGACACGGCATCTTATCACCCAGCCGGAATTAAATAATTTAATACGTGATTTGAACCTTACATAGAAAGAAGCGGAACTGCTGGGTTCAAGACTGCAAAGGTGGAACCTGCTGGAACCAGGGACAAGTATTACATTCAGGAAACGTCAACTAAAATTTTCTTCCTTTTTTTCTATGAATGGGTCCCTGGTATACTGCAACAATGTCACTGGATTAATACAGGAGTTAGGAGAAAACTATAAATCAGGCGAATGGAGGTTGTTCATCAATGCGTCAAAAACTAACTTCAAGGCGGTCCTTCTGCATAATGGAAATGAGAAACCTTCAGTGCCAGTTGCTGATGCGAGTGAATTGAAGGAAACATATGAAAACATTGCTTTGATTCTCACAAGTGTTAGCTACTTCAAACACCAGCGGAAAATCTGTGCTGATCTGAAGGTACTGGGAATTATTTTGGGGATGCAATCAGGTTTCACGAAATTCTGTTGTTTCCTCCGTCTATGGGACAGCAGAGCAAAGGACATGCATTACAAAACTAAACACTGGCCTCCCAGAAAGTGTTGCACACCTGGAGAAAAAAGTGTCTCTCACAAACCTCTTATCGACGACAACAATGTGTTACTCCCCCCCACTGCACATCAACTTGGGGTTAATGAAGGCCTTTGTGAAGGCCATGAACAAAGAAGGAAAAGGGTCTGAGTACTTACGAAGCAAATTTCCTGGTGTAAGAGATGCTAAAATAACGATGGGATATTTGTTGGCCCACAAATCCGGGAGGTAATGAACGATCCCAATTTTGAAGAACTCTGAAGTGAATGTGAGAAAGCAGCATGGGGTGCGTTCAAGGGTGTGTGTCGAATTTTCCTTAGCAACCACAGGGCTCACAATTACTCTGAACTTGTAGAACATATGCTGGCAACATTAAAAAAATGAGGTGCAATATGTCTCTCAAGATACACTTTCTGTGTTCCCATTTACACTTTTCCCCCCTCTAATCTGGGTGCAGTGAGTGACGAGCAGGGCGAACTCTTTCACCAACAAATCGCAGAAATGGAAAAACGTTATAAAGCCAGATGGTCTCCCAGTTTACTAGCGGATTACTGCTGGAACACAGTATCAGATGTTCAACACGCCTGCTACAAGCGCAAATCATACAGAAATACGTTTTGAAGGTGCGTTACTTTAACTGTTTTCTTTAATGATTACTATTTTCCTGCAACTGCAAATTTTAATGCATGTCATAACTAAATCATTTACAATCATATTTGGTATTCTATGAACCCAATGTATTACTAAAATTCACACTATCATATTAAGATTTGGAGCAATATGCTATATTTTACCCTTCTTTCAATGTGCGGTGAAAATTTTTCAAAATTGTTTCCGCCAGAAATGTTACGTGATACAGCATTGTTGTTATGATTTTTGAAATCAGCGCACCCGATTTATTAAAGATCACCTATTTTCATGAAGCGGCAAAACAAAAAGTTTTAATTTGTTCCTCAGTGTTATTAGCTGTACTTTACTTTCGAAAAAAGGAAATTAAAAGGATGTAGCTTATTTTTGCACTCCACTAAGAATATTATTTGAAATGAAAGCACAATATATACCATTGATATATAAAAAGGGATACATTGAAACGAAATTTAATGTATCCCTTTTTATATACCTAGGTATGAGTAATGTATATTGCGCTTTCATTTAAAATAGAATTTTTAGTGGTGCGATAAAAACTATAGTCCTTTCCGCCCCTTTTTTGGCAAAAATTTCCATTTCTTTGTCGTTTTTAGAGGAAAATATTTCCCTTTAAAATCCGGTCTCTAGTGATTAGACTTTCTCGGTGACTTGCAAGGAAAAATAATTTTACTTTTCATTTATGCATGAGAGCTGGTGGACTTTCCAAGATATGGTCTTATTATTTAAGTGGATTTGAAGGTTGAGAAAGTTTTCACTGTAGCACAGTGTAATCAGCTATTTACATAACAATTGTGCTCTGCTGTGATTTGCAAGGAGTAGGCAATGAAATCTAATCATCATGTATTATGATTTTTTTCTGGTACTACAATTTCAAAAATATTTCAGGAGGGAGTGAAGCACCCTTTGAACATGCCCCTCCCCCAAATACATATCTGTGAACTGCAAGGGTCTTGAGGTCGAATCAGTCTCTGATCTTCATGAACAGTCAGTGTAACAATATTCTTCCATAAGAGTTGACCAGACACTTCTTTCTAGACATAGTCACAGATCCCAGTTATTGGCTTTGCCTCTCAATACCCTTCCTTATCCATCCTCTCTTTCCTAACTTGACAATCAAGAAAACATTATAAGTTGTTATGGAGTCATTAAAACACACCCTAAATTCTAGATTCAAATTGCCATGTGGCAGACAAGGCAGATAATGGTAAAAACCAAGGCGCTATGCACGATGCCAGGTTGATTTTCATGGTAAAGTGTAGAAATTTCAGCTGTATTTTTCAAGTCTCAACAGTGTTCATTTTCATCTTAACCCTACCATGCGCTCGATTAAACCAAAAATATACAAAGCAGCTAAATATAGGAAAATGAAATTCTCAATATCCTAACAATTAACTTCATCCTTGCAATAGAAGTTTTCATAGCTCAATCACAGATGGAGCCACAACTTTTAAAATTCTGAGCTTTCTAAAATTATGCGTTCAGTCTCATTAGTGTACCTTTGTATAAAGTGAAAAAATGTGTAAAACAAGGAGCAAATGAACTCCTGTTGACCATTGAAAAAATGGTACATAAGAGTTAAACATGCACTTGTATTTTAGTATTTCTTTGTCTTGTACCTGTTTATATACAGTATAGTCTGGTATGTGGTGAGTATAGAAGCTCCTCTGCTCTCTACTGTTGTAAAGAAACCAGTTCGATATTGTACGTATCACAAAGACCCGAAAGAAGTTTTATTCTTCAATTACAGCCCATCCGACACCCCTGAACTTTGTCTTCAGGCCGTCCTCTTTCCAGTGTTGTTTCTTGTTCAGACTGAAAATTTCTTTATGGTTGCGGACCTCCACGGTGGCGCAGTGGTAGCGTCGTCGCCTTGCAATCAAGGGGTCCCGGTTTGATACCCGGTGGAGGCATGTGGTTCGGATCAATTTAAACTGTAGGTCCAGTTCCGATTAGCCTTACTGTGCATGAAGTGGTCTTAAAACACCAACTCAATCAATCCTTTGTGATTGGCTTTAAGTTTCCTTTTCGGCCGTTAAATTGCCTGTCTTGTTGGATAAAGTATTTAATCCCCGCCCTTTGATGAGAGTTCGAACCTGAGACCTCTGGCTTCGTTGTATGTTACGTTGTCTCCCCCACAGCGGTATGTAGATTTGTCTTATTTTCGGTCCCATAAACAGATGCTAGTATAAAACACACAGTGACTGTATATAACCTAATAGATCTACTCTTGATTATAGTATCAACTCTGCATTTTTCTGTCTGCGGCTGGAACCCACCCAGACTGTCGTCAGTCAATAGGGGTTAATCCCACTTCTTCTGTAGTCGATTTTGCTTTCATCAGACAGACTGTTAATCTTCCCAACTGTTTGTCATCCCTGTTGGGAGATGACGAGAGTGTTTTATGAAATGTTTTAGCTTTTTGAGAATAGATTGTTTTTTTCACTGTCTGTGAGGGAACTTCTAGTTTATTCTTCATTTTTAATGTGTTGTGTTTGTCTTGTGCAAGTCCCTTTAAAACCTTGCACTTTTAGCCTTTCTCAAGGGACTTTTTACACCTTGTTTTAATTTTTAAATAAGGCTTTTAGATAGGATGTTATTTCCCCATATACATTGAAGGGTGCAAAAGAGCCATACGTGCCAACGTACCCAACCATTTTAATTCAATCCATCAATCTTCTGTAGTCGAGAACGAGCATGTGTGGGCTAAACTTCCACGCTCTATGTCCGTCAATCCACAGTGCAATGCACATGGAACAATTTTACTTCTCTACATCAGAATGTAAAGGTGAAAAAAATTATTTCTCAGCAGTCGCAATCGCAATCGATACAACGTGGCCAGTTTTCGATCGCCCTTAGCAAACAGTGAAAAGTGTTGAGATGAAGTTCAAGTAGCAAGAACGTTCTGGCATTATGTACAAAACACGTGTACTGGCAACCCTGCCACTCGAAGCACAGAGTCGTGTCAATAGAACCGAAATTAGATTATGTCAGTCGTTAAGTGAGATGTGGGCATTTCATGTGCTTCCTCCAAACCGGGATCCGCTTCTATTTAAGCCGAGCTCCTCATGAAGCGGCGATTAAGTGCCCTTTTACGAAACGAGTGGTTCATTAACTGATCGCGGTGTCGTTCGGTTCATTAGGTACGTACCAGATTTTCCCACACCTTATAATGATTCGGAGAACTATTTCGCATGCTATTAAAGGACCCGGTGCCGAAATTACGAAATCGCTCTTATCTTGTGCCCCTATATGATATGAACAAACTTTCTTGTGTGCATGGATACCGGTGTAGATATGCAATGGAGGGTAGATACAGTATGGCATTGAATAACGTCATTACTACTGCTATTTCCATGACATCGGATATTTTTATGTGAGAGTGATGTGTTCCTGAACTAATATAAATTCATGTGAGGGGTTCAGTGCACAAGTGGCGTAACCCTATTCAAGACAGTTTTGAGAAAAAGGCACATTTAAATGACTTAGCATGAGGATGGATAAAGATCATGGTTTTTATTTAAGAAATCATCTTTGTTGATTTTTTAAATTTAAATCGTTTTTTTTTTTTAGGAAACAACATGCTTAGAATTGCTTGCACATAGATATGTATTTTCTATAGAAAAGCTTTTTCTAGTAAATGGTCCTGTAAAATATTTTAACAGTTTGATTAAAGCAAATAAAAAATATACGTAAACATACATTTTTCTATTTCTGATACTGTACCTAATATGGAAATGTTTGTTGAGTTTGTTAGTGAAACTAATAATAATTTCATTAACTTTTCTTCCAGTGAACATAAAGCATTCTGGATGTACTCTATAATTGTAACTTAGAATATTAACTTAAATATTTTTATAGTCTTTGTACCTGAATTTTGGAGATTTCTTAAATGATAGTTCGAAAAATATCAGATGCCATGTTTTTTTACAGTTTTAATGATATTGACACTATTTATGGTTTAACATGATTAGTGTTTTGTATATTTTTCTATACAAAATGTTTGCTATTTTTGCCCATAAAATTATTGAATTTTAAATCAAAAGACATCCTGTGTTTACATTTCCTTTCGCATGAGCTTCACACCATCAGTACGTATATTAAATGTCCTCTATTTTCCTATCTTAGAACCTAATAATCACCATTACATGATTACGAGAGTAATGAACTTTCACCAAAAGTGTTTATGATATCTACAAAATCGTTATGTACATTATTCTATAAATTATTTATTTAGAGTGATTTAAATCGTAATTTAAATCAATCCACGCTGCTTAGCACTATGTTTAGCTGTTGGAACATAAACATAGTGGTGCCTCTATGGGCAAGAATTTGAAGCTTGAGAGATACCTACACGCGCGTCTAGCATTAGCACCTTGGGAAATACACGCTTACAGCACCAAACCTGGCCTGCCTAACCTATTCACGTAGGCATATAATAGCATAAATAGGCATGTAAATAGGTTTCGAAAGTTATATATTGTTTATTTAACCTATTATATGCATACGTGGATAATGAACTTCCCCATGGCGCAGTGGTAGCGTCGTCGCTTTGTAATCAAGGGATCCCGGGTTCGATTCCCGGTGGAGGCACATAGTGGTTCGGATCCCACTTTAAACTGTAGGTCCAGTCCGGATTAGCCTTACTGTGCACAAAGTGGACTTAAAACAACAAATCAATCCAAATCAATCAAAGCATACGTGGATAGATTAGGCAGGTCAGATTTGGTGCTGTTAGCATGTCCCTAGCCGTTCGAGATACTTACTTCTAGCACTGAAATATTGATACTTCACAGTTGTAAGTTACACATTTAACTCCATTTCCACGTTAGGCCACTTGTACTCTGAACCCCAACATGTTAGAAGAACTAATTACGTTGTTTCTTTATGGCACGGGTATGCATATTTAACTTCTTTTTACGTGATAGTACATGTTTTAACTATTTTTTCTGAGATTTAGTACGTTTTCGCTTTTTTTCACATTTCTAATATTGCCAGTGTAGAATATTGTATTGAGGTCTCCGGGAGGGTATGTAATACTATCATCTACAATACACGGGAGAGCTTATTGCCAAGGGTTGGAGTAATAACGATTTGAACGTAAGTCCGGCTCTTTACCCTCATTTCGCCACTCTTACTGTTGTGTGGAGAGGAAATATTTTAGATACAATTTATGTTTCATACACTAGGCGGACGGGGACTGAGTTATCATGGTGGAAGTATTGATTTCAAGTTTTCATGATGGTTAAATAATGAAATTCTCTAGGTTCTTGAATTTGAGAATATTTGAACACTTTACATCATTTTTCTGTAGAGCTTATATCGCTGTTAGTGATCAAGAATCTCACTATTTTTTACTGTACAAAAAGTGTATATTTTTAGCAGCCATCCACACTGTTTGTAGTTAGCTTTACTTGCTTTAAAGCTGAAACCTGGATATTTCCATGTCTTATCTACCCAAAAACTGCAGTTAAATTGTCTCGGCAAGCAGGGAGAGGTAGGAGAGTAGCAAGAATTATAAACGTAAACGATTGTTTCGTAACAAGGCATTACAATTCATACAGAAAAAAACGTTCATGTACGGATTTAGTCGTGGTTACATCAAACCAGGGTGGTCGGGATCTTCAAGACTCCACCCCCTTTCATATCCCCCTTGCTCTTTTTGGTTAATTTCCTGTTAGCAAAACAGTGCACGATCGTTGTGAATAACCCGGTATATAAAATATTTTGGGATGGAATCTGTAAACACACAAGGTCCGGAAAAAAAAACAACTATTAATTCCCTACACACTGGAAGAGAGGGAGAGGGAGTTTGAATCAGTCACAGAGACCAATCCGTGTATATTCCATAAACCAACCCGGTAACTATTACGTATTGACGATGAAGCCATTTGATAGAAATGGAATATCCTGGGGCGCCAATTCATCGCACGGCCGGCGTAATTACGTTTCACAAACAAGGGGCTGGGGATACCGCACACAATCGAAGTTCAATTCATTTCACAGGTGGGTGAGAACGAAGCACCGGTCATAAATAACCAATTAACAGCAGCCAATTCCGCCAGATTCGATTGTTTTAAATAACGCTGGGGTGCTGATTCTACCGTGCCTGGAGTCGATAGCAAGGAAGTGGGTACGCTGAGAAAAGTTATAAGTGCCCTTATTTATATGCAAGCAGACGTGCGCTACAAATGTGCAGGTTGCATATCATGCAAGGATATAGATTTATATTTTGCATAGCTTTTCCAGTGCAGCATTCTACCTAATGTAGAATCATACGGTCGATCCATAACATTGTCGTCGATAATTCTGGGTTTTATCCTTATTTGGGTATGGTTGTTTATTTTTGTTTGTCCCTTCGTCAATTTCTTCCTATTGTACACTTCTATTTTCAGTCACTTTTCTGCAACTTTTTTCTGACAGCGACGATAAATTTATTCGATCACTGTGATCAACGTAATGATATATACACGTAAATGGGACATAAGGATTAAATGTGTTCATTTTCAGGTGAACAGTAATGTTCTAAGATCTTATTTTCGTGTGACTTCCAACGTACAATGCATTTTTAAAAACCATTCCCTTCTAAAACTAGTGTGATTTTTGGTTGTTTTGCAAGCGTTATGTTACTATGAACCTTTGTAAAACTTCCTTACCATTGTCCAGAATTTTCTAGAACATCTTTCGGGTTCTATCCACGCTGTATTCACTAAGGAATTTTGCTGCTTTGTTGTTAACATTTTCAAGGGACCCAGTGCCCCAATGTCCTGTACGCATCTGGTTCAGGCTATAATGAGGCTTAGAGCAAATTCATTCAATCTCTTTGCCTTAACCTTACAGTTTCCGAAGGCCGCAGAACTCCTCCCCCTCCCTTCTCCCCGCTAACCAAATACATAATTTAATGTCATTTTGCAACATTTCCATCTGGTGTCTTGCGTATCCACCGTGCTTGGATCACTCTTGTGCTGGTTTTGTGGTCTCCACGGCAACCAACGTGTGTGTATATAATGTAACGTTCCACCCTTGGCCCGTGCAAACAAAAGCCTCACTTTCACGCGAAATGTTCGCATTCTAGTTCACGGAAGGAAACAAAGAGAGCGCTGGGCACCGTAGGAAGGGTCACAGGCTACGTCGCGCTTTCACGTGGCTGACAAAGGAAGGAAAATTAAAAGGTCCGATTGTTGTGGTGCTTCAATTATTAATGTTGAAGGTTGACCTCCCACACCCTCCAGAGGTGGCTGTTGTGACGAAACTTTTCAGTAGCGGAAATTAACCCAGGATTTGTTCAAAGTTCCTTGCGGTAATTGTACGAGGTCCACTCGGAAAGTTAAGGTTGCTTTCAAGGTAAGGTTGGAACCGCGAAGGTACAGACTGCCATTGGGACGAGAACGAGACCAGGTCCTTGAGACATGGATTTAGAACCTGAAACGAGACCAGAAATTGATACAGAATTTGCGCAAAGTTTCTGTAGGCAATTGTACGAGGTGCACTCGAAAAGTAAGACTGTTTACAAATACGTATAGTTAAAGTACACTGTACAGCTGCCTCGGAGATGTGTGTGTGTGTGTTTGTGTACCTGTATCAATTCCATCTAATCATCATTCATCCACATCGTCACGATTAACCTAAAAGTTACAAAAGTGACATGAGCATGCAATCATACCATTCATACATACATACTACTACCATAGATCGAGGAATACAGAATTATATTTATAGAATTAAAGTATGTAATGTTAATGTGGCTCGCCAGGAATGTACAGTGACAGACTATTCTACGTTGTAACGATAGCATTAGTTTTCAATCGAATTGCTACTACTCAAAAGTGTCCGTAACTGTACCGGAAAACCTTTACAAGGTGCTAGTGTTATTGGCAGATCGCTTATGACTTATTCACTGTACTAGTTTGATTTTAAATTAAAGGATCGACTCGGTGGCCGATCATTGCCCCTCCCCCCTTTTCCACACATTTTTTCACTGGTGGTTGCACTCCGTTTTAACCTCTCAAACAGACTATGGGCATATTTCAATTTCAAGCTTTCAATGTACTCGTATTTAGATTAGGTTTCTAGCGTTGCCGAGAAAATATTATGGATTCACGTCACGCACCAGCCGTTGTTTAACCATGCAACTCTGTAAAGTTTAAATACCACCAGATTGAAGCGATTTTATGTAAACTTTATTTAAATGATTGCTTTGAAAAATCAAACAAATTAATGGCTTTGCCTGTTTTTCAAAGTTCTGGGAAATTGAGTTTCAGGGTTATTTATAGAAAGTAAGTGGATTTTGTCGACATAGGTCCTGGACCACGTTGTTTAAACATTTTTTTAAAATTAAATACACAACAGATGCATCAACAGGGGGAAATAATTTTGTCGTGAGATATTTGTCAATTTTCTGTTGAGAAATAAAACATGGTGAGATATTGACTTTGCCATGGTGTATCCAAGCTTTAGCTGGTACCTTGGACGCCACATAAGTTATTATTAACCCAGATATATTTTCATTTTAGTTTAAATAATTGTTGCATCCCTGAGAATAAACATAATATTAAAATGAAAAGTATACTAAGTGCCTTTAAAAGTAAAGAAACAAAAGAAACATGATACTGAGGCAAAGTTATTTAAGAGGTGAGTGTTAAGTCCCATGGTGGTCACTTACCAACACCTGTTTCATGTATATAAGCATACGGCCTCATGGTTTTCAAGTACGTACTTGTTATTTGAGTCTTTATCTGTCAGTGCCGATGTACGCTTATGTTGGGTCCCTAGCCACGTGGGCATTCAGGGGAACGAAGCAGTTGATGCTGCCGCTAAGTTTGCTGATACAGATAGCGACATTCTCGTCCACCTTTAGCCAGCTAGCGACCTGCAGAATTTGCCTCGTTGTTCCCTTCTTGACACTTGGCAGGCCGAGTGGGATACGGAAACGGGGAACAAGCTTCACGCTATTAAGCCCACCATAGGTGCTTGGCTTTCCTCGTCCCGCCCCTCTCGCCGAGCAGAAGTTCTTCTAACCAGCCAGAATGCTTATTGGACACAATCCATGGTCACTTGTTGCAAGGGCAGGACCCTCCGTTGTGTCGTGTTTGTAATATTCTTTTAAGTATTTGGCATATTCTCGTTGAATGTGCCGGTTTTGCTTACCTCCGGCAGACTTTTAAACTTTCCGGCTGTTTGTCATCCCTGTTGGGTGATGACAACAGTATTTTATCAAATGTTTTTTGAGAAGAGCTGGTCTCTGCCACCATCTGTAAGGAGGCTTTTAGTTTGTTTTTTCTGACCTTTTAATGTATTGTGTGTGTCTCGTGCAGGTCTTTTTACAACCTTGCACTTATTAATTTTTCCCAAAGGGATATTTACACCCCTTTTTAAGTTTTCGGTCAGAATTTTAGATAAGGGGATATTTCCCCGTATACATAGAAGGGTGCAAAATGGCCTTAAGTGCCGACGCACCCAAAAATTTTAAATCAATCAATCAATTGTTATTTGAGTGGTTTTTTTAAGAGTTTTGACCAAACATCTACTTCTCGAACCTTGTTCATTAATTTGGTAGAACTGTAGCCTTCGAAAATGTATTTAATAAAATGGGTGCTTAAGTTCAAATGTATCTGTTGGTAATTATATTCCTCTTGAGGGTCAACTATTTCGAAAAGTGGAATCCTCACTGATGTGCCATTTACCATGACCGGGGATCGAACCCAGTGTTCCTTGATTACAGAACATTTGCGTTACCGCTACACAATCCGGAATGTCCGAATAATGTTATCAGCAGTGGTACTAGTTAATTGAATGTGTAGATTTTAGTATCGGTGAAAGAATTTCGTTAATTGGCCAACGACCCTGAAGTGTTAATGATTGATAGATTGCTGTTATGCACCAAAAATGCCACGCGTTGTGGCATTCTGTCGAATAGAATGAGACCCCGCCGGTTCTTTTTGCGGAGTGGTTAGCACATTGCGCTACGACGCCAGGGGTCCCGGGTTCGAATCCCGGCCTGGGCATGGGTGTTTGTGAGTGTCCGTTCATCAATTTCATCATATCATCACTCATCCCCATCTTCGGAATCAGCCAAAAATGGCACAAAAGCGAAGTAAAATAAAGCAAATCAAATCAAAAGAATGCGACTGAGAGATATACGATGTGGCAGGGTAGCAGTGGAAAATCTTGGAACATCCTCCTTATTTCCCTGACATAAGCTCTTATATTTGTGACTTAAAGTGTTTTCTGATATTCCATCAAGGCTCCATCCAGCAATAGAACCCAACAAGCTGAAGGCTCCCACACATTAGGAAAAACGGGCGATGATTACTTTACAGTGACGTAATGGAATTTTGCATACGAGTTTCAATAAAATCGTTCCGATGTCGCCACTATATTATTTACAGCCTTCCTATGTTGTCAAAGATGTTGCGAAAATAGACAAACTTTATCAAGCGTTGGATGACCTTTTCTCATTCGGCTCGACGAAGGGGAAACAAGCACGTGGAACATTCCGATAAATGCTCTCAATTTCTTTCAAGCTGAAGGCGTTTCTTAAGGAAATGAGGAAGTTGAAGATAACGTTAAATAGAAAATCCGAGGGAAGTTCATAGAAAGAAAAACCATCGCATACCCCCCCCCCTCCCCGTGCCAGGCAGCTGCCATCACAGTCCTCTTCCCATTTCCTGGCGATGCCGCAGCGTTATTACCTCCAGTTTTCCTGTGCGTTCGCGCTTTTGCCTGGAATGGGGGAGGATGGGGGAAAGGGTGGTAACTGCCGCCTCGCTCCAGATTGCCCGTGTTCGCCCTGTCGCCTCTTGTGCTTCCCGTTATCGCATCCTTGGTTTTTCCTGGATTTTTGTTTCTTTCGACATTCCAAGAATGCCACACGGAACGTCACTTATCCATTCAAGTCAGTTTCTATCCTTAAGCTGATTATAACTTCTAACCATACACAAAATAAAATCCTTCATAATTATGATTTGGCTTATTTTAATTCGCTTTTCTACCACTTTCGGCTATACGTGACGATGAAGACGAGTATAAAGACACACTTGCAAAGAACACCCACGTACAAGCCGGGATTCGAACCCGGGATCCTTATCTTCGTAGCGCGCTGTGTTAAGAACTCCGCTACGGAGCAGATCTTGAATTATGTTCGAAATTGAGAAAGAATTGAATTTACAGCAATATTTTCCATGCTGTCATCACCAAAACGAAAGAATATCTTCCCCTTTGAACATCTACCAGCTTATCTATCCATCCATGAAGATACAGAAGTGGTAGGGAATTAATGTAACGGTTATTTTTCTGTTATCCGTTGCATCCATCGACGTGTTGTTGGAAGTTTCATGTTTGTCTACTTGTTTTCAAAGGTACTGGGCCAGAAAAAGGTACAGAATTCTTGTTTTATTCTTGACGGTGATGTTGAAAATTGTAACATACGCTGTGTTTCGAAGCATGTAACACTCCTTTCGAAGTATGTAATATGGGAAAATCAGATTTCGGAAAGTTTTTACACCCATTTCCAGATTTGTAATTTTTGAAAAGTGTTATCTTATTTGTACACTCTGTCCTGTCATTATAAAGTGGCACTGTTCACAAAGTTGACCACTTGAAGTATGTGCTACTCTATCTGAACAGGAGAGTATACATATCCTCAAGTATTGATTGATTGATTGATTTAGTTTATTTTACATCGCGTTTTGTGCCTCTTGGCTAATTTGCGAAGATGGGGATGAGTGATGAAATGATGAAATTGATGAATGGACATTCACAAACAACCAAGCCCGACCGGGATTCGAACCCGGGACCCTTGGTGTCGCAGCGCGATGTGCTAACCACTCGGCCACAGGGTCGGGCTATCCTCAAGTATTGGTATCTACGTATTTATATTGTTGTTTTGAGGGACAGTCTCACTAGAGGCGCTGCTGTAGTATACTTCTCTCTATGTGAATGGAACCGGCTCGGTGACAGCGCCGGAAGTGGTCGACTTTCGAATTTTGTCCGACATGAGTGTTATTTGTTAGTGTCCCTCCATCATTTTCTGCTAATTATAATCATCCTCATCGTCGCTATTAGCCAGAAGTGGAAGGAGAGCGAAGATCAATCAAAAGTACAAATTCTGAGAACAGACAGGATAGGCAAGCTGTGTGTTGTGTGTGAGTGACCGGGTGGAGGGGGGGGGGGGGCTCAGTTAATAGGAACGGCTTATGGTTTATATCCACAAGGATAACTATTGCAGTAAATGAATAATAGTAGGTCACGATGCACATTTTCACTTTTTAATAAATAACTTGATTTAATATTATTCTCCTCCTGGGTAGCACAATGGCTAAAGTTTTCACTTTGTAAGCAAAGATATTTCGCTTCCGCTTTCGGCAAACTTACATTTCAGTTCTCCAGATTCCGCTTGAAGCTGTTCTGTGCATAAAGTGTATTGAACTTTGTCTAACTTTGTTTTGATCATTTTCCCATTCGATGGCGGTACTGTTTAACCGAAACCTTAAGAGCTTGAGTAACGGTGCTTGAAATAGCCCAAGGAAGGGTTTTCCCACCACCACTTGACTCTTTACGGAAATGCCTACAGGTGACGTTTGCATCTTGATAAGGAAAGTGTGTTGCTTGGTGCGAACATCCTTCACAGTGTCGTTTCGCGCGAATCCAACGTCACTCGAGATGAATACGACTCCAACGAGAGACTCCTTCAAGTGCTCCTTCACCAAAGGGATCTGTTTTCTAGTGCTTCCCTGAATCAAGATTTCTCCGTAAACAAATCTACGAGAGATGCTTCTCCGCACCCCACCCCTCTCTCTCTCTCTCTTTTGTTGGTCGCAGACTCCCATCAAGTGTCTTCACAAATTATGATCCAGATGTACGTAAGATTAACTTCGAGCGAGTCGGCCAATCTGAATATATTGGAAATAAATTTGTTTATGAATAAGAATTGATGTGCTTATAGCAACATTATTGCTAAAATTATTGTCCCTGTCTTCTCTACTTCGTTAATGATGTTCATATTTTCTCATTCACGACTGTTCCAAGATATTTTGTTTTCTCTATATGTAGATTATTATTATTTATATTTACTAATTTATTACTTACCTTAGTATATTTGAGATGTTTTTGTTTCTTCATAAATTTTCAATCATTACAAAATGGATTCGTCCGTCGTTTCGCATAATATGTGCTTAATTATTGTGGCTATCAAAATAATTACAACATAGATCGTTTCACCATGTGAACGTTTCTTCTCAAAGTTCATTTATTTCTAGATTAGATCTGCAGAGATATTAAAGAGGGTTTCAGGAATTTATTATACAATTACAGGAAAATAAATGCGTTACTATGGATGAGTTTAATGTCTAAATATGAAATCAAATTAATTCTATTTTCTATGCATGGTAACAGCACACAATTTTTACATCTTATCATGGAATTTCATAGAATTTTAATCACATAATATTATTTTTTTAAAAATAGAGTTGTGTAGAGTTTTCCTCTTCCAAAGTTGTGAACAGTTGTCATCCTTGCAGTTCCATGAAATTTCGAATCCGTTCTTCCTTGGTCTGCACTTACGAGTCAATTTTGCAATGGTTGCGGGACATCGAAACTCTCACTGAAGCTTCGCGTTGTGGCCAGAAGAGGTCTCTTCCTCTGCCCAAAGATTAGCCAAGTGGGGCCATTTCAACGGCGGAGCCAGATCCCGCCCGAAACTGCTCCAAGTCCCGCACCGACTAGTCTTCGAACATAAAGTGGTCGTTAATTGGAAATTAACCCGTGGAGGTTTAGCTCTTTGCGAGGCATTAACACTAGTTGCCTTCCTGTATGGATCTCTATGGAACCACTATATTCTTGGTCTGCGGATATTGTGCAGAATCCATTAACCACGAGATTTTTTCGGTTGTTTATCCACCAAGTGCAGGGAACCGAGCGACCACTGTGGCATGGACATCTGGCCACCAAAAGGTTTGCCAAGGAGTCAATATTTGATGTAATGCGGAGAAGCTTTGCGATATGACTCTAATTCAGTAGCAATGCAGTTTGGACGCAACGCATCAAGAACTGTACGAATATGCCAAATGATCCGTACGTTTTCAATATAGGGAGTCTATGTTGAGTGGCATATCAAAAAGAAATGGCTACACTAACTTTTATTAATAATACATTCGGAGGTATATGCTTTAGCCCAGGTACCTTAAAATAAACCTTGGGCGTCTTTTCCGCTAACATTTACGGATTGCTCCATTTTTTCTTTTTCCCCTTTATTGTATAATCACAACTGTTCCGGTGAGCCAGAACAGATTTGGTTAACAGAATGTATATTAATAGTACTAAGAATAATGATAATAATAAAACAAATAGTGAAAAGTAAAAATGATAAGTTAAGAGTATATAGAGACATTGTAGATGTTAGAAACTGCGAATATAAAAGAAATCACTACATTGATTAGTGGTTAGGTAATAAGTAAATAAGAAATTTGGGGAAAAATATATATTATAATTTTATATATATATATATATATATATATATATATATATAATATGGGGATTCTATATCAAGCTTTTAAATTCCAGAGCATGGATGACATTTTTTAAAATCCTTTGAATGAATGATTTCATTTATGTTACTTAGCATTTCTGCCACTTTTTGGATAATCCCGAAGGTGAGGATGGTTGGTGATACAATGAGACGGATGAAGGTACTATCACACACACATGGGTGACACAAGTCCTGCAGAAGATTGTCTTGCCTGCGGAGGCGCCAGAGCCTCATTAGTCCAGGGTGTACTACGTGGAAGTGAGGTTGGCATTCGGGCCTCTACGGAAATGGTCGCTCCTTTTAACGCTTTTTCTTTGTTGGTCTTTGCAATCTCTGCATCCACCAGGTAATCGTTTCTAGGAATACTTCTCCTTTTTCTAATGTATCTTTTTGGCTTACACTTTTGATGTGGAACTTTCTGATTCCTATCCACAATATCAGAATCAGAACTTAGGTAATTATGTTCTATATTGGCACATCGTTCCTAATTCTTTTCAGTATATTTAAAATCTTGACCGGAAGATCTTAGAAAACGGAATTTTCCTGCCTTTACAACCAGCATCGCAACATAGCAACACTGTGATGATAATAATAATAATAATAAAAAAACGAAAGTGAAAGGTGACCCTGCAATATTACACACTCGTCGTAAAAATGCTCTCATGCAGCAGCGGAATAAATCCCTCTCGATTGCCTACCTTATCACTCTTCGCTCTGTAGTTAGTTATATCGTTATACGATAAGCAATAACGTATACGTAACTTAAATTGTGGTTGTATGTCGCATTGAGTGTTAAGGAACTACAAGAATAGGATTGGGAAAAATGTGGATCAATGAGAGAAGGTTTACGTAGGTTATTTTCCAGGCTGGGTCAATTTCTATAGTATTGTCTCGCATGGGAGTATTAGAAAGATAACGACGAAGCAGAGGCCGGCCTTAAAAATACATCATATAAGGAGAAACTGAATAAAAATTGTGTACTCGTGCATTAATGTACCTACTATTCATCCGAAAATATTAAATAGGAACTTTTGCTGGCATTTTTAAAGCTTGTATTAGTCTCTGATATTAAGATATTTTGGCCTGGATTTCCCTCTCACATCATGATTGTTGAAGACTTTGTATTAATTGTTAACTCTCATCTATACCATTATTGCATCTTTTATAACTATGTTTAAAGAATAAAATGGGCATTTTCTCTTGCAATCTGTGACTCCCCCCCCCCCTTTTGCTATTATTGAACAGTTTATATCTATGTAAATACTGCACATACTTTAGGTCGATTGTAGACCTTTGTTTCGTAAGGAAATAGTATTCTCATTTTTAATATTATCTGACGTCGTCACTATAGCGTTTGCAGTTATCTAAATTGGGCACACTTAGTTTAGGCCCATTGTTGAAAGTTTCTCACAAACGAGGTGTCGCGATTGCCACTGCCTCTACAAGTGGACATTCGCAGTCGACGAAAGTTGAAGGTGACTCTGTGATACCCGGCAACCAGCGCTCGGCTTCGAAAGTTTTGCACTTAGGGACCATCTTAAGAGATATCCGCGGAGTGTTTGCCCCCAAGAAGTTGACGGCTTAGGGCGTTCGGGGGCTTTGTAAGAGTGTCAGTTCGTAATGTGTATTGATCGTTCCCTCGCTGTGTTTCCCTTCCTAAGACCTCGGAGGCAGTTTTTGCGATGCCACGGACGTCGAAGGGATTGTTAAGTTGGAGGATCTCTTTGCACGTGACTTTTGTCCTTAAGAGGCAAGTTCAAGGATGGCATACTTGTGACTCTTCACATACAAAGCTCGAACATTTCTTTTTTTTCTATTTCCGTTATTCTGTAGCTTTTTAATCTTTTTGGTTTATTGGGACTTTGGGGATGAGCTAGCGAATTAGATGAGAACACAACGTGTGAACCTAGAACCTCTTGTTTCGTAGCGCTGACCACTCCGTCACGGAGGCTGGCTATAGAGATGATACTGAAATCGTGACCAGGGATATGGTTGTAGCTCATTTTCACCCAGGTCATCCTCAGTCACAATTGGCTCAGAATGTAGCAAAATTACGTAAATTAATCGAGACAAAAATAGTAAAGATAAGAGAACCTTCGAGTCTTGTCACGACTCACTGGCGTATGAAGAGGGGCTGATGGGGGCTACAGCCCCCTCCGAAATTTTGAGAAAATCAACATTTTTCAAATAAATGCGGTGAAGAATTCGAGAAAATGTAAATGAAAACTCCCCTTATTATGCCCCCCGATGGTAATTTTTAAGAGAGAAAAGTTCTAAATATACGAAATATTGTGTATACCATAGAAAGCAGTTATGTACTATTCACTTTTATAGTTCCAGCACCTCCGGGAAAAAAATCCTGCGTATGCCAGTGTCACGTCTAGACCCATCACGAGACAAATCGTGTGAAGTCGGAAACTTGTAGTTCAAGCTTCAACACTGTGGTAAACTTGAAGTTGAATCAAATTCAAATTTCGTGTGATCAAAGCTGCTCTACTATGCGACATAGCCTAATTCATACTTACTCATACTCAAGAGTGGCTGATTTTGATTACTATTGTGCTAACTACATATGTCGGCAGTAATGGACGCCTGTACGAAGACATAACACGTCGCGTGAATACGACACATAGACAGCAAGAGGCCACTCTTGAGATTGGTTACATTATGTTGTTACATTCTGCAAACAGTTCTTTTACTGTTGGCATACGTGATGTTCTTGTCCTTGTTAAAGTACATTCATCGTGCCAAGTGGAACTCGAGATGTTTTCCTTACTCCAGTGGGACGTCTGCGAATATTTCGGAGTTTCCCGGCCTTGGCACATTTCCTAGACGGTGTCTGCCGCTGGGTTTCCACGTGTTTGCATCTGCTGCTCATCATCTGAGGCTCGCGGGCTTGCGGAGACGAAGATGGCAAGGAAGAGAAATGGTTTGTTGTATAAGCATTAAAGAGACAATGTTATTTTTAACCCGGGAGGGGAATGTTTTTAGAACTCCTTCCTTTTCAACTTCTTCCAAGACTAGAGATGATGTTTGATCCCTCTGGAAGAGTTGTTACAGTTATATGACAATAGTCTGCAGACTACTTTCTCTCTCGCTCTTTTTTCCCTTTCTTTCCTCTTTTGTCTCTTTTCTGTTTTCTGTTCTCTTTCTTCTCTCTCTTTTCTCTCTTGTGCCCTTCTTTTTCTCTTTTCTATCTTGTTCTCTTCTTTTTATCTCCTCTCCTCTTTCTTTCTGTTTCTTTGCTCTATTATTTATTTTTGTGTAGAGATCTTTTCGTCCTGTTTTCTCTCTTTTTCTCTCTCTTTCTCTACTTCAAATACCAATATCGTTGTGTTGCTACTGCACAGTACCCTTGTATACATTTCGAAAAAAATGTTTTTACTCTATCATTCACTTGCGTTGCTAACGTGCAGGTCCATGGATAGAATCAAAACTGAGACTTTTGATTTTTTTTTTTTTCATATTTCTAAACTTGTAAAAAGAATCGTAATATATCATTGGGATATTTCAAATTAGTTCAGTAAACTCTTCGATGACCACACACATTAACATGGAGAAATTACATGGTATTTACCTGCAGCGTTTTTCATTTCACATTTTTTGATGCAGTACAATCCCTTTTTCGCCGAGTCTAATGCTTACTGTTTCGTATCCGATCCCCAATGGTGACATAGGCTTGCGATGTTGGCCCAGGACCACGAAGGAAATTAGGGAGATTGAATGGAAATGTGTACCCAACTCTCGTCTAGATATCCAGGCAGGCTCGATCGGTTGACCACGAATCACCCAACAGAGAAGTCGCTTGGTTCGCTCTAGAGCGAACTGGTACTAGTACTTGTATAATTCCGTTGTCAATGACGATCAAAGGCCTCCCCAATGACGTAGTGTTTCGTCATCGCCTTGTAATCAAGTGTACCGTGTTCAATATCAGGCGGAAGCAGATAGTGGTTCGTATACCACTTTAACCTGCAGGCACAGTCCTGATTAGCCTTCCTGTGCATAAAGTGGACGTAAAAACAAACTCAATAACGATCACAAAACTATCACAATATTCTAATCTTATCCATTTATAAATCGTATATTCTAAGTGAATTTATATAAGTAACGAAAGAGAACAGAGTTTTCCATTTCATGACCCAAGGTATAGATTCTGCATATTATATCCCTTTTCAACAAGATAACATGGTGTGAATAACATACAATAACATTACAATACCATCGGATATTCTTCGAAATGTAGTTATTTGGTATTGCAATCGTATTGTATTGCTAACAAGATGAAATACTAACTACGGACAATACGAATGTTGATTATATAGGGTTTTTCTATGTGAATTACCTGATATAATGTGTAAACACTGTTTGATATAACGTTTGTCAGTTGCCAACTGTAGGCCACGGCAAGTGTAGTTATGGAGCGAGACAGTACAACAACGTGTGTGTGTGCACGTGGTTAAAATTGCACCACGTTTCGCCAAATACTTGATTCTTTCAGTCAGCGTAAGCTTCGACAGAGAAAACGAAAGATGGCTGCATTTGATGTCGCTGGATTTTCTTCGTGGATATGTGAAAAGTAAGGAGTATGGCAGCAACCTGAGAAGCACTGATAAATTCAAAGAATAAATTCGACGTGTTATTGCCAAATGTCTGGTAGGATGCCTTTTGATCACCGGTGTTCATTTGTACAATAACGTCCTCCACATCTGATTCTAATCCAACATGCTATGTGTTAAGGTAAATACATTAATATCCACACTGAATGTTTGCATCTACCAAATAATTTCTGACCTCTTACTGGAAATGTTCATAGTAAATGGTAATTTAGATGCAATTGATATTAATTCTAGCTTATCCGTGCCGCACAAGAGACTTGCCTTAGGGGGAGGGCTCAGAACCCGACGCATTTTCTTATTGGATCACTGTTTCCTTTGTTGTTTATATGGGTACAGTTATATAATAATCACAAAAATTACAATCATTAATAAAAAGTCACACATATTTTATCATTCATAAAACTTGTGCCATGATATCGCAAGTGTATGTTTAACGAGTGTACCTTTGTGATTTTATGAAAAAAGTAATACAGAAAAAGTGGAAACACCGTAGGGAGCAATGGAATTTATTTTCAATTATTTAATAGACATATCCAATTGAAAAATCGAAAAACAAGAGCCTCTCCCGTCCTCCCTTCGGATAAGATAGGGTGAAAATGTGATTTAACAGCGTAAGCAAACCACACTTAATTGGAAGATTTTGAAGAGATGTTTGGTAAACGTATGCACTAATTCTGCTCCCCCTGTAACACAGCTCTGGACATGAAACTCCTCTAAATGATATCTTCCGTAATAATCTCTCTGTGGGTTACGATGAAAGTGATTACACGATATTCCATTCCTTTTGAAGCTATGATGAGATTGTTGGAGTTCCCTTGTGGTGGAAGATTTGAATATCTCGAGGCAGTATAATTTTTCGCGAAGGAAGAGCAAGGATCTCCTCTCTTGAAGAAAGTAGGCGAGTGCTTATTATAATTGAGTTGTACTCCACCTTGATTGTGAGTAATGAAATCTCGGTACTGTGCGTGGGGTGGTGGGTGTGTAAATGGTGGCGAGTTTATTTTGTTTCTGGGAAATGGGAATATAATTGGAATGGTTGTGCTTACGTGGACGTCGCAGGAAAGAGTTCTCATGTTTCTCTGCGCGTTTAAGTTGCTATGGGGCACATTTTTTTATTCTTCTTACTTTCTCCCTAATTTCTTGTTCCTTTTTCTTTTCTGTCACAATTTCTTTATTTTTTTACTTATCCTTCGTTTTTCTTCATTTCACGATTTAGAGTTTGCTGTACGTTTGAAGACTTGCTATGATACAGGGTGTCCCGAAAGGTATTCATTCCAAGTTTCGTTTCTACGACCTCCGTGTCGGAGTGGATATCACAACGTGCTACGACGTCAGGGGTCCCGGGTTCGAATCCCTGCATGAGCAAGGGTGTTCTCTGTGAGTGTACCTTCATTAATGTCATCATATCATACTCATCCTTATCTTCGCTATTACCCAAGAGTGGCCGAAGAGCGAAGTAAAATAAACCAAATTAAACAATCGACCAAGTTTCATTTCTACTCTTTTCGTGCAGTACTGTATGATGATGAAGAGCCGCCTGACTGCAACGCGGGTGATCCGGTTCGATTCCCGGGGTAGTCCATTTCAGGTTGTATAATAAATGGGTACCTGGGTCGCCAGTAATTGATGAAGAAAGGTGAAGCGTGGTGCTGATCACGACACCTCCGCAAATGGCAGAGAATTTGAATGTTGTCGGCCCTACCTCCACATACCCCATATTCCTTCAACGCATATTGCAACAACGGACTTGTATGTTATATTTTTATTAGTTTCACTTTTCTGCAATTCTTGTCCAATCACGACGATGAGTATAATGGTTATAAGATGAAATGTAAATTGACACTCAGAAAGAGAGACATCCGGGTACACATTAGCAGTTTTTACAGCCAATTCTATATTTTTGCAATATTGTGTAATCGAGTTTTTTTCTTTTTCTAGAAACCTGTCGCATACCAACCTTGCTCCCTTCTTATGACACTATCTAGAAGCGAAGATGGAAAAAATTCCATAACACAAAAAACTAATTGTCTTCTTAGAGATTCTGTGATAAAACTTTCAAAGTACTCTCAGCGTGATGCATGTTCTTAAAATTTTATTTTTTCTACAGTTGTGATCCCACTGCACCAGAACAGGAACAATATTTTCCACTGGAATGATCTTAATTCATTCCCATTTCCTCCTTATCTTCTTTTGCAGTCTATTTCTTCCTTTTTCCTTTCCTGAGCCACTCTTTTGAAATGAGAATATCTGGCAGAGACGTCTTACCAAACTTCCTCTTCCGTCTCCTGCGCACAGGAGCATTCAGTGTTTGCAGATAAAGATGGAAGAATTACATCTTCAAGCCTCGAAGAAAACCCATGCCTTTCGAGAATTTCAGAACTAGATACGTGTTTCTCCAGAAGGTGAGAACGCAAGTTAACGACTTGATAAGGGTTATCAAAAAGTCTTTTCGAAGTTATTCTGTTGGTATGGATTCGTATTTCGAAAGGAAACTAGTCTGTGCATAATCGAAGGTGTACTAAATGTACTACACACACACACACACACACACACACACACACACACACACACACACACACACACACACACACACACACACACACGCCAATCACCTCTATGTTTTCTTCAGGTGACAACAGCTTTATGATATTCACACTCAAACAGCCTAAGAAGGAGATCGACCATGACATGTTTCAACATCTCGATATGAACGTGACTGATTTGCATAGCGGTGTTCTTGAGCATCTCAGTGGTCTGTGGCCGACTTGCTAACACTTTGCTTTTCAGATGCTCCACATACGGAAAAAGCCGGAAACAATTGAATCACGTGACTTAACAGCGACCTCACAGTCACGGTTTCTATAAAATTCCGTAACTGTATCTGCATGCTGCCGACCTCTTTGGCGGAGTCGTTAGCACAGCGCGATACGACGCCAGTGGTCCGGATTAGAATCCCAGCCTGAGCGTTCTTTGTGATTGTCCCTTTTATCAATTTCATCACTCATCTTCATTTTCGCGATTAGCCAAAAGTGGCAGAAATGGGATGTAAAATAAACCAAATCAATCAAGTCAATCAAACGGTATTGTCAAACAAATAACAACCAATAAGTGTTGCCAGCCATGTGGGAAAATTTCCTGGAGAAAACGAAAGCAACCTTTTTATTGACACAAAACAAAAACACCGGTTTTATTGAGACACCCTTTATCCATATTGAGTTATGGACTTATAATCTCGCCACCGAAGTTGGAGGAGTCGATAATTAATATCCACCTTTCTCATTCTCACCCAGTGGGTTGCCAGGTGTCTTGGCTTGCCTAATGTTGGTGGCTTCCCGGTGAATTTCTCCATTGCCATCCTCCAGTCTCTGTTGCTTTCCTTTGCTGAATGACTTCCTGCTTTTGTCAGATAAAAGGAATGAATGTTTCTTAAGTTTGGAAGTGAATGTGTCTGTTTTTAGTCTTGCAGCAAGTTTCTGTTAAGGTTTCCCATTTTTTTTCTCGCTAATCCAAACTCATGCTTTTCTCTCCTTTTTTTTTTTTTGCGTTACGCAGCACCCCCCTTTTCTCCAAATGTCTGCAGTCCTCTCATGCGTGCCCTCTCCATTTTTTTAGCACCCTGCTCCGAAGAAAAGATTTACGATAGCTGAATTTGCGCTTCGTCTGGGGATTTTTATCGGACTACGATGTGGAGCTACATCGAGATCGTATCTTTCTACGTACAGTGCGTGTTGCCCTATTGCAGGATAATGAGAGTTTTTTTGTTCGTTTTATACGGTCTTTAATGTTTGTTTAGTTGTTTCAAAATGTTTGCTGCTGTTGAATAAGCCCAGCGGGAGCCTATTGTTTATGTTTGCGAATCTGAGCCGATGTAGAATAAACGCTATGTAAACAGTTCAAACAATACAGTACAAAGCGAGTGAGATTCAATTTTATCGGTCAATAAAGTGGGGGAAACAGCCTTCAGTGTGAAAACACAAAAATGCGATTGTTTGATTTACCCGACGTCGCTTGTATGTACCGTTAAGTTATTGGGGACGAAGAAGAACACAGAGAATGAAAGGGAGGCAAAGAGATATGAAATAATTAATATTTCAAGATATCTTTCACCTTTATTTACTTTGACGAAACGCCGGTCCGACCTCTATGGCGGAATAGTTTGCGCAGCGCAATACGAAGCCAATTTCGAATCCCGTATTGCGCATGGGTGTCCTTGGAGAATGTCACTTACCAGTTTCATACTACCATCGTCGCGATTACCCAAGAAAAATCAAGGCTAAATAACAAGACTAAAATATATCAAGATAAAACACGGGTAAATCTACTCGCGAGGGTCCATCTGGATTGGGAAATTTCAATATTATTTATGAGACAGAAGTTTAGAGATTTAAATAAGGTTTGTACGTTCTTATTTGAGGGTTTTTGTTAAGTGTGAAATATTAATGTTAAAGAATCCACTGAAGATGTCAAATGTTGCCTAATAACGTTTCAGTGTAAGAAAATGCTTATGCCTCAACTCTACCCGTTAAATAAAAAGGGAGAGAAACAGATTGAAGAAGACTATACGCTTGAGAGAGGGAGGGAGAGAGCGAGGATCAGAGAAAGAAAACTAGAAAGTGTAAGGAACTAATGTTAATTGATTTTTAAATTATGTGCACGTCAGCAGCTAGGCTACTTGTGCCAGTCACACATTTTCTAAAACTTGGACTCCTTAGCAACAACTAAAACTATACTATCCCCGAGCATGAAGTCTCCATGCATTGGTTAAAAGCTAACCCTGTAAAGCAGCCCTGTATGGATTAACACTGGCAACAGCATGCCAGACAGGATTATACTGCCCGTGGATCCAGTCGTCAGAGCCTTGTTAGCTTGCAAGACTGCAGCTACCTGGCTGTACTACGTGGAAGTGAGGATTGCTTTTGGTTGCCTCCTCAAAAGGTTACTCCAGGAAGTAATGGAAGGATGGATTAGTTAGTGATACACGGAGAGGAAGGGGACGTAGATTAATAAGACAGAGGGGCAGACTAGGACTGAGAGATAGTGAGGTGGAGGGAGACTAAGACTGAGAGATAGAGAAAGGGAATTGAGAGATGGAGTAAGACTAGAGAAAGAGAGAGACTAAAAGACAGAGAGAGGGAGGGAGACTAGAGAGGCAATAGACTAAAACAGAGGAAGGGAGACTATAGAAAGAGAGAGACTACGACAGAGAGAGATGGTGACACGAGAGACTGAGACTGAGAGAGGGAGGGAGACTATAGAAAGAGAGAGACTAAGACAGGGAGATATGGTGACACGAGAGACTAAGACTGAGAGAGGGAGGGAGACTAGAGAAAGAGAGAGACTAAGACAGAGAGAGATCGTGACAGAAGAGAATGAGAGTGAGAGAGACTAAGACTGAGAGAGGGAGGGAGACTAGAGAAAGAGAGAGACTAAGAAAGAGAGAGATCGTGACAGGAGAGACTGAGAGTGAGAGAGACTAAGAATGAGAGAGGGAGGGAGACTAGAGAAAGAGAGAGACTAAGACAGAGAGAGGTCGTGACACGAGAGACTGAGAGTGAGAGAGACTAAGACAGAGAGGGAGGGAGACTAGAGAAAGAGAGAGACTAAGACAGAGAGAGATCGTGACAGAAGAGACTGAGAGTGAGAGAGACTAAGACTGAGAGAGGGAGGGAGACTAGAGAAAGAGAGAGACTAAGACAGAGAGAGGTCGTGACACGAGAGACTGAGAGTGAGAGAGACTAAGACTGAGAGAGGGAGGGAGACTAGAGAAAGAGAAAGACTAAGACAGAGAGAGAGATCGTGACACGAGAGACTAAGAGTGAGAGGGACTAAGACTGAGAGAGGGAGGGAGACTAGAGAAAGAGAGAGACTAACACAGAGAGAGGTCGTGACACGAGAGACTGAGAGTGAGAGAGACTAAGACTGAGAGAGGGAGGGAGACTAGAGAAAGAGAGAGACAAAGACAGAGAGAGATCGTGACAGGAGAGACTGAGAGTGAGAGAGACTAAGACTGAGAGAGGGAGGGAGACTAGAGAAAGAGAGACTAAGACAGAGAGAGATCGTGACAGGAGAGACTGAGAGTGAGAGAGACTAAGACTGAGAGAGGGAGGGAGACTAGAGAAAGAGAGAGACTAAGACAGAGAGAGGTCGTGACACGAGAGACTGAGAGTGAGAGAGACTAAGACTGAGAGAGGGAGGGAGACTGAGAGTAAGAGAGACTAAGACAGTGAGAGAGATCGTGACACGAGAGACTGAGAGTGAGAGAGACTAAGACTGAGAGAGGGAGGGAGACTAGAGAAAGAGAGAGATCGTGACAGGAGAGACTGAGAGTGAGAGAGACTAAGACTGACAGAGGGAGGGAGACGAGAAAGAGAGAGACTAAGACAGAGAGAGGTCGTGACACGAGAGACTGAGAGTGAGAGAGACTAAGACTGAGAGAGGGAGGGAGACTAGAGAAAGAGAGAAACTAAGACAGAGAGAGATCGTGACAGGAGAGACTGAGAGTGAGAGAGACTAAGACTGAGAGAGGGAGGGAGACTAGAGAAAGAGAGAGACTAAGACAGAGAGAGGTCGTGACACGAGAGACTGAGAGTGAGAGAGACAAAGACTAAGAGAGGGAGGGAGACTAGAGAGAGAGAGACTAAGACAGAGAGAGGTCGTGACACGAGAGACTGAGAGTGAGAGAGACTAAGACTGAGAGAGGGAGGGAGACTAGAGAAAGAGAGAGACTAAGACAGAGAGAGATCGTGACAGGAGAGACTGAGAGTGAGAGAGACTAAGACTAAGAGAGGGAGGGAGACTAGAGAAAGAGAGAGACTAAGACAGAGAGAGGTCGTGACACGAGAGACTGAGAGTGAGAGAGACTAAGACTGAGAGAGGGAGGGAGACTAGAGAAAGAGAGAGACTAAGACAGAGAGAGATCGTGACACGAGAGACTGACAGTGAGAGAGACTAAGACAGAGAGGGAGGGAGACTACAGAAAGAGAGAGACAAAGACAGAGAGAGATGGTGACACGAGAGACTGAGACTGAGAGAGTGAGAGAGACTAAGACTGAGAGAGGGAGGGAGACTAGAGAAAGAGAGAGACTAAGACAGAGAGAGATCGTGACACGAGAGACTGAGGGTGAGAGAGACTAAGACTGAGAGGGGGAGGGAGACTAGAGAAAGAGAGAGACTAAGACAGAGAGAGATCGTGACAGGAGAGACTGAGAGTGAGAGAGACTAAGACTGGGAGAGGGAGGGAGACTAGAGAAAGAGAGAGACTAAGACAGAGAGAGATCGTGACAGGAGAGACTGAGAGTGAGAGAGACTAAGACTGAGAGAGGGAGGGAGACTAGAGAAAGAGAGAGACTAAGATAGAGAGAGATCGTGACACGAGAGACTGAGAGTGAGAGAGACTAAGACTGAGAGAGGGAGGGAGACTAGAGAAAGAGAGAGACTAAGACAGAGAGAGGTCGTGACACGAGAGACTGAGAGTGAGAGAGACTAAGACTGAGAGAGGGAGGGAGACTAGAGAAAGAGAGAGACTAAGACAGAGAGAGGTCGTGACACGAGAGACTAGAGAAAGAGAGAGACTAAGAAAGAGAGAGATCGTGACAGGAGAGACTGAGAGTGAGAGAGACTAAGACTGACAGAGGGAGGGAGACTAGAGAAAGAGAGAGACAAAGACAGAGAGACATGGTGACACGAGAGACTGAGACTGAGAGAGTGAGAGAGACTAAGACTGAGAGAGGGAGGGAGACTAGAGAAAGAGAGAGACTAAGACAGAGAGAGAGATCGGGACACGAGAGACTGAGAGTGAGAGAGACTAAGACAGAGAGGGAGGGAGACTAGAGAAAGAGAGAGACTAAGACAGAGAGAGGTCGTGACACGAGAGACTGAGAGTGAGAGAGACTAAGACAGAGAGGGAGGGAGACTAGAGAAAGAGAGAGACTAAGACAGAGAGAGATCGTGTCAGGAGAGACTGAGAGTGAGAGAGACTAAGACTGAGAGAGGTAGGGAGACTAGAGAAAGAGAGAGATTAAGACAGAGAGAGAGATCGTGACACGAGAGACTGAGAGTGAGAGAGACTAAGACAGAGAGGGAGGGAGACTAGAGAAAGAGAGAGACAAAGACAGAGAGAGGGAGGGAGACTGAGAGACTGAGACTGAGAGAGTGAGAGAGACTAAGACTGAGAGAGGGAGGGAGACTAGAGAAAGAGAGAGACTAAGACAGAGAGAGGTCGTGACACGAGAGACTGAGAGTGAGAGAGACTAAGACTGAGAGAGGGAGGGAGACTAGAGAAAGAGAGAGACTAAGACAGAGAGAGATCGTGACAGGAGAGACTGAGAGTGAGAGAGACTAAGACTGAGAGAGGGAGGGAGACTAGAGAAAGAGAGAGACTAAGACAGAGAGAGGTCGTGACACGAGAGACTGAGAGTGAGAGAGACTAAGACTGAGAGGGGGAGGGAGACTAGAGAAAGAGAGAGACAAAGACAGAGAGAGGGAGGGAGACTAGAGAAAGAGAGAGACTAAGACAGAGAGAGGTCGTGACACGAGAGACTGAGAGTGAGAGAGACTAAGACTGAGAGAGGGAGGGAGACTAGAGAAAGAGAGAGACTAAGACAGAGAGAGAGATCGTGACACGAGAGACTGAGAGTGAGAGAGACTAAGACAGAGAGGGAGGGAGACTAGAGAAAGAGAGAGACAAAGACAGAGAGAGATGGTGACACGAGAGACTGAGACTGAGAGAGACCTAAGACTGAGAGAGGGAGGGAGACTAGAGAAAGAGAGAGACTAAGACTGAGAGAGGGAGAGACTGTGATGAAAAATGGAGGAAGAAAAACTAACTAATAAGTAGATTAACAGAGAAAGTGAGAGAAATAGGTACAGAAACAGACCAAGAAAGAGAAGCGGAGTAAGAATGGAATATAGACAAGGAAACAATCTAAGAGAATCTTAAGATCCAAGATCATATTCCACCTCAAATCATTTCATCCACCTTTCAGCCCAACGGAATTGACTGATTTGCCAGTCTCAAGAGAGCACTCTTGAATAATCAGTCTCGGATCATGGCCTTGTGTCGATTTCTATACACTTCCGACCTTCTTCCTTAGAAATTTTCAAGTCCTACGTTCCCTTCCCTCCTCCCGTCTGAAAGATAAAAAGAAAAACAGCGTTATAGCATGGAAACTATCACCCTATCCAGACAAAGTATGCCATGAGTAGAATCTTCATACAAGGGGAAAAGTAGCGATGGAACAAGTAGAGAGGGTGGCATGATGAGGTACCGAACTTCCAGTGTAACGACCTCATCTCGTAAGAAAACCAGCCCGGAAGTTTTTACCCTGCACTTTGTCAGCGCCTATTATTATGCAAACTTTACTTCATTTCGGCGCTTGAAGCGGGAGGTGGAGCATGATTGCCCGAGCCACTTAAGGAGGGGAGAGATGGAAGGGGTTGAAACTTCCCCAGAATTTTGCGTGGAAGGAGGAACGAACTCGGCTCCCGCGGAATATAAATGTGTCTTCTCCCTGCGAGCGGAAGGACAGGGAAAGAATTGGTGATGGTGCCGCGTGTTGCATCAGCGCAGGTGCAAATTTAATTTCAGTTAATACTTGGACGAACTAGCAAGGAGCTCCATCTTCAGTTCTTTATGATATTTACTTAGGCTGTTTTTGGGAGAGTGCTGTAAATTTTAAAGTACGTGCACTTTAACGGTCCTTGTATTGAACTTCTATGGCTGGAAACATGTATTCAACACTGGAGAATGAGCCCAATCGACTGGTAAGAAATTCTTATGAGATGTTTGTGTGTGGCCTCTCGTGGGTTGTGACGTTCTGTGCATTGATCACATAAAACCTTAGGTTTATCGTATATATGCGGGCGCATTTGGTGCGAAACACACCCAACTTGCAACAAAAGCTAAAACTAAATGCTGAGAGCTTTAAATTGGCCCTACTAACCTAATTATGTCTAACCTACATTTAGTTTTGGCTCTTGTGGAAGATGGGTGTGTGTCCCGCACCAGACCCTATACGGACTTCTGCGATGGTGCAGTGGTAACGTCGTCGCCTTGTAATCAAGGGGTCCCGCGTTCGATAGCCGGTGGAGGCGCATAGTGGTTCAGATCCCACTTTAAACTGTAGGTCCAGTCCCGTTTAGCCTTTATGTGCATAATGTGGACTTAAAACAACAAATCAAATCTGCTTTATTTGAGTACCAATCTGTATGTATTTATTGAACTCTACAGGTACATACCTAATTACAGAGCCCATATATGGATACATAGTGAATACAGTTACATATTTCTGTAATATAGAGATACAAGAAGAAAAAATATTATCAATACCAGTCGGTGCTTAAAGTGGACTAACTAACTAACTCTCTAGCCTTCTTAAACCCGAAGGTTCATGGCTGCAGCAACACAGGCCTTCCATCTGTCCCTATCTTGAGCAAGATCTATATACTCTTTTCCATCCCTACCGATGGAAAACCTACTTAAAACTAAATCAAACTCAAATTTATGCAGATTTTAGTTCCTAGATCTACATCGTGTATGTAATTTACGGGCTAAATGCACTAAATGATTTTTAATTTTTTCACCGTGATTTAATGTAAAACAATGCTTTCTCAGTAACGTTTAGCGTTAATGCAGGCTTTTTCCACAGAAAGGTTTTTCGATCACCTTTAGCAGTAGTTTGATACCCTGTTGAGGTACATTGCACTGGTTTCGGAATCCTACTCTATCTGAGAACACATTCAACTTAAAACAATGTTTAAATACTCGTCTGATGAAATAGTATGCTCCTTGTGGTGAAATTTGGGGCATATTTAATAAACAGCAAATTTTACACACTCGCGAGCATGTGCCGATATGTATAAACGCTGTATCGTGCCATCGAAAATAGGCTTCATGAAGTTCTGTGTTTGGCCTCAATTAACATGACAGTTGTAAATGTGTGCTGACGTGTTTGCAAAATTGTCTTTTCCACGATGTGTGTTTGAACCTTCGCGAATGCAGATTCATTCCCCCACGTTAGTTTTGATCTACCTGCTTTATTGCTTGTCGCGTTCGTTCAAATCCCCAGCTACTTTCGCCGTGGAATGATTATTGTTCGCTGGAGTTTTGAGGGACGACGAGTAGCAGCACGTGCAATTCGCGAAAACTCAATATAACAACTTTTGGGACGAAACGCTTTTCAACAACTGCAATATAGCTCAAGTGTGACGTTATACGACCGTCATGCTTCCTCTTTCATTTCATCTTCTCTTTTATGGTATCACACGGCAATGAAAGCCAAAGGCTAGTGTCCTGAGGATTTCATTCGATGTGTTGGGTAATTTCGAGAGGTAGCCGAATGCATTCGTCTTCTAGGTAGGGACCGGTAATGCTAATGTTGCGAACTCGACAGTTTTTGAGTCCCATTTTTAAAACAAGAGTTGTTTTGATGTTGCCCCAGCCAATTGTCGAGATAAAAAATCTTGCCTCGTGGCTGTCGCACCAAATGATAAGACTTTATGAAGACCAATAACCCCATGGGAAGAATGTAACTGGTTAGTGGATAAAAATAAAAAGAGCTAGCAAGTGACGATTTTGAGGGCCCAATCCCAACTGCCTCCCCGAAATGTCCTCCAACTCCCCAAAATTTCCAAATGTGGACTTTGACGGACGGGCGTCATCGTCAATTTAGTTTGCGCAGCAGTTTTCATTAACAAATATATTGAAGATGAAATATTCTGATTAATTGGATTTTTTGAGCCCGAAATGGAAATTGCCAATGAAATCAACACCAACAGAGGAAACTAAAGGATTCCATTAAATCCAGTCGTTGTCAACTAATTTAAACCAAAGTTTATATTTGTCAACATACCTAGACATAATCGAACTGATGCTGTATTCATTATTCCAAAATTTACTTATTAACATTTTAACGAGTAATATTATTTGGATCGAAGCATCGACTTTTATAACAGCGAATTTATCTGGCTACAGGCTCACGATGGTTGAGAATAACCGCTCTAAAAGATCTTTAGACGAGCACCACAAGACATTTATGCTAGCCGGTTCAAACTTATCTACACTCTGTCCCAGAAGTCTGTGGAGCAAGCGAAGAGAAACAAATCCTCTGCGCAAGTAGTGACTAAAGAGGACTGTACCAATGAACCAGTCGTTTGCAGTAGCGCGTACGGTTTCGCTCCCCCCACTTGCTTTTTCCCCTTCTTGCAATGTTGAAATAGGTACTTCAGCGGCAAAGTTAATTTACTTCGTTGAAATGTTGCATTACGTCCTAGGCGTAATGGCTGTTACTATTTGTGGGTTAGAACTACCTCTTTGAAATTGCTGTGTAATTGACCGAGAATATTTGGATGAAACTACAGCTTTTAGACTGCATTTATAGACTTCTTACATATTATGTAGTTCTTATACTACACCTAATATTATGCAAGGTCGATTTTTTACACATGACGATTTTGTAGCAATTTTTTATGCTTGTTTGGACAGATTAAATTGTATTGTTTTCTTTTTTTCTGCAGAATGTGTTGAGGGAGTTGGAGCAAAAGAAACCCCAACTAGACGAACTGGTCCACACTGCCGAGAGCCTTAAAGCTGATTCTAACAGGCAGCAGCTTCATGGGAAGGGTAAGTACCCAATGATGATTTCTCTCTCGTTAGGTTGCTTCACATGATGCAATTTGTCAACTTTTGCGATGCTTCGTTCTTAAGACTATGCGATGTTCCAATACGTATTATCTTAATTTGATCCACAGGTTTAGAGAGGAGAATGGGATTACTTTCGGTAAAGGGTATATCAGGGTAACACTAAGAGATGTAAGTTAATCAGTGTACTGTTGACAGGAGAAATGCGTCCCGTTCCATCCTGAAGAGGAGTCATTCTCACTTTGCTTTGGATTGGACGTTCATCGTAATCAGCACCACTTGATGGAAGGTTTGGACGTGGAAGTGGAGACAGTATTGTAGTCATCGTGTTCAAATTTTTGAGGAAAGGTGTGTCTGTCGTGAGCATGTCTCTTCACAACCCTGCGCTTTATATTTCAATAATGAAACTTCTGCACCCCGATTTTTAAATATTAATATGAATTTTTGTAAAAGAGAAGGGGGAACTTTTCTTGCTTTAGGTAACGAGTGCAGATAACCAAAGAATTTTTAATTCATTCAATCGAAGCACAGTTATAGTTTCATTCGTGTTCATATTTCCTTACACTGGGAAAATTCATGTTTTAGTTCGTAGGAAATTCATCGTGCTTCGTGGTTACTTACTTCCATTGTATTCAAATAACCACTCACTTCATTGGAATATCACTCCAGGCGGTGGTTGATTTTGTCTTTTGATTTAAATTTGATGTTTACTTGGCCAAAAATACTGTTTACATGGTCAAAAGTACTGTTAATATGGTCAAAAGTACTGTTTTACTTGGTCGGAAATGCCGTTTACTTGGTTGTAAATGCCGTTTACTTGGTTGGAAATGCTGTTTACTTGGTTGCAAATGCCGTTTACTTGGTTGCAAATGCCGTTTACTTGGTTGGAAATGCCGTTTACTAAGCCCAAAATACCGTTCACCTGGCCCAAAGTATCGTTCCTTTGACTAACACTTTCTTCTTGGGGATTACCACCCAGCAAGTTGAATCTATGAATCACAGAAAGTACCCTATATCTAGCTGGAATTTGATATTTCTGTGACATCGCAAATGTAACATTACTGAGTCTATAGGAACCTCATGCATACATTGATTGGTAGCGCAGAATGATTTTTTTTCATTTAATTTGAACTGAAAGTGATGTCTTTTAACATGCAAACTGTTAGCAAATAGCATTTGCATAAATTTAGCGGACAAATTTCACAAGCATCATTTCATTGTTATTTTAATTTTGTTTAATGCAACAGTGTTATCTGCAAATTGTCAGTAATGAGAGCAAACACAGGTGGATTGGGATGGGGGATCGGATTTGAGTCATGAATATTAAATGATTCCCGCGAGACGCTCAACTGTTTAATCTGAGCGAACGAACAGTTCGTCACAAAAAATGTTAAATTGACGTCGTCCTCGAGAGACTCGCCCACGGGAGACAGTTTGCGAGTCTAGACCATTAATGACGTGACCCCTGCGTTAAGTACATCCACCCCCCTCGCCCTATCACCTCCCCTCCGATGCTTGACTAGCGCTTCTTCCCTCCTCTTTATTCCTCGGCGCCTCTCGCCTTTCCTTTCCTCAAACATATCGAGTACGTGAGTGACAGACCAAGGGTGCGTTACCATGGCGACCGACTCTTTTTCTCGCTCTCTCTCGCATCCTGATCTTTCGCGACAGATTTCTTCCCCCTTCTCCATTCCTTCTTGTGGTTTTGTCGCGGCGTGCGGGAAACTGTATCGTGGATCTGTTCCCTGATGCGTGTTCTTATCTGTTGCGACGTGAGTGTGAGGTTGTCGTTGTAGGAGCTCCGATCAGTGCAACTACATTTGCTTTCTCTCTCTCATATATAAAGGCTATTTTTTCAGGAAAGGGTGAGGGACAGTGTGTGTTATTGGTTATAAATATAGACCGAATTTTAAATGGAAGAAGTTCCTCTAAAATGGACATAAAATAGTATAGTTTATTTGCACTCTACTAAAAATACTGTTATGTATTAATGTTATACAGGGTGAACAGAAACTATAGGGATAAACTTCAGGAGGTGATTCCTGACAGGTAAAGGAACAAAAAAGTTCATATCAACATATGTCCGGAAATGGACGGTGAGCCTGCAATAAAGCAATTAGTACCGGTACTCATTAGATGGCATGACTTTCATCCATGTTACAACACGTGTTGAAAGTGGCCTCCATGGGATGCAATGCAAGCGTCCACACGTCGCATCATGGAATGCCTCACTTGTTCAATTGTTCTAGCCTGTACCCGAATAGCGTCACAGGCTACACGGACACGCTGTTCAAGGGTCTGCACACCAGGAACTGGCTCAGCATATACAACACTTTTCAGATGCTCCCACAAGTAAAAATGAAGGGGTTTGTGTCCGGTAATCGAGCAGGCCATGCCGCAGGGCCTCCTCGTCTGATCCATCTTCCAATCTTCTGGGGGAAAATGTTGTTGAGATGTTGACGAAGAATAATGCGAAAGTGGGCTGCCGCTCCATCATGCATCAGCCACATTACCTGTCGTATTGGCACAGGCACCTTCTGAAGCAAAAGAGCAGAGTGTTCTGCAGGAATTCCAGATACGTCTTTCCATTAAGGCGTTTTGGAAGAACAAATGGTCCAAGTAGGTGGTTGCCCAAACATTGATGCTGAACCGTTGCTGATGAGACGATTCAACCATTCCCCGAGGATTGGCTGTAGCCCACAGATGACGATTGTGTAGGTTGCCTATGCCGTCTCTACCAAAGGTCGCTTCATCGTTGAAGTGGACTGACGACAGAAATCCCAATACGGTGGTGGCCTGTTGGAAAAACCAGCGACAAAACCGTTCCCTTGGAGGAAAATCCGTTGGTGATAATCCCTGCACACGTAGCAGGTGATAGGGATAGTAGCGGTTTTCATACAGGATACACAACACCGTCGCTTGACTTACACCATGCTGGCGAGCCACTTGCCTGGAGCTTGTACTGGTGTTGTTCTCAATATCGTGTAGCACATGTTCCTCCAGATCTGTTGTACGCACATTCCGCGGCCGCCTTCCATGTTAGCCTGTATGAAAGGACCCAATGGTGCTGTCTGTCCGTGTACGTGGCTCGATAAATCCGTGCGACCTCTCGACCGTTTCCATCTACTTGACCGTATACGAAAACCATCCCGGCTTGTTCCTGGTATGAATAAAGGACCATGGTGCTTCGACGTAGCTCTAATCACACAATCTACAGAGGTTGATTCATTTATATTGAGCCGAATTCGATTGTGCTACCTACCTAGGAAATACAGTGTTTCCACCACCGCTTGTGTTCGATCTGCAGGCCACCACTATTGACTATTGCCCGGCATCGGAGTTTCCATTGCAGGAGACTGCGTTGCAGCTGGACCATTGGTATTGCATCCCACTCCTCGTTACAGGCTTTCCACAGGCCGGAGATGGTGCGGACTCGACGATGGGACAGGCGCCGCTTGAGGAGTCCGAAAGCACAATAGTCCATTGGACTGGCATCTGGACTCTTGACAGGGATGTCAGAGAAGAGAATTGCAGAAATTCCAGTTTCCTGTTCCACTTCCACCGATCACCCGCTAGATGACGTTCATACAGCCTCTTGCAGTTCCTTTTTCGCTCAGCCACATGACACGGTTTCAGGGCGTACACACTGCTCTTGTGAATGACCTTGTGGCGTAAATACCTGTGAATGGCGCGGTTGATTGTCGCCTGAGATGTGCGGCATTTGCTGGCCGTTGCACGCTGTGTGGGGGGATTTTTGGAGGTCGCCATACGCCGAACAACATGCAATAGCGGCAGGGTTCTCTTCTCGGGAGGCCGGTTTCTAGCTGCCGGTTTCTAGGTGTGGTGGGCCCAGGACTCTGTGCCGCATATTTCCATATAATACGAATCACAGTGTACTTTACACATTTCTACGATGCGCGACGCCGTGGACTTACCATCGGAAAGGGCAACAATGTACCCCTCCCAGAATCTGTTCAGTTTCGGCAGCATCAAACTACGCTCGACCACACTGCTCTACTGCGTGACTAACGAGATGCTGTTTCACATGCACGGTACAGTGGCACATTGAATTCGGCTCAATATAAATGAATCATCTTCTGTACAACACAAGAAAGCACACTGTGAGTGTTGTTATGAGAGGATGATGTCGTTCTTCAGTGTCATCTACCTTGGCAAATATGCGTTTCCGGACATATGTTGATATGAACTTTTTTGTTCCTTTTCCTGTCAGGAATCACCTCTTGAAGTTTGTCCCTATAGTTTCTGTTCGCCCTGTATATTGGGCCTTCTTCTAAAATAACATTTTAGAGGAGTGCAAAAGTAAACTATAGTCCTTTCTCATTTCCTTTTTTCGAGGTAAAGTACAGCGAATAATCTTACCATCCGTTTCGATGAAACCTTCCTTGCAACAGCTGACGTCATTCCATAGCTTGCTGCCACTTGTACCTGGCTTCGTCATTTCACTGACACTCATTACTGTCGTCACTATCACACAGTTAAGTTAAAAATATTCTAAAAAACTTGACAATAAAAGTCTAAATCTAGCAGAAGTACACTTTCAACCCAACAGGCATGCCGCTTACAATACGTTTGTTGCTGCGTAAGGCCAGATCGCATTGTTTCAACAATCGCTGCAATGTACTCCCAACACTCATGGAGGGAAGATAAGGTAGAAGGCGCTTGTTCTATCTTTCTTCTAAATCGCACCAAATGGAAAATTGTTGAATGTTTTGTTCAGGAAAAAACAGTCGTAGAAAATATTTCATATCTTGTCAATAAATGGACCAAGGAAGATATTTTTTAAAAAGTTAAGCTAGGGAATGTAGGCTGAAAGAAAAGGGAAGTCAAAATCATGTAATCTTGTTGGTGGAAGATAAATATCAACACTATTGTTATTTATTCCATGATCCGTGTTCAAAAATGAAAAAGGACTTCCCTATAAAATCCGGTCTCTGGTTATAAATAATATCGGGAAGAAAAAATATATATGGATAGAATTGATAGTGTTTTCGAACAAGTGTGTGAATTCACACTTTTTTGTTTGTCGACGTCAAATATTATGGAAGACTGTCCACACTGCTCTTGGTTAAGGTGTTTGGAGTTCTTTTTTTTTTAAAAAAAATGGTGTAGATTATAAATAATTCCAAGGCTACTGAGATGGCTGTACACACAGAACGCGAAACGTGTCGATTGACACAAATATGCTGACTCCCATAACACAAGAACGTGCGTAAACTGTTAATGATGCACTTTATGGTGCATCAAAATACACACAGAAATGCACAAAAGAGAACTTTTATCAGCTGCTGTTAAAAATTCATCAAGTGGAAAGAACAAGCACGATCATTTCAAAGAAAACAAAATTACTCTTTTAACTGCTGATGCACTGAAAGTGCATCAACCTTGATGATTTGATGCATTTTGAGTTCTGTGTGCACGTACACACAGAGTAAGTAGTAAATGCATAATCTGAAACAAAAAAATGCATAGTTTGTAACTCAGACCAATTGTTTAAATGCATCATCGAAAAAGATGCAGGATGGTGCATAAAAGGACGCATCAACCTATGAACTAAAGTGCACCTAGACAAGGAAATACTCACTTGCATCATATGATGCACTTTGGTGTTACATTTATCATATACAAAAATTCACAAGGTTGCATGAACATGTAAACCTGATTTCTTGAAGAGCCCATAAAATACACTTTATTGCATCAATCGATGCGTTATTGGTGCATCAATAGATATGATGCATTTTACTTTTATGTGTGTTAACATACACACATACCCTATTACTATTGTAGATCTGACAAACAAACCAAATAATTAGTTATACGAATTTCTGGTTGGTGAAAGGGTAGCCTTTTAGCTGTAGCTTGTCTACTACTATCTACGGATTAAGTACGGAACTACGTATTAAGCTGTGTTGCCATTTATAAGCACTGCCAATTAAATGAGCATTAGGGAAGCTTTTTCCCCTTCTTCATCTAATTTTTAATATATTGCTTGGAGAAGTCGGTAATTTCCTTGCCTGTAAAGTGCTTACGTTCATGTTTTTCTCATCTGAGAGAATATGCTGTGCTCATCACCTGTGAAGTCCAATTTGATTTTCGTCTGAGGAGGGGAGGGGTACGTGTTCACTCCCCCTTTCGCTTTTCTGTCACCACGATGCAAGCTTTTCTGTCGTTAGCTGAAATTATTCAGCAGTTACCAGTACGTGGCTTGCTGTCATTCCTTGATGCTGTATGCCAATGTTTAATTTCGTTTGAAATGTGATTAGGGAGGTAAATAACAAAGGAGAAAGTTTGAAGAGCGCTAATTAGATATATAATACAGAGCGGTGGGCTGCGTGCATGTAACCCGCTTCCCTATACAAATCCATATCGTACCATTAGTGCGTATTCCTAATTCGTTTATATTTATTCGTATGCCTGATGATATTTTCACACACTGCATTCATAGGATGACAAGATGTATCCATACGTAATTAGACCGCCCCATGGCAAGGAGAGTTGGGGTAAAAATGGCTGGTCCTTTGCCAGGGTTTCTTGTGTGAAGTACGGGTGAGAAACACTGGCATTCCTTCCCCCGCCCGTTAATTCGCAGCCTTGTCTGTAGTCGAGATTATAATGAGGTACTCACATTTCATTATTAGGTTATAGTTCCACACCGAAGATACACACACATACATATATACACATATGCATACATACATACAATTTGCCACCTGGGATCGGTCACACTGGGGATGTAATTCTGAATGAATGTCGGTCGTTGCCCAAATTTTGAACGTGCAGCCGGTCGGGTCCGACAGGAGAAGGAAAAGATGAGGAAGGCTGACTGAGAACTCTCTCTGCACTTATCTGGCCCAATCACCGCTGGCCAATGGCGAATACGTCCCTTGATTCGAAAATGCATGCGACCCGTGAATTTTGGGCTTAAACGGCACACATGGACTTTGAGCGGACCCGACACTCCACGCGTGTGTACATGGTGTTCAAGCTAAGTGTGTTGTTTTCCAAAACTGGTCCTCTTTATTGCAACTGAGAGTGACACTTTTGTTTCTCGCTTGAAGGTTTTTCTCCTTCTCTACTACCGGGTTGGACGCTTCTATTAGGAAGATCAACCCGCTAGTACCAAAATAATTTCCTTGTTTCACCAGCGTCATGTTTGATGTTGTTTGTCCGATTGGGCCAGCGTACTGTACAGAGAGAGAGCGACGTATTTCATGGTTTTTGAGATTCGCCCAATTTCCTTCCTATATATATATATCCGCTTCCTCTTGAGTAGCGTCAGCAAAAAAAAGGTAAAGTGTTCCCCTGTGCATAGCACCACGCCATGAAGGCGTATAGGGGGTGTGGGGGTAACGCCCCACACTTTCTTGATCCGGTCGTGAGTGGGGGTGATGTGATCAGCATCACGCCCCTGACCGCCTTTACCCCCCAGGGTTTCCCCCAGGTACCCATGTTATTCGACGCTGGGTGAGTAGCTTCAGCACATAAGCGAAATTCGATACAGTCTTCCACTTTTCAATATGGCGTGCTGTTCTGTTAGTGTCTAGCACAGACCATATTAGAATCTCCATTTTGTGTTGGTTCGCATTTAATGACTTCAGTGTGCAGAGTTCATGAACTATTGCCACTAAAAATATGCTTTCCTTCTTTAGACGGAAAAGAATGGTGAAATGTGCTTTGTGTGCTGCAAATTATGATCATTACACGTGCGTGACATTGGTCCATAAAGTAAGCGGAGTTGTGTATTCTGCAGCAAGAAGTAGTTTCCTAATCTGAACGCCTCGCTAGGCAAATTTTGTTCATTATCTTAGTGTCGGGTCAGATTGTTTACGAGATAAGCAAGGGAACGATGTTGAGAGAAATGAGCTTTCTGTCATGAAATTCTTGTTCCAGGATTTCCACTGTTTCGGTAAATCCTAATGCGTATGTGCGTTTGTGTGTATATAGAGAGAGATTTACGTTTTCGCCCATTTCTGACATTTTCAAAACCACATTTTGGGCGTAGCGGGTTACGTGCTAGACGCTCGATCTTATCACTGAAATTTCTGGGTTCGAGTCCCGGCGTGGCCATGTTTGCTCTTTTTTATTGTCCCTTTATTCCTTTCATATAATCATCACTCATCTTCATCGATTAGATTAGCAAAATATGGCAGAAAAGCTATTCTAAATAACTAATACTATGTTGTTGGAACTTACGGAACGTATCTGATGGGAATGTTATGTTATCACTTGTGCTACAATTTGCCAGTAAAGCTTTTGAAATTTAGTGCCTGATTTGTGGAAGACCGTTAGTGTCACCAATTTTTATAAATGCCTTACCTGAGGGAAACGAATGAACGCTTTTCAAAATGGTGTGCTTTAAAGCTACCATAACAGAACCTTGAAATATACAACGTGTATCATCATAAAAAACTTACCAGGTTTATTATTAAAATAATATCTGAAAGACAAAAATGAGGTTTGTTGTATAACAATGAGAAAATCTTATAGTTTTGTTTTCGTGCGCAAGACTTTTGTAAAAACGGTCATTGTGGCGCTGGTGCAGTGTTAAAGAAAATAGTGACTTTCACAGGTGCAGAAGAAACAGGCTATGTGTTCAAGTTCCCAGACCTTACACCCCTAGACTTCTACATTTGGGGCTTTGTGAAAGACAAAGTCTATGTGCCACCTATGCTGCAGAATGTGCCTCAGCTAGAGGAGAGAAAAAGATTAGAAACGCTCTTCCTTTGGTTGACGAGGAGTTCTTGAGAAAAGTGTGACAAGAACTGGAATTTCGATGGGATGTGTGTCACATAACTGGTGTAAAGCACATTTAACATTTGTAGCCATTCATAGAAATTTGAAGTATTAGGGATTGATACACAAAAAATATAATTGTTGTATTTCATACAGTTTAATCGAAATAAATTCTTAAAGTTGTTTATTCTATTGTGATACAATCTGTAGAGTTGGTGAAAAGGCACTCTTCCATCGTTCCTGGGACAGTTAGGGAGTGGTAGAAAGTGTCTGCCCTGCATCGTCTAACCGAGACGGAAAGATGACGCAGAAACGTTTAATAACTGAAGAAAATCGCAAATACAATTCAATAACAATGTAATCCCAGAGGCTGACACGTCAGTTGTCTGCGCATCGTTCGAATTGATTTCTTATACTTGATCCAATTTTTTTTTCTTGTGTATTATTTAGTTTCCCTTATTGATTCATTTGTTTCCTTTTTTTGTATATTTTTTTGCTCTTATGCTCTCCAGCAACTTTGTACGAATTCTTCGCAGAGAAAAACCACCCCTTCGCGCCCGCTCCCCCAGTAGGCTCTTGGTATAATCTACTTAGTGCAATGCAACAGTCTCAAACGAACATAGCATACGCTTCCCTACCCTCAGTGGGAGATGCTATCTATCTAATTCTTCTTTTCGGTTTATCTCGAATGCTACGGCTCCGACGTTCCGGGCCTGGCTAAATCCCTCGCGTGGTTAAAAGCGTGAAAACAAACTTTATCTCCTCTGGTATCCAGCACACGCGATGCGGTGTAATTCAGATTCCTCCGCAACGCTCGGAGATTTCTTCCTCTCTAAATAGATGGCAAGGGATGCCTAGCTTGTTTTCTCTGGAGGTGGGCGGCAGGAGAATGTGTGGGAGGCATTTGTTCTGCTGTGTGTAGTTGCAGTGTGCTTTCCCGCTCTTGTGTCTGTAATGTCGCTCATCATAATCTTGTCAGCCTCGGGTAAGCGCTGGTGTCTTCATAATAACTACATCACAGGAACCCGGGAATTAGCTCCGATATCACTTTCCAAAATAACCGTATTATAAAACGAACCCGAAGGCACTAACAAACATAAATAGAACAGGATCTCGTGCATCACATGGATATATTATAAAGTTCTACGACGCCAGAGGTCCCGCGTTCGAATGCCGAAATAGGTATGGGTGTTCTTTGTGAGAGTCCCTTCATCAATTTCATCACTCATCGTCGCGATTACCCAAAAGTGACAGGAAAGCTAAGTTGTTATAATAAACCAAATCAATCAGTATATCCATACCATGGTTCTCTTGTCTCAACGAATTCACATTTCCTGCTGCGACTGTCTCAATCCTTTCTCGCTTCTCCCTTTCATTCTTAAGCATTTCGTGGCACGATGTTCTCCAAATACCTTCAAATGACCTCCGTAGCAGGTTTGTCAACAGATTCCACAGACATGCCTTCCTAGGTTCATGGCATACCGTAGTACACTAGACTTAGGGGTTAGAAGAGGCTGCGCAATGCCACCTTGGTGGTTGATCGCAGTGAGTGGTCAACTCTTGATCCCGCTACCGGTTTGTCATATCCTGGACAGAGCTGATTATTCTACTGTGGTATCCCTTGATCAGTGTCATATAAACAACATTTATCGTCAATGTTAACCTACAGAGCCAAAAGAACGTCACGTATAATACAAACACAATAATACAAGCCTTTTACAGTACAGAGACAAATCTTCAACGCTTTTGAAGATAACCATCATCTTGTGATAACACGGCAGATGATGAATTGGAAACTTTTCCGTGCCACCGACGCGAAAATTGCATGCTTGTTATTGTTATTTCTACCGATACGTTGTTTGGATCTGGTGTGTGTGAATTCTAATACACCATTATTCACAAACGTGTACCTATATAAACTGAGAACACCTAGAACTAAACATGCGTAAACACTCTTTTTTTTAGCGTCTGTTTAATATGTCAACGGAATAAGTTGCACACAAAACGCGTTTATCATTATGCCAGCGTATTTTTGTTAGCAGACTGAAGCAAATTATTTCATCTCATTTCTTGGGCTTACATTTATTACTGTTGAGGCCTCCAAATGTACGAACCTGGTTAAGATCGTTCGCGTTGACACTTTCTCTAACTACCCAAAGGAAACCTGTAAAGTAACGTAAGAATACTTAGTTAAAATACCAACATTTTAAGACGTAGTGACTCAGAATCAAATGTCTCTGGAATTTTGTGAGCAAATTATATCGAAAACATAAAAATGATTTTGTGTGCCGTACAGTTTGTAACCTTGAAGTTTGGTAATTTTTGTTGGAAAGTTCTATGTTCTTACCTATAATTAATACACATATTTTTATTGATAAATACGACGCACTTGCATTTGTTTTATTTATCAACTATAATTTTATTCTCCCTGAATTTTCATTCTATCGTATTGCATAGTTATTAAAACTAATAAAATAATGAAGTGAAATAAACAAATGTTTTCATACAGAATACCTGCAATTGGATTTTGCGCAGGCCCTAGACGGGATTCTACGTTAGAATAAATATAATATTTTTAAAAGCAAAGTAAATGAATTGCAACTGGACCTAGTCGGATTTGATAGAAATTAATTTCTAGTTTTGTCTCTTCCTTTAACGGTTTCAGAATTCCTGGTGTCGTGGATTCGATTGCTAGTTAACCGTAGTTCCCCGCGCGTAGAGCGGACTTAACATACGAACTACCAACAGCTTTTAAACGAGAAATCTAATCAATAATCACTAATGTCTTTGCATAAGAGCAAGATGTGGGTGTGCTTCTGTGGAACAGGTGTCATTGTGAAACGATAGTACAGAAGTCGTTGTATTTGTAACGCCATTTACCTAGGTAATTCATAATTTTGTGGATCTTTCTTCAACCTATCGAACGCCTTTGCGAAATCTCTTCAGCCTGGACGTTATACAACCGAACCAACAGTAATGCTAGGCGGGTTGCGAGTGTGCGAGGCTGAAATGAATGACTACTTGTTCCGGCGGGCTGAGTTCGCCGGGTACTGAACGTGGCAACGTCGCTTCAGTATCGATCCTCAGACAAGCATGGTGACGGAAAGGGGCATGGGAGGCGCGGAGGGGGACAAGAGGGGAACCCTCCCGTGAAGGGTCCACTGAGAATTCGGGGAGGGAAAAGGTAGGGTGTGGAGGGGGGTGAAAAAGTTTGTATTAACGGAGTTTCCTCCAAGACCCGCGTGGAAGCGCCACTGTAGTCTGACTTGTTAAACGAGCATCTTCTCATTTAATTCTCTCCCTCCTTTCACCCCCTCCTCCCATCCAGGCACGCTAGATTTAGCAGTCAAAAGCAGTTACACTTGACGCGTCCAGAAACTTGTGTACTGCAAGGCTGGATAACCTGCTCAGTCTTAATTCACCGTACACATTTTATTTGCTGAGAGTTATTGTGACACCAAAAGGAGACAAGAGTGTCAACGAACTGAGTCTCGTCTCTGTTTTCGAACAAAAATTGGTATTCAGTTAGGAACATCGTACCACAACAAGTGAGGTATACACTAGAAATCGATTATAAACATTTGGAGGGGCCTCCCCGATGGCGCAGTGATAGCGTCGTCACCTTGTAATCAAGGGGTTCCGGGTTCGATACCTGGTGGAGGCTCAAGTGGTTCGGATCGTACTTTAAACTGTAGGCCCAGTCCCGATTAGCTTTACTGTGCATAAAGTGGACTTAAAACACCAAATCAATTAAATCAATAAACATTTGAAGAATTGATGAAAGCTAATTCGATAAAAATTAATATGTTGGGAGGATACGCGTCTACTTCTGTTAAACAGGTGTCATTGTGGAGCAATAGAAGGGGAGCAGTTTTCTTCGTAAAACGTGATTAGTGTAATTAATGCTCTCGTGAATCTTCCTTCAACCTTAGATCAATTAAGCGCCTTAACCAAATCTGATTTGATTTGGTTTTTATTATTCAGCTTCACTTTTCTTAAATGTTTGGTTAATTTCGGTGATAGGGTAAATGAAGAAAATCATGAAGGAGCACTCATAAAGAACTCCCATGCCCAAACCGGGATTAGGGACCCCCTCTGTCGTAGAGCGCTCTGCTAACCACTCCGCCGCCGAAGGTCGACTTAGCGAGCGAGATCTCTTCAGCCTGAACGCAATAGTAACACTGACCTAAGAATGCACCCTTTTTCCAGTTTTTTTCATTAATTGATTGTTTCGTGCAGAACATATATTGAGAAATGAAGACAGGAAAAATGTTAATGTGCGACATTAATAACGTAATACGTACGTATTTGTTTAAACCAGTTCCACACCCCGTCTTCCGCAAATACGAACATATGGGAAGCAAAGAATCAGGAAGGAAGAAGGAAAGCAGGAAAATTTGAAATGAGGAGGGGAAAAACCGTGCGTGGGTTTGGGGAGTAGGTTAAGTAAATGGGAGGTGAGTTGTGGTAAACTAACGTAAGGGTTTAGCGCCTTCGAGCAACAGAGATATATTGGATACTTTCATGAATAAATACATAATAAAATAGATTTAAAAATAACAATCTTAAATTTGGTTTGAAGTTCATAACATATGTTATTTAAGAGTTGCAATACATTAAAATTGTCAGGTACACATTACACTTATAATAAGTATATTCCTGGGTTAGTCCTGGTTGAACCTGCATTTCTCGCTGCAATTTGTACGTAGTACAAATCATAAGGTTGTATCCTTATTGAATGTGTAGACTTTGCTATCCTCAAAGAGACTTCTAATCTTCCCAGCTCTTTGTCATCCCTGTTGGGTGATGACAACAGTGTATTATCGAATGTTTTTAGATTTTTGCGAAGAGCTGGTCTCTTCCACCGTCTGTGAGGAAGCTTTTAATACATTCTGACTTTTTAATGTGTTGTGTTTGTTTCGTGCAGGTTTTTTTACAACCTTACACTTTTATTTTTCCCAAGCGGCTTTTTACGCCCCTTATTTTAACTTTTTCAGTCAGAATTTTAGATAAGGGGATATTTCCCCATATACATAGAAGGGTGCAAAATGGCCTTAAGTGCCGACGCACTCAAAAATTTTAATTCAATCAATCATAAGGTTGTAGTGTTACGTTTTGGAAAGGTCTTAGGAACTATATGGGTAAATTTATTAAACTATAAACATGTATGTAACATTACGAGACTAGGGGAATTTCGAGTTCGATTCCCGTATACTCATGGATCCCATTTTATGTATAAGTTGTATTTTTCGTCACATTCTTCTACTGCTGGGTTATGTTCGGCGGTGACGGATAGAAAGATGAGGACGAGGAATCGTACGTGGTCTTCGTTAAAGGTACCACATCAGAAGTCGCGAAATCAATGTCGACACCACGATTGATTTAGAAGTCTTACTTTCCGTATCGAATTTTCCCACTGTTTTCGTGTAAGAACCAGGTAACCATGCTTTTATCACAATTCGCCATCTCCTGTACTTTCCGGCGGCGACGGAAGGGAGAGCAAAGGCAGGAAGTTTTGGCGGGAGTTGGCCTCGCAGTTGGTTGTCGACATGTGGACCGCTTGTTGCTGCCCGAGCTGTGCGCTCGGTGGGAGTCCTTCCTTGTAAGGCAGCTCGCGATCCTTGATGGGCCCCGAAGTGCCTGTCCGTAACATGCTACAGGAACACGTGGCACATTTTCCGAAATGGAATTGCGTTCGCTTTAATGAATTGAACTTTCTGGTTCGATGTTCGTGACAGGGAGCAGTTTGCCATAGTCTACCATTTCCCTCTGATGACCACCTCTGCTGTGGCTTATCTCCTAATAGTGGGAATGCATCCTGAGGTGAACCTTTACAGCATTTTTCCAATGTAAATCGTAACGTAAGGGCGCATTAGAAATTTGTTCGCTGGGGGGGAAAAAACAATATGCGAGATTACCCGTAATCAGTGTTTCAATTGAAGGGGAGGGATTTTTTTTCTTTCTAAATTTGTTCCCAGTCTAGTAATCAAAGTTTCTCTGTTCTGAGATTATATATGCTATCATATTTACTTATTCTTCATTAATGTTAGTGTTACAAAATTTTAAGGTACAAAGTGAAATTTGTTCTACTAGCATATCATATTCCGCGTTCAAATCCCAGCATGAACATGGGTGTTCTTTGCGTGTGTTCCTTCATCACTTTCATCATATCATCACATCCTCATCGTCGCGTTTAGCCAAAAGTGACAGAATAGCGACGAAATATAACAATAAACCAAATACACCTCCCTACTCTAACCATAATGAGTATCTCTTGAGCCTCTTTCAAGCAGTGCGTCTTTTTGGGATCTGGAAGGAAAAGAGTAATCTTACGTATTGTAGAACGTGATATACATTCTTGAATATCTTCTCGTGTATTATATGCAATATTTTAATTACGAGGCTGGAAATTTTGTTAAAGCTGTCTTGTGACGTCATTTCAACTTCTGTTGTTGACTTTCCTGATCTCAGACGTTGGCTGAAACTTAACAAAACTTCGTCCAAACTCTTTAGAGTGTGTGTCTCGTGACGTCTTAACACTACAGTTTCGTATGTTCCTTTACAACCTTTTTTGCGATCGGCATGTCTTTTTTGGGAAAAGGGTATTCATAGAGTACTTATCTAGTACATGCAATTTAATAATGTTGCTTATCATTTAATCGATCATGTTCTTTGAGATACACATCTGTTTTTTTTTTAACCCATTGCATATAATGAAACTTAAACGCTGTTGGTAATTTCACTGGGTCTGCTGTTATCACTCAGAACTCACGGTTTTACTTTTATCTTTTATGTTTTTCTTTGGTCATGCAATTTTTCTGACCCACCGTAGCTGCAGGCTTCACCTTCTTTACTACCACTCTATTTTTGTCGAGATCATGCAGCTCCATAAATATGCAATTTTTTTTTTCAATGTTACTCCGTGCTCTGTAGTAGGGGGAAGACGTTTGATATCGATTTTATGTAAACTAAAACTGAACAGCGTGGTATAACCGCTTTCAGGGTCAAAGACTGCCAAGCATATCGACTCTGTAGCTTACCAACTCTCTCATTACGTAGCTACATAGGTTTTCTATCTTTCCCTGCTTTGGGCAAAGTTGATCCAATCTTTACCATTCTTGCCAGTTTCTATCAGTTCCATCTCACTGTTCTTCTTCTTCCATCTTCATTTTGAATTTCCTGCAGTTCTCTTACCATCAGGTTAGCCAGCAAGGATCCTGTAAACCCTTCTATCCTCACTCATGTGTACAATATGGCCCTGGCATCTGAATCTTGTTGATTTAATTATTGTAGTATAATTATAGGAGATAAGTATACTAGAATAAGCATTTTAGTATTATGTAACTATCACACACTTGTTTCTATTTTAGTTCGAAATATTTTTCAAAGGATTTTGTTTCCGGAAACTATAAGTACTCTATTAGGGTAATCATGTTTCACGTTCATAGTTAAATTTCTTATTATTTATTATTAGACGAGGGAATATAAGTGTGTTAATTAAGAAAAAGGCTTAATTTCCTCTTCAATGTAGTTTTGATTCGTTAAAGTTGCTCCGAGGTACCTGAAATGGAAACATTGATTCAAATAAGTTATTGCTACAGCTTTTACCTGGCTTTGCAGATAGAAACTCATTGCTTATTCTTTTCAAGTAGCTCCCCAGTTGTCCTCACGCTGGAATCCATCGAACGCGTACTTTTTCACCAGAAAGGCTTGTTAATGTTTAGGGTACGCAGGAAATATTTTCTCTTCTGGCTGTATATTTAAATGCCCACAGATTATAATAATTATAGGATAGAAAAGTCCTCTTGATAAACATCAGTGTTTGAGTGACCTTCCCATTTTTCCTGTACTCATTAAAGCCACACGTTTAATTTAAGCCGAATCCCCGCCGAACGGGAGAAACAAAAGCTCTTCTACGAATGCCTTGTCTGCAAACCTTTGTCGGGCATAGCTTTCGTGATGCAAATGACCTACACAATGCCGTCTTTCTTGGGAAAGAGCCTTATTCGTTGTAGACCAGTCGGCTCCGCATTCCATCGGCCATAACACAGTGTTTCAATTTTCCTTTTTTTTCCCGTGATGGATACTGCGGCATTAGGTTTGGAATTCTACCAAATGTCGACGCTCTTTTCGTTTCCTGAGTAAGAGACGCGACTTCGCAGTGGTTGCGGATTCATGGCAGCATTCGCCACCATGTTGCGTCTTCTGTGAACTCTTTAACTGACATTTCTCTTGAGAACGAGTGCATCTGTAATCATTGTGCAAATTATCGCTTGAAGTTAATTTACAACAGCCTGTTTGCTACTGCAAAGTTCAATAGTGTGACAGGTAAATATGGCATTTGTTGTAATTTGATAACTTTAATTTTTGCGTCCTTGCGTAAACATGGAATTCTGAGCCTTTCACCTCCTTAGTATGTCCATTTAGGGTGACATCTGTTCGTCAATTTGTAATTATGTTCTTAGTGTCTTTTAGTTCGTTTGTAGGAATGAGTATGAGCGTGATAGTCTGTTTGGAGGTAAGTCTATGAGGTTGGTAGATAATTTAGAATAATGTTAGTCAGTGTGGAGTGTTGTACTTCAGGACCAAAGTGAGTCTTCCAAACATTTTCGGAGTATAAGGTTAGTATTGTTAATATTACAGCCTTCTGGTCTCCAGTATGTCTTAATCTACCTAGACCTGGGCCCATCAGAGGTCCAAACGCAGGTTTCACGGATCAGTACTATTACATACATAAAACATTTCAGAAAACGTGACATTTGTAGACAGGAATCATTATTATCAGGTTTATAGTTTGACAGACAGTATGTATTATAAGCAGAGAGAGAGAGAGAGAGAGAGAGAGAGAGAGAGAGAGAGAGAGAGAATGAGAATTCTACGTGAATTTCCTTTATAATTTACGTGAGAATTTCCAGCATCTTGTAATCAAATCTCCTGAATGTAGACTGACTGAGGATGAAGCCATATTTTATTCAAATTACTATTTATGACGGTTTCAAATGCCAATTTTTTTCACGCGACAGTTATATTTAACGAGAAATGCAATATAATTTACACTACAAAAGATCAATAATTCTGAATTTGGTGGTCTTCTAATTGAATAATATTTATTTTATTTGTTATTTTTTGTACTTCAGAAAGCATAGCAATTTTGCATTTTTGTAGAGTGGAATTAGCTAAAAACATCTTCGTACTTCATTCCACTTTTATCTTTGAAATTGTAGAAATGTCAGTGTGGGTAGGGCTCCCGATCTCGGCCATACTGGAGGTGATGTAATCAGCACCACACTCCAATCGCCTTTACTCCACAGGATTGCTTTCCGTTCCTGTAGTATATGCAGGATGAACGCCAGAGCCTCTTTATGCAGGTAAATTGTCTCAGTATATCTCCCTGAATTCTGAATATACTTTTCTGAAATTAATGTTATCAAATGCCTCCTTCAATTTTCTTTAATGTAACAATCTAACACTTTAAGTAATGGAATGAACAAGTGCCGGCTTGCTTTCGTCAGATAATGGAGTTAATCAGCTGCGAAGCGGCGCAGGTGGTTGTCCCCAGCTGGTGACCTAGAGGACTAATGGACCGTTCGCTTTTGCAGGACGCTCAAGCGTTGAAAACCAGTATTCTGGATTCTCCATCCATTTTAGAGTGACGAACTGTCGAGCGATGAATGGAGGTTGTGAATAGGGGATCTGCAGTTGCCTATTGTTCATCTCCCAAACACATTTAATTGTCTCTTGTTAAATTCAAATGTCCATGAAGTTTTCGGCGAACCGCGTGTTTTTTCTATCCCTTTGTGATTTCCGATATTGCGACCTGGGAATTTGCAGAGGTGTTTTTTGTCTGCAAAGTGATGAGAAAATACTGTTTTTCAACTGCGAGTCAAAAGAGATTGTTATTATCAGAAGAGATCCAATACAACGAAGTGCGTGCGGGTAGAGGGAGGTTCATATATGAACCAATAAGGATAGAACTAGAAACTCTCGCAAATTGTTGTACATGAAAAAATGAAAATTGAAGTGTAGAAACTTTTATGAACGCAACATGTATTTCAAACCTCGAAAGTTACTCTCTCTGGAATCTGTGGAGTAACTAGAGAAGGTGGTGCTGCTTCAAACGGCTGGTAGCTGCGGCCGAGTTTTCCCTTCCATTCACTTCCTCTCTCACGCGTTTATTGGTCGAGTTCTGTCGACTGAACCACATAAGCAGATATATTTTTTTTTATTTGCTTGCTCCAGAAATTCCAGGGACATTCTTATTGGGCGTCGCTTTTCTTCCACTTTTGGCTAATCGTTCACAATTAAGATTGGCGGTGATGAGACGAAATTGAAAGGACGCTCACAAAGAACTCCCATCCCCAGGCTGAGACTCGAACTTGGGAACTTCTGGGGCAAGATCGAGTCGACAACGCGATCGGCCACCGAAGCGGCGATCTTCTCCAGGTGTCTTGGACTGGTGGATGGAGATACAGTTCAGTGGTTCAGCACCACTTAAACTGTAGATCCGTTCCCAATTTGCTTATATAATACACTAAAAACAAAGTTTTCATTAATGTTATTCAGGGTGTAAGCACAGTAAAAGGAAAGCTATATTAAAACCACATCCTAGCTTCCTTTATTGTGTGGATATGTATTGAATTATTTATTGCATAAGAAGCCTTATGAACAGAAGTGACGGTATCTGTTGGTATATTCGGCATTTATAGAATCTTCCAAGCCCACGAGGGTGGAAGTAGCCTTGAAGGTAATGAAGATGTTGAGGGATTCAAAAAGGCTCTCAAGAAACTACTGATCTAGTAGTTTCGAACGGTACCAGTTACGTGTGCATTTGTGGTGGAACAGCTTGCTGTAAATTTTCATATTCGATTTCTTCCCTCGTTGCGAACCAATTGACGCGGGGCGAACGTTTTGGGCTGAAGTCGCGTCTGGTACAGGCCCCAACGGAGAACCTCCATCAGCGTAATCGACGTAAGAAGATTTACATTGAAGCCGATTATGGCTGATTGCGGCCCAGCGCTAGATCTTAATAGTACTCTGCATTATTCGTGAATGTGATGCAATAAACTGTCGATTTAATATGTATGTCGGAGGAGATCTTGTTGTTAGCATAGCGCGCATATAAATACTCTAAGTTCTCGTCACACTCGATTCTGATAATGGTTAGTCCATGTATATTTCTGTTCGTTCGGTCAAAGATGTCTTTCATTTATCACTAATGCTAGTCGTTTCCTATAACGTATTTATATTTTGGGTTAATTTCCGTCGATTTTCTACCTCTAGGTGAATCACGAAGATGCGGGAGAATTGACGAAATAGAGAAAATGAGAATTTCATGCCTTACCCAGGTTTCAAACTTATGACCTTTTGCGTCGTGGTACGCTACGCTAACTAGTCTACCTGCTGAACACAAGACAGTAAATGTTACTTGATTTACGGTGTTTTCAGTCGTTGTGGCTAATCGCGAAGATGGGGATGAATTGTCATTACATGAAATACGTGTAGGGGCGCTTATACAATAACATGTATGACTCGAACCCGGAACCTATGGTACCGATATTGTGAGTCAACCGCTCAGCGCGCTCTGCTGTTAAACATACAAATTTTATCATGTGGAAACGTTGTTTACTAAACCAAGGGTTTTTTTTGGTTGAGGAATAAACGTTTATTGTTCGTTCTCTCATCTTGGCCATCAATGCGGTAGTGGAATAGTGACCGATTACTTTGGGTCACGTATAATAACGGACACGTAAGACGAAAGGGTGATTTCGGGGAACAGTTGTGCGTAGGAAGTGTGTTTGATTTCAGTGAGCGTGTTTAGTTACATGTGCTGAGCCGTGATCCTAGCAAAGTAAATCAACTAGGACAATGGATTGCATAGTGTCGCAATAGAAGCTGTAGCTAGGCGGGTAAGAGCCTGGATGCCATTGGATAACATTGGATGGTGTGATTATGCTAAGACCAATCACAGTCTTAGAGTCGTAATGGGGTGAGTGGTGAAAAAAAGGACGAGAACAGTGCAGTTAGGGACACAAAAGGCTTAACATCAACTTCCTCGGTGAACAAAGATTTCCTCGATTGGCCGTAGTGCCATCAGACGTCGCGTTGCGAGTTCTCCGCGGTTGACCAAAGGACGAAAACAGTTCAGTTCGGGACACAGAAAGATTAAGAACTACTTTCTCGGTTGGCAGTAGTGCCATCAGACGTCGCGTTGCGAGTTCTCCGCGGTTGACCAAACTTTATCCGGGCGTCGAGAAAATACTATTGAACCTAGACGGTAGCTAGTAAAGGTACGCTTGTGAAGAGTTGTTATTGAAAGTAATTTTTACTACTATAATCTCACACCATATTCTCTGAGAAAGAAAGAAGAAAAGTTGATATTGATTATTGGAAATATCACTGTTTATAGTGTAAAATCTATAGTGATGTAGTGAATATTTGATTTGAATTTTTATTTTCAAATATAAGGTAAAAATTAGATATTATTAGTAGTTTATTTCCTTTTGTGTTAATCTTATTTACTGTTCACTAATTAGCTAACTAAAAGACTTGCGAGTGACTGGTCGGTCTGGTACTATAAATCCAGAGCTCGCAAGCCGAACCAGGTCAATATATTCAAAGCAACGGTAAAATGCCACGTCTAAATTAGAAAATAATCTAACCAAAGTTAAAAACAAAAAGAGAGACGGTTGAAAAATGACTTGAGCCGGCTTCCGTGATCATCGTAACGCGCCTTCAAGCCAGAGGTGCCAGGTTCGAGCACTGGATAAGACATCTTTGTGTTCGTTCAGCCCTTTTATCTTCAGCGTTGCGATTAACCCAAGAGGCATAAAAATTCACGTGACGATCATAGAAAGAAGAAAGGACCGAGTGGTGGAGAACAGAAAGAAACTAATTCCAAAATCAACGAAAGGACCGAAGGAAAAAGCCTTCAGTTTTCTTTGGGAAAACATAGCTAGTGGGGGGGGGGAGGAAGGAAGTGCAGTGTAGCACAGACAAGAGAAGAGCGACGAAGCGGATGAAACACACACACACAAACACCAACGTCCAGACAGGGAACGAGGGCGGTCCGTGTCGGTATTCCGCCGACAGCAGAGCGAGATCCATCATCATTAGTCGGACGGTGGTGTGTAGCGCGTGTTGCGTCTGATGACCGCATCTGCAGGGTTGGAAGGGGGGCGATATGAGCTCGCGCGGGTAGCCCGTTAAATTGGACCAACCTTGTTTTCGTTGAGCTGAGAATATTTCACAGTTACGCAGGAAAGAAAGAGATGGTTTTAAGTGCTGGCAAAACGACCGCGAGGTTGTCTTTTTTTTCTTCCTGTCTTCATTTGTTCCCCCCAAAGTAATTTTTACAGCCAAGCTCTGGCTTTTTTACTAAACTAGAAATTGTACCACAAGCGACTCGTATGTTCTATTGATTACCTTTGCTTGCCGGAGGGGAAAATATTGTAACGTTATTTTTAGAGCGGACTTTATGCGCAGGGTTTACGGACAGGTGTAAAGGATAATACGTACTCCCATCAGAAGATTGATCGACTTGACGGACTAGTTTAATTTTTAAAAAGAAATGGACCCAGCAACATTTCAGTGCTTCTCAAACTTTTCCTTTTTGATGGAAGATTGAGAAATTTTCACATGAAAGAAATGTCAACCCAAAGATGGAAATGTTAAGCTTATGGATTCATCTTTTCAGCTATAAGTGCTATTGTAAAAAGATGGAGCTACCCCTTTCCTGCTGCAACATGTCGTAGAAGGTATATGATGGGATATGGTCGTATTGTCCCACACATTCACAATTTTGACTATTTTTTAAGGTGATGTAATCGGCACAAAGCTCCGACCACCTTTATCCCATAGGGTTCTCTCCAGGGAATCATTTCCCGCGTGGCATTCACACGTCATACTGACCTGACCACCGTTAATCTCAAATAACATAAGAGATTGAAAAGAATATTAAAAAAAAACTCGTTCATTATAACCAGATAGGTTATACTACTCTTTGTCTTAGTAATATCGTAGTTGTAAAGAGAGAAAAGAACTTGGATTAGGATCTGGCAACTCTCGAGAGTGCCAATGGAGGACGGATGAGAGACGGTTCCGTGAAATTTTTAGTGTCGCGGACTTTGTTTATAAATAGTTATTTCTAGTGTGCGATCTTCGGTGTAAGTTGGCTGTTGTTTTTATATGTGTTTCTCGTACATCATTGTTCTAGAAAACTAGCTGTTGTTTCTTGTGGCTTGACTAGTATTTTGCCTGTCCACGTGTGAGTTGTACTTTCGCCATTTACCTCCTACTCGCTGTTCCGAGGTAAAACAAATCCGGTAATATTGAAGTAACCGTGGGGTCCATCCAAGCACTTGCCTGAAGTGACTGAAGGAAACTATTTTTTACTTACCTGTGCGGAATATTAATTCACTCCATATAAACCATGTGATGTAGCAGCAGAATCAATTTAGTCAAAATATCTGACCATGGTTAACAATTTTCATTCAGACATAACACTGACATCAACCGAACGCGTTTTCCATTCGCAACTTCCATTTTGATATTGGAAACAAACTCAAGCAACTGAACAACACACTTGTGGTTAACACGAAACCAGTAAATGTTTTCAATGTCAGTTGCTCTTCTCGTCAGTGTGTTTACAAACTGGAGAGGTACTCTGTTGTCAATGCCGAACCGAGTTTCAAATACGATGCAGGCACACATGATGAGTTGACTTTACTAGAAGGAGCTCGTTCATACATATGAAAGCATCTCCTGCTCTCTGTGCCTAATTAGGTATCCACTTCATGTGAAGGGTTCCGGGAGAAACTTTTAGCTCTTTGGACACACTTTCGGCACGAGAAGTTCTCTTGTATTAAGTAATTAGTTATGTCCTCTTCAAAAGAGCTGGTTACCGTTCTAAGGATGCGGCAGTTCGGTATCCTCTGTTGTAGTCAACCTCAGCAGTTTTTCAATGTTAGAAGTTTGTGCTTTTGTGCATTGATATTAAGACTTCACTGAGGCTTTCGACGTGGTTGAACTTTTATATATATATACGACTGTAACTCGAAAAGTGCTGCACACATCTCACATTGATATGATTCATGCTCTGTTTATTTACAAAATGATATGCAGGTTACAGCACTGGATACGCAAGCTTCAGTACGTCATTATGCCGGGTTAAAATGGCGTCCTCTCCACCACACATGTGCTGCAGTGAAGAACACAATTTTTTGCAATCTGAAAACTTGAGGGCGATAGAAACCTGTCCGCTAACGAATATTCATTATCACTTTTCATGACTAGCACACCAGCTAGTGTAGTAATGGAGTAAGATAAGGTTCGCTGCCGGATGTAGTACTTGGACCGAGTCAAAAGCACTGAGCCGTGAAAACTGAAAGTATATTAGAATCTGAACACACCCTAAAGGAAAACGATCGGTTGTGATTGATGAAGTAGGCTGCAGAATCGAGCATCAGCCATGCGTGTTTCAATCCAACACATCATCCATATGAAGGGTATGGTTTAGCATGGAAACTCATGGCCTCGTACTGCACATACAGTTGTTGCAATCATTACGAATTTCTAGTGTTATCACTACATCTCGGTGCAAGCACCTTGCTGGTGCTCAAAGTAGTGACGGGTGGATCAAGGACGGTGGTGGGTACAAACCTATTTTGGTCGAATTATTCTATAACATACAAGGAAAGAAGATAGTTAAATATAGATCCTATGCTTGAAATAAGACCTGCATTCTATTTCAAAATAGATAAAGTGCTATCTGTAGTTATGAAAATAATTTACTATATTTCAAAAGATATTAACGCTTCATTATTGTATTCAAAAAGTGTTTTGGATTTTCTTAATTCCTTGAAGAAGCGTCTATGTTCTGTCCAGAGAATCTCTGTAAAAAGCGAACGAGAACAAATCCTCTGCGCAAGTAGTGACTCGATAGAGCTTCACCAATGAACTCATGAGACGAGAAATTAGTGTATGGAGGGGGAAACGCAACTACAGCTACCAGCCGTTTGCGACAGCGCACATTGTTTTGCTCTGCCTACGCGCTTTCTTCCCTTCTTTACCATCATGCGCGGCCTTGCCCTACAGATTCTTGAGACAGAGTACACACACACATACACGCTTTTTAGTCGCTTAGAAAAATGTATTTACAAGTTGTTAGATAAAAAGTATGTTATGAACACGTTCTCTGCAACGTCGGTCATAATGACCGAAGCTGGCGAATACCAACCACGCGATGTTGGTCATCGTGACCGAGACGTGTGTCCTGCCTTTGTTGTTCCTAGTTCGCCGTCGGTCACGTGTATAACAATGATGCGCATAAGGCGTGGGAGTCGAGTGCACATTAAAAGTCTTTTGACTGTTCTATTTTTTTACAGGAAAAAGAGCGAAATTTTCGATTTTGCGAGATAAAGTCCAAAACCACTTTGGCGCAGGAGGCAAAATTGGTGGCATCACCTTATATCTGTCTTGAAGGCAGAACATCTTTGCTTACCTACCTTACATAAACTTGATGATCACAAGGGGAAGGAATAAACTGGTTTATGAAGTCGGGGGTGAGCGGGTGGGGGCTAACAAGGGTTAGCAGAGATTTCCTAGAAATAAATACCGAGAATTGAATGTGACATTTCATCTACAAATCGCAAAAATGAACTCTCTGCGATGGCCTTTTTGGGATATCCTGTACAACCAATACACGGTAAATACAATCTGTATTGACTCAAGGTGCAGTAAAATATGGTAGTTTTAATTCCTTCCCAGGAACCAATGATATTATTTGGCTTGCTTTTAGAAAGGTCAAACCGGTATTACTAATTTCTTGTAACAGGCCGCAGAAATCGTTTACCAATTGTTTGTTTTTGCTGTTACGATATTAATCATTTCCCTTGACTGCAACATCATCCGATACGAACATGTCGGACAAGCCTGTTTCTCCACGTATGCGCATGCGCGGTGAGCGCAGAGGGAGGGTTTCTTTTGTCACCGTGCTCTGTGGTGGTATCAGGCGCGAAAAAGGGAACCTGATGCGTTCTATTGTGTGCACGGCTCGCCCGGTCAAGTCACCAAACGCTGATATTTTCGTCTTGCATTGAAACCCGAGATGGGGTCTCACTACAAGCATGATCGAGGAATTCTCGATAGCACGTGAAGGAATAAAAGGAGACCCTTCCCCTTCCTCCCCCCTTTGTCAGGAAGAAAGCAGAAACTGATATATTGAGGGAAGCGCTAGGTCGGCACAATAAAAAAGGCTTTGAGAGATGCATTTTGGGTCAAGAGGGAAGGGTTTGTTTGGGGGGGGGGGGTTAGAAATTTCCCTAAGACTTTCTCGTCTTCAGGATATTAAACTACAAGCAAGAATATTTCTCAGGAACTTCTCCGTTTGGATATTGAACTGTCATGAATGAAGGGGTGACTGGGATTTTTATGAACTGTGGTATCCTCACTGTGTAAGGGACCTTTGAAAACACTCAAATGTCAATTTATCTTTTACGTAGTACACTCTGGGCCCCACAGGCAGACGGGGCTCTGGTGCCTAGACCCACACCCAGAATATCCTTCCCAGAACACCTACTATAAACATCGAGGAAAACACCTGGTATACTTACGTTAAAAGATTTATTGTAGTTTCTGCTCTTCAAGGGGCAGCCCCCCTTTTCACTTTGCCTCTATGAAAACATCAATAAGTCCACTCCAAAAGCACTCCGAATTTTATTTTTGCACTCTTTAATAACATTTTAGCCAAGAATCGAAGCAGCACTGACAGTCGAAATGTACAATTTCAAACACCATAGAATTTGCACGTAATGATTAAAGTACCAGAAATGTACTTCTGTACTGTAAGCTTGAGCATCTGTTTTCAAGAGAAAACTAGACATTTAGGACAAAACCGGGCTTCAGTTATAGCAGGTAATTCGGATTTCTTGTCCTACGCCCATTTTCTCCGAACCTGCCATTATGGGACATGTCGTTCTTTCTCCTCCCACATGGAAAAGCAAAGTTTGCTCACAGTTCATATTGATTACTTGCTGTCGAAATATGGCGGAAAGGAGATAGATTGTCATTTGAAGCTGCAGTTGAATCACTGGTTCAACACTTCCACATCCACGAACATAATAGTTCCTTTTGGGAACGCAGCGCCCGCCTGCTCATTATAAACGCGGGATTTTTCACAAAATGCTTGGGCTCTGTTTTCAGTTAACCTTTTTTTCTGCGTGGTGAGAGAGACGCGTATCGAACTATCTGCGTACGTATTCACCGAGTCGCACTCGTGAGTGATCGCAGCGAGAATGGCTTGACAGATTCCATTCTGCGATGGTGATTCGTCGGATGCAAGTTGCCACTTTGTGTCAGTCTCACTCGTTTTGTGTGTGTGGGTGTGTGTTTGTCGATATCGCCACACTTGTCAGGTCCATCGAATTCCGCTACTTTCTGTCTGATTATCGTGACACATCCTGTTAGAATCTAGCGGCAACTCGTGTTGTAATTCTATTTCAGATGGAAGACATCATTTCTAACTTAATGTTTTAACTCCTCCAGCTTGACTGAATTACTCGCGTTTTTTGCAAAAATAATAACTTGCTTCAGAATAAATAGAGGAAATCATTCCTTTTCTGTTAACAAGATATACGAGATGTCTTCAATAAGTAGCGTACAATATTAACATTGATATTCTTCGTATAGGTAGTTAGTTACAAGTACACTGTTAGAAGTTATGGTAAAATTTACAATATTCTACCATTTAACAAATTGCTTGGTAATTTACAGAAAAACAGGACGTTTCTTTCGAGACCCTCGATTCATATCGTCACTGCCCTGTGAAAAATAAAGATGGCGTCGGAATATTAAACACGGCAAACACACTATAGATGTTCTGCAGGCTTCCTACCGATACCAGCGCCACTGCTGCCGTGTCAGAGTTTCAAATACAGCGGTGGAGCTATATGTAGTCTACAGTGGAAACTTTCAGATTTAAATTAGAATATTTTATCATCCATAACAATATATAAAAATTATAATTTTAGTTGTGCGCATCACAAACTGAATTATTAAAATCACAATTAAAATTAATTAGGCGTATGTAACAGCTATACTTTAAAAACGGTCATGATTGTTTTTACGGTAGTTTAATGGCAGCGGACATTGATGGTCTTAGACCGTAATTTCTTTAGTTAACTATTTACTGTGTAATGTCGGATAACATTAGGCGAAGTTAATGATTATTAACATATCTTTATTTACCAATATAAAAAAACATGCCTAAGAGCTCTAGTAATTAATTATCGCACCGGGTGATTCAGTTTAACGTTCCTGTAACCTACTTCACATACGAGCAATGAAATATTATTGTAAAATTGTTATGAACACTTTATTCAAAGATGATAGTTCATTTTAGTTCTTTAATTGTTCAGTTACAATAAATTAAGTCACGTGTTTCAGAATTTAACTTCTTACTCTTTTTGTTAGACAATACCATTAACGAGTAAATGTTATTTTGTCGACATCTAGTGTTAGCAAATGTCGCAATTGTTTGGTAGAAGGGGATAAAGTTTTGGACGATCTGTTTTCAATAAAGAAATCTAAGATTAATTTATGTTACATTGTACACATTCATTAGCTTTTAAACCTATTAATTCTTCAAGAGATTTATGAGGAAGACGTGACGTAATTCAAAATGGGCCGGTTCCAAGACATGATGCAGCATAGCCTTCTCGAAAGCATACCTCTCGCATCCCGCTCTGCAATGTAATTGGTCCTGCACCAGCACTCCTTGTTTGAAATACCGCTTCGCGGTCCGTTTCGCATGGACGATCTCGCAAGAATGGTACACACTGCAATAACCTCTCCTTCCACGAGATTCTCATCCCGGGTTACCTCATCTCTCTCTCTCGGCGCAGAAGTTTTATCAAATCTCTCTCTCCCTCTCTCCCAACGCTCCGGAGGAAAATCTCGTTACTCCTCCTTCTGTGTTCCACTCTGCTCGCAAGATTTGTCTTTGTCCTCCCCGTTTGAGCTACCGAAAAAGGAAGAGATGAAAGATGAGACATAGGTACTCTGGAGGCATAACTGTCTTGTTTAAGAATTGGATTGGCTGCCAGGAAATTGTGAAGTTTTCTTTGCTTGATCTTTTCGCGTTAAAGGAGTTCCCCGTCCAGTCTTGTGTTTCTCGGCAGCCGCTCGATCTTGCTTTTGAGTTGCAGAAAATGTCACAACTTTATCAACCTAATTCTCTTATGTTTGTGTTTGGTTATTTTACGTAGTAGCTTTCCTTACACTTTGAGCTAATCACGCCAATGAGGATGAATTGCGAAATGTGTAACGACCGTTTAATAAATTAAGGATTTCAACCATATGACGTAATCTTAAGAGTGCGTGGTTAACAACTAACCTATTATATTGTATTCTTTTTAAAAAAAGAAAAAAAAAGAAAGAAAGGAAATCTGGAATGACCGTGGGCTTTAACATTGAGTTGGATGTAACAAAATGTAAGTTGATGTAAATTCTGTTTGTTGTTCTCAAAGTTATTGGTGTTGAATGTGTTGATTATTGTTTGTTGACATTTCTTAAAAAGCAGAAGTATAAAAACATAAATCATGATCGAAGTATATTACCTGGGAACTGCATAGGTTCATTATGTCAAATGTTAATGGGAACTCAACACGAACCGATAAGTATTAAATCTAAGTGGCCTCGATTCAGAAGATTCCGGACTCACCCTGGACATGGGGAATTCGTTTTGTGTGCCCCTTTATCAATTTCAACTTAACCTTCGTCGTCGCGAACACCCCAGAGTGGCAACGAAGGGACATAAATATTTATTAACAACTCTGCAGGGAGCGAACTGCGAAGAGAAGTGAAATTGTGAAATGGGAGTCCACAAGAAATTTTTCATCTCCTGAATCACAGATAGCTTTTTTGGATGATAGAATACCACGTACTATAAATAGCTTGGTTGATATTTTGGAGAAATATGTTTCTTAGCTATAATCGGCTGGGGGATGGTAGTGTTACGTTGTCTTAGAGAACTGGCGCCTCTCACGGTTTATCAAAAGAGCATCTGGCAGAACTGACGCAGAGCTCTTAAGCATGTTGACTTGAACTGCTTCATTCGAGAGTGCTGAATTTGAATCCCAATTTTTTTTTTGCCGAAGTCTATTTTACGTCCTGCTTTTTTTTTTGTTGTTAATTCCCGCCCATGCATTCACAGCGCCGATAGTGTGATTTTTTTTCTTTTTTGTTCCTCTTATTTCCCCTTTGTGCTAGCTCAGCTCGGTTGAGACGTGACGCTCAGTTCGAATTTCAGTGACATGGTGCAGTGAGATATTTTTTTTCTCGCGCAGAGACGAGATGAAGATTGTGGAAACAGGCGACTTGCTAATGCCTTCAACGCTGACTGCATTAGCCATGTTCGAAGAGAAACGCAGCTGTGATCCCAGATGGAACACCCCTCCCCCTCCTCCCCTCTCATCCTTAGAGATTGACGCCTCTTACTTGTCTGGATGCTGGATGATAGTGTCAGATTGGGGAAGCTCATTCATGAAAACGATGGCTGTCACAGTGATGCTGACTGAGCTGGTTTAGGTCCTATGTTCGTACAGCCGCTTAGAACTTTCCTTTCGCAGTAATTTCACCTCTTTCTGCTATGTCTTGATCCTGAATACAACTTTGAAATGTTGTAATTTTTTTGAACTCTTCTTGAAGCATTCAGTAATGTTAATGCATTTTCGAAAGTTTTGTTATGACAGGTGGAGGGATACCGGGTTCGATACCCGGTGGAGGCACAAAGTGGTTTGAATCCCCCTTTAAACCCTAGGTCCACTCCTGATTAGGCTATCTGTGCATAAAGTAAACTCAAAACAGAAACTGAAACTCTGTCCTGCATCTTTTAACGTGTTCACTGATTTCATAGATATCTACCTGTTATAAAGCCTTCTCCCCTCGAAGTTTACAGTGCCAGACTGTAGTGCAAGTGTTGTCCTTAAACTCCTGTAAGTTTATTTCACGAATCTTCAGAAACGTAGCCAAACGGAGTTTTCAAAAATGTCAGGTAATGTTGAACTGCATGTAAATTCGTGTTCCACATCTCGAGTTTTCTTTTCGGTGGAGGCACATAAGTTCCAATCCCACTTTGAACTGTACGTCCAGTCCCGATTAGCCTATCTGGACAGAATCCTGCCATTGTTTTGCCGGCAGTAGTCGCCAATACAGTAATTTTTTAGGTCAACTTACAGTAAGAACTTTCAGGTTTTTACTACCGCGTAACGTTAAAAAAAAGAATGGGCTAGTTTATTGTGGTCACCCAGTACTGTAAGTTAACTGATGTTCATTGAGGTTGAATAGGCGCAACATTCTGAATAAATATTTGACGTGTTTCCTGCGGGACTTGGTAAATCTCCCCGATACGATCCCCAGTCTCTGTGGGAATGCTGGAGATTTGCCAGATTGTAAACGGCGGTGGTGCTGTAATGAATAGCGATGAGAGGGAAGCTTTGAGCAGTGGCTGAGGAAAAGCCGATGGTGTCGATGCGTCGATTACGAGCCATGCTTCGCGTACGAGTATTCAACTCTCACCTCTCTTCTGTTACGGAGAGGTAATAGTGAAAGGGCGAGAGAGAAGAGGAAATTGAGAAAATATATAGGGTAGTATGAGACATTAGAAAGCGTAAAGAACGGCTTGATGTGAAAGAATGAACGAGAGAATGAGAATGAATGAAGAGTGGAGGCAGAAAACAAGAGATATGGAAAAGAACAGTTAATAAAATAAGATTATGTGGGTACTGAAATATTATGAGGAGATAAACATAATTTGATAATGGGAGGTGGCGTTAAAATAAGTAGAAAGATATTAAAGACTGAGAAAGTTAAGGTAAATAGGAGGGGGAGTAGAATGAGCTTGTAAGAGAGAACATAAAGAAAACGATAGAAATAGATTAGTAACGAACACGAAGGGGATAAAACAACTGATATTTATGGAAAGCAGAGGCTGAAAAATTAAGTATAAGATATGAGAAAGGGAAGAGAGATGAGGAGTATATATAGAGAGATTGAGAACAAAAGACGAAAGAGAAATTGATTTAGGAATAAGGTGAAAAGCAAGAGAAAAGCCAGGTTAAAACGTAAAGTGAGAGGGAAGGAGAAGAACGGTGAATAAAACGAGAATGTGACGACAGAGAATGATAATAAGTAATATAAACAGAACGTGAGTATGATGTGCGAATATGACGAATATGTAGAAAGAGAGAGAGAAAGTAAATTCTGAGAAAGTGAGACAGATAATGAACGAAAAAGATTGATAATTAAACTGAAAATAAAAATATGGAGTGAAAAACAGTAGAGAGAAAAGAAAGATCGTGGAAGAGAAAGAGAGGCTTTGAAATGAAAAAAAACAAAAGAAAAAAAGGGGGAGAAATGAAGAGTTAGAAAGGTCAATTTTTTGACACGAGAGGTTTTACTTGAAAGGCACAATAACGTGTCACTGTTTATGCAGTAATAATAAGTAGTACTGCTTTGTGTTTCAACGCGCCTTGAAGAGTGTAATATTGAGAAGTTACCCAGAATAGAATGGGCGGAAGATTGGCTTCACGTTGCGTGCATCCCAACCTCAAAATACCGCCATATCCCTCCAACTTAGCTACACACGTTACGAGCGCAGATATCAAGTTTGCGTTTTCATTTTCTTCTTCTTTTTTTTTCAATCAATACTTCAAGTAGCAATCTTTTCCGCGAGAAATAGGCCATCGTGTTTCGGGAGAGGAGATGAGAGGGTTTTTTGTGCAGCAGCGCGCGGAATCGAAGGAACACGTGGCCGAACAGAGACTGCGTAATGGAGCAGACATCTCGGTAGGTCGACATCGCAGTCCGGTCGCCGGGACGCGAAGGGGCGGTCGTGAGTTCTGTGGCGGACAGGAGACTTCACCTTTCGGCCGCGGTGGTTGTACCGGGTTCGCTAACCGGAAGGAGAATGGACCGTTACAGGCCTGTTGGCAGGAATGCTTACTACGAGGACCCACGACAGGGTAAGTGTACTATGCTCTTTTTGTTTTGGGAACGGGGTACTGTGCTTCGTTTTGTAATGCGTTCTCGTAGGTTCAAGGTGAAAACACGGCCCCTCCCACTTAATCTTATGTCAAGCTTGTCTTGCACAACTTGATTCCTTCATCTAAAGTAAGGACACCGAGTTCTAGTGTTTATTATCAGCTTCTGTGGTTCAGTGGTTAGCGTAACGCACTGTCACTGATCTTTCGTTACCACCCAATCATTACCCATTGTATTTTTCTGTATTCTAACTCTTGCAGACCGATTTCCGCTGAGGAGTGGTTATCACAACGCGCTACGACGCCAGAGGTCCCGGGTTCTAAACCCGACCTGTGCATGGTTGTTCCTTGTGAGTGTGTCTTCCTCGATTTCATCATATTATCATTCATCCTCATCGTCGCGATTAGATAAAATTTGCAGAAAAGAGACGCTAAATAACAAATTCAATTATAACGAGAGACCACGTTTGTATCCTCGTCTTCACCTGAACAGTTGTTTACCTTTTCTTTTTGATGTGTTGGGATACCAAGCTACGAACTTAGAATATTTTTCTATTGTGATATTAAAATAATAGTTTCGAATTACATCATTAATTCAAAGGTTCGGGTTTCAAATCCTCTCCAGGAAGAAGTAGAAGATTAAAAATGGTGGCCGTTCGATAGATAGCGTGCACAAGAGAAGAGGTAAATGGGAAAAGTGAACATGAATAATGTAGGAACCGCGATTGCACGCACTGTTATTTCCATGTGTTCTTTTGCTCATCAATTTTATAAAATTGTCTTTCACTCTCATCAACACAGCGTTAGTCGCGCGATGCAGCAAGTGACTTCAAACGTTCAAAATGTCTACTCATCAGTTAGTTTTTCACTATTTCTTTTTTAATTTTTAAATGAATATATTTATTTCATGTAAATTGTTATCTGTTTTGTTCATTTTTAATTCCGACTGACAAACTCAAGATGAGAGTGTCCAAATTCCAGGTGTTACCCAGGATTCGAATCCAGCAGTCCTGCAGCTTCTCCGTCATGGAGCTTTTGAGATCAAAGAAAACATCCCAGTCGAGACTCGAATCCAGTTCTTCGGTGTCAAGATCGTGACTTTTGACTCAGCACTTTCAGCCACCAAAGCGGCTACTTTTGATTTGATCTACAAGTTATGGAAGGTTGATTAGTATAAATGGTCTGTTCTTACTTTGCGAGACAGCACGTAAATATTGAAGATGTTGGTTTTAAGTTCTTTGTCAATTCTAAACCTTGTTATAAGCAATTAACATTTCTAGAAGAGTTTTTGATGCACAGCCAAACTTGAAACCGTCTCCAACAGGCCTACGGTGACAAGGCCTGATCAAGGAGGCCGTGTATTTGAATAACACAAGAGATGTTTTAACGGTGTGGTGTCCATGGCAGTCACGGTCAGAGCTAAGCCCCGCGACAGGTTAAGTTTGCAGCAACTTTTCGCATATAATAGACCCAAACGTGCACACAGAATGTAGTCGTGCTCCAATACTGCCGATTTTCTCACTGTCTGTGATATGAACAGCTCTGCAGTTGAGGAAAGACTTGCATGGGAGATGCTGAGCGCTATTCTCGCGTGGTTTAATACATAAAATCTGCTGCAAACTTAACCTGTCGCGGGGCTTAGTCGTATGTCTAGCACCAAAACGTACGTATTTGAAGACTTTCAATTGATATTGGGGCTATTGTACTTCATCTTTACTAGCCCTGTTGACGTAAAGTGGTTTTTGGCTTCAAATATTTACGGTAAATGTTGAAAACGTTAATTATTACTAATCGTCATTTTATTGCTCTGCTCTAGTATAATCCAAGAGCCCGAGCTCGATCCTAGAAGAGGGTTTAATTCTATCCTCCAGATTAGCTTCAGTGCGTAAATTGGACCGAAATTCAAAAACTTCCCATAAATCTACAGCTTGATTTAGTAGCTTCCTTCAGCCGACGAGGAATGACATCATTCTAAAGCTTGCTTGCTCCGTACCTTTGAGAATTCATTAAGAACAGAAGCTGGCCGCTTGCAAATAAAGCTGAGCACGCGAGATTTACACCTTCTCTTAAGCCAGCATTATTACACGCTGCCTTCCGGCTTCAAGTCAACGTTAATCTCGGCCTGTCCAGCTTTTTTGTTCATGTTATTTTTTACACGGCATGTTACTCGCGGCGATTACATTTGCAGTCTCTGCCGCGGTAATTAAGGGCTCTCCATTTTGTTTTGGTTGCTTTCTCCAAAACGAAACCCCGGCTCATTTTGTACCAAGGGGCGATGAACGTTCCGGTAGCAGTTTCTATGATTAGCAGCTACATCAAATGGAAACATGATGCTGTAGGAATGTAAGAGTTACTGACCAAAAACTGGAGTAACATTGATCAAATTCATACTAGTTTAATAACATGATCCACGCTGACTTAATATAAAGGACCCTCGTTGACTTAAAATAAAGGACCCTCGCTGACTTAATATAAAGGCCCACTCTGCCTTAATGTAAAAGCCTGGTCTGACTTAATATAAAGGCCCTTTCTGACTAAATATAAAGGCCCGGTCTGACTTAATATAAAGCTCCGCGCCGACTTAATATACAGGCTCATTGTGACTTAAGCCCCTATCACACGGAACTGGATTTCTAATTGGAATGCTCTAGTTGACGCTGGACTGGCTACCCATTTGCTAGTTTTCGCCTCACACGGTACTTGTTATACCGTACTTGTCGATAGTCTTTCGTTCCCATAATGGCTGCCGCGCGAGATGTAAACAACGTATCACTTCACACTTTTAAAATACGATAACTATCCAACCGAGAGGAATATCGCATCGCATTAAATGGTTTTAGGTATAGAAGAACGGCGCTGATAAAATACATACTTTACAACGTTTACTATACACGTATGGAAGAAAATTTTAGCTTTTTCAATTGTAAACATGCCTTTCGTGTTGTATGCACTCGGAAGCCACAGACAAAAAAAGGCTACTTTACAAATTCACAGAATATCTTCACATGGCCAAACTTTGCTCTGATTGGCTGTTCCACAGAATCTAGTCGAACAAGTTAGTAGCAATTAGAACATGTCCTATTCCTCAAAACCAGTCAAGCAGTCAGCCAGGCGGCCATGATTACTACCCAGAAAGTCAGTTCATCGCCAACTAGGGCATTCCAACTAGAAATCCAGTTCCGTGTGATAGGGGCTTTAATAAAGGCCAACGCCGACTTAATGTAAAGCCCCGCGCCGACTTAATATAGAGGCCCGCGCTGTCTTAATATTGATGCCCGCATTGTTTTAATATTGATGCCCACGCTGTCTTAATATTGAGGCCCTGTCTGACTTTATATATAGGCCCGGTCTGACATTATGTAAAGGCCCGCGCCGACTTAATATGCAGGCCCACTTTGACAGTTTAATGGCCCGCGCAGCCTTAATGTAAAGGCCAGGTCTGACTTAATATAAAGACCCGCGCCGACTTAATATAGCAGTGCCGAGTGGTTAGCACATCGCTCTACAACGCCAGGGTCTATGGTTCGAATCCCGGCCTGGGTATGGATGTTTACGAGTGTCCATTCATCAATTTCATCATGTCGTCACTCATCCCCATCTTAGCAAATTAGCCAAAAGTGGCAGAAAAGGTGAAGTAAAATAAAGCAAATCAATCAATTAATCAATTTTAAAGGATAAAATGAGAACACAATATATAGAATGAACGTCAACGGGATGTTTATCAAAAATTTATATATCCTTGCACTGTATGCAACACGCTGAATTGTTCTCCGTTGGGGTTATCTACCTATAAGGATTGCATTTTTGATTCAAATTCTAGTTTCATCGCTTCTAATTGTATTATATCCAAAACTCCAGCTCAGTTCTTGTCATCAGTAAACACTTATAAACACAAATAGTATTGGAAGCCACAGTGTACTGTTGCAGAAAGTTTTCAAAAAGTGCCTTAAAAGAAGGTTATACCTAATATGCCGATTTTTCTGATAAGGTTTGTATTCTTATTATTTTAAGACACATTTCTGTCGCTTCTGATGAGGGTGAGTGATCATTTTGATGAAATTGATGGGACATTAACAAAGAACACTCCTGGAGACAATAAACAACCGAACGCATAAAGTGAAATGCTGATCTGAATCCCGCATCGTAATTTCGTGCATGTTCCTTCCTGCTTCCCATCACGATTGGACTCGTCACGCCCTGGCCGGCATTCTAACCCAGGTGTCCTGGCGATGATGAATGCTGATTGCGAAATTTTACACTCGCTGAGGAACACACATGCCCACGTGCGAACTCGAACACGGAACTTCATATGTGGGGAGATCATTATCAGTCAATGCACTCAATCATGCGTTCTTATTGTCCTTGTGACTATCTATATTCACAACATAGCACAAGAACTGTGCCATGCTTATTAGGTGCCACCTTTCTGATATCCAGAAAGTTAGTGGCGCCGAAATAGCTAAACATACAAACATTACGCTAACCGCTAGACCATGGAAATATGCTGTCCCATTTCCTGTCCCACCATACCGTTTTCACAAAGCTATTAAACGTGATATTTTAATGAGCAAGATAATATATATGTTTCGGGAATATCATGATTGCGTAAACGTACCCATATTATGCGTTGAATCGTCGGGTGACATCTTCGACGAGCCTCATCATCATCATAGCGTGCGTTTTGACGGTGGTGTTACTTTGTATGCACGTAATTCGCAGAGATGAACGATAAAGTTTATGCCTTCTCTCTCGGGGGAATGGAAAGTCGTAAAATTTGAAACAACTTTCCGCGAGACTTTCGCTCAATGAGCGCGGAAACTTCCCGGCGACGAAGTGCGGAAAGATGCCAGGGAAAATTTGATCGTCTCCGGAACTCATGTAGACCTGTATTGATTATGCTGTATTTTTTTTTTAGGTAGACATGAAGAACTAAAAGGGAAAATATAGTAACAGCCGGCATGAGAAAGTTGGATGAAATTGTGCATGTTCCGGGTGATTATTTTGTGATAGTTCTACAAATGACAGCCAGAGTGCAGCACATTTATTACGTGTTCGAATTTCTTTTATCTACGTATGTGCAAGAAAATGTGGAACAGGAGAGGAATAAAAATTCAGTTACTTAGTTGCAGCTATGAACTCGAAATACACTCAACGAGTATTGAAAGGATAGAGCGGTGAAAAGGCTGAAATCGTCGTCTGTTGAGGGAAATTGACTATATAATCTTGCCTATGGGTTCGTCACGAAAATTGATTGATAAGAGCCGTAAACCTGTCCCTCTTAACCTAACCGCATATGCATTTCTTACATTTACAATTCCGCCTAGTTTTAATAATGGATATGTGGCTAGGTTAGGAGGGAAAGGTTTTGGGTTCTCTGCAATCAATGGTCGTGACTGGTCGCAGAGGCGCAACCAGGAATTTTTGTCTGGGGGGGGGGGGCAGGTGCCAGGATAAACATACCAATAATAATAATAATAATAATGTTAATTAAATTAATGTTACTAATAATGTTATTATAACATTATTATTATTATTGATTTGCTTTATTTTACTTCGTTTCTTGTGCCACTTTTGGCTAATTTGCGAAAAGATGGGGATGAGTAATGGCATGATGAAAATGATGAATGGATATCCGCAAACATTCATGCCCAAGCCGGGATTCGAACCCAGGACCAACATTATTATTACTATTAGTAGTGTTAGTATCAAAGACGTTATTATCCTCGTAAATTACGCAAAGAGGGTGTAGAAATTTGTACCAAAGCATTTGTGTTCGAACAAACGATTTGAATTATTTTAACACTTTCAATTTCACATTAATAACGGAAAACCAGCACACATACTATTCTTGAAAGACAGAAAATGTTTGATAAATGCATTCCAAATATAATTCTTTTTTACATTAACATAACTTTCATGCACATATATGCAACGTGGAGTGACGTGGATACTAAATTGTGTACGTATTCAAAGTTTCTTTAATAAATATTATATACAGCATATATTATTAAATACATTACGCGACCAATTCATCCATCTCACAATAAACCAACAGCAAAAATTCCATATATTGTCTCCGAAATTGCACGCTTCCTTTCCTCAAAACAATTGTTCATGTATTTAAAACAAAATCAATTAAGGCAAGTCTTATTTCTCTGTCTGATGATTTACATTGTATTACAGCGAACAAATACAAATTGCGAGCGAAGCGAGCAAGAAAATTTGAATCCAATTTTTTTCCACGCTGAAATCAATATTAATTTAATAGGGTGCAAATAATTTCACGGAACGCCATGGCATTACATCATTTACAACTTTTGTGCCTCCCTCCCCGATGGTGTAGCGGTAACATCGCCGCCTTGTGATCAAGGGGTCCCGAGTTCGATACCCGGTGGAGGAACATAGTGGTTCGGAACCCACTTTAAGCTATAGGCCCAGTCTCAATTAGCCTTTCTGTGCATAAAGTAGACTTAAAAAAAAAACCACCAATCAATTAAATTTACAACTCTTTTTCATTTTATTTCGTTCGGCGCCGAGGGCCGTCTCCCGCCGTCCCCTGACTACGGGTCTGATCTTGATAAGACTAAGAAAAGGAGGCATTGCGATCGAAGCGAGCAAGAACATTTTACGAATTGTAATTTTATTTGCATAAAATTTAAAGTTCTGGGCGGTAATTGCTCCCCTGCAGGTACACTTGGCCGTCAGTGTTTGCCCCCTCTTGTCCCCCCTAGAACTCGTTTCCGACCAAGGGTGGGGGAGGGCAATGACCCCCCCCCCCCGTGGTTGCGCCACTGGGTCGCAGGAGAGGGGGTTTGCAGACTGACCCTACAGAGAACAACAGTGGAGTGCGACATGGATGGATAGGAACGAGAGAAAGGAAGACAACTCATCCTACGACATGCTGGGAAGAAGAGGATTTGGCGTACAGGAAGATGAAAGAAGCAGGTACGCATCACAGGAACCTGCTTACGAGCAGAATACGAAATAATGATGGCTTAACAACACTGAGAAGGAATTTTGTTTAGATCAACAGTTGCAAAGCGCTGAGTGTTGAGGCTAAAACGTTGAACCTTATGCTTCCATTCCTACCAATCGCGTCTTGATTCCTCCCTCAAAACGACAGAATTACGGAATAATTTATTTTTCGGCCTTTCCGAAAGAAAAAAAATCTGCATATTCAGCATCCCAAAACCAGCGGACCGACCCGTATCTCTTTCCCATGCGCTTAATGTGAATTTCTTGTCCTTCCCCCGGAGATGTGGCTGTTCGTGGAAGAATATAAATGACATCAAAGTAGGGATTTCTCTCTTCTTTTCCCTTCATTTTTTTTCCTCTGAAAAGAAAAAAAAGCGAGATGGATCCCTTACTAAGTTCTCGCAAGGATTCTCTTGCCTTCTTTTTTTCGCGACAGCGCAAGAATAATCTCTTCAAGCTCCTTCCCTCTTTCTTCCCATTAGATTCCTCTTTGCTCTCTCTAATTATAGGCTTTATGTTGCTGTTGGCTCTCTTCTTACACGCCCTCTGTATGTTTTTCAAAAGAGGGTATTGCCATTGTCATCACGTTTTTCGGCGGAGGGCGGAGAAGGGGTTGGTGCTACTGATGGACCCGTTCTCGTAATGGAGAGCTTATCGACTTGAAATTCAGATGAATGTCGGTTAATGTCCTCAAAATTCCCCTCACTCCATTCTCAATTTCCAGGATCCCGAAAAGATTAATAGCTCCTTTGATGTAAGATGTCTGAGGGCATATTGAGGATTTTTCTTAATGGTGGATAATCTCAGTCGCTGTGCTTGGATGATACTGTGTAGCAAAGGATTATGGATGTAAAATTAAGCTCCATCCTCTGAAAGTCCGTACGTGCGCCGGCAATATGAAGAGAGATGTGCAAGCAAGGGATTGGCGATTTATATTCAGGAGACTTCGTGGATTTTTTATAGACTTATTGTAGATCCAATGGCTATACATTTAACACTTAGTGGATATAGCTCAGATTTGGACAGTGACGGCTAGAAATAAGCTACAAGTAAAGGCTCTTTCATTAAGAGTGATACTTTTTAAAATTTGAAAAAAAAAATAAACCACTCAACGTATCAAAGTAAATTGTGCTTTATTTTGAAGCTTAGACATTGCAGTTATGTTCTAAACAAAATCTCGTTCAAATGTCCACCACGGCTTTGAACAAACTGACGCACACGATGCTCCAATTGTTAATCACTCTGTCCAACATTAGTGGCGTTATGTCTGCGATAGCCTGACGAATGTTCGCCTGCAAATGTTCCAAAGTTCGTGGCTTGTCAGCATAGACCTGGGCTTTGATGTAGCCCCAAAGAAAAAAATCCATGGGTGTTAAATCACACGACCGTGGCGGCCAATTCACACATCCACGTCTTGAGATGATCCGGTCGCCAAACTTCTCCCTGAGCAAATCGAGCGTAGCATCAGCTGTGTGGCACGTAGCGCCATCCTGCTGGAACCACATGTTTTCAATGTCTACTGTCTCAAGTTCTGGCCACAGAAATTCGCGTAACATGGGTCTGTAGCGGTTGCCATTGACGGTAACGATTCTTCTCTCATCATCTCGAAAGAAATAAGGCCCAATGACGCCGCCACGCCATAAACCGCACCACACAGTGAGTTTTTCTGAATGCAATGGCACCTCATGAACCACTTGTGGGTTCTTCTCGCTCCAATAACGACAATTTTGCGTATTGACGAAGCCACTAAGACAAAAATGCGCCTCGTCTGAGAAGATGATTTTTCCACTGAAATCAGGATCAGCTTTCAACTGCTGTACGGCCCAGTCAGCGAACTCACGACGCAATCTGTGATCGTTTGGCTTCAACTCTTGAGTCAATACAACTTTGTATGGATGCAGGCTCAAATCCTTTCACAAGATTCGCCAAGTTGATGTCTCGGATAGCCGCAACCGTTGAGATCGTCTTGAAACTGACACATTCGGCTCTTCCTTAATACTGGCCGCTACTGCTGCGATATTGTCCTCACTTCGTGCTTGACGTTGTCTTCTTGGTGGCTTCTGGTCGTGTGGAGCGAAATCCCGCTCAAACTTGGCAACAGTGCGGCGTATAGCCTGAATAGAGAAACGGTGATGGCGACCCAATTCTCTGGTGAACAAACGATGAGCACCCACAACTGAGCTGCCACTTTGGTAAAAAAAAAAATAATAATTTCTAAACGTTCAGGAAGCGTGAGTCGCTGCATGATGAAACTGCAATGTGCTGGATATTTTCACACCTGGAAGCGCACAAAAAATATATATTAGAAACTGGAAATTACAATTTTAAAAGGTATCACTCTTAATGAAAGACCGTTTACAAGAGCGTACCATATTAGGATATAACTTCTAATAGATCTATCGCGGTCGTGATGACGGGAAATGTAAGTGGGGAGTCTGAAATGCGACCACTTTATAACTCAACATCCACGAGGCACACTGTGAATGAATTATCCTGTCATGTTGTTGCTCAAATTCAACTTCTTGCACTATAGTGTTCTTAGGATTTTTGTAAACGGGACAGGTTTTATCATAGGTGGGTAATATATGCGGACTTCGCTCCTTCGGAGATTTGAGGATGTAGGAGAATCTTTCAGGTAACGGCTTGGCAGTTGATGAGAACATACAGGATGCTGTCATAGAGTTGTTGAATCGCCAGGAGGCCACATTGCACGAGGAGGGAGTAGTTAAATTGGTGTCGAGGTACAAGTGCCTCAGTGTCCAAGGTGACTATGTGAAGAACTAGGTGAAAGTATGTGGCGAACTTGTATCTCCTGTTTCTATACTATTATCAATAATTTGTAAATTGAAACTTTCCTTACTTTCCGAATGACTCTCGTACGTTGTTTTGAAATCCCGTTGAGTTCCGAAGAAAGTTTGTCGATTCACCTATACTCTGTCTCTGGAGGAAGGTCGCGCATAGCGGCAGAGTAGGGGGGGGGGGGGGTTGAGTGGGCAAAGTGAAGCGATACACGCTGCTGGGAAAGTTGGTAACTGAAGACGCTTTCCCCCTTCTCCTAAACCCACGTGTCCATTGGTGGAGCCGTCTCACGTCACTACTTGCGTAGAGACTTGTTTTCGTTCGCCTGCTCCAGAGATAATTGGGACAGTGTGTAGCGTGGATGTTCTGTCGAAGTTTCGATACTCTTATCTGCTCCTGCATATACTCTAGCAGCAGGCCAACCTTTTCAGCTGCTGAGTGGGTATGGCGAGTAGAAAACTACTGACGAGACTGCTTTAAACTAGTCTGTCCGCTTATGCACTATTAGTAGGGAAATCTATAAGTGCTGCGTTGGTCTGACACACTAGATATCTCTTCGGACTTGGTGAAGCAAGAGAATTTACACGAATGTCGCGAAGGAGGCGAGAATGGGCGAGTAGAAAGCAGTGCGGAGTGATAACGTCCTCAAGACATTGAATTTACAGCTGGATGACATGTTCAGTTCCCGAGTGAGTATGGGGAATAGAAAGCTCTCCGGAATAGTGATTCCAGGGTAAAATCTCTTGCCTTTGCAATACAATGAGTATGGCCATGTGTGCCGAAGCACCCATCAATTTTTACTTCAATCAGTACCAGTGAGTAAAGCAGCAGGCATACTCTTTCAGATTCCGAATGGGTATGGGCAAGTACGTGGATGAATCAGAAAAAAAGGTTACAACAAGCATTCTGTGAATTCACGAAATAGGAGGTAAGTAATTGGTTTGCCCGGAGGTGCAACAGATGGTGCCATATACGCGTGGCGAGATTCGACAACTTTACGTTTACCGTCAGTGGCGTAGTTGCCGATGCAATGGCGAGATACGCTTGCAGAATTGGTCTGCCGTGGAAGTGCGAAATGTCATACGCTTCTTGTGGTCGAGGAATGTTCCGGAAGCGGATATCCATCTTAAACTCGTGGAAGTGTATGGTGAGAATGTTATCAGTAGACAACATGTTGCGAAATGGTGTAGGTCATTTGACTCGGGATGGGAGGATGTGGCAAGCCGCCATAGAGCACACACTGGACGTGAATACGGCACGAGAGGACGAAATGATTCGGGTGGGAAGTGTGGAAACCCCCCCCCCCCATACAACCCGGACTTGGGCCCCGACGATGACGTCCAGGCAGCTGCCACGAAGTAGTTCAATGAGCAGGGACATGATTTCTATCAAGATGGCATCAACAAGTTGGTCCAGCGGTCTGATAAATGTCTCAATCGCCTTGGCGATTACGTGGAAGAATGATGTGCGTGTAGCCTTCTTGGAATACATCATCAATTCATACCAGGTCATACTGTGTTTCTTTCATTTGTTGTTGTAACCTTTTTTTCTGACCCATGCACGTAAAAAGCTGTCCGAATTAGCCGTACTGCCATAGTCTTATTGCCTCAATGCATGTCTGTTTGTGCTTTTCCGTTATATCACAGCGAAGCTGGTGTCTGTGGCGGAGTGGTTAGCACAGCATACTACGACGCTAGGGGTCCTGGTTCGAATCCCAACTTGGGCATGGGTGTTCTTTGCGAGTGTTCCTTAATCAATGTCATCATATCATCACTCATTCTCAACTTCGCGATTAGCCAATAGTGGCAGAAAAGCGAAGTATAAAATAAACCAAGTCAATCAATCAATATCACAATGAGAAAGTGCAGTGCGACCTTGCTTTGGACAAAAACTCGATATTCTTGCTTATTGTCTTTGTCACAACAGACAAATTACACGTGGAAATAAACAGTTTACATCTTCGCAAGGCGCAGCAGTGATGGAGAACCTCACCTTTTTTTTTTAAAGTTGTGGAAATGTTTCAAGAATTTCCAGCGGGAATCCTGACTTTTCCAGCCCAGTCGAGTACAATTTATCCGCTGCCAATTCCAACAAATTACCACATGTTTTATATTCCCACATCAATTTATTACTGGGACATTTTGCGGGAAACCAGAATCATGTATGTGTCGAGCCCTTGCGTTGGTGGGTTTCCTCTCTTCCCCGCTAATTTCTTTGGCACCAACCACCAGCGCGTGAAGCCGTAACAAACAAACAAGAGAATCCATTACAGAAAATTACACGTTCAACTTCCCCATTAATATCAGACGCCTAGGGTGCGCGCACGTGAAACGTGATTGTTAGGTGCGGTTCATCGGTGTCGCTCTCATTCGGAATACGAGCGGAAAAGGGAGAGAGAAGAGTGTCGAGAGGTGGGAGGAAAACTAAACAGAGAAATGGGATCTCGAATAACACAATTATCTCGGCAGCGAGAATGTTATCTAGATACAGGACGCTAATTTTGTATCACTGGTGGTAAAAACTGAATCAACACTCGTCCGCCGTGTGCAGCAGCAATCTACTGTTAAAATTCGAGATCCTCTACGGATTTTCTTTTAATGGAAACATATTGAGGCAGAGCGGCGTCGCTGTATTGCCAGAAGGTGAAATGTAATTTCAAAATGGAATGCGGGGAAGAGGTGTGGATGTGGGAATTGTGATGGGTTTGTGTGGGGATGGAAAATTGTGATGCAGACGTTAGAGAGGTGCTGGTCTAATCAAGCTGTTTGTGACCTGAATTGAGAGGAGAAGAAAGATGGTTCGATCTGGAAAAGATGAGATAGTCAAGAGAAACGATGTGCAGTGATGAGAGCGAGTGTTCTCGAAATATTAAGATTCCACATTACTGAATATAAAGGGTCCTAAGCCGTTCGAGAACACAGAACTCTTTAGGGACGATACGGAGAGAATATGAATTAACATAACCTCGTCTCGTCTCTCGTGTCCGTAATCCTGGTGTCATCTCGTGTCTGGAAGTAAATAGTATATACAGGTTGTTCCCGAAACAGTAAATAGTATATACAGGTTGTTCCCGAACCAACTTTCACATTGTATTGAAGCCATTAACGCAGACCATTTTTTCTGTTTGACGCCTCGTTCCAACGCCGTGAACCCTAGGAAAACAGAATTTAGTCCTGAATTTTGCAACCACGATAAATAAGGAGGGGGTGATCCCCTTCTACATAGTAAGGAAAATTTGCTTTTCAAATGTCATACTTTGGTGTTTGTTAATGTTTCTAACGAGACAGACATAATAGGACTCTAAATTTCGTTTCGATGTTACGGAGATTTGTCTCGTTCTCAGTCCTGTTTTGTCGAAATTGTCAAGGTTGAAACATTTTTCTCCCATTTATTTTTTCCCTTTCAATATGAACCATACCGGTATACCTCATTCTCTCTGTAATGTTTAATTTTGAATCGGGAGGTTGCTTACGGAGTGTGTATTATCTAGGTTTTGTAATGTAGGTTTCCTTGTGATACCATAGCCAGAAAACCGTTACGACGATTCTCCTGAAAGATTCAGGAGAATTTCCAAACATATCTATTTTTTTTCCACGGAAATCTTAATGTCAGTATGGTTCTTCGTACAGCGCAGTGTTCCTATTCCCACCTTAATTCACAAGATGCTCTTTCAGGTTGTTTTTTAACAAGTACCGAGATAAAAGTCATACTCTATAGCTGTCTATCTTCTCCGAACTTGTTAATATTAATCAATTGAAAATAAACTTTCAATGGTGTGTTATGATAGAATTGGGACTGGACCTATCGTTTAAAGTGGGGTCCGTGTTGGTAAATGTAACCTCACCGGGGATCGAACCGTGGCATCCTTCGCTATTGGGGAGTTTCTTTTGAGATCTTTCCTTTCTTTCCCCGTGGCAGATGTTCAAAAATCATCTCCACGTGTAGCTAGAGAAACCACACCAAGCGTTGTTGAGATATGTGGGGGCTTTGTTTCAGAATAACACCCAGAGACTTGCAGCCTTGCTACCTTTGCCCTGCTTGTCGCTTCGAATAAAAAAAAAAAATGGATTCGCTCGTGTCACTCTTCCCCAGTTTGTTTTCCTTGCTCTTTTTACCGCTCTCGTCTCCCACTGACGTCACTTCCGTGTCTCGTAACGTGTTCCTGTCTGGAGCTCTTGTTGACACAGGCCATGGGGACATGATACTAACCGGAGATGGTCTTTGCATGTAGAAGTACCTGGTTTCTCTCTTTAGTTCACGTCAAACTTCACGCATTTCGTAGTGTTGTTATTTGTTGTCGCTTTACTAAACTATTGTCTGTCCACGGTAGGAGTCATTTCCCTAATAGAATATTTCTCTCTAGTTTTGTCCATGGCGTGTCGCACTCAGTTCTCTCAAATCAATTTCGCTTCCAAATTTTCCTAGCTATAGTTCGTTACAGGGTTCCCTCATTACGCAATTTTTTAACAATGCACCTCTCCTCCTTTCTAAACTTAGACTCCCTATGAACGCCGTTTGCTGAATAATTTCAATTATCTATACGAAATTGTCCAAGACAAAATCCGCTGGAACACACTCCTTCAGGAATTCCATTTTCGACTACCTATGCTCAGAACACGTAGCACAAACCTGTTTTTCACAAGAGCCCGGACTGGAATTTAAGAATAGTACTACATACTTCCCACTCAATGTAATGACCTCCATCAAGTGCTGATGTATTTTCCTCAGAGTATGCCTTCCTTTCGTTATATGTTCCATCAGAACAAATTCAACAAATTGCGCCATATTTCGCTTACCTTTGTTAACCATTTCTGTTATTTTTATTTTCGTTCCTTCCATTGTTTATAATTTCAGCATAAAATGGCTACTTATGCTGTTATCTGAATTTTTCCCAATAAATAAGAACGAAGCCATTTTAAACGTGCAAGTGGGCTTCTGAGATCGTATTGGCTACACTTGTCGCTTGCATATCGCTCAGACTATGCCGTTTTCTCAATACCGTGCCTCAGTCCGTGGATCGTGCATGAGCGTAGAATGTTTTGCTTTAGCCTACGCCCCGCGACAAGTTAAGTTTGCAGCAACTTTTCGCATATATATAGACCCAAACGTGCGCGCAGAATATAGTTCCGCTGCAATACTGCCGATTTTCTCACTGTCTGTGACATGAACAGCTCGGCGGTTGAGGCAAAACTGGGACGGGAGATGCTGAGCGCCGTGTTTACGCGGATTAATACATAAAACCTGCTGCAAAGTTAACCTGTCGCGGGGCTTAGAAGGTGCACGTGACGCTTGTTGCTTGCCGCTTCGGTGTGATTTCTACGTGTCGCTCTTAGCTTCGGTGTGAAATCTCCCTTGTAGAAACGGTAGCAGACTACATTTTTTACTCTTGATTCATGTCAGAATATTTTTAAAAATTACAACAGTGAAGTGTTTTGACCAGTTGTGAAATCTTATTGTAAAACGTTTACTAAATCAATATCAGCGGTTTCAACCCTTTAAATCTTACCTTATATTTGCCCGTGTTTTAGATAATTAGAAAAATGCTCCGTTGGTCCTCTGTTTAAAGATAAATAAAGTTCTTCAATCGACGGTTGGATTTGCAAACACGAGGTGAAAGAAAAGGTTACCGGAATCCAGGATTCCTTTTCTGGTTTCACTGCGTTTGCTAGTTAAATATTTACAGTCGCCTTTCCTCTCGTCCAGCCAATCTAAGCCCATTTTGAATGATTGTCAAAAGCCAGAGGGTTAGACGGGGAAGGAGGCGAGAGAGAGAAAGAACAAAAGAAGGTCACTGCAGAACACCACTCGGTAGAAGAGCTGTCGGGGCACGACAGGAAGCGGATTAAAGGTGATATTATCGACTGTTTTGTTCTATAAACGATTTTTATCTGTTTCACCTCTCCGTAGAGGAAACATATTCGTGTACGGTTGCACCAAGTAGAGAAAGACCGCGGCGAACTAAAGTGGGCAGTCATTTGTTTACTTTTCTCGCAGTCACCCGCTTCGCTCGTGTCTGATTGCCTCCGTGCTGCCATATTTATAACTTCCCTTAATGATGATTCAAACATTTGACATTTCGCAACGCAGGGGCAGACTTACATGGCAAGCAGCTGATTGCATCGTCTACAGTACTCTTAAGATGTAATATAATAATTTTTTTTTGTACAAGTACATTGATCGTCTTTGACCGATATACACTCATGCTCATAAATTAAGGATAATGCTGAATCTTGTACAAAGAAATATTTGATGTGCACGTCGCAGCTTGAAATGATGTCTGGGTACTGTACCAAAGAACCTGTGTTGACTATGACCTTGATCCAGTGTGTGGTGGCGCTGTAAGCAGACAAATGACTCACAGGAGCGAAACTGCTGACCAGAGCACAGTGCCTATAGGAAGTGTGCAGTTGTGTTCGGTTGTGCGAATGGTGAGTGTGTGTGTGTGAAATGGCTCAACAAACACATATTGATGATGTAATGAGGGGAAAGATACTTGGACGGCTAGAGGCGGGCCAAAGACAGCAGGTCGTGTCACAGGTGCTCCATGTGCTACAAAGTGTCATCTCACGATTATGGCAACGATTCCAACAGACTGGAAACGTGTCTTGGCGCTACAGCAGTGGACGTCCACAGTGTACAACACCACGAGAAGACAGGTATCTGACCGTAAGTGCCCGGAAACACTGACGGAGTATTGCCGGGGTCCTTGCTCGAGACCTTGCAGCTGCCACCGGAACAGTTGTTCCCAGACACACTGTGTACAGACGACTCAACAGGCACAGTTTATTCGCCCGGAGGCCTGCAATTTGCATTCCACTGTCACATGGTCACACATGGTCACAGAGTAGCCCGTAACAACTGGTGTAGAGAACACAGGACATGGACAATGGAAGAATGGTCTCAGATACTCTTCACTGACGAGTCCAGGTATAGTCTCAACAATGATTCTCGTCGTGTAACCATCTGGCGTGAACCAGGAACCAGATACCGACCCGGTACCATCGTCGAAAGGGACCAGTATGGAGGTGGTTGTGTCATGGTGTGGGGTGGCATTATCCTGGGTTCACGTACACCCTTGCATATCTTCGACAGAGGTACTGTAACAGGTCAGGTGTACCGGGATGTTATTCTGCAAGACTACGTTCGTCTTTTCAGAACGTCGGTCCTACGTTCCTCCTGATGGATGACAATGCCAGGCCACACCGAGCTGCTATTGTGGAGGAGTACCTTCAAACAGAAGACATCATACGAATGGAGTGGCCTGCCTATTCCCCTGACCTCAACCCAATCGAACATGCTTGGGATGCTCTAGGCCGACGTGTCGCCGCACTTCTTCCACCTCCTGGGACTCTTCAGGAGCTCCGACAGGCACTGGTGCAAGAATGGGAAGCCATACCCCAACAGCTGATCGACAACCCCCTCCAGAGTATGCCAAGCCGTTGTACCGCATGTGTCAATGTGCATGGGCATCACATTACATACTGAAACCTGTGCACATGCTCAAAGAACTGTGGAACAACATTTTACAATCTCCCTTGCTTTGTATCATATGTGCGCTCTTTGGTTTTTCTCACGTTTTCTGCAATAAACAGGGTTAAGCAGGGTATGTGGATGTCTTTCTTGTGTGTTCAACATGTGTCTGTGCTACCACAACTAGTTTGTTTCAGTGCTGTATCGTGGGGCACCAAAACCTCTATTATCCTTAATTTATGAGCATCAGTGTAGAAACAAGGTGGAAAGAGGAGTAAGATTGGATTTGATTTTCTTCAAAGCACCTATCGAAAACATTACAAACACCATTATTATTAATCAAAGAACATAGAGGGAGTAAGACCGTTCAATTTCGTTTTTCCTGTGCATCGAACCGTGTCATATGTGCACTAGTGTCATCTGTGACAAAGCGCCGAACTATTTCCAGCTAATTACCAGAATGCTTCTTTTGATTGGCTCCTCTTCCATAATTTCTCAAAGTGCTGTTGATGCCCGTTCTTACGATCAATCCGAATAAAGTGACCGGTTTGCATAACCTAAGCCTTGAAGTACCCACATTTTTAAATTCTCATTCATGTTTGGCGATGACAACAGAGTTTTATCACGTGTTTTTAGCTTTTTGAGAAGAGCTGGTTTCTTCCACTGTCTGTGAGGAATCTTTTTAGTTTATTCTTACCTTTTTAATGTGTTGTGTTTCTCTTGTGCAGGTCCCTTTACAATCTTGGACCTTTAACTTTTCTCGAGGCATTTTACACCCCTTCTTTTAATTTGTTAAGTAAGAATTACAGATAAGGGGGTATTTCCCCATATATACAGTATATATACACGTGCCGACGCACCCAAAACTTTTAATTCAATCAATCAATCAAATTTTCAATCTAAGGTTGAAATCTTCAGTTATAAATATTACTGCGCATAACCGCAGAAATAGTTTCATTTTTAGTGGCAGGATATTTGATCCGTACAGCCACCGTCGCAAACTTAAAAATGTTTTCCAAATGCGTTTAACTCGCTGGCAAAGGAAGGATCCAAAGAGCTGAGAGTAGAAACCGAGAGATGTAACCCGATCTGATGTTTTCATTCGAAAAGAAAATCCACGAACCTCGATATCTTGGTACTTCGGCATTTATTTTTTCTTCGTCCATATTGAGATCCTTTTTTTTCTTTTGCTTCACATATAGAGTTTCAAAGGAAGTTTCGCGTCTTCCGCGTGGTGACCTCTGCTTTGTCTTTGAACTTTGTTTGGCCTCTCGTGTTTTTTTTCATGCCTTGGAGTTAGGACGCGTAGAGGCCTTCTCGTGTGTTGTTCTGCAGTATGGTGTTGGGTCATGTCGTGCGAAGTTTGTGTCCTTTTTTTTCATTTGCTGATAAATAGAATAGCAGTTTCTTATACATGAAGCTCTTTAATGTTGCTGTCAACCGCCTACGTCCTGGTCAAGGTGAATGCCGTTTATTGTTAATGTTTTTGGTCCAGTGTGAGATGGTACCCGTATTTTAATACAGGGAGTATGATATGCTATCTGAAGGTAAAGTTTATATACAATGTATAACGTTTTCAAACATATTTGTCATCCACCCCTGCCATTTTCTGCGTTTTTAACTCTCAACGTTGCATAGAATGTCCGACAAGGTCCGTTGGCGCCAAAATTACCGTATTTGCCGAAGCATAAAACGCACTTTTTCCCTTTAGAAATATATGTTAAAAATAGGGTGCGTCTTATACGCTGGTACTCAGTTTTGATTACCTTCATATCTGGAAACTGTCTTTGTTCTGAGTTAGACGATTTCTTTCTTGCTTCCTTGCGGTGTGTAACGATAGGTATAAAATGTACTCTTTTCTAGTTACATTGTGTAAGTTATTTTTTGAAAGTAGACCTACATATTTCTTTATATTTGAAATACTGTAAATCTTCTACAGAATATATATAAATGGATGTATATGTGTATACGTATATATATGTATGTATGTTTGTTCTGGCATAACTCTCGAACGCCTGGAGGAATTTCAACCAAACTTGGTACACATATGACTTACAATCTGGAAAGAAATACTGTGGGGGTAAGACACCCCTAGGGGTGGGGGTGGGAAGGGGTGATATGAAAAAATAATTGAAAACGACCGATATTAGTGTGGAATCCATAGCTTTCGCTAAGATGAATAGTAACACTCCCAATGCCGTGCAATTTATTTTTTCTTGTTCCTGGAGGTGAAAATAAAAATGTTGTTTATAATCAAGTTTTGAGTTCAATTAATACTATAGTGAATTTGTACAAGATTTTACTTTATACTTTTAAATATCTGTAAATAAAATTAGTTACATTTTACACTGTAGTTAGAATTCATTATTTTCCTGTCTATACGACGCACGCTTTTAGAAGCGATATCGGGTGGGGCCACGCAGAGGGTGTGCGTGGCGATCAACCAATGGCAGGAGTGCAACGTTGTACAGTTAGGAGACTGCGGCGCGGAAGTTAAAAGCCGTTTTTCTTGCGCGCAAGAAGTTTTCATAAAACTCGCCACTTTAAGGTTCATCATAAGATGGGGAAAGACATTTTGAACCTGACTGTCCAAATCCCATGAATTTCCGTCGCCTACAGCCGGAGTTATCGTTCCTTGAAGAAACAAGGGAAACACCTTTCATTTCCTTCAGCCTGTTTTTTTCGTTGCCACCGTGTTGACGCAGCTGAGTTGTTGTGTCTAGGGAAAACTGTGGGTGTTAAATTCGCCTCGATGTAAGCAATGACCCTTCATTGTTCTGGGCGTTCTCGAACATTGCAAGCCTGGGTCAGTTTGAGTTCAGCGTTTTCGTAGCAAGGCCGGTGTAAAATTATTCGCTTATCGTTCACTCGTGCGCCACAAAGAGCAGTTTGTGAAAATATTAAATACAGCCCTTTCGTGCGATAGTGTGTGTTCCGTGTGTTCTTTTTATTTTAAATAATGTCACTCTCAAAACTTAGCACCAGTAGTACAGGCACCAAGGGTGCAAAATCTAATCATTAACCTCCAGGAGAGTGATTCGGAAATGAGTGAAATCAGTGACACGGAGACCAATGGGCGTCCGGGAAGGGGGCCCTGGAAAATAAAAGTCAACATAAAATTATATATTGTTCACATATAAATTCATTACAGCCACAATAATATGTGTTAATTATTGCATGAATATGATATTCAAATTTCTGCAAGGTTTTTGAGGGAACAACACTATTATGGAGGAAAATGTGCCTTGTTTGCCCCCCCCTGGAAAAAGCACCTTCCTTGCTCCTCCCTGGAAAAAATCCTGCGGACGTCCATGCTGAGACCGAGGAAGACGACGAGAGCGGTGATGAATAAATAAATAAATGCCTTCAAGCTTCTTTCAGGTATAGGTTTCTCGTATATGCTACAGTGATATGATATTATAATCATGTGTAGAAATATTCACTATATTATTTCACTGTACTCATATATACCGTGCATGCATTATCAAAAATAATGGACACATCGCGAATTTTCTCTCCTTCCCTTGCGCTAGCCGTTAGTTTGGCAACAGCGCAGTAGCACTGGCTGGGTATTGGCCGAATTCATGTTCCTTCTAAAAGCGTGCGCCGTATAATAGAAGATTGGGATAAATAAATACCCGGACAACGCAGCTAGTTAATTATAATGTTCAGTGATAAAGCTTTTTCCTTAAAAATGTGTTCATAAAGGGCGTCTTATGCGCCGGTGCGTCTTATACACCGGCTAATACTGTATGTAGTCCTCCATTTTACCTGTACTTGATAACTAATAGTACGTAAAGATACCTAAGGACAAATTGCACAAGTGCTATTTCATGTTAGTCAGAATCTCAACTTCATAATTAGAAAATTACTGCCTTAGAATTATGTTTCCAGTGACTTGGAAATCCTGGAGAAGTCGGGGAAATCCACATATGAGTTACATACCTTCGATCACCCATGTAAAATTTTTGGTTCGTTGAGGTGTGGGTGCTCATAAAATAAATTTGGCAACATAACCCAGAGGTCCGTGGATCGAAACCTGATTCTGATAGGAGTTCAACCCCGAAAGCTGGTTGTACAGTAAAAAGAGTAAAAAGTCCTGGAAAGATAAGGGAAATTTGAAGTACACATAAAAGCCAAGGAAAAATCAAGTGTTTAATTGTACTTGTCGAGGTTTGGGGATGAAAATAAATTTAATTTTTTCATTCAGTCAGCTTCCTGATGGGATGTTTTTGATATATTTTTATAGTTTATTCAACATTGGGCAAAATAAATCAACAAAATATACTTGATTCTCATGCATAGTTGAACATTTAAAACTCCTCTTTTTTTTCAGAATTATATTGATAATTATTTTAGATTGCCCGGGAAAGATACGAATCCTGAATTAACATGCTTGCAAGAGTGAAAATGTTATTAGAAAAGTAGTATGCATAACATAAAACGAATTTTCGAAGTTACTGGTATCCTTTGCTGTGTAATATTCTTCACTGAACAACGCTCCATTCAGTCAAAAAAGAACCTTGTTTAGGGCCTCCCCGATGGAGCAGTGGTAGCGTCGTCGCCTTGTAATCAAGGGGTCCTGGGTTCGATACCCGGTAGAGGCACAAGTGGTTCGGATCCCACTTTAAACTGTAGGTCCAGTCCCGATTAGCCTTACTGTGCATAAAGTGGACTTAAAAAAAAAAACAAAGAACCTTGTTTACTTTTCCTGGATACCGGTAGATTGCGTTGAGGCGTCCGCACCTGATTCATATTGCTACCTTACCATGAATTTTTCATACACTCTCAGTCAATTCTCATCTCGCCCTAATATGGTAAGCGAAAGAGGTAAGAACAGACTTTCCCCGTCCCTTGCTACCCTCTTTCGTGGAATTGTCTTTCCTCCTCTTCTCATCATATTAAAAGGGACGCCCAATTTGGCGGGAGCCTTGGGGCTTCTCTCAAAGCTAGAGGAGGTCTGTAGATTTTGATCAGGGGGACTAGCAGGCGAGCCTAGGTCGAAACTGCAACCTGCCTCCGGTGGACTCCACTCGTTACTTTATTTTACTTTCTCGCGGAAGTGGAATTACGATGACCTCCTTGGAAAGATATATTCTGATTATACTTGCCTTGTTAGTGCCTTAATTCCATATTAGGCACCGTACAGGAACGCTAGAATTGCTCCCCGTTTCCTGCGGGGAAGTCGTTTCCCGCGGGCACTTACTCACCCGAATGGGAACATATTGAAAGAAAAATTGCCGTCCTCATCTGACTCCCAAATTTTATGTCTTGATCAGAGTTTGTTCTAATTTCCACAAAAGGGGACGTAGAAACGTGTTTCCTGCTTTTTGCACGTTGTATGGTCGTAACAAGTAAGCGAGATACGGGGCTGAGTTTCTTCTGCATACATTCTTTAGCTTATGTTTACTTTGTCCAATTGTTTAACACTGGCAAATTTTCGGAAACTTTGGTACGTTGCTGATCTGGACGCAGCGTGATAGCAGGAATATGCTAAGGTGGAATGAAGGCGTTGGAAAAAATTACAAAACCTGGAGGTAATGGATTGCGGTAGATAAAAGAGGAGGGATTCGCATGCGACAGAGAGAGAGAGAGAGAGAGAGAGAGAGAGAGAGAGAGAGAGAGAGAGAGAGAGAGAGAGAGAGATGGAGTAGAACAGGCGAGAAGCAAGGAATGGAATGAAGCAAGTAGAGGACAAGCAAATAAAAGCGAAATTAGGACAAGGTAGAAATAGGGTGAAACGGGGATAGGACAACGCGACGATTGAGTGAAACACGTTGAGGATAGTGATGGAATCGAATGGGAATAGAATGGGAAGAATGGAATGATAAGAGATGAAGAATATAACAACACGTAAATGAGAGCAAGATGAAGCCTAATGAAACGGTTGATTGGTTGATTTGGTGTTTTAAGTCCACTTTATATACAGTAAGGCTAATCGGGACTGGACCTACAGTGGTATCCGAACCACTATGTACCTCACCGGGTGTTTTACAAGGCGACGACGCTACCACTGCGCCATCGGGACGACCCACCTAATGAAATGGAAAGAACTATAAGAATGAGTCAAGTAAAAGTGAATTGAAATAATGGGAGAGCAAGAATGAAATCGAAGGGAACGCAAAACAGGACGAGAAAAGTCGAACGAAGGAGACAGCAGAACATAAAAATAAATCCTGTAGAACATGCAGGCGCACAAGTGCTAATGCAACCGTTAAGTAAATTATATGTAATCTAGTATATTCCAGTTCATTAGAGGTCAAGTCGAGTACAGATATTCACTACTAATAATCATAAATTTCTTTTAATTAAAATAGGTGATTGATTACCTTTCGTTTAGATAATAATTAAGCCTAATAAAAAACGTACTAACAGACAGTTAACATTTTCGTGTTCGGCAACGTAGTGGATAACTTCAGATAATGTTTTATCCAAATCGTGATTCACAAATTACTGTCATAGACAAAAACAGGAATTTCAGTAACTGGTGCAAGCACAATATATTTACAAATTGCTTATTTTCTTTTGATAACAATATATTTATAATGTAGTTCCGGCTGTTTTTAATAGAAGAGGTTACCATGTGCGTCGCATAGTGATTTATATCGCCATCTTACGCTCTCTTTCTCTTCTGCAACTAAGGCATTTTTTGTCCAGGAAAAAAACATACTTAATGCTCTTATTGGCTGCAGCAGGAAGACGAGAGAAATATGATCAGGGTTGTTGGCGTGATAACATCATTACGGTCTTCATAGCAACCACCCTCGTTGCTGTAGCAATCATGTTCCATATCTTCTGTTAGTTGCGGAGTCTGAAAACTTTGTCGTTTGTAAATAAACCCTAGACTCTGGTAGTTAAAGTCTAGAAGTTATGTTGTCGTTTAAGCTGGGTTATACATATGTATGTACAATATTTGTTCACTTTACTTTAATGATATTTACTTTTGTAAGTTTGTTCTGGTTTTAGAACTAAATTTGCACTTTTCTACACTTCATACACACTTCCTGGAATCCCTGGATTCTCCCAGGAAATTTGGTTCTCAGGGGTCTCTTACTCGACCGAGTTCGGTTTCATTTTCAACATTGTTGAATAAACTTGATTCGTTAGAATTTTAGACCTAACACATTGATTAGTATAATTATGTCTCACAATGAGATCTGGGAATTTATTTCGAAATGCATTCCCACTCGTATCAAATTTCAATTGGAATTGTGAGAATTTGGTAAGGTTATGCTGCACAATGTACATATCTCATATCTCAGTCCCAGCTTCATCGGAAAAGGGGCTGTTCACTTCGCTGCAACCAGACACATATGGACGGGTTAAAATTACAGTGGTGTAAGTACTTTTTAAAATAAAAGACTTGGACGCAGAAACCAGATCTATATAAGTCAATCTGTTAACAGAAAACGTGAAGTAAATCAAAGATTCATTCAACTGTCAATAGATGACAGTTTAAGGTCTAGGGATAAAGGAAACAGCTGTTGTGTTGGTCAGGAAAGTGCTGTGAGTCAGACTGTTTTTTCTTTTTAAGAAAGTGACTTACACCACTGTAACTTTAACCGGTCCATATGTAGAAATATATTTCTGGGAAGGTGGGAGGGTCAGAGCCAAGAGTCTCGGAAGTAATAATACTAATATAAATGTTTAAATTAATACGTTAATATAATTTATAGGTCTATCCATAATATGTAGATTACTTAATATTGAATTGTTATTACATGAATAGCTAAAAGGACGTATAAATATGAAGATATAAGACCACGTAATCATCATATAGCTTACGTGGATAGGAAATTTATGTGAAAAGGATAGAGAATTAAATATTTATTGAATGTCAAAAAAAGGATGATAGATCCAGTTGAAAAGTAAAGTTGCTGATTATTATTTTATGCTTCTTCTTCTTATTATTATAAGTTGTGTTGTGCATAAATCTTCTTTGGTACTGGCATTCAAAGCTGTATGATTCCATTATAATGCTTGCCTGCCAGTAAGTTCGACGGAAGTAAATAACCCTCGATTATGCAGCCAGTGCTATACAATCATTATTTCATTTTAGTACTTGGTAAGTCTTTCGGGAAGGCGGGGGGGGGGGGGGTTGTCCGAACCCTCTGGAACCCCCTTAAAGATGTCCTTGGCTGCAATCTTTCACTGTTTTTTTTTGTTTCATTCCTTTCTGTTTTCCTTTTTGAACTTACGATTCAGTAAGTCTTGAAGTAAGTCTACCCTGAAGATGAGAGTGACGTCAGCTCTCGAAACCTTGGAATCCTTTTCCACTACTTACCTGGTCGATGGCGAGAGAGAATATTTTTATCATTACGATTCACTAAGTTGTCTAACTTGATACTCTTTCATGGCATTAAATAAGTTCTGAGCTCATACACTCAGAATAAAATGTTTGTTGTTCATACTCTTTGAAATGAGTTGTAATTTCGCATTCGATCGTACAATTAAATAAAGCACTTGTTAATGTGGGCAGCGCTTGCCTTCGTGATAAAACCCACCAACAGAGGGCTCAGTTATACGCCTTGAAGAAAAGTGCAAAATATACCCTGTAAGAAGCCACAATACTCACTTAAATTTGAGAAATTATTCAATAAGTTTAGAGTATCAAAGAAGTCCGAAAGAAATAACATATAATGCATAAAGCAATAAAATATATAATCTGTACTACCGTAGAATGTCTATTGGTTTATATGAATCGGTTTATATAGCTGCGAAGAAGTAACGAATAATCAAGGTTCAGAAAATATCTTTTTTTCTTCTTGTCCACGCGTATTTAATTCGTATGGAAGAGTACAATTTATAATAAGTGCATAAAATTGAAGGTTTATTTATAATATTAAGCATGTCGCTTTTTTAATATGTTGAGAACCCTTATGATTGACGTGTATCGTATTTGTTGCTTAGAGACTACTGCCACTTCGTTTTATTCGGTCTTTATACTGAATGGAGCTAGTCCTCCACAGCAAGAAAATAAACAAAATTAGTCTACGAAGTCGTAAAGGAATAAGTTGGCTGAATATGGACTATTATTATTCGTTACTTTTATTATTTGAATGTTCAGTACAGCTAAAGAAACATTTATACAGCATTATATATTACATAGAATTTAACATTAATATTAAGCGGGATTAATGTAACGCTCTACATAAGGACAAAATTGCCGAAAAATTTACTGCAATAAATTATATCGTTGAATTATTTAATATCGCGCAATATTAACCAACCCAACATCAAATAGAAATAAAGATTGTAAAACCATATACTGCATAAATTATATCGATACATGTACTGAATATATTCAAACCGACCGGAGCTTAAACGAATAATTATTTCGTGCATTTCTTTATTTTTAATGTCCTAGTAACCGGTAGTTCATATTTTTCTCCACTGAAGTCAAGCTGTTTTTTCTTGAAGTCTTCTGTAGCAGTCTTAACTCTTATTAGCATGTATTCCGGAACACATTCGTATGCAATTTTTCTCTTCGTCTCCTTCTGCTACTTAATCTGTACAAATATTTTTTTTCCTCATAGCTGAAATAGTATGTAATAGCTAAAGTTTGATATAAAAATATTTAACTGTTCTGTATATTTTTCGAGACACTCACGCATGCATTTGATACAACTGTAAGAATTTTTCTTGCGAGTTTCTGCACATAAGTTTTATCTAATTATCACTGAACCTGGTGGTCGCAATTATCCAAAAGTGACTTAAAAGCGACGTAAAATGACATAAATTCAAATATAGAAACTATTTCAACCTTCTCTAGTATTTCATAGTTACGGTCGTCACCAGTGGCGGCGATTGGGTTCCAAAACTGAGGTGGCAAGGTGCCAAAAGTAGGGGGCAAGGACAGTTTACTTTCCAATACATAAGGTTTAGCATAGTGTGGGGGCAAGAGTGACAAAAGGTTGGGGGGCAACTGCCCCCCCCCTTAATCGCCGCCACTGGTCGTCACGTTTTAGTTTTCTCTGATTTCTTACCTTCTGCAGCATGAAGGGATTCTTGACACTAGCCAACAGCTAATGAGTAATCTCTCGTCATAGAGCGATGCGTATACAGAAGTCCTAAATTTGAATCCCGAGTAATATGACTTTGTTTTCCATCTACGCCGTAAATATCATCGTCGCGTTTACTATAGACCTATAAATATTCAGAGTAGCGAGCAAGAAGTCCATCAAGAAGTTTCAAGTTGAGCAGAATTTTGCATCCCCTTTCTTACGCGCTCTCTTTTCTCAACACGTTTTGTGGTCAATATTGTCGTCTCTCCAGGTCTTATCCCTCAGCTCCTCCTAAGATGGGATTCCCTTCCTTTGTCACGATCCTTCTTTTGTTTTTGGAAGAGGCAGCAGTGCTTCCATCTGTAAGTTTCGTGTAATGCCTTAGCCGGATTGATATGGTTATATTCTTGTGTTGACAGTTTTTTTGTATTGTTCTGTTGCAGAGACCTGCGTGACGAAAAATTCAAGACTAAACTAGCAAGCAATTCATACACACAACAGTGATAATATCAGGACATGCTTTTTAATCATCTTTGTTTTTGCATCATGGTAAACTATATTTACTCTTCAGATCATTATTTTGGTTCATGATCAAGTGTAACTGCTTTTCTGATCTTTATTCTTTTGAGTAACGGTCAAGTAACTATTTGGTCTAACTGCTCCTCATATATTTTGATTCACGGGAAACTGCTTTTTCGATTCGTTCCTTTGATTCATGACAATTCATAACTACTTTATGCATCCTGGCGTTTGCTTAATTATGAAGTACAGCCTAACTGCTTTTTCGATTCTCGTTCTTTCGCTTCATGATAAAGTGTAACTGCTTTTTTACATCCTTGTTTCGTGTTGATTGATTGATTGATTTGGTGTTTTAAGTCCATGTTATGCACAGTAAGGATAATTAGGACTTGACCTACAGTTTAAAGTGCGATCCGAACCACTATGTACCTCCACGGAGTATCTAACCCGGGACCCCTTGATTACAATGCGACGACAGTGCCAATGCGCCATCGGGGAGGCCCCCCTTGTTTCTTGTTGAATGATAAAGTTTATGCCCTCTTCAGATCTTTGGGTTACTTCATAATAAAGTGTAACTGCTTTCTAAGTCCACGGTTTTTTTTTTTTTTTTGCTTATGGATAAAGTATAACCGCTTTCCATGTTTTCTTCTTTTTTTTCTGTAAGGGCTGGAATTGTAAAAGTAGATATTATATGACTGCGTTCTGTTTTGGGAGGAGGAGGCAGGATACACTAAAAAATATTTCGTAATAATCTTTCCTAACCTTCCTTTTGAAAGTTTAAACGACAAGTATGGTAATCGGCGGCCATTATTTTAAGGCAGTTTTATATTTTCAACTTGGTTTTTCTTGTTATTTACCGCTTTTATTTGATTTTTTTATTTTCTAAATTTTGGGTGGGGCTATAGCCCCATTCGTCTCCCCTTCCTGCGTACGTCAGTTCTGGTAATGTATAACTACTTGCGCCTCGCATCACTTTTCACCGTCGTCGTCATATTTGCAAGTATCTCCTTTCAATAATAATGACTATTGATACATGGTAAGCCTAATAGCTCTACGTTGTTTCTATTATGGAAAGCAGATTTTAAACTCCAGGATTTGTATGAATAGCAGGGGTGCCCACAAGAGGGGAATAAAGACGCAAACCGTGCTATCAAAATTTGTGGAGTGGGCGTTAGAAAAAAGTATATGCAAAAAATATATGTACCTTGGCTTCATACACACAATGGAATATGCTGTAATATGTGCGATGAGGTGGGGGGAAGCAAAATACATTTCCTTAGTAGTTTTTTCTTTATTTTACCTGGTTCCAAGTCATTTTTGCTACCAGGTGCACCATATTTAATCCGTTAGATGAAGAAAAGGAATAATTTGGAGAAGAGGGCAGATCAAGTAAATTGTTCAGTGAAGCTAAAAAAATGACACTAGGCAGTCTGTCGTAATTAAATATTGTATGTCAGGCATGTCCAACTTCAATCAAGTAGTGATCTACTTTTTATTGTCACGACAGGCAGCGAGCTACTATTAATCGTTAATCTTTGCAAATTTGTACCTACTCAGCCATTATGCATTATAGAAGTTGAAGATCCACCAAAAAACGCCCCGCAAATGACGCGTTAGACATGCCTGCTGTATGGGAATTGATATGATCTGGGGAGAAGGGGCACGGGATTATCTTTGGGGAGGTGGCGGTATGCTCCCCTGATTAATATTAAAACTACTCACATTCTATGCAGTTTTGTCATACGTTCGTTCTTAAAGTTTTCAATACAATAAATACTGACAGTGTAGCTTTCACGGCGCAAGAGCTGGTGGATACTCGAAGCGGTTGCCGCCACTGCAAAGGGTCATGGTGGGCGATACCTCTTGTCGCTGTCTCTGCATGCTGCACCGAACAACCCATCTTCCTCGGCGGTCCGTTGTCAGGAATTCCAGATGAAGCTGTAATCCGTTATGCACGTTCCGGGCAATCTCCGAAATCCGGACTCCGGGGCGCGGCAGCCGACGGCACCGGAATACCTACGACCTCGGCAGGCATCTTTATTTTCGCTCCGTCGCCCGCGAGCATTTACGCCCCGCGAAATTTAAGCTCCTTTAATGTTTTATCATCAGCAAGCCTCCCTGCTATCGCCTCCTTAAATATTCGGCGAAATCCAAAATTAATTGTGCATGGTATGGCCTTAAATGGGAGGAGGGGGCTACTTCCGCTGTGGTTAAAGAGAAGGTGAACGAATTAGTGCAGATGCAAGCTTCATTACTTATAAAGTAAGAATAAATGACCGGTCGTATCACTTCCTACATGTCGAATTTATGTACCGGGTGTTTGAGTGATATTCGGTCCCAAGATTAAATGCGCTCCAATCTGTTCATAAGGACGTTGACAATTGAAAAACGTAAATGTTTCTTTACTTAAATAAAATTGCAACTGAGTTACCAACAAAAGTGTTGGTAACAGGACGCCCCTTTTGGTGTTAATGAGGAGTTGGCGTTGTTTTTACCACCCGATTAGGTGTTGTGGCACACCAACTACGGTGTTACACCACTTTTGGTGCCTACTCAGTTGCATATGTTTTTAGAGCTTATGACTTTTCAGACACCCTGAGGTCTTAATCCGTACGCATATGCTCTCAAAGAAGAACTTTGCATGTTCGCGAAAGGGAGTATTGATTTCAGATTTCGATCTCTGTCCACATGTTTCTCACCCTACACCCCTTACTCCCACGGTCTCGCATACCCGCACACACGTTGATTCTCTCTTAATTTCTTTGCCGTTTTGGTGGTTGATCGCTTTGAATGGTCGCGTCTCGATCTTACCACCGTTATCCTGGAGGGACTCCCCGATGCCGCAGTGGTAGCGTCATCCCCTTGTAGTCAAGAAGTCCTGGGTTCTCTACCCGGTGGAAGCACATAGTGCTTCGGATCCCACTTTAAACTGTAGGCCCAGTCCCGATTAAACTTTCTGTGCATATAGTGGACTTAAGACACCAACTCACACACACACACATTACGTTATTCCTGCTTCAAGTCCTTCCGTCGGCACGGACGTCTCTTTGTATGTGCCCCTTCACTAGTTTTTTATTAATCATCACTCATCTTCATTGACACCATTATACTCTGTCCCAGTAATCTGCGGGCCAAGACCACACATATCAGTGGAGAAGGGGAGACTGCTAGCGAAGCAGTGCGTACTTCTGCAAATGCCTGGTAGTCGAACTCGCTTCCTCTCACGAATTCATTGGCCGAGACCTCTCGAGTCACTACTAGCGCAGAGACTTATTTACGTCCGCTCGCTCCAGAGATACTCGGGATAGAGTGTAGCTAAGACCGACAGGAAACCCATGGAAAAGAGGGGGAATAATATTTTTAACGCCCTCAGGATAGTTTTACCGCACGTTTCATCAGACTTAACCCACCGGACGTGTTTTTAATGGATGTGTATGGAAAACATAAGTAAACATGTCAGCCAAAGATGAAAATCATTGCCAGGTTAAATTATGTTTAACCAACATGGGCGCATGTCAGGTTAAACAGCGCATTGACATAAATCCAAAGTCACCTGGATTTCTGAACATGTGTGCAGTAAATAACAGTTTTATGTTAGTTTTAATTTTTGGACCGCGAGGACATCCTGTGTATGAAAGTGGTAGAGGGATTTACGGATGATAGTTTCTTGACTCTCGTATATCACGTGTTCTCTCGTTAGATCAGGTACTGTAACTGTTAGGTACATGCGATACGGTGATTTTGAAACGTTTGTAATCGACTGGCTTATGACAGCTGCCAGTAGCAGTTTGAGTGATGATATCGGACAATACTTACACTGAAAATAATGGTCAAAATAGTTTTCTCCTCTTTCGCATTCATTTCTTCTTGTTTTTCATTCTCTTTCTTGTGTTTCTTTCTCATTTCCCTTTTCTCATAATCTTTTCTTAGTCTTCGCTTCTCTTCTTCATCCTTTCGTTTCTTCCTACTCTTCTATTTTCTTTCCTCAAGGCATTGGACGGGCCTGAGCTACATTGTGCGACCCATTCAAATCTCAAATTACTGATCTAGGCCTGTGGAGGATGTAAACGAAGCTCCAACATTTCTAATTTCCGCGTTTCTTAAGTAACACAAACTTTATCTAAGGATAAATTTTGGCTTGATCCTTGGATAAATGGGACACACATATCCTGACCTGAAATTCACGCTTCAACGCTTTGTGTTGCCTCACTCTACGGCAGTGGTAGAAGTTGCCATCAAAAATTCGCTAATAAAATCCATTTATCGCCTTATAGTTAGGCAAAACACTTATCGCATTGCAGGGAAGCGAGCATTTCAGGATATAGGTGTCCCATTTTCATTGCCGCTGACTGTACTTTCGAAACTTATTCTAAGATAACCTATTAAGCGTATCGACTCCTCTATCACGTCTTGTAAATCATCCAATAAACTCTCTGGAAACGGAATGCGAGATCTATGCAGAGAGACAGAAGGAAAGTTGAGTAAGGGAACATAACGGAATTTCCGATCTTCGAATTCTCATTTAATGTAAATGAGACCCGTGTCTTTTTCTTTATCTTCACCAGAGCTGCCGAGAAAATCGTTAGAATACGAGTTGACCACCTTGAAAGTTGATAAAAGAAGGAGAGATACGAATTGCTTCCCTCTAATGCTAATTTGCCTCGCAAATGAATCCGGGTGTCTTCTGTGGGATCTTTAGCAAGTTGCCGTTTCTGCAAGATACCGAAAAGAAGATTGCAGTGCACGGGCGGAAGCAGGGCGTGGAAGGCGATTGTCTCTCTTCTCCGCCCATCGTCCCTGTAGATTCTGAGGTTAGAATTTAAAGTTTTCAAAGTGTCCTTTCCTGATCTGTATTCAACCCGTGTGTGTCTTTGTGTGAGGGGACAAAAAAGTTGCTGAGAGAGAGAGAGAGAGACTACGAGTGAATTTTAAGAAATGAGAAAAGTACAGATGTGCCGTAAAGTCAAACTGAAGGTAGGGCCTTGATCTCTGGCATACTGCAGATGGTGTGATCATCACCACGCCCGGCCGCCTTTATCCCTCTGGGTTGCCGGGTCTGGTGCGGGATATACCCAGCTTGCAAGAAACTCCCAAAACTAAATCTAAGAGCTCTAAACCTGGGCTTACTAACCTACCAGTTCCCGACATACAATTCCGTTTTGTTCTAATGACGCATATGTGGTTAGAGGCTAGATGAGCCACAGAACAGTATTATGCTGGGACATTACCGGTAATATTTCCACCTGATCACCCATCCCGTGAATCGAACCAGGGGCTCGAGCATGTCAGTCAGACGACCGACCCACTGTACCACCGCGATCCTTGATGGAATATGTAGAACGAAACAGGAATGAGAGAATGAAGGAAAAGCAATGAGGAAGTAAGAATAAAAGATACATAAATATTAGGGAGGAAAAAGAGAAAGGGATCGAAGTAAAGGGGGACAAAGAAATGGCAGTAAGATAGAGGGAAGAGAATATGAACAAAGACGCGAAAAGCAACTATGATAGCCATGTTGAATAAGAAAGGGGGCATAGTAGTAGACAACAAAGTGAAGAAAGTGTTTGTGTGCATTCGCGTGAGAGAGTTAAGAGTATGAGAAGCAGATCGATCGATATTTTTCAATCCAAAATCATTGTTCCCGCACCGAAGACATGAAAAGCTCTTCTTTGGCAGCACTTGCGTACGGACTGTTGGTTTTAAAAAGTAATACAGGGTGTTTGAAAAGTTATCCCAATTCTTTAACCTAACCTGATTGGGAAGCGAAGTTTACGTCAACAATAGAAACCAGAAGTTAAATTTGAATTATTCAGTGTTTCTACTAACTAAACTGGACACTTTTTAAAACTGGAGACTGGAAAGCACCGAATCTATTCGGATGTGCTCGACTGACGTCATTTACTTTGGTCTCTCAAGGAGCCGAAAGCTGCTCCGGGAGAAAAAGAATGAGTGTCGGATACACTACTGTTGCCAAAATGTATTGTAAATTTACAGTTTCTTCCGCATCGAGGATCAATAATAAGTAGGCAGAATTACATTTGGCCACGTTGCTAGGGGCAACCGATGTTGCTCGTCCAGCATATTCTTCGCGACTGAGATTGCAGCTCCACCGTTGAACTCTTCCTCGTAGACGATTGGCGGAAATTAGTAGCCATTAAGGTCGGCCGCCACTTGAAGGGATCCTCAATGTAAAAACCAGGAATGAAAGCTAGGGACGTTCATTAAATTGAGTGGTTCATAGATTCGGTTTATTTTACTTCGCATATCTGCCACTTTCGGCTAGTCGCGAAGACGAGGATGAGTGATGATATAATGAAATTGATGAAAGGACACTCAGAGAACATCCATGCCCAGGCCAGGATTCGAATCCGGGACCTGTGGCGTCGTATTAAGTATTTATCCTAGTTTTTACCTACTTTCGAGATTGCAGAATTTTTGTGTGTGTGTGGTTGTTTGATTGATTGAGTTGGTGTTTTTTAAGTCCACTTTATGCACAGTAAGGCTAACCGGGACTGGACCTACAGTTTAAAGTGGGATCCAAACCACCATGTGCCTCCATCGGGTGTGTGTGTCAACTGCGCACGTAGTAGACTCTGTCTGGTAATCTATGGAGCACGGCCGCTCTAATGGTAGAGAAGGCTTGAAGCTAGTTCGCGAAGCAAAGGCGTGTGCCCTGCTGCAAACGGCTGGTAGCTGCAGCCTCTTTTCACCCTCCATGCACTCACTTTCCCTCTCACAGGTTCATTGGCGGCGATGACTTGTTTTCGTTGCCGGGACAGAGTGTGATCTATACTGGATGCTAAATTTGTATCAGTTGAGACGGACTTTTTTACGCAAGCAAGCCATTTCCACACGCCTGCGCCAACGAAACCGCGTAAATTGTATTCCAGGTAAGACCAATGGTGGCCTCGATAAACCTTAGAACGGTTCAATGAAGGAGAACAATATATCCCGCACTTCAAGGCTTTCCTGCCGCTTTGTGTGTGAATTTCCTCCCTCGGGCAATCTTTGCTCGGATCTGTAACCCTTTGAGGAATGAAAAGCTCTTGCCGTTTGCTCAGCATCCTCTCAATTGTAAACGATGAAGGGGACGGGGGAGGTCTCCTTTCCACAGATCGATTGCAATTGGAGCTTAAGACGACTGAAAGAATGGCAACCAGACAATGGAGAGGTGGGACGGGAGCCAAGTGCAGCAATTGGCTTCATAACAATCTTCCCTTTCCGTCACAATTGATATAGCTACACTCCTTTTACCGATTCGAACATCTTTGAGTAGATCGACCGAACAAAGGTTATGGTGACCTGGCTTCATATAGTGGAACTTGTCTGTAACGAACACCAATTGTGAATGTCCGTTATTGAGAGGTGGACGCTGTTGGGAAATATATTTACAGGACTATAGAGACTAGATTTGCGAACAGTATAATTTTGGTAATTAAATGCTTTGCATTTCTTCTAATTTTAGCGAATTAACCGTATTATTTTCTTATGTGCGTACAATTTTGCAAAAATATCTCTTTGTTTACCTTTCTCGTAGACATTTGCGATTTCGGCTATTTCATTTAAGGTTCTTCGTTTGCATGTCTGCTATGTAACACGGGCTATCCACCCTCAACCCCCTCTCTCTCCCTCCCTCCCTCCTAGCCGCATCGATATTAAGTTTTCTAAGATTCCGGGTTAGCTAAGAAGGGAACAAAAGCGTCGTTGTTCGTCTAATTCTCTATTTCTTTCTGTAAAATTGAAACAGAGAAACATACATTCCCGCGACAAGCGTGAACGTAGTTTCATGATTGTTTAAATACTATACTCTTCCGGGAATCTCTGGAGGGAGCGAACGAAAGCAAGTCTCTACGCACGTATTGACTCGAGAGGGCTCTACAAATGAACACTTGCGAGGGAACGGGATTGCGTGGAGGGAGAAAGAGACTGCAGCTTCCAGCTGTTTGTACCAGCGTGTACTGCTTCGCCCCGCCCACCTTCTTCCTCTCCTTCTGCGGGACCTTGCTCCAGGCATTCCCGGGATAGAGTATAAATAGAAATGTTTTCTGTAACACGTCACGTAGCGTAGAAATGAGGTCTCATGAAGCAAAACCTAAAGAAGAGCTATTCTCCTTGAGGTCCTCTAAACAGTGTGAAAGTTAGGGTAACACTTTGTTAAAAAACAAACAAAGAAAAACAAGCAAACATCTAATTTATTCCCAAGATCCATTCCCCTCGGCACATGGAGAAGAACGTTTTCCGCGGACAGTTTGTCGAATTGGTGCAGTCACCCCCTCCATCACGTGACCCATCCTCCGGCGTTCTCCAAGACCAATTCTTCGTGTGTTCCAAATCGGTCCCCCGCAAGGCCCTTGATCCCTTTGGGGGATCCACCGTAATTTCTGGCTTTGTGGACGCTTGATCCCAGAATGCCCATTTAACGGTGGCATTGATGGGCCTCGGAGTTCATATTGAGAAAGTTGGGAGAGGACGCGGGACTCTTCAATGGGCGTCTCTTAAGGCCGGACTTGGGATTGTTCTCCTGCATTACCGAAGTTGCCCATCAGGGTGAAGAAAAGGGATTCCCCACCCCCTTTCTTCCCCGCCCACGCAGTTTACCACAATGAAGCCTGGACGTTCAGTAGGGGAGGGGAGTAAGAAAATTGATATCTTGGATTCGGAGTTTGTTTAGAGTTTCCATTGTGACGTAAGCTCTGTTGGGTTGAGTTTTTCAAAAGGAAATTGGGGTTCATGTTATGGGGGTTTCGAGTTGAGAATGGTGGAAGAAGTTTGTAATTATATCTGAAAAGGGTCGCTAACTTTGAAGAAATCTTCTCTTTCTCTTTCTCCTTTTTCTTATCCCCCTCAACTCTGTATCCTTTGTAGGCTACTTTTCAGTAAATGGTGGATCCATTGTTTGGTGGTGTAACCTGACACTCATTTTTCGCATTAGAGCAGAATTAAACTTGGTACACCCAGAATCAAAAGTGTGTTGTGCGTATTGAATTAATTCAGTTATTGTATTTCTGCTTCTCAACGTACGTTCAAATCAATAAAATATGCATAATATAATTGCGCTCACCTGCGTGAAAAAAACACCCATTATTAAAAGGGAAAATAAATTTCACACTGCTGTTTCCAACACGCTTTTACTATTGACTATACAACATCACATGATATTTACAAGTAGAGGACGCATTTGTATTCTTGGCATATATCCTGAAAATGTGTACTTCAAATTTAGAGAATACGCTCTCAAATTTGTGATAAAAATGTTAATTGGTCATAATGACAGAAAAAATACCAAATAGCTCAAGGAATAATTAAAAAAAGTGAATTTATTATTAATGCTGCCGTATTAGGAGGTGTAGATATGATTGGCTTTGTCTGTATACTTGCGGAATGCAGGGAATAACAGAGGCTCGAAATATTTCGCTCTGGTATTCCGTATGTACCATAAACACCATTTTGTTGCCGATACATTATTTATATGGAAGGTTTTTGTGTCGAATCTTTACTTGTGGTGGCAGTCACGTATGCTTGTGGCAAGAGGAGAATCACGGTTAACGGTTCTGACTATGTTATACGAATAATATTGATTTGCGTAACGTCACTACTTGTAACTCATGTTCACATTTGATAGCGATAAGTATGTACTTTTATTATCCTCGGTTATTGGCTTAAGATACTTAGAGAGTGAGTCATACTGGATAGGTTTAATTTCCTTACCTGCATTGACGTAATGTCAAATTAAGGAGGGATAGCTTGTAACTTTTTTCCACCAATCAACTAGAGAAAACTTGTAACGTTTCCCACCAATCAAGTAGAGAAAACTTGTAACGTTTCCCACCAATCAAGTAGAGAAAACTTGTAACGTTTCCCACCTATCAACTAGAGAAAACTTGTAACGTTTCCCACAAATCAAAGAAGGAGAACTTGTAATGTTTCCCACAAATCAAAGAGGGAAAACTTGTAACTTTCCCATAAACCAAGGATGGGAAACTTGTAACGTTTCCCACCAATCAAGAAGAGAGAACTTGTAACGTTTCCCTCCAATCAAGAAGAGATAACTTGTAACGTTTCCCACCAATCAAGGAGGGAAAACTTGTAACGTTTCCACAAATCAAATAGGGAAAACTTGTACCATTTTTCTCACCATTCAGCTCCATTTGAACTGGGCTCCGGTTCCATTGACCAAAATGTTCATGTTAGAATAACCTTTTCAGTTACATGGAGAATTAATCGCAGGCTACCTCATTGGTTAGTGGAAGTTGTTTTTCACCTCGGATGCCTTATTCGAGCGAGAAGATCTACACGTTAAAAGCTGTGCGTGACTTTGCTTCGGCTCCGACGCCCGGCGTCTTTATCTCTCGGTGCCACATGAACGTTTTGTTCCTGCCAGTATCACAATCCGGCTCCGTTGATATATAAGATGATGAATGGCATTGCGTGCCGCTAATATAGGTCATCGGTTGCTCTGCTCGCGGGAAATACTACGCTGGTGGGGGAAGGAAACACCCGCCCGAGAGGGAGGCATTTTCACTGTGTGTGTATGTGTTTGTTATGAGTTGGAATACTGCTGGATGTGAATATTCGATTGTTCAGGTGAGCTTTAATAAATAAAAGTCGAGAACTTTTCATCTCCAGTGTGAACCTGAGATATAAGGGGTGGCCCTTTTTGAACACACCCAACTGTCTACCTATCTTCCACGCAGTACAGCCTGGACTGCATTTTGGAGACTAACGAGGCTCTGGCGTCTGGACGCAATCATCTGTAGTGTTTGTGTTTAACCACATGCCTCACCGAGTTTCAAAAATATGTAATTCAGTCTATAATCTGAAATGGTAAAGAAAGGATCAATTTCTTTGCATTCTACGAAGGTGTCCATACGATCGTCATTCGTTCCAAGTTCCTAGGTGTAATCACCATGCCTAAAATGGCAGGTGCAGTTCTATGGCCTCCACTTTGGTTCGACGCTGACAGGATTTTTTGGAGAATTTTGGGATGTTATCCAGGAAGGTCAAAGGTACTTTTTCGGGCAATTTCCACCTCCAGTTTTTGCAAGGCAAAAACCTATAATAACTAGTCTAGTCGGGAAACTTCTTCGTAATAGTAAGTTGAAGGAAGTTCTCGAATTTGAACAGAGACTTCAAGAAATGAAACGCAGGATCATTCTGTTTCAATTCTACAACCTGCGACCTCAACTGTTTACTCACGTTACATTGTGTACACGTCGATTCAGACTATCGTTGAAGATGCTCATCACTGCTCACGTGTAGGAAACAATTTTTGTGGAACGACCGAAAGATTGCCGCAATATTGGGCATGCAGAACTCTCCAAAGTTGGTTATATCTTTGAACCCAGAGCCCAAATTGCTCAGAACGTTTTTAAACGTTTTTCAGGCTTTGCTTTACACTCGAACAGCATAATATACAGAGCGAGTCAAAAGTCAGGTTACGTAGGTGAATGGCCACCATGGTCACGAGACCTAAGTTCAATGGATTTTTACTTGTTGGTACACGTATAAGGTCATCGTATTCGGTAAGAGACTGAAATGTCTTAAAGAAAGGATCACAGGCGCCATCTACCAAATCACCCCCCCCCCCCCTCCCACCAGCAGATGTCTGACGCAGCTGTGAGCTTCGAATTGAAGCATGCATTAAAGCAGATGGTGCTCATATTGAACATGGACTGTAACGGTAACCATTACATATCAGTCGTGTGTATCTATGTAGGTATGCACGTATTTGTTTTCCTATGTAACCTGACTTTTGCCTCGCCATATAGGTATTGAAAAGGTAAAAAGTTTTGTTTTAAAGCGTTTATCAAGATATCAGCAACAACAAGCATTCGGCTCTTGTTTCCCTGCTTAAATACAAAGATGTGTACTCGCAACTGCGGCGGGACCGTGTCTGACAGCCCCGTGCCGTGTGTTACATCACCCTCCCCCCTCCAAGTTGTACCCAGATACCTCTTGGACTATCCCATTAAATCGTGCAATGTGGATTTACAGCCGCCACAGCGCTTCAGGTGCGTGTAAAGAACGTTGCAGAAGGTGGGGCAGCCTGTTATCGAACATGGCCATAAATTACGCGGAAACACATTCCGCAAGTGTCCTTTTCCCATTGTGCTCGTTTCCTTATAATGGTTGCTCTGACGTCTCGCGAGATATGCTCCGCTCCCGTATGAAATGCGAGTATCGGGAATATCGGTATTCTTGAAACCCATGCCAGATATCGATTACCGTTCTCCTTCGTTCGATTACCTGTTGCTGGCTTTCTTGAAGGGTTGTCCGCTTCCTTCTCTTCTCCTCCTTTTCCTATGCACTTTCTCGGTTGTAGGAATTGTAAGGAAGAGAACCCCAGGCCTAAATTCATCTTACCGCTCTCAAATAATTTGTGAGGATATTCCTGCAGGGCTAAACAAATGGCTTTTAACAACAACTGCCAACGAAGATGCTCATAATATGAAAATGGACATAAATATTGCTTTTTGAATCCCTTCCGTGTTCTCAACCCATCAATACAGTAGAGCTAAACCGGTTATCTACTGCTCAGGATATCCTCTCTTAAAAACTATACTCTGTCCCAAGGGTCTGTGGAGGAAGCGAACGAAAACAAGTCCTCTGTGCAAGTAGTGATTCTATGGGGTTTGACCAGTGCGTGAGATGGGGGGGGGGAAGCCACTGCAGCTACAATCTCTGTTTGATCTGTGGAGCAACGCTGCACATAACGGCAGATAATGAGAGAAAGATAGTGGACGGATGAAAGCAGTGCGCGCTGCTGGTAACTGCAACCACGTTTTCACTTCCATGCACTCACTTTTCTCACGTGTTCGTTGGTCGAGCCCTCTCGAATTACTACTTGCACAGAGGACTTGTTTTCAGAAAAGCGAAGTGTATGAATGTCGAATTGATTTTTATATTACCAAATCAATCAAGTTCTAACCACAAAGACTCAGGTAAAAAAAAAAAAATAGCCAAATTAATGAAGAGGTCAAGTATGGTTAGAATTTCTGAAACAAATTGACGTGGCTGACAGACACTTTGCAGCTTAAATGTATGTTTGGCCACACTAGCGCCGATTTTCCAGTTATTTCCAACAATCGTTTTTTTCTGTGGGCATTGTGGGTTTTACCCTTTTAAGGTATCGTCCGGTTTCAGGCCCACTGCCCCAACATACTGGACACACGAAGATACACGCTTTTGTTTTTTTCGATGCTCGACCTTTGCCTCTCAAACAAACTCGTACAGCGCCTTCGATCACTGCGGCAAACAGCAGAAGCTATAATTGCGCTTCAGCTGTAAACGACGACTCTCGGAGGCGCTTTTCCTGGCGAGAAATATATGCGATTGCCCTCAAACAATGAGGGCGGGAGGGAGGGCCCGCCTGTCACATGAACGCACAGAAGTGTCCGAAGAATGGCTCAGCTGGGACGACGAATTGTTTTTTCTTTTTTTTCAGTTTTGGATTCGTTGAGGAACGATTCGTTGTCATGGGAACGGCCGTGAGTTATCGTTGCGAACTCTCCTCTCTCGGACCAAAGGTGTTTTGCACCATTCTATGTGTTATTGGAATGAGGTTTAATCGGAAAATCCGGAAGTCAGGATATAGTGTCAGGTTTTCTGTGCCTCGGACGGATCTTGACGGGACCGAAGTTGGGTAATAATTTTCCGACCGGAAGCTTGCATTCAAGATTTGAATGAATCGGCGGTACAAATACGTCACTCACTTGAAGTTTGCGTAATGACGTGTCATTCCCAGTTGCAGGAGCTGGAGACGTTTCCATATTCGGGCAGCAGAAACCCTAGATTTTCATTAACCTGGCATCAATTTCGCGGTCAGGTATTTTTATTCGGGTTTAAGAAACGGGAACTTGAAAAATCATTTGCTGATTGACCCCTACGAGAAAAGAAATGTTAGGTAGTGTGCTTTTGCCACATGGAAATCCTTGTAATGCATTTCCAGGTATCTTGAATGGAGTTCTTTGAGGAGCAAGGTCTAGCAATCTGGTTCGTTGGGCTGTGCATGGTCAGTGCATCTAATCTCATAGCAGTTTTTATTTGGTTTTGTACCGACTTCCGTGGCGGAGTGGTTAGCACAGCGTGCTACGACACCAGGAAGGGTCCCGGGATCAATACCGGCCTGGGCACGGCTGTTCCTTCATAATTTCATTATATCAGCACTCATCCTCATTTTGAGTTTGGCCAAAAGTGTCAGAAAAGCGATGCTAATAACAAAACTCATTTCAAATTATTTGGGTTTGTTGACCGGAGCACGGAGCTACTTGTTTTCAAATGACTACCTCAAGTCTGTTCTCGTACCTCTGTCACTACAAAAGATTCTCTCTCCACCAGATATATTTACAAAACCCACGTTGAAATCGCAACCGTGAGCGTGGTTAATGGCAAGAACCAATAGTAACGCGATTCTTACGTAACGCAATGGTTCTTCAGTTCATTCACTCGTGGACCTGCCACGTGAAGAGGAAGTGTTTGTGGAGTAGTTCATTGAGGCGTTTCAAAAGTTTCGATTATTTTTTTTTTATTCTCATGTAGGCTAATGGGAACTGTATCTACAGGTTCAAGTGGCATCCGAACCACTGTGTAATTTGCCTCCATCAGGAGTCGAGCTCGAGACCTTTCGATTACAAGAAGATATCTTTACCACTACGCCATAAGGGAGGACCTTCATACGTCTCGTGATTTCTCAGGGTTAGCCTAAAAGAAATAGACAGTTTAAACGCTTTATAAATTGAAATTTGTTTGTTACATCAGAAAGCATTTAATATTGTTGAATAGAGAAAGTCTTCAAGTTTACTACCTCCGCTATTCGTTTGTTCTCGTGACGTCAGCGTCACGTGAACACCCTTGACGTAAGTCGAGCAGTATGGCCGATAGCCAGTGGAGAAGGCTTTGTGCGTGATTGAATTTGCAAAAACAAATTCTGTTACTATCCTGCAGCGTTGTTTTAGAACACGGTATGGCAAACAACCACCCACGTCAATCTTCGATTGGACAAGAAATTTAAGGAAACTGGTTGTCTGTGCAAGGAGAAAAGTCCTGGGAGAGGAGAACTGGAATATCGCATTGATATCTGTCGTGTTACCAAAGGCTCACACATAGAACACTTGTAAATTACCAATGCAAACTTCAGAACGTACTCTTCAAACCTATTAAAACTCTTCTTTCTGTAAAACCTTGAAAGTGTCGTATTTCTTTTAGGCTAACCCTGTATAGTGTTGGATCCTGGTCACTTTGATAACTTCAAAACGGTCTGTTCTTGTTAGGTGATTGATTGGTTTGGTTTATTTTACGTCGCATATCAGCCACTTTTGGCTAATCGCGAAGATGGCGTTGATATGATGAAACTGATTGACACTCACAAATAACAGCCATGCCAAGTCCGGGTCCCTTGGTGTTGTAGCGCGCCGTGCTAACCACTCCACCAGAGAGATCGGTTAGATGTTAATTTACTTCTAAAGAGGATTATATGAACATAATGATTTTGCAACGTGACTCACTCCGTTGCAACTTTGTGGAACAAAATTACGTAGTTTTCGAAAGCATAATTTTTTTACGATGTTCGCGGTTTGTGCGAACTATTATCGATTCAGCTTTTCCCCGTGTCCCATAGCGACCATCTCGGTTACCCGACACAGGAAGTGAAGAGATGTTTTGTTCCAGGCCTTCGCTCCCACTGCGCGGGTATATGGATCATTAATTCGTTGAGGCAGAAGAATGTGGTCGAGTGAGTACCGCGATCAAGTGATTAGCGACAACCAGCCTCACCGGGAACAGTGGAAGTTAACAGACGGAAAATCCGCTGAGAGAGTTTCCTCGTGGTGATTGCAAGAGGCTTTTAAACGTCCTCCCCGCACTGTTAAAGTGATGAGACCAAACATGACAGGCAAATGAGTGTAGCTTTCTGTTATTTTTCTAGCTGAACGTTACAATATTATGTTTAGAATTTAAGAGTTACTTAGGCTATATTAGTCTATTCAACTTACATTCCCATAAAAGGATTAAAAAGTTCACAGATTACAGTTTTAAGATTAGAAAGTACTTGTGCGTTACCGTCATGACCTACCCAGTAACGTCAGCGGAAGAACAGCTATCGAATATATGGACGAACCTGTATGTAGCCGCCTGGAAACAGTAATTGAGAAGGAATCACAATGAGAAATTATTCCCAGAAGCCAAAGAAAGACGACACTATCTAACAGGTTCCATGCCTCATTCTACTGGAGATTCTTATTTTTCTCCACTCAACCGCCGAATAGAAATCCTCCAAACCTTTCAGCGTCAGCTTTTTATCTTTCGCGCGAAAGGAACGACAAAGTAGTTAAAAACTAGACAACCGAATCTTACTCTGCCTACCGTAAGCAGCTTTTTGTATTTGCTGTCTGCCACGAGTTGATAAATTGGCTTGTCTTGGCCGTTTCTAGAATACTATGCAGGTCTTGATAAAAGGATAAATGTAACGAGAAGTTATGAGGTATTTTTCAGGGGTAGTCATCAGCTAAGTTGCGAGTTTTCTTGTGTGAAATATTTTCCTATATATTTACTGGTGCCTGACGTTTTGTCTGTCTTGTTGCCGTATTTTCTGAAAATTTCAGAACTTTGTGGACAGATGAAACAGATCCTTTACTCGAGAATGTGTGGATTTTGTCATTAATGCGTTTCGTCACTTAAAAACTGGACATAATAGGAACGATAGATGGTTTGCCCTTCAATAGTTTCTATTTGAGCAATAGTGTCATCACACTAAAATGTATAAGAATCGATGTAGAGTATCTAATATAGAAAGAGAAAGGGAGAAAATGAAGGGCAAGGGAGGAAAAGGAAAAAGTAAGAGAGAAAAAGACAGAGAACGAAAGAGAGAAGGAAAGAGAAATGAAAGGAGAGAGAGAAAGGGAAAGAAATAAAAGGAAAGAGAACGGGAGCAAAATTTGAATGTCGAAGAAATGGGGAGTTGGAAGATAAGATAAGAAGATTAATTTGCGTTTGATTTTCTTGTAAGTCCACTCTATGCACAGTAAGGATAATCGGGACTGGACCTACAGTTTAAAGTGTGATCCGAATCATTGAGCCTTCACCACATACCTAATCCGGACCTATTCATTACAAGGCGACTACGTGACCACTACACCATCGGAGAGGCCCCATCGCCAATGTTGTCCAACATTCTAGACCGAAGTAGCTTCGCAGTTGTCCTATATTGAATTAAAACACAGAGATTCGGTTTCCATCGAGGATCTAAGTCAGGACCAAAACTTAGATCGCTAGACTTATGAGTCTGTCTAAAAATCGAAGCTGGAGGGTTCCAGCCGGAGAGTTTTTTTTCTTTTCTCGAAGGTGATTAAACACTCGCAAAGCTGGGACTCAAACCTGAAACTTTCGGTGGAGAGATCGCGAGTCTACTTCTCAATGTATTCGCGAGACAGGTATACACTTCGTTCCGGGAGTCTCTGGAGCAAGCGAACGGAAACAAGTCCTCTGCGCAAGTAACACTCGAGAAGGCTCGTCCAATGAACGCGCGAAATTGGAAGACGCTGCTGTGGCTACAAGCCGTTTTCAGCAGCGCCTACTGCTTTGCTCATTTCCACTTGCTCTCCCCTCTTCTCTACCGTTTTCCGCGGCCTTAATCCACAGATCCCGAGATTGAGTGTAGTTACCGCTCAATTCAAGTACGGTATGCTCCAAAATATACAGTACTGAAACTCGCGCATCTCGAACACGTGGTTGCGTTTGTCGACGGGTCATAGCTCCAGCTGCACGTGTTCGCAGTAGTGAAAAGGAAGTTGTGTTGTGCAGTTCTTGTTGGAAATGGGTCTCTCGACGGAGGAAAAAGTATTCATAGTTGAGCATTATTTCCGCTCATACGGAAGCGGTCGTGAAGGTGGACCGAGTTTGAAAAAGGTGACTGGTCTATATGCAACCCAAATGACAATCGTCCACTCCACATGCCCTAACCTAACCTAAGGTTTCCTGACAGTTATGCAACACAAAAGGCACGATTGTTATTTGGGTTGCATATAGACCAGTCACTATATTGTAACATGTGTTATACTTTTGTTCATCTTTTCATTTCAGTACTGTATATTTTGGCGCATACTGTACTTCTCTTGAGGCAAATTTGTTCAAGTATATACTTAACACATAAAGCTTCTGCCACTTAGCGAAGAAGGCAGTATCACTATACGGTTGGATAAACTTGTGACGTCTAAAATATGCTTATATCAGCTAATGAATTTCACTCAACCAATCAATAAATTCCTAAGAATTTTCATTTTATGTTCAATATTCATTGCGCTTTTCTGGTCACTATATTTTGAACGTTTACTTTTCGCCCGTTTGGAACTCTTCCGATAACATCATGCTTCGAAGTAGACCGCACAACAGTGCCTGCGGCTTCTTCTTTAACAGGAACAATTTTGCAGAAACAGACAACGCGGAATGAGGGAAAATCGATAGGATATTGCGAAACGGGGAACGCCGCAACATGCAAGTAAAATTGCACACAATTTTCCTCTACCGTCCATTATGAGTAATGAATTTTTTGTTTTAAGTACCTGGTTTCTAGACTAGGTGTTTGGTCTTGAAAGTTCTGTTTATTGAAAGGCCATGTCGGAAAGTAGATAAGGTACAGAGACGTTCTTGCTTCTGAAGTCATGGTGGTAATCAAATATCTTATTCTGATTTTGCTCTGCAAATTCTGCTCTCAAACCCAAGTCCTTAAGATACAGTGTGTTCGAGAAGTCCACGTACCCTTAGATTAAACGAGGGTAAGTCAGTAAGTAGGTTACAAATGTTTATAAGAGACAATACTAAGTAGGATACTGACTTGAAAACCTTTGTAACATAAACTCCACCGACACTTATCCCATCGCTTTATTAATCCCCCAAAACAGGCTGCAGGAAAGTATTTTGGTTGCTGGTCCAGCCACAGTCGCAGCCAACCAGGGGCGGCGCCAGGGGTCTCGAAAGGGGTGCTTCACCACCTCTTAATTTTCTTCCTCACCCCCTTCAGCACCCCCAATTCAAAACTTATTTTCACCATAATGAAATATTATATTACTTTAAGATATGAAAATAATGTCGTCACTTTGAGCATAGAATGTTAGTGATAACGCTATTATTGTATTCAACAGACAATCCATTGGTTCTGAAAGAGAAATAGCATTTTCTTTTCTGTAGCGGGGCAGATCTATACAAATATCAGCAGCTCTTTGTCTTCTTTCATCACCGTTGTTGTTAAGAATTGTTTGTATCGATAATTTCCTACAGCTCAGTGAGAGTTCTTTCATGTTTTTATTATTATTATTAAGCATTATAGATAAAAATAAACAGTTTTAACGAACGCCACGTATTAGCTCGAGCTTTCGGTTTGTCAAACCTCGATGCTGTGGCAGTTCCGACCTTTGTTAGCCCATGCAAAGAAAAATACTCACCTCCACCATTTGTGGAATTGCGGTCCATCCGAAAAGATGTATTTGTTGTGTGTTCATCCTGACGAGTTCAAATCCAGAAGAAATATTTGCCACCGCGCTTCATGCAAGAAAAAAATAAAAACTCAAAGGGCAAGTTTGGGTCCCTAAAATTAACGAGAAGTTGTGGAGAATTCTGGTCACACTTTCGCAATCTCGACCATTTGTGGAGACCATTTGTTCAGCACGACGCTCCGACCGCCTGAACCCCCCCCCCCCCAGATACCCGTTTATTAGAGGCTGGCTGAACCCCCAGAGCCGCTTCACGAAGGGACAATGCTGTAAATCAATAATCCACCCTTGAATCGAACCCTGGTCTCCAGCGTGGCAAGCAGACACCCTACCGAATGGACCACTCCGCTTCTTCATGATAGGAATAGTCTACATCCGGCCAGAGTTTGCATTATCGGTAATTAATCGCAGTATGCATCAGTACTACCAATCAGGGTGTTTAGATACCGAGTATCACGTGTCATTTTGTTGATCTACGTCAAACATTGTGTTCATCGAGGTAATTCTCCGGGTCTTTCACCCAATGCGATATGTCAATAGATTGTCGTCTCATTAAGCTACTTGAAAGATTACCCCCTATAAATAATGGTTCAACGTCAATAGTGTTTTTTAAGATTTTGGTCAGTAACTAGAGGTATCAATTGTAGATGGGGCTGATGAAGATAATTTACGTCTCATTTAAGCTACCAATCAGTGCTCTTAGATATTGTACGCCTCGCGGTAATTTATAGACGCTTAAACCTACCAATTTTTGTTTGTGTGTCCTTGTAATTTCAAATGGGTGAAAGCGATTTTATCGTAAGGATCTTATCTTATCCTTTAGAAGTTCCTCAGAACGCCAGGTACAAAAATAAGTTTTACAAATATATTAGGGAGAATTCACACCAAAGCGAAAAGCGACGAATGGCACGTGTCGCTTGAGAACGAGAAAGTCAGCATCACCCTCTCACACCGTAGCGGCACAAGCCTGCGTTCGATTGGTGACATCCTCAAGCGACACGTGTCGATTTTCGCTTCGGTGTGAATTCTTCTGTGCTTTTCTTTCTCCTTAAAAATTTTGAAAGCTTCTTCATAATACTTGCATATTAAACACTATGACAGGAATACTAATACTTTATGTAATGCTTCAATGCTATTGTAACGCTACAAGGTGAATTATGGTTAAGGTTTCAGTTGGTAATACGTATAACATCAAGACTAAAATTATACGAATTATATAAAAATGTATTGTTCTGCTTTAGTGTTATTCAGCAACCTCTTCTCGTTGTTACATTTTCATGTAGATTTTTAACATTTGTTTACAATAATATTTCTTTATATGTTTGTGTTTTTTATTCGTTACTTCTTTTATCTTTCTTACGCTTACGTTTCCCTGATGTTTTAACGTTAAAGTAGATGGAATTAATATTTTGTTTAATGTATCGTGTTTTATTGCAGTTTTCATGTTATGGGGTCTCCTCGCAATTTATTTGTCTTTGTTTTTCGTTCATCTTGCATCTTTCTTTCGCCTGCAGTTCCCCCGCCTTCTTTCTGCTCTCCGTTCTTGTATCATCTGAGAAGCTGCCTCAAAGGTAATACACGATTGAAGAGATATCTCTCCTACGGCGTTTTAGCATGCTGCATGGTGGGTGCCATGATGGTGATAGAGCTTTAATCTGGTTGGTGGAGAGGCGCTAATTGACGGTGGTAGCTGCGTAAACTAATAGCACTGTGCAGCAGATGCTTCTTAACACCAACACCACTGTACATACTCTTTTTTCCTGAGCACTTTTTGTTTACTGTACCTTTGGCAAGACTACATTCGTCACCTTAGGATATCAAAGTTCGTAGCGAAAGTGACAGGAGTTCCAAGTTCAAAGCCTGGGTAACGCACGGTTCTTTCAATTGTGTTTTGTTTCCTAGCATATTACGTCATTTCTACATTCACCTTCATAGTCACGATTGATTAATTTAGTTTATATTAAATCACTTTTCTGCAACGTTTGGCTAATCGTGAAGAAGAGGGGTTCCGGTTTTGATACACGGTGCAGGCACAAGTTGTTCAGATCCCACTTCAAACTGTAGGTGCAGTCCCGATTAGCCTTCCTGTGCATAAAGTGAAGTTAAAACCCAAAACTCGATACTAGTGAAGATGAGGGTGAAAATAAAGACATACATCCTAGATAGCGTAATTTCTCATGTAAACGGGCACATTCTATTTCCATACTTCCTGGAAGGCCATTGTGTATTGTGTAATTTCAGTAGAAATCAATGTTTTCTAGTAATATTTGCATTCCTAGTTTGGCTTGTCGGTTTATGTCACGATTTGCAGTGAATTTCGCCATATAAAATGTTTGTATTAATACTTCAAATCAACGCCCTTTTAGCATCAGCTTTAGAAGTTCTGAAGATCGATGCAGTTGTCGGTAACAGTTGTAAAAGCTTGAGTGCTCTCAACATCGACAAAAGTTATGGAGGCTGATGGAGCAATAATTAAAGACAACAGCAACAACTTTGGAGACGGTTACACTGTTCAGGAACAGTTGGAAAAGTGCATCTATCACCAACATCGTCAAGAGTTCTATAGACTGATGCACCTTTTTTTTTTTTAGCAATAGCCATAAAAGCTGTCAAGTCGGATCAACCTTTCAGAAAAAGTGTCAAAGGTTTTTAGAGACAGGTGCACTTTCTAGCTTTACAAGTTTCGAAGACCCTTGCACCTTTCAGGTGCAGTTCCGAAGCTAGAGACGCACGCACTGTCGTCACTGGTGATATTACGCGTATATCGACGTACATAGCCACATCGAGTAGGTTAATATGTAAAATCTTACTGTACAGTTGTCTTCGTGGCAAAGTGAATGACCACTTGTAGCGTCACAGTGTGGAGTTTCCAGATCATATATCCCCCATTCTATCGCGCAGGAGTGTCGCCCTTTATTTCTCAGGAAGTGGCGTAGTTTAGTCTTCCCGAAAGTCGTTCCCGATCAGGCCATTGTCATTACAGTCAATTTTCAGCGAAATTAAGGATAGAAATCAGGGTGGCTCTTTGTTGGGGCTTTGGTATCTCGTATATTCGACGATCCTCTTCCGGCCCCAGTTTCGTTTTCATAGAATTAATTCCTAAATCCAAGTTGTTGTCAGTCTTTCTTATGTCCGTTATAAATATACATGCCTGCTCACTAGCTATTGGTGTGACCATTTTGTTAGTCATTGGAGGTTTATCCGTTTATTTTCCCATGTTCATATGTCCTACGAACTGACGCGTCAATGTGGCTAGTCCCAGATGCAGTTTCTGATCACGACACTATAATCATGGAAAATAAAACACTTTATATTCGCTTTATATTATCAATATCGAATTTGTCAGAAGCATATATTTAAGGAAAGAAGTTTTTATTATGAAATAACCATTAGCTACCACGATAACTTACTTTCAGTGGGACGCTAGATGTCTTGGGTTATCCTGTAAAATTAGCCCCCTCAGAACCCAACGAATGAATTGAACCAGGCAACTCGTTACCGCCATTTACACCATTTTGGTGAACAGCTATTTCCAGTAGTTGCATCATCCACAGTAGTGTAGACTGTTGAATTTTTCAGAAATGTTTACGAAGTCAGATACACTTTTTTGTAGAATAAACAAAATCTTTTCAACAACAGTTCCTAATGATTTAGAACCTCGTAGTAACAGCTCTAAAAGCTAGGGACACATTGCACTTTCCCAAATGATTTGCACATTTTTTAAGCGTAAATGTAAAAGCTCGTGAAGTGATTCACTTGTTTTTTTTTTAAATTTTATTATTATTTAGAGAGAACTGTAAATGTTCTTTTAGGATGTAGAATTGTCGCATTTCCAATCCGCGACACTCTTTAGAAACAAAACTAAACTATTTGTGAGCAGATGCATTTTTTTAAACATTTACACATGCTTTGGACACACATGCAACATTTAGTCCAGACCAAACGAGGCGAATATATTAACGGATGTGATATATCTAGTCACTGCAATTTACTCTTTATTTCCTAGTCGAACCTCCAATGGGATGGTGCTTGCAGTCCTCTCTGTTGGCTCTCATCCAGAATTTTTTGTGTTCTTCCTTCTAGATTCCTTTATTTACTATTTTTATCTTCTCCCCACGCACTTTTTTGTACCATTATTCCGTTGTCGCTTCACGCACATGAATCTTCTCCAGCATCCGCCATTCTGAAAGTTTTTGCTCCACTACTCCCCCGTCGTTACTCTCTTAGTGCTCCCGTCGTTACTCTCTTAGTGTGTAATTTACTTCTGGTACTAATTCAGCACATTGCAGTCCTTTAGCGGTATCGTGACATCCACTTTGTTCTCCAAAGGATATTTTTTAGGCTTACCCGTGATATAAATTTATTATTTTTTTATCGTGTTTCTCAAGCTTCGAATTAGAATTTTATTTTCTTATCCAGCGATCTCAACAGGAAGGTTCAAGGCTAGCACAGCTCGCTACTACTCTCGGGGTCCAGACCGGTATTCGGGGCATGGTTGTTCTTTGCGAGTGTGCCTTCATCAATTTCGTAATCTCGCATCCTCATGTTCGCGGTTAGTCAAAAGTGGTAGAAAATGGAAGTCAAATAAACCAAATCAATCAATCGATCGTCTGTGGACTAAATGTATACAAGCCTATTGTTGCTGTATGTACCGTAACTGATATGTTCTGAACGAGGCACCGAACTTCTTTAGGTCTTGCACTTCCTGTCTTCTTGTGCTGATCCTCCAGCATTCACCTGATCTTACACATTTTGCGGTTTTCTCGGGGTTTTGTAGCTTTTGTAGATGACTGCACATCTGATGGTGGAAGAAACGCACAGTAGGTTGACTTCAAATAAACGAAACAGATATTTGAGACTCTTGGTTGCATGTGGGTGCAGGGGAGTCAAAACTGGTAACAGATCTGGAACACGCTAATGACCATTTATCCCGCCAATTAGTAGGTGATAGGCAGATAAGGGCAGTTTGTACTGTTGTACTGCGAGTACATTTTAGTGAAAGCTCTCATGGCGAGGAAAAGGTTCTCTCAGGTAACGAACATGGGAGTTCTGGAGAGGATAGCAAACTTTCGAGAGCTGACGTCACACTTCAGATAATGAAGTGAAGAAGAAGTGGCGTGAATTCTGCAAAGTTTAGAAACCTTCAACTTAAAACGTTACTGTAGCAACTATTTTCAACACCAGTGCTAAGAATAGATCCAATTTATTTATAGAAATGGAAGCCTCAACGATAGCGTAGTTTTAACATTGTCGCCTTGTGTTCGATACTCGGTGGAGGCACATAAACTGGAGCTCCAGTCCCGATTAGGCTTATCTGTACATGAAGTGGACTTAAGAAACAAAACTCGAACAAATAGTTGATAAAGAACTTCTTCACTTTCCTTCCTTCCTATGTTCTGTTATGTTTTGTGTTTTCTACGTTCACTTACAATTTTTTTAATAATATTTGAATTGTATGCTTTTAAAGACTGTTGTGTTGAAAGAAAGTGCATAGTAAATAGTCACACTAACTCTCATGTTACTGTCCTGCTTGTCTTTTTTATACTATTTAACTTACTATGTTTTTGTAGTTATTGTCTTTAACATACAGTTTTCGTTGATAATATCCGTTTTGTCTTTATATGTAATTAATATCTTCATCACAAACACCGTTTCTGTCCTCACGAACAGTCAATGGGGAGCACTCATTGAAACGTCGCACGATATAGGAGGTACGGCTTATATGGGTACCATGACGTGCAATATGAACCATAGTTTGTAAATGCCGTGTCCTTGGCCTATTGTGGTTTCTATAGCAATGTTTTCTTTCCGACTTTTTGCAGTGACCAAGCTGAGGGAGCATTGGGAGGAGACGAATAGCAAAGTGATGCAACGAAAGACCCAGCTGGACGCCATGTTGGTGGACAGCCAACGCTACGAAGCCAAGCGCGTGGAGGTGGAGTCGTGGATGAACAGGATGGAGAATCGTCTCGAGAGGATGGGGACGGTTGGACACACTGCTGACGTGCTCGAGGCTCAACTCAGGGAACAGAAGGTATCTATGTACCCTTTATTTAAACCCCTTTTATTCAAGTATTTTCTCCATTGTTTTTCCAATTTCATAAATATTTCGAATGAAAATATCAAGTATCGCACTGAGCTACTCATTCAAGGGGTAATCAAAGGGGTCCCGGGTTCGATACCCGGTGGAGGAACATGGTGGTTCGGATCCCACTTTAAACTGTAGGTCCACTCCCGATTAGCCTATTTGTGCATAAAGTGGACTTAAAACAACAAATCAATCAATTAAGAACATGCGTCCCCTTGACAACGATAAGATATTCAGTTTTTATTCATACAACGGGAGTAAAGGATTCAAGAGTGTGAGCAACGATAAGATATTCAGTTTTGTTCACACCACATAAGATTCTGATTTATTTTATTCATACTAATCTAAATATACTCTCCAGAAGTTTCGGTACGATCAGGTACCCAGTATTTTTATAAGAAATCAAGAGAGGAATAAAATAAAAATTGGCAGATGTGAGATATTTTCCATTGCCTTATCGGAGCAATTTCCTGTAACTATTCTACATTATGTAGAAAAGTTAAAAATGCATATTAGCATTATTTCAAATAATGTAAATTCATACCACAGGAACCATATTTTCTTTCCAAAATATATTTGGACCTTAATAATATGAAATCAGGGTGGGTACTCACCGGAAATTCTGCGTGAATTATTTGCTCCGGGAATTATGCGTGAATTCTGCTTGAAGTTTTATCCGTAGACGTGAAAAATTGCAACTTTTATTAATCCAAGTTCTATTGAATTTATACATATTGATAAATGCCCTGAGGCGAGATTTTCACAGTTGCGTTTTTATTTTTATCGAGGAATTAAAATACTGTTGTGTGAAAAATAAAACAGAATTCTCTCGATCTGTTTACTTTGTTACTGAGCAATCTGACAGACGGAAGATTATTGCAAGATAAGATTTCTTGAAGATGATTAGGTAGATTTGAGTTTGAAATTCTTACGCAATCAACAATTTTTCGCAGGTTAGAATATATACCATAACATTTGTGTGATGTATTTCGAGTCTGAGTATGTGAAGTGGCAAATGTAAACTAAGGACCTCAAATTAAATGTTTTAAATATGGAATCACACAGACACTTCATATAGTTAGTATATTTGTGTGTGCATATCAGTGACTCAGCCACAGGGGGCATTCCTCCCCCAACCTTGAAAGGAAATCAATTCTAAGGAGGGCAAGGGGACTAACATTGATGGCCAAGGGCACCTGCGGAGGGCACAGGGGGACAATTATCTCCCTCGATTTCAAATTTTATGCAAATAAGAATACATTTCATAAAGTTTTCTCGCTCGCTTCGCTTCGCTTCTTAGTCTCGTCAAGTTCAGAGCCGTAACTAGGGAGTGTAGGGAACAATCTAAATGATAAAAGTTGTAAAAGAGAGAATGCCATTGGGCCTCGTGAAATTATTTGCGCCCTATTAAATCAATATTGTTTTGAGTTTGCAAAAAAATGGATTAAAATTGTTCATGTTCGCTTCAGTCACAATATAATTGTTTTCTGTAATGCACTGTAAATTAAGAGAGAGAGAAATAACTTATCTTAATGCATTTTGTGTTAAATGCATGAACAATTGTTGGGATGAAAAGGAGCGTGCACATTTGAGAGACAATTTATATATTTTTTGCTGTTGGTTTGTTATGAGGTGGATGAATAGATTATGTAATGAATATAAATAATAGACCTATATGCTATATATATATATATATATATATATATATATATATATATATATATATTTGAATACGTACATAATTAATGTTGGCATGTATTTTCTTATTTTACATCACTCCATTTTGAATATGTGTAAAACATATGTTGTGCATGAAAGTTATACATGTTACAATTGTTACATGTACAAAAATAATAATATTCGGAATGCATTTATCATGCATTTTCTGCCATTCAAAAATACAGTTTGTGTACTTGTTTTCCATTATTAATTAATGTGAAATTGAATGTTCTTTTTAAGAAAATGTGTTAAGTCGTTTGCTCCAACACAAATGTTTTAACACCGACTTCTATCCCCATTTTGTGTAATTTATGAGGATGATAACGTCTTTGACACTACCACTACTATGCAAGGTTGAAATAGAGAAAACATCTGCTTTTGGCCTTGAATTTTTTGAAAATTTGCCTTGAAAGCCAGGAATTATACTTGAATTTTATCATGGTCCTAGAGTAGCCACCCTGGAAATATATATTTCTTCTTTTTCACGCAATGCAATCATGCTCTGAGATGATGTACATGAAACAGTACATCTGCAGTACTCAGGGGACGATGAGAGAGAGATATGTGAATTGACTTTGGACAACAATGACGTTTCATGACTCAGTTTACACAAGTGCATATTTGCCTACTGTGCAAACTGCATTACTAAATTACATGCCTTATGGGAATTCAACAGAATTTGTGGTAGGAGTAGATGTGGTTCAGATATGACTGCTTAGTAATGATGACTGCACTTCCGTGGCTCTGCAGTTCTGTTGTTACGTAACTCTAGTCATATAATGGATGCAAGTCGGCGTAAATTATTAGGCGAGATCGACGTACAACCGTTGTCAAATTTCATGAATTGTCTCTGTGCATTTTGTATGAATTTTAGCGGCCGTTAGACACGTTATGGTGTATAGAACTTGGAGATTTGGAGCAAAGTAAGCAGAAGGACAGTATATCATCAACAAGGACTGTGTGTTTGAAATTTTAGCTGGTATCATTGCTTGTTACGTATTGATAACGTGCGAATAGTATTTTTTAGAATTAACATTACGCCAGTGTTCATCGACTAAGTTGTGAAACAAAAGGGGCATTGTTTATAAAAGGGAAAAGTAAGATTGTCATTTAAAAAACGGATAGGGAAATGTAAGAAAATATGGTATGGTGCCTGGAAAAAACAAACTTTTATAAACGCAAGAAAGTGTTCTGCAGAAAGTGTGGTAATGAAAGTCAAATTGGAAAATAAATTTAAAAGAAACAACATAAAGTTCTGTTCCAAACGTATGATAAAGAACGTTAGGCAGAAAAAAAACCTTTGTAAATGTAAATATTGTTCAGCAGGAAGTGTATAGTAGAAAAATAGGAGGGATCGAAAAATGCCAAGGAATGTCAAGTAGAAGAAAGAAACAACCTTTGCAAATGTAAATGAGTTCTGATGCAATATTAAAAAAAAAGAAATAAGAAAAATATACTAAAAAAACGTAGAGAAAAGTTCCGTTGGAAGCATATGATATAGAATTTCAAGTTGAAATAAACAACCTTTGTAAATAAAATTCTGCAGTAAGTGCATATTGAAGTGCTATTGAATAGAGTTCAGGACATGTCATGGTAATTCCATGTCGGAGGTGAAGCTTCTAGTGATGATTCGGCAACATGTATATCAAATCTGATGCTGGAGTGTCATGGCACTATCGGCACCAAGATCAGGAGTGACATAAATCAAAAGTATGTTTTAAAGTTTTATTATACGTAAACAAAATAAACGAACCTCCCCCCTCTAGAAAATTACATATATTTTCAAATTGTTGTGTACCGTATTTGTTTATATTACTTGCAAATGCACCGAAATGTTAATTTCTGTTCGAAAATGGTTCGTTAGTTTAAATGTTTAACACACTTGTGCAAAAAACTTGACTGATGATGGGTGGGGGAAGGATTTCCTCGTAATGGGGTGTTATGAAATTCACTATGGAATTTGGGTACAGTATGGTTAAAACCTTGATAGGATCAAAGGGGGAAAATCTATGATTTACTGTTGTAGCCTTTAAAATGAGTTGGTGAGGTTTATTAGAGTTAGGAAGAATTTGATACAAACTTGGCACAGAAATTTCTAAGTAATTCAATAAAAACTGCCCCCCACGCTCCCTTAATTGCCGCCACTGTTTGTACTGTACACACTACAGCACTAGCAGTACACAATATAGTGCTCATAATTGTGTCTTATATTTTGCTTTCAATACTACAAATTAAATTCCAAGTGGCAAAACTAGTTGTTTTGTGCGGCTAGTCTAAGACATGTCTCACGAGATACTAAGTGTAATTGATAGCCTGTTGTAGCTTAGAATCTTTCAGATGCCTCCATTCAGGGCAGAATTTTCTTCAGATTCGGTTTTTCATGCGACGGTATGGTCAGTACGGAGGCGTATGTTGCCTGCATCTGAAAACAAACTTCTGTGTGGTAGTGTTGGCAACTAATACCGCTTTTTCATTCCACCAATAATACCGCTATTTCCGAACGCATGAAGTGCTGCATGTGAGCCATATCGGTCACGAATAACATGACAACAGTCACTAAATGTTGAGTTATAAAACAACCATAATAGGCATCATCTTGTCTACAGTGTTTGCGTTTCTCGGAAACAAATCATGCTAGAATTTCCTGTATGGAGTAAACTTGCAATCGATGTATTGAAGATCTCTGAACAAGGTTTCAAAGCCCGATGTAAGCACCTCGAACTGTTTTCATGTTAGAAAAGAGTTGTGTGACTTTTGAAAGGCTCTAGTACCATAATCAAGCTATTGCGATTCCTCCACTAGTCAGTCTATCTTTTCACGAAGATGTTTCAGGAAGCAAGAATGTAAATCCATGCCGTTCATCCTAAAAACTCTTTTCGATTCTCGACCATAAATTTTACCCAGAATGGAATATGACAGTCATGCCTCTAGACTTTTTTTCTCCTGTAGAAGATGATAAATGACGGTTTACTGACCGTTTATAGAAGAACCTGGGTATCGATTTGGCTTCGGCAAACCAACCTCTTTTGGCCTTGAAATGAGGTTATTCTGATGGCTTTCTCGTCATCTTTGTGTCATTTGCCGGTGTTGGTTTTTTTTTTCTTCTTGTTGTTGTTGTAGGTTGCTTTCTTCAAGCAGGTTGTCCTTGTTTTTTGTGAGAAGGCTGAATCAACTAACCCAGAAGCTAATCACTGTGTACCAACAAGACGACACTAGTAAGGTGAAGAAAATAACGCAACCAATCAATCAACGACACAATAACCTTTAATACAAGGTGCATCTACAGATCCTATCTAGTTTTTTAACATACCGTACCCAAATTCCATTGTGAATTTCGTAACACTTCATTACGAGATCCCTTCCCCACCTATCATCAGGTATTGTTTATCAACAGGCTCGTTGATCCCAGGCAAATACGAGCTACTCTTGCCTTCAATCCTAGTACTCGATGACCGGGGGTTGAATGTTCGATGTTGAAGGTTCGGTTTCGAATCTTGGCCAGGGTTTGATTATTTCATCTATATCCTCTGGCCATTCATTCATTCATCCATAGCCGCGGTTAACCTAGTAGCCCCTTTGGAAGTGCCTGGCTGTCAGGTCAAGTCTCCACCCAGTTTCAATTCGTTTGCGTAAATTCTCTTTGCTGTATTTTAGTGGACTCCATTCCATGTCCAGAGTTTCCCCCCATTGTTTTTCAGACATTCCACGTAAATGTAGGAATGGTAAGTTTACCTAAATCCACCGACGCTTCTTCCAACCTTCTTGGTTGTTTACTGCTACCACTCCGTCACGATTGAACTGACACGACAAATAAGCGGCTTGCATTCAAGAAATGGAAAGTTATTTTTTAAAGATTTGAAAGGGATGACAGGATAAAAATAGTGGCGTGGATAAAATTTGTCCTATTTGCTGTATGTTAATTAACCATTCCTGTTACTAATTAATATTTTCCTTCATTAATTTATTGCAGGCGTACTATACGGAGTTGCATCAGTATGAACACCAGATCGAGTAAAATTGCTGTCTGTTAATTAATCTTTCCCTTAATTTATTTGAGTTGTACCTTACGCATTTGAATCAGTGGGTATAATAGCTGTTTGGGTTAATTAATCGTTCTTTTTTATTAATTTATTTCAGTCGTACCATGCGGAGTTGCATCAGTACAAACACCAGATCGAGTTATTCAATCAACTTACCCAGAAGCTAATCGCTGTGTACCAACAAGATGACACTAGTAAGGTGAAGAAAATAACGGAACAAATCAATCAACGATACAATAACCTTAATACAAGGTACGTGTACAGAAATGTGTGTAAATATGCTCTTAGTGATGTTGGTATGTGAAATGTCTGTGCAATGAAAGTAGATGAGGGTAAATTTCTCGCAGAACAGACCTTTTTTTTTTGTAGTAGAATTTTATTTGTGAATATCCTTATTATAATGGCATCTATAATATTGGTCAAATCCATAATCGTGATAAAAGTAACTGTTGGGTAAAACGCGTGTTGTATTGTTTGTTTTAGTGCATGTTAGGTTTTATTTCACAATAGAAAAGTGTCATACATATTTAGGTATTGCAAATATGAACTATTAGCGTACATGGGTTTATGCACTGATGTATGCTATTGTTCAATGACTTTAAGAACCTTAAAGACATTGAACAATTCCACACATCAGTGGTTAAACTCATGTTCACTAGTACCAGAAGAGAAGTGCATTGAAATGGGAAGGACCCTATTATGATTGATCATCACAATAACTGATTTGAAAAGTAGTCACTGAGACAAAGGTTATTCAGTGATCTATAAAAGGAATGGCGGTCTCGACACAGTGCGAGGTATTGCGAAGTAGGGTAGAAGGCGTGATAGTTTTTCCACAACCTTTTCTACAACCATGAGCCAATGGGGATATTGATTTCTTTATTTAATATTCTCACTTGTTTTATATTATTTTAGTCTGCTAAATTCATGTTGGAAACAGGGTACACACACCTGTTAGCCTTATTTTCTGGCACGAAAAGGGATTTTTCTCCCCACTGTTTAAGTCATTGGCTAAAGAGTCCAGTAGCGACCAATGTCTATGGCCAGTCGTTACTATCTGGTACAGGTGGCAAGGTACACGAGATTGGAACCCCTTCAGCTAGAGGCCAAAATTATTATTTTTTTTTCTGTAAATAAGCTTCGCGATATCTTATATGTAGTATTCAAGCGTTGCTTTATCATCAGAAGAAAACTCTATATGACCATCTGCCGTTACTTTCCACGGTATGTAAGGTACGTACTTTTTGTGTTTAACAACCTATGAAGGGTTGTTTCGACGTCTGCGGTAAGAGGTAGCCGGAATGACAAATCAGAGGCTCTGGAAGTGAGCGTCATAGTGGTAAACTCACAAATACAACTTTGCAGATGACAGACCAAAATACACATTCTCGGGCTGGTACTCAGACCCTGAACGTTCTTTGGCTAGATCGTGATGAGTATGATATTGGAGGGGGTTGCCATGGTGCAAAAAATAATTGGCGCATACACTCAGTGCCGAACGCTCAATGTACCAAAGTGTATACTACTTTGAAGATGATTTGGTAAGCCTTTGCCATGTGCCCTATCATTATAGTGCTATATTTTAAGTCCGGGAACTTTCTGTCACTTGTAAACGCTGTTCGAATGTCTGCAAATGGCGTCCGTGCCTGGGCAAAGAATCGAAAAACTCAACACGCATGCGCACAGTCGTCAGCGCAGCACTGAAGAACGACAATATTTGCAAACGGAACCTACTTTCTGGACAACCCTCGTAGTTGAAGAGTAACTGGATATCAAGTAGCCACGAAACTTTCTTCTAGAGTTCCCCGAATGCAGGCCGTGTCTTATTCGGGTCACCGAAATAACGTCATTCATTTATCGGTACATACCGGATGCTGGTACGGCTTGTGTGGAGAGGTGTAGACAAATTGATTGGTTTTCAAGATATCTTTGTCGGCGTCTCTTTGAAGTGCATTTACCTGATTAGGGCTGCACGGCGTTAGAGGGAACCTCTCCTTTAGTTGCCCGGTCTACGTTTATTTGAGTTGATGGAACTTCCTCTTGCTTCTTCCTCGCTGGAACGTTTCTTCAAAGGTTCCAGAGCGGAGTTCTACTTCTGGACTTTCTTTCCAGCTTTGCCCTGAAGCCCTTTGAGGAATTCGAAGTATTGCGTCACTGCCTTCAGTGCAATAGAAATTGATACGTGTTTTTTTTATATATATTTTAAAAAATTTCACGCTCCTACTAATACGAGATACTAAAGGTGAAGCTATTGAAATCTGCATTGGCGCGCACCTCCGTGGTGAAGTGGTCAAGATGGAAGTAAAGAAATAAAAAAAATCAACAAGTAGGTCATGACGTCAACAAAAAGTCAAGAAATTATAATTGTGGTCAAGAATTTTTGCTATCACAATGACTGATTGGTTGATTATTTATTTTGCTTCACCTTTCTGCCCCTTTTGGGTAATTGTGAAGATGAGGAGAAATGAATGGTGTTAAAATAAAATGGATGAGGGGACAGTCACACATATACATAGGAACCACAACACGACCAACACATAAGATTATAGTGGCTGTCCCGATGGCGCAGTCTTAGCGTCGTCGCCTTGTAATCAAGGGGTCCGGGGTTCGATACTCGGTGGAGGTACATAGTGGTTCGGATTTCACTTTAAATTTTAGGTCCAGTCCCGATTAGCCTTACTGTGCATAAAGTGGACTTAAAACATCAACTCAATCAAGCAATCAAATCCAGACACTAGAGCATCTCTAGTCTCCCAAATTTAGTCCAGGATGCATTAATAGATAAAGCAAATCTAATTCTCTTGTTAAATACAGCTTCAGTTTTAGCCGTAACTAGCCTTTTGGTAGGGGTTTTTCATTAAATTAATATTTATTTTCTTAATTGTTAATTTCAAACTTTACCTAAGTAGTTGTCAAATAAATAAAGGTTAAGAGAAACTGAAAACAGGTCAAGAAAAATTCATGATTCCATTCGATTTGTTATTGTAGTAGACAACCTGGGTTAGCACAGCGCGCTACAACGCCAGGAGTCACAGGTAGGAATACCTGCCCTAGCATAGCTGTTCCTTGTGACTGTCTCTCATTAATCTCATCATCTTCAAATTCGCGATTAGCCAAATGTAGCAGAAAACCAAAATAAAATAAACCAAATCAATCGTCAAAACCATCTGCATTGTTGATGAGCTTAGCACCAAGCTTCTGCTGTATAAGCGAAGTCCAGGGACTCACAGAATTGTTTTATGCAGGTAAATTTTAGGAAAATCTCCGTCCGAGGTCACCTATTACACGAATCGAACCCAGACTGTCGTGCTTGCCAGTCAGGTTCCGTACCGTTCAGATATAATCGTACTAATGCTTAGAAATTCCTTTTTTTTTTTGTTCTTAGTTCGTTAATATTCACTAATCATACTAAACAGCCTACATCCTCTCCAGGCATAGTTATCCGGGAAGGAACCTCGCTATAACTAGCCGTATACGTGCAGCCAAGGCCACCCACAGGATTTTTCTCGGGGGGGGGGGCAGCAGTGATTAAAGTGGGGCAAAGGTGGGGTGATGATTTCCCCAAGACAAGAGAATTCTCTTAGAGCATCCCGAGTACTGGGATAATTTGCATAGGTTCTTAATCTTCTGCCTTTCACTGCACCCCTCGTCCATATTTTCACACTACAACTTCAAAATTTGAATTATATGAAGTCTTTCCATATATCTCAAAAGGGTGGGGGGGGCGGTCTTGCTTGCAGCAAAGTTATTTGTCATTGTATAAAGTTATACTGATCGCAACTCCAACTGGCGGTTGACCTTGATGGCTATTTCTGGCGCGTCCTGTCCCCGAATCGTTTTCGGGGGCGTGTGGTCCGATGGGTGTCAGCAGTCTCAGTTGCTAAGTAAAACCTGAAGGGGTCACATCGCTCTCCCGAAGCAACGTTGCCAGTTGTCTTTATATGACTGACTGTGTGTCCGCCTGCATTCCAACCTGTGGGTGGTCCTTCCGGAAACTCCATCGTTTTGGACCGCGTGTGCAGTTACACCATCAACCCCCGCTGATTTCTGGGGCTGACAATACCGTTGCCCGAGAAGACTTTTGCTCGCCTTACGGTACGTTTGGCAACATTTGGTGGACCTAACGTTCAATTGTTTCGTCTCGCGAACAACGTTCGGTAACTTGTGACTCGAAAGTAACCGATCTCAGTCGAAGAAAATTGATCTGATCGCTGATTCGCTGTTTTCCAGCCGCAAGTTGGAGTTGCGTTCAGTATAGTCACAACCGTAATGTGAGTCTTCATCATATCCCCAGATATTTGGTATTTTGGCAAAGCGTATTTTCAATACTCTCACGTAATAATCCCATATCCGCACTATATAGTTATGAAAATTATTTTAAATCTGAAGTTGTAGATTCTTGTAGATGTAAATACGAGTAGTACTGTCTATTGGTGGAAATGTGTAAAAATTTACCCGTGTAGAGATAGATACATCTGGGAGTGTTAACGTTCTTCCTTCACCAAAACTACTACTTCGTAGTCCCCAGTCATGTTGGCATCAAGGAGAACGAAGCAGCCGATGCTGCCGCTAAGTCTGCTGATGCAGACGGCAACCGTTCTCATCCACCTTCTAGCCTCTAGGGACCTGCAGAATGTTTTTTGTTGTTGTTGTTGTTGTTGTTGTTGTTCCCTTCTAGTAACGTGGCAGGAAGAGTGGGGTGCGGTAACGTGGAACAATCTTCGCGCTATCAAGCCCAACACTGGTGCTTGGCGTTCCTCGTACCGTCCCTCTCGCTGGGAAGTAACGAGGCTTCGAATCGGACACAGCCGTCTCGCACATCGTCATTTGACGCAAGGGTTGGACCATCTGCCGTGCCGTACTTGCAACGTTGTGTTAAGTGTTCTGCACATTCGTGATTTTTATCTCCTCAGGCACCGTTTTAACCTTCTCAACTATTTGTCAGCTATGTTGGGAGACGATGACAAGTGTTTTAGAAAATGCCATTAGCTTTTTGAAAAGAGTAGGCCTTTTACACTCTTCCTGATGTAGTTTTCAGATCATCCCTCCATTTTTATGTGTTGCGTTTGCCCTATGCAGGCCACTTTACAACTTGCAGTTTTAACTTTTCTCAAGGGACGGACTCTTTACACATTTTTATTTAAAAAAGAATCAAGGTAAGGGTTTAGATAAAGGGATTTTGCTCGTATATTTAGAAGGGTGCAAAATGACCATACGTGCCGGAGCTCCCCAAAAAATGTAAATCAATGAATCGTATTCGTTGTCAGCATGTGTTTCTGGCCTTCGTTTGACAGAGTTTAAGTGGCAGAGTTATAACGTCGTCATCTTCTAATCAAGAGTTGAGTACCCGGGGGCAGTACGCGGTGGAGGCACATACTGGTTCGGATCCCACTTTAAACTGTGGGTGAATTCCCGATTAGTCTTTCTGTGCATAAAGTGGACTTTAAAGCAAACTCCAAACAACAATTTAAAGTAGGATTATAAGATTAATCATTCTGTGCTACCACCGAAAATCTAACCAGAGACCTATTGATTACAAGATGAACACATTGTTAGCCTCTAGGATGTCGGGTAGTCCCTTCCTTTGAAGCGCCTTGTAATCAAGGGGCACCGGGTTTGATACCCGGTGCAGGCACATAGTGGTTCGAATCCCACTTTAAACTGTAGGTCCAGTCCCGATTAGCCTTACTGTGCATAAAGTGGACTTAAAACACCAGATCAACCAACTAACCTGCCTTTGGACCAATCATATAAATTGATTTTGTAACATTTTTGTTGTGTATTTGGAACACACGCAGATCTCACACAAGGTGTCGAATACATTATAAATGATATGCACGCATAAATCAACATTATTTAATTAATCACAAAATTCCATTCAACAAACTATAATGAACGCCATTTATACAAGACAAAACACAATCTGTTTTTAACAACATCTTGACAACTTCAAAGGTTTTATAAACCATACAGACTATTAACGCAATAAGCGTCACACATACGACATTCCCCCGCGTCGATGAAATTTTGCATTAGCAAAATTTTGGTTTTATTTGTTTTACTTCTTTTAACCATAATCACTCAAATCCAATCTGTCAGGTGGTTTTCTTTGCCTCTGACTTCTCCTTAACACTCTTGACTCTGCTGCTTCACGTCTATCTAAATCTATGTTACCTCTTGCAGCTTCTTCCACCACTTCATGATTGTCTCCTCTCTCGTAATCCTTAAACGTATCATTCGCATCTAAATATCTTCCTTCGTGGACTTCTGAAGATGCGTCATTATTCTTATCGCCTGTGTCATCACTAGCATTATGATATCCTCTTTCATTTTCTATCACATTTCTCCATTTTATTTGGTTCCCATGCACTAACTTAACATCTTTACCAACTTTAATATACCAAGTATATGTCCCTGCTCTCCGGACAACTTCACCTTGCACATAGGATGCACCACAGGAATCTCGGTTGGCAAGTTTCACCCAAACTTTGATACCTCCTCTGGTATCCTCACGTTTGTTTTTATCAGGAATATTCTGTACTCGATCTATATCATCTTTCGGTCTCTGCTCAAATGCATACATCATTTCAGCAGGAGATTTCAAATTAACGGTGTTTGGAGCCATTCGGATACTACGTAGCACATCTAGCAAAGCATTATTTAAATCAAAATGCTTATCATCTCTTCTAGTTTCGTACAATTTACATCTCAGAGCACTTTTTATAATTTGTACGTGTCTCTCAGCTTGTCCATTACTAGCCGGATGATAAGCTGGTGAATGCATTAAAGCAATCCCTTGATCTTCACAATATTTCTTGAATTCTGCAGATTCGAAGGGAGGACCATTATCCGTAACTAAGGTGTATGCCTGGTTATACCTTGAACTTAGTCTCGACATAAATCCTTTTACATCCCTGAATGATGTAGAAGATACAACCTCACATTCTGGCCATTTAGTAAATGCGTCAACAACGAGAAGCAACACTTTTCCTTGAAAATAGAAGAAATCCATGTGTGCTCTCTCCCACGGCTTAGTTACTTCCTTCCAATTATAGTATTCTTTCTTTTTGGTGTCGGGTTTTACAGCATTACAAACGTTACACGATTTTACGTGATCCTCAATACATTTGTCTATACCAGGCCACCAATATCTTTCACGCAATAGTAACTTCATTTTTACTATGCCATTGTGATTCTCATGATCTTTCTCCAAAACTTGCTGCCTCATTGAATTAGGTACAATAACTCTAGAACTCCACAGCAATATATCTTCTTCACATTGTAGTTCATTTCTTCTTCTTCTCAGCGCTTCGAATTCACTTGCATCTATATTTGGATCCTTAATCTTATATTCTGACCAACCTTCCATAACGTACCTTTTGACCTGTTTCAACATCACATCTTGTTCTTGCAAAGTTCGGAAGACATCTTTCAGACGATCCGTGAGCTTGATTGCATTTACAAACTGAATGCCGTCGACATCAACTGTTTCCCCTTGCAATGGCTGTCACGGTATCTAGTGACATGTGAAACGCAGTTCGATATAAATTATTTTTTGTTTATTGATTCATTTTATGCACAAACATGAAAGTGTGAGGTTTGATCTTATTTTGTGAATAAACTTGTATCCGAGCCAGACGTCGGAAGCTGGAGACGGGTTTTTCTTGAGTGACAGCCGCCGCTTAGAACATGACATATTTGCACCAACGCGAAGATAAGGGAAGATTATTTTCGCCGCTACCGGGCTCGAGTCGCAGCAGGCGTTCGAACCCATGTTCACGGATGACCAGGAAGATCAGCTGGAGCTCAAGCCTGCAAGGATCGACGACGCGCACTTGACCGCGTTTCAAGACAATGGAGAGAGGTCATTTCCATCCCCTGAGAAAGCGAAGCCAAGCCACTAGAGCGTCCTGTTCAACGGAAGAATTCGAATCTCTTATATATAGGCGGTGCTACCATCCCAAACACAGTTTTTGCCCGGATTTCATAGAGAGAGCATCTCCGCGCTACACTCTCGCGTGATTATTGTTTTGTGTCCGTGGACTTTGTTTCCTTACGTACTGTGAGCGACTTGCAGATAGGGAGTTACCAGTGTGCGCCTTATTTTGGTGAAGATTACGCGGTGATTTGTTTTTGCCAAGCGTGGACTACATAAGGATGGAGGGCTAAAGAAGATAGAGAAGGGGGGCGTCGCTTCCCTGACGCCTGCAACGACGCCGAAGCCAGTCAGACGACGCCAAAACCAAACACTGCCCAAAGCCCGAAGGACGCTTCCAGATCGACGTCCCAACCAAAGCCCGAAGGACGTTTCCAGATCGACGTTCCAACCGAAGCTAGTTACCAGAGAAAGAGAGGGAAGGATGATACCAGAACGACGCCCAAACGAAGCCCGGCACCAGAGAGAGATGATTGCAGATCGACGTCCAATTGATCCCCGACACTAGAGATATTCCGAACCGGCGCGTGACCACGTACACCCGACGCTAGTGACAAGAGGAACGCCCGAAGTACTGAGGAGGTGCAAGTACACCATGTCGTCGCAATTATTCTTCGTCGCGATCGACCTCGGAGGACAATTTCGCCACAAAGGAACCGTGTGCAAGTCCCGCGTCCAGGAGAGATGAATGACCACGCCATGTAGCAGAGTCTGGTACAGTATACTTCAGAGGGTCTCATGTACATGTAAACGTGCGTCGTTATTATCAACACCGTACAGTTAACGCCGACGTCTCACTTATTTGCAAAGTTACTCAGGAAAACCCAAACCTAACTTCCGCGTCTAAAAATTGTTTTGGTATTGTTATAAAAAGGGGTTATTTCATGTTCAGATGTTCTAATTTAATTGTCTGCATTCAGCGTTAGAAGCTCCATTTCATTTCTTTAATATTTAGTATAAATGGTCAAAGTGTGCTCCATTTTTTGTGTAACCGACCGCCCCGTCGCGCCATTTAATTTGTCAAATGAGTCCTTTTTAATTGTGGAAAGCGTAGTTGTTTTTATTGCAAGGTCGTGTGCGTGAAATAGTATTATTTGTTGCATAGTGGTTTTTAAGGTAATTTTTGCTCGCGCCGACGATTGATTAGTGTATTCCGGCAGCTGGAGCCAATTAAGTTTTTGCATCACTATGAAATTGAGTAGTTGTTCTCATTGGACGAGAGAGGCTTGTGTGTAATACCCCCGTCCGAGAAACTTGTATAAAGTTGTGCTTACGACTCGTACGTTCATTCGAACGAAAGATTTAACCACGCCGACCCAATTGTCTTAGTTAACCGCTTTCCGAGGGCTGGCACTTAAGTTAATTTAAAAGAGCACAGGAGCTGGCAGACAAATGCCCTAAATTCACATAAAGGTTTAAAATTAAAAGGAATGGTATGATAATGAGATCCATGATTTGTATCCATACTTCACATGTAAAAATACCTCATGTGTGTGAAAGAGAGAGAGAGTGAATGAGTGAGCGTTTGAGGAGGCTTTGTAAACAGTTGTTGATTGCAATATTTCTTTGTTGTTACAATATATATTCACTTTTTTACCGTTCGTCAGTGTTGTTATTTGACGTTTTTCAGGTACCAGATATTATGCTATTAGTGTTTTATGAATGTTCGAATCTACATATCAAAGGTAAACAAAACAGTGTAACATTTCAAGGTATTAATCTCCGCCTCGCAATAGTATGACAATAAACGACCGTCTCAGTACCGAACTTGATAACTGGACCGTGAGTCACGACCGGTCTCCCGTACACGTAACGACGTTTGGCCCCGTGCCGGGGTATGATTGACACGTCATTTCGGGGGCCGTGGGTGCACTCGTTACATGGCAACCTCGACAACAGATCCGCTACTTCAAAATTCTTCTTGTACACAATTTCATATTCATAATTAGCCAAGAACAAACACCAACGTTGAATCCTGGATGAAGCCATAATGGGTATAGCCTTTCCATGTTGAAGTAGTTGTTTTGCGGGTAGTGAATCAGTCCATATTTGAAATTGCTTTCCATAAATATATTTTCTAAATCTCTTCACGGCAAATATAATTGAAAGAGCTTCCTTTTCATGATGAGGATAAGCCATTTCATGTTGCGAAAGAGTAGTAGATGCACATTCTATTGTTTTCAATTCCCCATTAATTCTATGGCATATCTGAGCTCCTAGTCCATAGCTCGAAGCGTCACATATGATTACTGTATCCTTGCTAGGATCAAACGGAGTTAAAGTTTCGGATGACTTCAGTGCTTCTTTAACCTTTTTGTACTGACTTTCACAGTCATCACTCCAATTCCAATGCACATTCTTCTTTAATAACTTGTACAAGGCTGGAATCAGTATAGCCATATTTGGAATGCACCTTCGAAAAAAATTAATGCCTCCCAAAAACGACTTCAATTCCTTCACGTCATGCGGACGTGGACAATTAAGCAATGCTTCAATCTTGCACTGGCAAGGTTTAATTCCTTCCGCAGAAAGTTCATATCCTAAGTATTGAATGGATGATTTAAAGAACTTGCACTTTTCCAAATTAACCTTCACGTTATATTGTGTTAACCTGTGCATGACCTCAATACATCTGCTAACCGTTTCATTCAGTCCAGAGCCACAAATTAGAATATCGTCTTGATATGGAATTACATAATGCAGACCTTGCAATATCTGTTCAATTACTCTCTGAAATATTTGAGACGAAATTTTAACTCCAAACGGTAATCTTGTGTGTTGTAATAATCCCCATGGTGTGTTCATTACAAGCAACCTTTTTGCTTTTTCACTCAAAGCTATTTGCCAATACGCTTTTTGTAAATCCAAACTAACAAATACGGCATTTCCTCTAACTTTCTGGAAAATATCCTCTAACAGTGGTAGGGGATAAGAAGCATTTTCTACATATTTGTTCAATGTACTTTTTAGATCGCAACAAATGCGCAAATCTCCATTTTTCTTTTTAATGACAACCATCGGACTGGCCCATTCACTAGTGTCAACTCTTTCATAAATGCCATTTTCTACCAATTTATCCAATTCTGATTTTACTTTATCTTTAATTCCATAAGGGACATTGTAAAATCTCTTAAAAATTGGAGTTGCGTCAGGTTTTAATGGAATATCAGCTCTAAAATCTTTTATAGGCAAGCTTAAATCGCCATCAAATGTAGAATGAAATTCTTCCTTTATAATATCAACGATCCCTTGTACATTATTAGTTTTTATACAATTGTCACATTTATTTAATATATGCTTGACATTACGAACATCAGAGTTCATTGCATTATTTCCTGTGACATTGTGTGCAATAATATCAGACTGCGGAGAACAAGTTCCCCTTGCACAAATTTCATTCAACTCACAATGTAACTTTGGTATCATAATTTGAATCCAACTTCTTCCTAAAAGCGGATATTCTAAATGACAGTTAATTATGTACAAATCTAGACAATAGAACTGATTTATCCACGCAACATTCACATTAACTTTTCCCAGTAAAGGTATTACATTATTATCAGCACCTTTCAATGTACAGTTAGGTTCAGACATTTGTACATTTTGCAGAAATTTTTGATAAAAATCTTTACTAGCTACAGATGCATAGGATCCAGTGTCAATCTCAAACTTGGCTTCATGACCATGTACATTAATATCTATTAAATATGTACGCTGGTTAATGTTGGAATCTAGTTCCCTTGTATACACTTTTATATCATTTTCCGAATCGTTGACCACATGTTGTGATGATTGAAGTTTGGATGCATGATCCACGATTTCTTCTTTATCAACTTTACTATTAAAGTTGATTTGAGTATCATTAGAATGCGTAAAAATAGTGGCAATAAATAAATCTTGAGTTGCAGCTGTGTTTGTTGGACTAGCTTCAGAGTTAAGTGCGGATTCTAACTCAGTTGTATGAGCAACAAATTTGTTATTGAGTTCATAATTTGTGGATTTTCTACGTTCAATGTTAATCCTTTTATAACATTTCACGTAATTATGGCCTTGCTTCCCACAAAACGAACAAAAACTTCCTTCATAATGCCCTTGCACTTTGGACTTTGATTTATATGATTTTGAATTATTACCTTGACCATGAAGATTACTTTGCTGATTGCTAAATTTGGAATCATTCTCATTTTTACGCGAAACCTTATTCGCTTCATGAAATCTTCTGTCATTGCCCTTGCACTTAATATTCATTGTGCCTTGTAAGTTCACCTCACGGTAATAATACTTCATATCACACTCGAGTTTCTCCATTTGTTTAGCTAACTCAAAAGCTTTATGGAATTCCATGATATTTTCTGCTATTATTTTCTTCCTAATAACGTCAGACTTTAAACCGCTCACGAACGTGTCAAACAATGCAATAGGTAAAAACTCACCATATCCACATGCTTCACCTATCTTTCGGAGCCTTCTTGTAAAATCTTCAACCTTCTCCACATCCAATTGCGTACATTTTCTTAACTTTAGGCGTTGCACTATAAAATTACTACTTGGATTGTAATAAGAATTGAGCCTATCAGAAATTTCTTTGAACGATTTCTTCTCTGGTAGTATTGGAGAGAATAACTCGCGTAACACTTCATAAGGTTTGGCGCCAATTACAGATATGAATCTAGGAACTTTGCTTTCCTCAGATATGTTGAAAACTCGGCAATAATTATCATATCTTTCCAAATAAGAGTTAATGGTTCCTTCATCTGGATCATATTTGTCAAATCCTGGCACATACGCCATGATGCGTACCGCAACGATTAAATCCAATTAATCATAGACCAAAACTCACCTAAATCTGTACTACGCCGTTAAATATTTTTCTCGTCGCCATTTAATACATAGTGGTTCGAATCCCACTTTAAACTGTAGGTCCAGTCCCGATTAGCCTTACTGTGCATAAAGTGGACTTAAAACACCAGATCAACCAACTAACCTGCCTTTGGACCAATCATATAAATTGATTTTGTAACATTTTAACAGTTTCTTCATCATAATCGGGGTTTAAGGGGTGACCTTCCACTTAGTACACCCAACTGTCAACCTCACTTTTACGTAGTACACCCTGGACTGCATTTTGCAGACAAACAAGGCTCTGGCGACTGGCCCTATATGGCCAGTATACTTCTGTGTGTTGTCCTTATGTGTTCTGGGTGCCCGTTTACAGCCTCAGCTTTTAACGGAAGTCAGAATATTTTAAGGTTTTAGTTATGCAGCGTTACAGTTGTTATTTGTAACGGTAAGGGGCTGGACCCCGTATAATGTAACGGGTGCAAAATAGCCTAAGTGCTGACGCACCCAAAATTTTAAAAGGAATCATTATAATCATTACGAGATCATATTCTATGCAATTCGTCTAGCGTGTAATTTTGTTAAACTCAGTACAGAATTTTCACTTTAAGCATGGACGATTACAGGTGTTTCTCACAATGAATTTTGATTTTTTTTTATTGAATTTTTGGGTGCGTGAGCACTTAAAGGCTATTTTTCACCCGTTACGTTATACGGGGACCAGCCCCTTACCTTACCTAAAATAACTCTAATGTCGTTAACTAAAATATTAAAACATTCTGACTTCGGTTAAAAGCTGAGACTGTAAAGGGGCACTCAACACACACAATGACAAAACACAGACGCCAGAGCCTAGTTAGTCTACAAAATGCAGGCCATGGTGTACTACGTGGAAGTGAGGTTGACAATTGGGTATCCTACGTGGAAGGATCACTCCTTACACCCCTGGTTCTCGCAATGGATGCAACCAATCTATGATCATGCAAGTGGTCGTGGCCAAATAATAACAACACATTTTTCTAATTGCACGTGGTGCAGGTTGAACTATCATTAAACTCTATTGTCAATATTAATAAAAATAAATTTCTATTTAGTATTTAAAGCAAGCAGTATCTAAGTGTTAATAAGTACTTGCAAAATAGGAAGAAAAATACCATCTTATCGTGCTTTTCATGATTTGCAATTTAATTGGTTGTGGTGCTGTCTCTGAACAGAATATACGATCTATAAAGCTTAGATTGGGATATTTTTATTTTATATTTTTGAATAAAATATCGAAAATATCGTTGGATATTGTATATGGCACATTGGAATTTGAAGGAAGTTGGCACATGAGAGTTTTTTTTTTTTTTTTAATGAGCTTATCTGGGACGGTGGCTAAACCAATGTCCAAGTGACAATTTTTCTACCGAATCTATAGCAATGACGTTCTTGAAGTTTCACGGATATCACAGGACAGAAAAGAAGTTCATGCCAGAAAAAAGTATTTGCATAATTAATTGTTCAATACAAACATTCATGTGTGTGTGTGTGTGTGTGTGTGTGTTGGTGTTGTGTAATTATGGAATTGCGTGTATATATCGCGTTACGCAATCGACCGTGCAGTAAATTAACTGTTAACTGGGTACAATTCCTCAGCGTTGTCAACAAATGGTACCTGCAAAAATCATTAGACAGTTAAGGACGTATATTGTATGTACAGGGCGACTCATAAGTATGACTACTCGTTTGAAGTAAATGTAGTGTGATTCTGTACAATGTACAGGGAAATAGTGAATGGTATATGAAACTTGAAACTTCATTTTTTTCATTTCATATAAGTGCAACGCGCCCGAGCTTACAGCATTAGCCAAGATGGCGCTAAACACCCAGCAGGAAGTTACAGTTGTAGCATGGGCAATTGCATGCCAGAATGATGGTGAGACTGGCGAGACGTGATTTTAACTTAACATTGTTGCCATCGAATGTAGAAAAGTGAAGAAAACGATTCCTTACATCAATTTTTCTTTAGTTTAAGTCCATTGCTGTGCTCACAGCTCTCACGATCATTCTGGTATGCCATTGCCCACGCTGCAACCATAACTTGCTGCTCCATGTTCAGCACCATCTTGGGTACGTGACACTTACCTGAAATGAAAAAAATAAGCTTCAAGTGTAATATACCATACGCAATTTCCCTCTACATTGTACAGTAACACACTACATTTACTTCAAACGTGTAGCCATATTTGTGACTCATCCTGTATGTATACGTGATATTTGTTCGATTCTCCTACATATGTACCAAATTTATATAAACTCACACACACACGCACCCGCGCGCATGTATGTAAATGGACATTGGTAGCGGAGGGTATGTGTATCTAATACAGGATCGTATTACTTACGTCAGATGTTGTGGAGTACCAGAAAGTCGTATTTGCAGAAACTACAAAATGTATTTTTTCTTGTATGTACACCTTGCTTGCATTGTAGAATTTTTTCTTCTGTAGCCTACGGTTGTTGTCTGTTTAGATACTTTATGTCCTTACAACACCGATAAACAATCAACAGCCAGTAAAGGGCATGAGTGACGATCAACTTTGCTGAACAACGTTTCACTGAAATTTTATCATGTAGATATGCAAACCTGCTTCGCAAATTCAGAGTTGCCACTGACTATTTTTTTTTTCTCTGTGCAAAATTATGGTCGGGAAAGGGGAAAAAAAGGTTTTGAAAATGTTTTCAAAAGGTGCTGATAAAATGCCTTTATTCAATGCTCTCTTTTTCTCCGCCTTCTGTATAAAAGCGCGCGGACCGCGTAGAGAACTGTAGTTGTGCCGAATAGGTTTTGTTTAAGTTTATGTTTTCACTCGCGGGTTTTGCTACATTGTCTTGGAAACTATTGGGCCTGCAACGATAATTATATTATACCATTTCATAGGTCTCGTTCTGCTCTACAAAATGAAACTATAGGATTTTATGTAGCTGTTCAAGAAGAATGAAAATCATTTATTTTTCAGTCCAATTTTTTAACAAAACATGAAATGAAAGGAAGGAAAAAGATCCTGAAGCATCAAAGAGGGGTAAAAATATGATAAATGTGTAAATCTCACGAAAAGATGCAACAAAGTGGGTTCAATTTACTTGATTTCATGTCCTGAAATATATATCTCAAACGATCGGTATGAAAACAGCTATATTTTTGGAATAGTGCTTCACCTTAAAATTCGTCCCTAGTAATAAGACACTAAACGGCAGACACGGCAACAGGGTGAAATCCCAGCTTTCTAATCTTTCCGCCATACAACACACCCATGCTTATGTTCTTAATCCTATTTTGTATTCTTGCATTAAGGACCTAGAGGCAATGACGCTCCAGAGGGAAGCCCTTGTATTAATTGTTTGCAAAGTCTCTCCTTGCCGTACTAAGATTTGTAATTTTCAAACAGAAAATAATCATTGGCAACAATGAATATGTACAGCTTGGTTGCATACGAACAAGATGAGAGACATTTGATTTATATAAGTCTTGTACTTCCTCATGGGAATTGATGGTCCAAAAAATAATAATTCCTTCTTCTTTCCTCAGCATCATCAATCGCGGAAAGCTGCTCCATTCGGCCATGAATTCTCTGCAGAACTTCGACAGGTCTTTGGATAAGTTCCTGGCCTGGCTGTCGGAGGCTGAGTCGTCCCTAGAGTGCGTGGAAGCGGAGGCGGACCGTCTCGGGGGAAGGAGAGACCAGAGTTCGCTCAGGCTGCCTCTCCAACAACTCAAGGTAGGTGAACGCTCATTGTTGCATGACTTGCTTGGTTTTCGTGGTCGGCATTCGTGTCTCTTCGGGGGCTGAACCGAAAGCTTCTACTAACTTCTAAAAATGTACAGGTACCGTTACACGAATACATTTGATTTGATATTTCATGCATAATTTCAGTCGATATTAACTTTTGCGAGAAACATATTATTTTTAAGGTTTATTGATTGATATGGTTTATTATAATTTGCAATTCTGCCACTTTTGGCTTATCGCGAAGATGAGGATGAATGATGATAAGATGATATGGGCAAAGGGTCAATCGCACACATATACGGACAACACAACACAGGCCCTACATAAGATTATACTTGCTCTAGGTTCAGGCTCCAGAGTCTCTTTGGCCTTCGGAAAAGGGTCACCCCTTGCACCCCGATGATATGATTGAATTGGTGAAGGGACACTCAAAAAGAACACCCATCCAGGACGGGATTCGAACCCGGAGCCCTGGCGTCGTACGCGTTGTGATAACCACTTCTCTACGGAGGTCGGCCACCACCAAGCGCTCTGCTCAAATTTACCAAAACTAAATTTTCATAGAGCAAGAACTTTGTAATATACTGAGTCGCTTCAAGGAAACGTAGAGATCAGAATGGGGCTGTAACTTATTTTGTGACCATAACTGTATCGATATTCGAGATTCTAAGCTGAAATCGAGATGGCTACTAGATGGACAATAGATGAGGCATTACGTTTGAGTAAACTTTTCTTACGTTTCGCACATTTTAAATTTTTGTGTTGTTTTCAGATACCTGGTGATTAGGAAACGTACTATCAACCATCTTAGACATTGCCTAAGCTTTTGTTTGGTAATGGAAACCTTTAACAATAGCTTTTTAACAAACTGCTCTAAAATTAGATCTTTTGATCTTGCTTTTTCAAGGCAGCAAAATACTTTGAAGGACTGCGCTGCAAACCAGTAAGGCGATTAAATACGGCGAACTTTTAACCTACCGTTACAGTACTTTGGAAAATATACCTACCGCGGTTAATGCGCTAAAGAGATATTTAAAATGTCATAAGCACACTAAGAAGTATTGCGTAGTTGAATACTTAGCGCTCCTGCTTTTGGTATGAGCGGTTCCTGTCTGTGACGGGGTCAGAGAGAAATGAATGGAGAAGCGAAGGGAGAGAGAGCGGGAATATTTTCTTGGGAGAGGGGCCGTCACATTTTGTATTACAGCTAAATACCATACATACAGAATGGTCACACAAAGTCACTCTCCTCCTTTATTTTTGACACTACGATGGTTATGGTTGAATGCTTGATGTGGAGACATACCTGACGGTTTAAGAATCCGGAATATCGTTGTGGAGACCTTCATTTTCGTTGCACAGCTGAATTCTGCGCCATGTTCTAGTAGATGTTTTGCGGAGATAATGTGCATGAACTTCTCGTGAAGTCTTTCTTTGTGCGATACCGGTTATTTCTGACTGTCTTTGATGAATCCCCAGAGGTGATATTTGGACTTTTTGGTGGCAGGCTTCCAATCCACCGTCCGGGGAAGGCCCTATTCAGGTAATGGCACACTTTCAGCGTGCCAGAACATGACGCAGGTATGTCTCCACATCAAGCATTCAACCATTACCATGCAGTATCGAAAACAAAAGAAGGCACGTCCACTTTGTGAACACTCTGTATAATGCATATTTGGCTGATGCAACAATTATTGATATAGTTTTTCTTGTTTGCAAAGGGGGCGGAACAGTTGACAGGGGGCGGGACCCCCCTGCCCTCTCTTGCGCATTCGCCCCTCCACTTTCAATACGTTGTCTTGCTTCTGTGCATGTTGTCTCGCAACCTGGTACTTTTAATTACACCCGGGGAAACCTTTAATTTCGGGTAGGGATTTAGATAAAACCCACCAACTCACTCACGAGCACCATCAGGAGAATTGAGGATATACTTGAAAAGAATTAGTGTAGAAAACCAGATAGCGACGGTTGGACACGACCACAAAACAAGAAAAGAAAAGTGTATCACTTCATCAACTTCGAACAAGACCTCGCTACAAGCGGATGGGGCCGTATAAAATTTACAGTACAATATCGTTAAAGTAGACCACGTTTTTACGGCGAAGCGAAAGCGGACCGTATCGAAACTCAGTTTACCGTAAATGCAATCTGGCCATAGGAAGGTACCAGTGTAATTTTATTTTCGTTCAAGCTACGTCAACCCTCCCCCCCCCCTCTCTTCCTGCCCTTGTCGTAAGCTTGTTTGTCAGTAGAGTAGAAGATGTGGCCCTTCACTTTGTCTTTGCGCCATGTTGATGGGAAACAATGTTGCGGCGCAGAAGAATATTGTTGGCGACGCGGAATCTTGGAAGAATGGAATATTGATGCCTCCGAGATGAGCATACCCCCAGAGAACTTTGTCGATATCGAACCTCAGGGAAAAAGAACAGAGGGGGGGAATCATATTTGCTTCCCTTGCAAATATGCTTTCCCCCTCTGAGCGCTTTCCCGTTCCACCCCCTGCGCCTTGTGTCTCAAATCTGTATCGAGGAACTTGGCGTGTTCAATATTAGGCAGCGACCCGTCTCTTTGCGTCTTGTGCGGAAAAAAAGTTTCCGATTTTTGGGTCTTTCATTTCTTCAGAAGCGCGGGAGAAAATTGGTGTCACGAACGACCAGGTGGTCATACTCCGTTTGAAACCCACATATACGGACTTCGAGTTTTCACTGTTATTATTTGCGTTTTTATTTTAGTACACTTTTCTACGAAGTATACCTGAAATTATAACTTCATTGTGTTTTTAAACTATATTGCGGGACATGAAAATGCGAGCTTCAAGGCCACGCATAGCCAGGGCGCTGTTGCCACGTTGGGCTGACATTCTCTTCCTCGGATTACAATATTTTATACTTTTACGGTATTATTTTATACTTTTTAAATTCTACAGAATTCGTAACGGATTTATTTTTAAACGTCGAATTTTTATTTTTTCTGCTAAATCAAGTCTCACTTTTTCAGCAGTTGATTATTCTACACGTTCACAAAATAACAGACATATGCACTGTCACGTGCCAGTTCCGATGACACAATGAAAAATGCAAGGAAGAAATGTTTCCCGAGAGCGACGATAGATGGCAGCATGCCATATAAAGAAGAGCAGAGTTCACTGTAGAAACTAGGAGAGGAGAAGAGCTATTATATATATTATAGTAAATGCAAAATATATAAAGGAAGGGTATAAAAATTATAGAAGGAGTGAATAAAATGTTGTATATAGCCAATTAAGATAATTAAGAATATGCTCGTATATGAAATAATTAGGAAAGTTAATAAGTGAGCAAATGAATTCAGAAATGTATCTCCTTTTTGATCCTAGTGATCAAAATTTGATTTAATACCTCTGACGAGGAGAACATCGTCAGCTTTTGTGTTTGTCCGTCCCTCGGTGGCGCTGTGTCAAATTAGACGCCCCGAAGTACTTACGGTTGCGCTCCTTATTAGACGCACTGGGCCATAGGCAGCGCTTGCTGTTAGCGATCCTGGGCTATTCCCCTTTTGGTCGTTACATAGTCGCCCCTAATAGCTTGTGTCGTTTGAATAATGCCAAAGAAGTGGGGGAAAGCGAGCGCATATATGTAATAAATAAAATTACGCTTTTAAATGAAAGAAAATAAATTAGAAGAAAGAAAAGAAAGAGAAGCATTTTCACTAATCAACAATAGAAAGGAAGAAGAAGCCTTTTCTCAAAATAGAAGTAAGAAAAGAAGAAGCCTTTTCACTAATCAACGATAGAAAAGAAGAAGCCTTTTTCCCAAAATAGAAGGAAGAAGAAACCTTTTCCCAAAGTTAGGAGAAGTAAAGAAGAAGATTTAATTTCAATTATACACATATATATAAGAAGAATATAACCGACGTAAATTTGGAATCAGCATATGTATATATATATATATATATATATATATTTCAATGTATATACAAGCTTTGTTATATATTTTCTCTGTATTGTGTACAGTTTTCAGAATATAGATCCGCATTTAACTATATCCTCTTGGCTTTAAAACGCTTTCTTATTTGGAATTCTCGAATAAATAACCTATCCCCTGAGATTAAGATATTTCTATAGACGTGGTAAATAACATTTTAGTACGTACCCCCAGGGTCGTAGCAGCACGACTTGCTTGTTAAATATATATCATATCTGGTTGTATTCTTCTCTCTTTTCGTGGCGTATGGAAGTGGGCTTCATTTCCTTCCGAATTATATACGGCCGTTTAATGCTTTCAACGGTCGTTCTGCCCACTCCACATGCGCCTCCAGTCAACTTTTGAACTTGTTTGAAAGTCATAGTTTTTGCCATTTTTAGATAATCAGCTAACGTTTGAAAAAGGCTGTACGCAAGTGCAATAATACCACAGACAAAGGTAATAATACTCTTACTTTGTTTATTGAGGTCGTACCTATGGAATAGTTTTCCTTTTTGCTGTGGTGTACGAATTATATTTTCATTGTCAATAGTGTCACTCATGGTAATAGGAACGGCTAACTTTACTGAATCACTGATATCAAAGAACTGCAGCTCTTCATGTCGACACAATGCTACAAATGCGATAACACCGCCATGCTAGGGCCGAAGAGGGGAGTCGGTTGACCTTGAAACTCGCAGCATGGTGTTTTAAATGGTAGGTCACGTGGCTTACGCCTGTTCGTGACAGTTTCATATCTTCGAGACTATTACTGAGGCAGTTGCTTTTCACTATGTCTCCCGCGATACCGAAGTTATGGCTCCAATGTGACGGCAGATGCGCACTCGATCTTCGCCAAAACCGCACCACTTTGCTCGGTAACGCAAAATGTTGCTCGCTCGACAAATGCCGATGATACGGCTCTCATGTAGCAGTAGGTGCGCACGCGATCTGCCGTCGGAATCTCGTCACTTTGCTCGGTGATGCAAGACGTTCACATGGAAGGTGAAAAACCGTGGAAAACCTCAGTTTGCATGTGGTTTCTTGTAGCTGCCAGAATTATTTAATGTATAACACACACAATAGTTTTCTTTTGGATAAAATTTTGGAAAGCGTGCGCGTTATATGTGCGTAAATAGGGCACACGTTATTTTTAAGCCTAAAACACAAGAACAATTGATTTTCGCGGAATTTTCCGTTTTCTAAGCACGAAACTTGTTGAAATTCCCGAAAAAGGCCACAACTCGCATTTGAAATGGATGACAAATGTGTTGCGGAAAATCAAGGTCCCTGTATCGTCCTAAATCCGCAAACCATTCACAAGATAGAATGGTTGTATAATTACAATTTAGACATTGGTTGATCAACCTTCAAGAAAACGGCCAATCGCAGCCATGATGGTGATTGTACGCCTATCCTGGGTGGAGAGTAGCTGTTCCTAGAAAAGTACGTTATGTGGCAATTTCACGGATATAAGCTAGCAGTTCATAGATCCTTTGAAAAACTGGCAAATACTCATGTTAATCCAAAGAATTCTAATAAATAAGAGATTTCAAGCCTTTATTTTCAATTCACAGGTGGCATTATTTAATACTAACTCTATGGCTGCTACAAAATGAAATGATAAAATTTCAGTTCTGTGATAAACGCATATAGAATTGTGATTAATAAATTATGATACTTTTTAAAGTATATTTTGAACTAGAGCTTATAAACCAAGAACATGTAGAAAATTAATTTGCATTTACATAGAATAACAGTTGTTGATCATCATGTTGCAGATTGCTAGTTGAACGTTATTTGATATTCCAAATAGTAAATTCATTAAGATAGGATACGATTTTGCCAATTATAGTACAGAAATTTCTGATCAGATAGTGTTTGTCGAGTAGTTTTTCATTCATCCAAAATTTGAGATATCAAACCGAGTGTCTTGTCGGAAAATTATTGCCGAGAGTATGGGACGGAGCCTACAGAAAGGATCATCAGATCACAGCATGAAGTATGGTTGGTTTGATAACATTGTTTTGTTTTGTAATGTCCAGTTATATTAATATAGCGTTTGCGAAATTTATCGGTTTACCCTTTAACGTGTTGGAGACTTGAAGGAAAGGCCGCGGCCATCATGTAGTTCCAATATCTACCGCGGTTCCAAACGATGGCAGCACCACCCTCATGGGCACGAGTATTCTAGTGACGCTCCTTCCGAATTTCACCACGAGATGCCAGGAGTAGGCGCTCTCAGTGTTGCCACATGTGCTGATTTTGTCTCGGATTGTATTTCGTACGAGCATGCATTGGAATAACTTTCTAAAGTTTGTTGAAAGAAATATCATTTCTTAAGACATTTTTCAGTGAAATGGCTAATGAATGACACTTGTATTCGAAAACCTGTAGGGGGAATTTTCAGTGTTTCTGATACTTTTATAAAATGAGATACGATTTGGATTTGTATATTATATCAGTTCAGTAATTCATTAAAATACGTGATAAATCATTGTTTTCTTCTTAACCTAATTGTAGACTTTGTCGTGTTCACTGAAATACATCTTTAGCAGTTGATAGCAGAAAATTTCATCATAACTAATTATCGGTTTACGATAAGCAATCTGAAGTTTATGGCCATGTCTACAAGCCAGTTTAATTGTGTGTTTAGCTGATTGGGAATGAAAAATTCCTTTAATATGCATTCGGTGCGTGGTGAAACTAACCTTGCCCACTTCTGCTTTGAACACAGTGAAAATAACTTCCCGTTTTTATTTACTTGTTCTTATATTATGTCACTTTTGGCTAATCACGACGGTAAGGATGAAATGGTGATTACATCCAAATGATAAAGGGCACTCGTAAGGAACACCAGTGTCCACCCCAGGTCAGGACTCAAACCTGGAACCGTCGGTAGCGAGATGGCAATCCACTTATCGCACTCTACTATCGAGGTGGCCCTTTCTCTTATCCTTGTAACCGAAAAATGCAGGTTAGTCAATAATAAATTCTAGTATTGACATCACAATATATGAAGAACTATGTTTTAATCCTTGCATTTTAAATACCCTACAGTAGTATAAAAGTATATACAACCAGGACGAGAAAGTATGAACCCCCCTCAGGCAAATTTGCCTACACTTAAAACTTGCTCAACATGCCCATATGAGCTTTTTGCTCAAGTGTGGAACCCCGTCTAATCCAAGATTTTTGTAAAAATACCCTTGGGAAGTTCCTGAGAAAGTATGACCCCCTCAGATTGATTTGCCTACACTTATAAAAGGCACATCTGCCAGATTGTTGTCCATAAATTTGTTAAAAATAAGCCTCTCTTGATATTTTTCTTGGCCACACTTAAAACTAAGCCAAAAATGCTCATAAGAGCCACACCCACACCCACCCACCCACACACACATATTTACTTCCGGTTTAAGTTCAATTGGGCACCAGTCTCAACTTGTATATCTAGTATTAAGATAATGTAATTCTTCTAGAATTGTTCTGTGACTCTCTCATTTCTTACATCATAAAGATAAGATTTTTCCCCTATAACAATAACACTACATATGGTGTCATCAGGGAGTGTATCGTGGAATTCACAGATAATTTTAATGTTTGTCCTGTCATTAACCACAACTTGTTTCCTTTTTGAAGTGTTGATGACAAACATGGGTCTCTGTGCTTTGAATTCATCTGGTGTGTAATACATGTCAGTATTGCCAGTAGTGACCCTTTTGTATGCTGTAAATGCTTCATATAATTTAAGGAAATCATCCTTGGACATGTCTAAATTATAATTTTCTCTAGGAAATACCTCATTTCTGCCATTTTTAAGATATATGTTCTTGATGTTGCAGTTATCAAATCTACTTGAATTTTTTTCCTGATTATTGTGTCTTCCAGTCTGAAACAATACCACCACAAAATCCGGCATGTCATATTGTATACTGGAGAATGAATTTGTAGCATCAAACTCATAATAAGTACCAGTGGCGGGCTTCTGTACACATTGATATGTATAAAATTGTAAAGGAACCTGTGGATTTTTTATTATATCTGCTTTGTATTTAAGAGCATAACTGGCTTCATATTCAACAACTGGGATTCTTAGCTCCATAGTCTGAATAATGCATTTGCCTTCATCAGGTAGGGTATTAGACATAGCTTCCCCTGTGGAGTTTATTGCACTGTACCTCATCAAAGCATTGTTATCATTGGCAGTTCTTCTAAATGTGATTCTTAAACCACCCTTCCACATAATATCTTTGTAATCTGAGAAGAATCCTGGCAACAGGCGCATAGGGAACAGCACTGTGTGGTTCTTAGATATAATTTTATCACCAGCCTCAAATCCACCTATTTTGTAGTAAGAAGCCTCGGTTTTGGATAATTTTAGTGTGGCCAAAGCTGTGGAGGTAATGCCGGGATAATCTATTCTGTTTATAACAACACCATGCTTTCTGATCTCAATTTCAGAGAACAGATGCGGCACAAAATTGTCTACCAATCTTATATTTGAATTTGCCGGATAATCTGTTCCATCGAGCTTTACAACATCAAATTTGATGTATAGATCTGCTCTGTGGGGGTGTATAAAGCCATCCCCTACATCAAGATCAACCTCAATTTCTGTGTTGGGTTGATTTAAATTTGCAAATGTCCTCCTGTTTGGGGGAATGATTGTAGCTCATAACTCTCAATATTTTCCATTTTTTTTGTATGTATTTTTATTTAAATATTAATCTCTATGATTGCAGTTGTTGTGGCTCCAGCAAAATCAACTAATTCTTCTTTTTCATTAGTGACCATCAACTCAATGTTATCTATTCTATTATGGCACACAGGAAAATATAATGTTGGGGATGGAGTGTAGATGATTGGCTCCATAAATTCAGAATTAGGTTTGAATGTTGCAATGATGCCAGTTTGTTTGTGAGTGCCTATGCCATTTGATTTGGTGATCATACCCTCGGCCACATTACAGTGAATATTTAGAGTCTCTATGGCTAAGAATTTAGGTATATTAATAGCAGTGTGTTTGATGGCTGGTTCAAGTTTTGTGTTGTTCTCAAAGCCTAACAGCTCTCCTATAGTACCCAGATCCACTGTTTCTGTAGCAGATACAATCTCTACTCTGTGAGTGACAGAATTTTGAGTTAATACTATACCTCTGGGTAATTGAGCATTTAGAGTGGACAGATTATACTGCCCTGGAGTGATGACAATTTTTTGATCCCCTACTGCAATTGTGTTGTTGTGGTGTGTAATATTAGGGATCAAGTACATGCCATAAAATGCTATTGTTTTGGGATACACTATATCATCATGTAATTTGAGTTTCAATATTGAATTTTGGCTGGTGAGATGGAATACCCCCATGATGTTTTAAATACCACAAGGCTTTTTGAAAATTTTCAATTGATGGTTTATTTATTTGAGACATATATCTAAGAACAGATAAACACAAATGTCCACAATTAACATCTTTGAAGTTTTGAGCACGGGCATTATTGTAATAAAGATTAGCTGATTTTAGATATTTTATTAAATTTTCAGGTGGAACACCTCCAAATGAATCAAACACAAATGCCTCATTGTTTAAATATTTAAGATAACAGATCCAGTGAGTGCCCTGATTTTTGTACTTATCCAAATTAACAATGCCACACTCTTTGTTGAGTGGTTGCTCTGGTAAAGAATCAGACATGTACACACCTCTAAAATTTTTGATGCCCAGTGGCTTGATTAAAGCTAGCTTCAATATCTTGGTTTGTAAGCGGCTCTTGTTTTTTTTAAACTTATTCATGGCTCTCTTAACACCTTTGCCTTGTTTCTCCATGGCCAGGTTATGGCGCTTCAATTCATCTAATTCTGCCCTATTTTTCTTGGCATCTATTACTGTTTTTGCTATGGCAGCTGATCCCCCAGCCAAGCTCCCAACAGCCCCGAGTGCTGCTAAGATGGCCGGGATAGTAAATATGAAACCCCCCACATGAGATTTTTTCTAGATTGTTGTAATTTTTTTAATTAGGGGGTACAAAGCAACAATTTCATACCATGGCCCTTGGCAATACAAGAGCTTTTTTTCTTGCGCTGCTTTTTGGTTAAAAGACTATCAATAGTTTTAAGAGATTTAAGACCTGCATAAGGTATTTGATACATAACACCCTTGGCCTTCATTGTAGGTTTATTATATGCATATTCACAGCCCCCACCCCAGTTTTTGTTTGGTGTTCATAGCTATGGTGGTCCCCAATGCTGCTATTTTTTCACTTAAAGAAGCATCTTTGCTTACAAATCTACCAAATGCAGCCTCTTCTAATTTCTTGTCTGCAACATGTCTCTTGTCAAGATCAGAATGTGTGTTGTATGCTATGTCATGGTCTCTACAAGCAGCATCTAGGGGATTAACACCAGGATCACCTCTGTTTAATCTATGGTCCAATTTTGTACCTGGACCACAATACTGATAGCCTGGAATGTGAAGTTCAAATGGCAGCTTGTTTATAATGTCATTAACAAGCCCCCGACCCTCAGAAATATTCCAAAATTTAGGTGGTAGAGTAATAATAATTTTTATAAGATATCCAATCCCCTTAGTGTCATTCACTATAACATTAGACAATTTTGTTCTTATCATGTCCATAATTCCAACCTTTTCATTGTAAAAATTGTGGTTGCCAGCATTTTCCTCCCCAGCTATCACCAATAACCTATCTACAAGTTTCCTGACATCATCAACCCACACAAATTCTTTAGGCAGGGTGTTGTATTGTTTGATTCCACTGCCAGTCTTGATCTGTGACCATATGGGCTTGATTAAATTGTTGTAGTTTGCTCCACTGCTAGACTTGACTCTTTTTTGTGTGGGATCATTGTTCTGGTATAGAGCATCTGATTTTATTAATATTTCTTTGTAATGTTCATAATCTTGATCTGTATAGCTGCCAGGCCTTTTCCTAGTCATCAGTTCCCACAATCCAGGTGTGCCAAGATATTTAACAAAACCACCTTTTTCTCCAAGATGAGATTCTGAATATACAATTATATCATCTCCCATAAATGTTACTCTGAAATTGCCAATTCTATGTATGATGCTACCATCACGCTCTGTGTCAGCATATAAGCCAAAGACCTCATCTTTGTTGTCTTTAGGTGTGCTTAAATATTTTTGAGCAAGAAGACCCAATTCAATAGGATCCAGAGTAGCTTCAATTCTTCGAGGAGCAACAGGAATAGGTGTATGAATACTGGAAAGTGGGGTGATTGGATAATCTAATATGTTCCTTGCAGCTACAGGTACAAGCTCTGTGATCAAATTTTGATTTTGCTCTGTAACAGTTTTGATATTTTTACCTAATTCACTAATAGCATCAATAATAGGCTGTTCTGTTTGTTTGTGTTGTTCATAAATTCCTCGGTTCTCTGATTTCCATCCCTTAAATCTTTTTACAAGATAATCTCTTAATTTAAGATCATCAATGATTGGCCTTTTCATGGTTATTTATATATGTTTCAATGTCTAGAAAATTGTTGATTTTATTTCTGTATTTGCCACTATTGGGTTTTCTTGTCATATCAATTGTGACAAACCCATAACTGTCCTGGTTCCAGCACCTACTGCAAAACTTGGAAAAATCATTGTAGCTCAAGTCCCCACCTACATATTCATCATGTATGTGTTTGAGGTTGGTATGATCTTGATGAAACACACATATAAAATTGCTGTTGTCTCGGATCAGCTGCTTCGGAATTTTAGAAAAAGTCTGTGCCAGGTAGAAACAATGAATGTTTTTGTGTCGGCCCTGTGTAAAGAAATTTCTAACCTTGTTTTGATTATCCAGTATAATGTCATCAAACACAACAACAGAATTTTCGAGACATTCATGAAGTGGCTTAACATCTGGTTCAAAAGTGGCAATATCCAATCCATCATATAGTTTCATCAGCTGTTGATATTTTAATTGTTCCAAGCTCTTAGAGAAGATATACAAGTGCCTGTTTTTCCAGTCTAACCAGTTGGGTGCCAATAAAAACTTATCAATCATTAGTGTAGTTTTACCACAAGCCGATGGCCCAACAATAAGACATCTAATATTTTCAGGCAGCAACTTGCCATTTCTCTTAATCTGCTGTTCAGGTTCTGGCAGCCTTTTTATAACATCCCAGGTGCTCATATTATCACTTTGTCTGCATCGATCCAGCTGTGTTCTGGAAGTCCTAGCCATTTGACAAATAACTTGTTGCCTTTTCTGCGGATGATTTTTTCTATGAGATATGTGTCAGGCTGTTTAGTTTTGGTGAGTTCTTCTTCATAGAACCGGCCTTTGAGAATTTCTCCTCGGTGGTCTTTTATTATATATGTGTTAAGGGTCCCAGGTTTAATTTGAACCACTGTAAATAATTCAGTGCTCCAGTTTCTTGTAAAGCCTCTTTTGAATAAGTGCTTATATTTGCTGATTCTTACTTGATCACCCACCTTGTATTTGGCCTTTCTTGTTGTTGGCTGGTATCTAGGATAATAAACAGTCCTGATCAATTTTTGCTCATCAGATGGAGTTACTTCAGATGGTTTCATGTTGATTGTGGAATGAACCGAGTTGTTATATTTATGTAGAAGTTCTGGAAGAATATTAAGCCATTTATAATTACCTTGAAGTGTAAATTGTTTATACATAAGATTTTTTAGGGTTTTGTTGAATCTCTCTACAATTGAGGCTTTGAGATCACTGTAACTCGAATAATGTTGTATTGACTGGCTTTTAATAAATTGTTGGAACACAGAATTATAAAATTCTTTGCCATTATCTGTTTGCAAATAGCGGGGTGATCTTCCACTCTGATTGATGATTGTCCTGATGGCTTCTGTAACACATTTTCCAGTCTTGGATTTGAGTGGCACAGCCCAGGCAAATTTTGAAAATGTGTCTATTACAGTGAGTAGATACTTGTAGCCCTTGTTGATTTTGTCTAAGTTTTTCAGTTGTCCACTTGCCATTTCAATCAAGTCGCTCTGCCATAAATCATCTATGCCTTTTGTAACTATTGGCAGTCTCTTATAATTATGTCTGGCTTGTCTGTGTAATTCATCAACAATAATTTGTCTAGACATAATATGAAAACAAGAATATTGCAACTATGGGGTGTTCAGCAGCTGATACTACAGGATTTTCTAAATATAATTTGTCCCCTATTTGTATTTTAAATTCCAGGGAGCCATCATCTTCAGCATAGGCTGTTTCTTATGTATTGGGGTCTGTAAAATCCTCTAACTCTACACTGGTAGATTTTTGGTTTGTTGTCAGCATTTGTTATTGATAAGGTGGGTAGTGGTGTGCCTGTGGTTGAAGCCAATATTTGATCTTGATTGGTCTAAGTGTGCCCCATTGGTCTAGTGTGCCCCCAACAAAAAACTGGTAATAAAATTGTGCAGGGGACAGCATATATATTTTGCCACCTGGTGTAAATGGTGAATCATATTCTTTGTTGGGGATGCTGTACAATTCAAGAATTACTGTATGTTTTGGATTCTCAATTATGCCTGTTATTTATTTTTCTGCTGTAAGCAATCTGCTTGTTACAGATTCAAGATGCTCATTGATAGTCCTAACAACATCATCATGGCCTGGCTTGATTTTTATGTCCACAACAAGTTTTTTGTATTGTTGCACAATTTCTTGAAGCTGGGTGGCAAAAACAGACAGAGCATTTGCTTGATTGGATTCCATGGTCCCTAGCTGTTGCTTGATATTAGCTACAATTTGTTGCAAATTTTCAATAACTGCCAATTTTGAATTTTGAGCAATAAGATCATGGACCTGTCTTCTGATATCCTCAAACAGGGCATGCAGTTCATTAATATGTTGATTAGTTGGTAGAGTGGCCACTGTCTGAGTAAGTTGTTTGATCTCTGTCTGGATATTCTTGATATCTTCTGATTTCAATATGCGATTCACAGCTCTCTTAATATTTTTAAGTTCCTGTGATGTAGGCAGATTTGATACAGTATTTTGCAAAGATTCAAGTGCCAATTTTACATTGTTTAATTCAGAAGCATCAGCCACATTTTGCATAGCATTTTGGAGCAGGGCTATATCTGCCTGAGAGGGTGTTGATTGTTGTAAAATTTCAAGCTTTGTTTGGATATCATCAATCAAGTGATGAAAATGTGATAGCTCAGATTCAGTGTTGAGGTTTTCAAGTTTTGTGATCTGTTGCTGGACACTAACAAGGGTATCTACAATACCGGGCACGCGGGATTCTAGAGATTCTTGTATATTTGTCAAATCACTTTGCACTGCTGCTATTGTACCCTCAAGATGGGTTATGGTACTTTGAATTTTTCCAAAATCTTCATATGTTTCAAGTTGCAGCTTAATATTGGCAACACTCCGAGTTATTGCACTCAAAGCATCAGAAGATGGCAAGTTGTTCATAAAATTTTCAAGTGTCTGAATTTTTTCTTTAACCTCGGCTATGGCATTGTTCAGAGGGTTCAGATTAGGTATCTGTAATGATTGAATCTGTTCCTTTAGAGTGGAAATCACTAGATCAAAATCTTCTTGTGATTTTATGCTTTTGACAATTGTTTGGAGCTGTGCCTGGACATTATTAATCTGTTCTTCTAATTGTTGTTTCAATTGCTCAGAGTTGTTAGCCTGGGTCTTAAATTTGGCTTGAAGAGCTGCTACAGCTTCTTCTAAACTTTGCAAATTATCCAATGTGGCCAGGTCAGTATATTTCTGAAGCAGCAATTTGAGTTCAGAATCAATTTTAAGAAGAGGGTCCATGCATTGTGATTGTAAATTTGTAATTTCTAATTGAAGACTGGCATTGAGTGTGGTTTGTAAAGCTTGTAAATCACTTCTTAATTTCTTGACTCTGACATCAAGCATCAGAATCTCATCACTGTGATCTTCATGTCTTGTATGGCCAAATATATCATTAGGCATTTTTGTTTTAGTGGTTATTTATTATTGAATATCTGATTCTTAATTCTATAAAAAAAGGTATAAGCTTGTCATAGGATCCAGGGACCTCAATATATAAGCAGTCACCAGCAGAAACAGTATAAACAGTGCCAGAAATCATGTTTGAGTGCTTAATTCTATAAATATTTCTCCCTACTGAAATCTTGACATTACCCTCAGGGGTTGTAATAAATTGCAATTGACCACCTACAGGTAATTGGTAATGATTTAAATTATTGTTAAATATGTACAATGTTTTACCTGTTTCATCATCAACATCTGTAAGTATGCTGTTCAGATGAATAATTAACAAAGCACTTAGTTTAGATATTATATGAGAAGAGGGTTGTGGTGTTGGCAGATCCATAATAGCCTGTTTTTTGAACCCAAATAAGTTCATAGGCATGTTTATTTATTTCAAATCATGCTCTGTAATTGGGCATTGATTGCCATTTTTCAAATCACAATGCCCCCATGGTAGAGTATGTATGCCACATGATAAAATACATCTCTTATCATCATGTGGGTCCAGAGCCACTTTTCTTACAATATTGCTAGTCAATAAGTGTTCCACACTCTGAATTCTGGATTCTGATGTTCTGATTGTGCTACATGATTTGAGACAATTTTTGTAATCCTCAAATTCAAGCTCTTTGTCAACAATTACTCTGCCAATGCCCTTGGCCTTTTTGGCAACAGCGCCACTACATGTTTCAAAACTGTACATCTTGGCCCTTAACCCAGCAAATGCCACAATAACATCACCAAGTGTCTCATCTTTTAACTTGCCAGGCACTTTTTTGTTGTGGTGTTGAATTTTTGAATGTTCACTGGTATCAAAATATTTAAACAATTCAGGCTGTGCTATATCTTGATAAACATCTTCTGTTTGAATATCAAGAACAAAACTATCTGTGTCCATGTACATCAATTTTACACAATCACCATAAAAAGGTTTCAACACATTATAATACAATTTTAACATGTGTAATTTGGCCAATTCCAATATCACAGCCCCTACATAAATAGGCTTATCAAATTTAATTTTTGTTTTTTTCAATTTGAAGAGTGCCATATTTTCATCATAAATTCTTCTATAATTGAAATTAGGCTTTGCAATCAATTTTTTGCTCCGGCTGGGGTCAGTAATTATTTTAACATCAATATTCAATTGTTTTGCCATACACTGAATTGACCATCAATTTAAACAAGGTCTTGTCAAATTGGCTCATTGCAGATGTTCGAAGCTCTGTGTTTGTATCAATATATGGTTTCAACCATCTTGAGTGCCTGAACCTCAAAACTTTTCCAACTTTGGTCACTTGAACACCATGATGCATCAGGAACTGGAGGTTTTTGTAATATATGACATAACCCTTGTTTAGAGCCAGGTGAGCACTCAACTTCGGGAATTGGGGGCAGATCAGAAAATGTGTTGTGTAAATCATCAGAAATTGTCAGATCAACCTCTAAGAACAGGCCATACTCACTGTCATCAAAATCTTTAAGATCTTCAATATTGAAATTTTCAACCCACTCAAGCCCTGCATATGGCAGTTTATCCATCATGGCATAACCATAGAGGCTGTTTGCATCTACATACAGTATATAATTTGATGGCAGTGCTGGAACATAATCGGGAATATATTTGTTATTTGCTCTGGCATATCTCTGAGAACATTGCACCGTGCCTCCTCTTATACATTGCTCCATAAACAGATACATATCTTGATCTTGGATCAGATCCAATTGCATTTTAGTGTTCAAAAACATTGAAGACCATGCTAGGCCCGGAGCACTGTAAAAATACATTGGATCCAGCTTATAATTTTCCATGGAAGATTTTCTGAATGCCTGCAGTATATCAGCTAAGAGGGTCACATCAAGTTTTAAATATGCCTTGTGATAATCACCAAATGTCTGGCATTTTAAATTGTTCCACATCAACTGGGCATGGTGATAATCATCATCAGTGATTCCAGATGCTCTGATTTTGCTGTAAAACTGTTGTTTTGGTGGCAGAGAACACTCATCAAATTTAGAAAAATCTGTAACATAATCATATGGATATACACCCTTTCGCCTAATTAATTTCAGGTCCTGATTTGGAAACAAAGCACATGTGATTTTGAATTGATCATCAGATAATTGAGTGGCCAGTGTAGCCAGGCTAGCCGATAAAATTCTGTATGAATCAAGAAATCTTAAGTGAATAGGAACACCATTAACTTTAATTATTTTGCTAATGGCAATATATTTCTCATTATTTTCAGCTAAAATATTTAAATTCTGCTTGTCAAACCACTCATACCTGATCAAATGATGAAAATCATAATTGGATGCACCATGGCAAAATATAGGGACAAATTTTGGTCTCTGGATCTTAATATTACAGCTATTACACAGGGCCATTAAGAATTTACCATCTGTATGAGAATGGTGTTTCACTTTGATATTTGCATCTGAAAATTCAGAATCACATACCGGGCATTTTTTTGCATTGTTGAAATCTTCAATCTGTTTCTCTGTTAAAGGCAACATGGGTTTTGATTTTAATAAGACATTATATGCTATGTCACGGCACTCATTTTCTATTCTTTGTGCAAATTTTTTGATGGCATCTGCTCCCATGTATAAATCTTCTTTACTAACAACCCCATCCTGTACAACCACATAATAAAAACTAGAAGGTTCATGTAGCTGGTATGGTGTAATTGAAGATTCATCAGGATCTGGGCTACAGAATGCAAGATGTTTGAGATTTGATTCAAAATCACAGACTATATATGCTGGGTGTTCCAACAAGGCTTCAAACTTTTTGAATTTTGCATTTTCACTTGGCATTGGCATCACCATATGAACAGGTTTATGGTTGCCACAGTATTTCAGATGCTCAAGTAACTTGTTTTTAGCAATTTCTGCATTTTTTTCACGAACCCCATTTACCATTTTTTGACCATCAAATACAGTTAAACATCTTCGGCACAACTTAAATGTTCTATTAAATTTCTCTAGTTGTGTTCTGACTAAAGCTTCAAGATTTTGTATCAGAGTATAATGGTGTGTATCATCCCCTTCAATTAAGAGCAGATCAATCGGTACAGCAGAATCATCATCAAATGTACTGATTCTGAGAGGTGCTATCAAGCAATTGCCACGGCCAGTAGAACAAATAAAAACATTAATAGATAATTGTTTACCATTGATATTCCTGGCCTTTTTTTCAAATTTATCAATATTCTGAACAGACATTGGATATTCTAAACCCTCCATTGCTTCACCAAAATCATTTTCATGTTGTTTATAATAACTTATTCGCTCAGGATGCCTTGAAACTGGATACAAAGCAGCTAAAATACACCACAAAAAGCATTTCTCATCATTATTTTTTATATTAACCACGGCTTGTTTGTTTTTAATATTGGCAGGTAATGGCAAATATGTAGATCCTTGTAATGGGTTGAATTCAGAAATATTAACATATAACTTGTGTGAAGATCCGCATAGGCTCCATCCAGACTCTTTTGCTGCAAATTCAGAGTGTTTAATATTCAATTGATCTATCAAACTGCTTATTATTTTGTCTGAATTTGCATTTGAATATACCGGTACAGTTTCTGTTATGTGGGGCTGTGTAAATTTTGTGCCATTTGGCTTCTTATATTGTGTAAACAATTTGAGAGACAGTTTATAAGAGCCATTTTGTGCATTTAGAATTGCCTGCACATCTGGATTTATACTCTTCAAAAAATTCTTAATGTCACATCTTGGCTCTGATACAAACCGGTGATCCCTTAATTGGCCGTTAAAACTGCCATGGATGGGTTCATAGCGTGGCTGCTTTGCCGGTCCAGCATTAACAGATGTTTCATGCTTCCTTTTCAGACCAGATGTAGATGGTTGTGGGGGCAATGTTGATGACTGTGCAGAACAAGTACCTTTATGTTTATATGTGAAATATTCCAGATTATATTTTCTATGGCATTTAGGGCATATTTTTGTGGGAGTCCTGCATTTGTCTGGATTACGATTCCTTTGATGCCTGGCCCAATTGGGGCTGGTTATATTCTTATTGCATTGATTACAATATTTTTGATTTGGCATTTTTGTTGTTGTTTATTATATAAGATTTCCTGGGGTCCAAATCAAAATTCTATGCTTAATAAAAAATATCAGTTGGGTTCAGCAGTGTGTTTTGTATATTTAGTGTATGTGTGTATGTATGTATGTGTGTTAATATTTTTGGCTTTGGTATTTATATAAAATTTCTTGGGGTTCAAATCAAAACTCTATACTTAATAAACCTATGACAGGTTGTCAAAAATTCTGTCTATTAAATCAAATAGATTTGTAATTCAATTTATATAAATTTGCAATATTTTTGTGTTTAAAAAAATATGATCAGCACTGCAACAACACACCCTTACTCTTCAACAACTCTCACAATACTGGCTGATATGCAATGCAAAATCTCTTTATATAGCCTAAGCACAGACCGCATTGAAAACATCTGAAACAATAAGCCAATCAGAATATAACTCATCATTACATTATGTCATAAGCAACCAATCAGAAAACAACACATGTCTAATAATTTATTGCATAATATTAGGTAATAATTTGTTGCAAAACATGATGCAATATAAATAAACCAGAAATAGGCCACAAATGGACCGGAAGTGGGCAGAAATGGGTAGAAATGGCCGAAAATAGACTGGAAGTGGACCGGAAGTGGGAAGAAATGGGTAGAAATGGCCGAAAATAGACCGGAAGTGGGCAGAAATGGGTAGAAATGGCCGAAAATAGACCGGAAGTGGACCGGAAATAAATATGTGTGGGTGTGGGTGGGTGTGGGTGTGGCTCTTATGAGCATTTTTGGCTTAGTTTTAAGTGTGGCCAAAAAAAATATCAAGAGGGGCTTATTTTTAACAAATTTATGGACAACAATCTGGCAGATGTGCCTTTTATAAGTGTAGGCAAATCAATCTGAGGGGGTCATACTTTCTCAGGAACTTCCCAAGGGTATTTTTACAAAAATCTTGGATTAGACGGGGTTCCACACTTGAGCAAAAAGCTCATATGGGCATGTTGAGCAAGTTTTAAGTGTAGGCAAATCTGCCTGAGGGGGGTTCATACTTTCTCGTCCTGGTTGTATATACTTTTACACTACTCCCTACTACTCAATTATACATAGGCGTAACAACTTGACCTCAAAGTTATAACTGGGGTGTAATGAAGCTACCTTTTTGAAAGGCACCAAAATGTTAACCTTACTTCCACGTAATACACGCCGTTAAGTGCAATGTTGCAGGCCAACGAGGCTTTGGCGTCTGGACCTGTAGTCATTATAATCCTCTGTAGTGCTGTGTATTGTCCTGTGTTTTGTCCTTATATGTCCTGAGCGCTCCTTTACAGCCTCACCATTTAACCTGGGTTAGAACATTCAAGTCCTTGAGACACAAATTGGTTTCAGTTATGGTAAGGGGTTTGGTGTCGAATAATGTAAGAGGTGCAAATAACCCAAGTGCTGATGCAACCAAAATTTTCATTTCAATCAGTCAGTTACAACTGTAATTGTATACAGGGTGTCCCGGCTAGAGATATACAAAAATATATGCTTACAGAACTATACATTTTATGTTGTTGGTTAAGTCCATTTAACTTACGTGTGGGAGGGTCCACGTTCCATTCTATTCTTGCACGCCGCTGAACACGGTTACTAATTTGAACTCTGCTAACGATAGCACACACTGCACCTTTCGTTGTGGCGTCCACATGTTGACTGCCAGGCGTACGCTGCTAGACTTGCCAGAGAGCGTCACATTGAATCGAATTGAATTGAATTGAAAAGTCTTTTTATTTAGTACAGAGCGAATATTCAGCCTTGGGCTGCTCTACCACCTAACTCTGGTGATTAAAAGTTACAATACATACATATATATATATATATATATACAGTAAAACCTGTCTATCCCGGAACATGATGGTTCCGAGCAAAATTTTCCGTCTTTACAGTTTTCCTTCTTATACAGGTCTGCGATAATAAGCAGTGGTGTGTTGTCTCAGCCAGAGGGGCCCGGGCAACTAGACATTCTGGGTCTCCTCCGAAATTCAGTTACTTGCTTATAGGTGGAACTTCTCTCATCTCATTCCTTTATAGCTACATAGCTTTCGTAAATGTAGTATAGTGTAGTGTAGTACAGTTGTGAATCGAGTAGAAAGATTCAGTTGTTTAACCGGTCGATGCCTTATTACAATATACCTAAACAAACAAACTTCGACCTTTTTTATTACCATTAATATTACGTGATATTTAAAATGTAACTTACCACCAAATATGTTCATGGGGGCCCCGTAAGCCTCAGTATGAGATTGAAATAAGACCTGAGATAAATTTCCCACATTGTCCACACCTATTACATTTTACTTCAAAGGGGCCCAAAAAAATCAGGATGTTGAGCCCAGGGGCAATTTTCCCTTTGTCCTTAGGTCCAGTAGCCCCAATTTCGCCACGCAGGGTACACAACGTATACAGTGGTATACAACGTATGCAGTGCTCAAAGTGCTCCAATTCCTCCAATCGGCATTTCATCGAGTGACAAATTTTGAGTGAATAAAGTCCAGTCGCTGCTTAATTTTCTGGCTCTCAAGACTTGAGTCCGCCTCTATTTCTTAGCAGCAGATTGCAATTTACCCTTTGATATTAGCTCACCACTGACAATCTAGAGGTCCAGTTCAATCCCCGTAACTGAAATGAGAAGTTTGCTTGAGTATATAACTCACTATTAGTATCAGAAGCGTAATGTGAGCGTCTCTTACGTTGAATCTTGGCCTGGCATAGCCAGAGGATCGCTTTGTGGGCTGAAGGTGCATCCAGCTCTAAGTCCAAAAAAGGAGTGTTCACTTTCCTTTAAACAATTTCCCAAACAGTATTTTTTTAAAGTATATGTGTATTATATGTAACCTACATAAGAAAAACATTTCGAACAAAAAATACAAAATATCACGAACAAAATAGTTGGCTATGTGAAGCCTCCACCCTCCTTAAAAAAGAATCCTAGCTGTGCCACCGCATTGAAGTGAGAGAAAACATTCCTCATTTCTTCATCCAGTTATTTATCAGAGATTCAGACAACCCTGATTTAGTTTCGACAAACTACTAAACTGATATATAGCCTAAGTCGATGACAAAAATTCATTTTACAACTGGGGGGTTTGCTGACTATTGTGTGTCCGTTCCACTCTGGCATCATCTCGATGTTTCTTCTTTCCACTGAGGGAGGCCCCAACATTTTACTTGCGGGGGGGAGGGGGGCAGAGAACTGCGCTACGCCACTGCCTGGAAGGTTATGGTAGCACTAAATTTACCTGGTTGAGAAAGCAGAATTAATTTCTGTTAGCCCTAATAAATCCTGTCTTATTCTTGGAAACTACTTAATGGTTAATTTTCCTTCTAACTTGTAAACGCTTCACTCTGTGTTCGAATAATGGGAACGAGGTTGTTCTTTTTCCAGTCATCATAATTTCTTGTATGATTATGTAAAAGAAATAATGTAGCTCCAAAACGTCAAGAGCTAATTTATTATCCTCGAAAATGTATATTATTTGTAAGGAAACCAATGCAAGATCAAGATTATCATGGCGGTTTAAATTTAAGTTTCACAAACTTTGATACCCTGCCTTCGAGTTATGAATTTTCGCCTGTTTTCTTATGCTTCCTGCTTAGAAATTCTTGATGAAACACTTCTTTCACACAACTGTCGTGTTACTAGAAAATGTTCCCCTATGATGCATGGCCAGGCTATTTAGCAATATGTATATAAGAGAATCTCTAATATACGCATTGCATGAGAGTCAGATATACACAGGTGGAGCACTTTATTAATTGATAGTATGTGAAGTTACATTTAGTTGTATATTCTTATGGATCAAAAGACTACGGATGGACGATATCGCGATATGTCGTCTCCACGATATATATCCGCAAATATCGTGACGAAATATCGCCAACACGATATATGTCGCCAAATATCGTGACGATATATAGCCGACACGATATATATCGCCAAAATATCGCGACGATATATCGCCGACCCATATATCGCCCAACACTAATCAAGATGCTGCGTTTTGGGGATATGTCGTCTTCGCTCCCTTTGACTTATATTGTGGATTGTAGGGTTTTGACGGTGAGGCTGTTTCGTCCAGAATTTTATTTTTTCTCTCTGCATAAAGTCGAATAGGGTCTCTTGGCCGAGCATGTCTAGTATCCGTATGGTTGAGACGTATCTATCTGCACCTGTTATTATTCGTATAGGGTCTTGTTCTGCACAGCTTCGGAGTCGATTTATATAAGTTGTAGGGCTATGTTGCCACACAACACAGTAATTCTTCTTCTTCTTTTATATGACCCTATCAACGTTTATATCCTCCAACTTTGGTCAGCATTTCTGTTATTATACGTAGTTCTTCCGGGTTCGGTAGATTAGATTGTCACAGATTGAAATCAATTATATAATTAAATCAGTTTTATCATTGCACTGTTTCATTGTGATCACTTTTTACATTTCAAGTCTACATTTTTGTGCATATTGGTATAAAAGCCAGGAAAGAGAGTGACACTGGGACTGGAATTTTCAATCGTTGTAAACCTTTGTAGAGTGTGATTCGTTGTAAGAAAATTGGACATTCTAAGAGTAAATGGTGTGCATCGGGGTTTTCATTACCACAGTTGCAATTTTGTTGAGTTACAATATGAATGTTTTATAAGTGTGCTGGTGTGCGTACACAACACAGTAAGGAAGTACTCATTTATCGGATAACAATTGAAACGGTATCACGGACAACGCTGTATCCAACAAAGAGCGAATGTCACAGAAACAGCACAACAATAAGCTATGTTGCTTTATCTTATATGTGTTTCCTCAAACAGTAAGTTCCACTGTGCAGTAATGTCTTCCATCTATTCATAAAACGCGTCACTAGAAGCCAAAAACAATTATTTTCCAAATTAATGTCTACCAGCACAATTGTTGGTTAGATTGTTGCTCATGTGACGGATTCAGTCGGAACACTACTCTCCTCTGTTTTGTTTGTGATTTTATTGTTTAAGGTATTTAGCTCGTTTACACTTGTAACTCACCTGAACGTAAAAGGAAAGAATTTCAAACTCTTTTTGTGGTTCCTGCTTCGTTGTGCATGTCCCTAAGATACGTACATAGTTTTCATGGGTTACCTTGCATCAAACCATATCCAAGTGCTTGGAGTGTCGATCCGATAACAGAGCCATCTGTGCTACGATTTCGGTACTCTGTGAACCTGCGTGTCGCCTCACGAGCCATCTTTCGGCCTCGTGCAGAACTGTGTGCAGAACGGGTCGATTGCAACCTCTGGATACAAAGTTGGAACAAACTGAGAATTTAAACGATCCAAAGATATGTTTATACACTGTGATCATATTGATTAGAACACATTGCATATCCATCGCCCAAGATTATAAATTCGCGTCCCGGTCGAGCGTTTCATTGAGTTAGTTCGTAATTCACCCTCACCGTAGCAAGTAATTGAAATAACTTCTTAACCACGATGGTGTTAATGATATTTTGATTGTGGTAACTTTTTTAAAGGTATTTGCTTTTGGTATTATCCGAAGTGTTATTTTTGAATCCTCAACTACGGAGCTTTCATTCATAGGGTGACCAGACACATACATTCAAAAGAGAGGACACAGCATTGCGATAAAAGAGAACATAATCATATGAATGAGGACACCGCAAAAAATGGCAACACATGTGCCATTACTCATAATTTAATCAATCTAAAGAAATCTTACCAACACTTTGCTCGCAGATACCTCAATAATTTCCGCTTAACTTTAAGCAAAGAAAGTAATCTCCTAATCTATTATTTAACACTTGACAATAAAAACTAAGAATATCTATAATTGAAGCACAGGATTTTGCTCCTTTTCCAATTTACGGAGTTTAGATTGGGACACGAAATATTTTTTTAATGCCGCGAATATTCTAGCACCCTTTCAACAGCAGGGAAAAGTGACAGCCATCTTACACTTCATATCATATTCGTTTCTTCCATCCTTCAAAAGCTGAATATTTTCTTGCGAGATCATCGTTGAATTTACACTTCCGCTTCGTTAATTCATAAAAAAAAAAAAATACGTAATAATCAATTTTCACTACCGCTTCTTTATCTCGTATGTACGACTCGAAAGAAACTGACCGATCTCCGTGTCGGAGTGTTAAGCACAGTGTGCTACGACGCCAGGGGTTCCGATTTCGAATCCCGGTCTGGGCGTGAGAGTTCTTTGTCAGGTTACTTAATCAAAATCATCATATAATCGCTCATCCTCATCTTCGCGGTGAGCCAAGAGTGACAGAAAAATTAAGTAAAATTCAAATTTTCTTTATTTTAGGGCGTGGTTGAACCTGTGGCTGTTCTCCTACCTAACCCTAAATAAACCAAATCAACCAATCGAAAATTAACTGCACAGACTACATGCGTTCCAGTCTGAGAAGCGCTAGAGGGGGAAGCAACGAGTCAGAATAATACTAATGACTCAGTCGAGAAAGTGATGTTGTTCAGCTCCCAGATGCTAGGTGAGCATTGCTTAACGCGTCGTAAGTGATATGATGATCGTTATGTGTGGAAGCATTCTCTATGCAGCACATATGCTCTGGTCGATGCTATACTCTTGCCAAAAAAAAAAGGAGGACGTTTACCGATTTAGAAAAAATCTGCCCGGTCATCGATGTAAGGTGGTGATGTGATCGGCATCACGCTCCGGCTGCCTTTTTACACCAGGGTTGCCAGTGAGTACCCATTTATTAGAGACTCTCAGACGGGAATCGAACCCGTCTCTCCCGTGTAGCAATTAAACACCCTACCGACTGTACCAACGCGACTCCTCATTTATTGATATATTCAAACTAAAATGTTAATGCTATGCAAGAGAATACTTACTTGTTCTACACACTTGGTTTATTGATTAGTGTTCTACATTGCGTTATTCCATCTGCTCTTTGTGTACAATACCGCCTGGCGTCTGACTTTCTATAGATTTATATGGAACAATGCGCTAGTCTTCTAGATTTCCCACCATTTTTTGAGGTAAAGAACGTTCTTTTGTGACTCACAGTTGACTTTTGAAGACGTGGAAGTATTGTGAACAATGTTCTATATACAAATTCACAAACGTTCCCCAGCGTCTTGTTAACAATAAAGCGAACAAAGTTTGGTAGTATCACTTTCCTCGTTACAGCTTCTTTCCAATCACCGCGAGCCCCCGATAAACTAACGTTTTTAATCCTGTATGTATGTAACCACGCGGTACACGTTCAAAGTAGCCACTGACTTTTTTGTCGTGAATACCTCGCTACAAGAGCCTATTAAGTCACGAGAAGTTAGGCTGTATTTGATTTTTCTTTAATTTTTGTTAGTTTTTTGGCGTCCCTTTTGCGGCATCGCGACAATGGGTTGAAATTGATAAACTGATACGAACCCGGGACTCCTGGCGTCGCAACGTGCTGTGCTAACCACTGCGTCAAGGAGATCGGCTTCCACTATACTTATTCGAGCTTGCTGACGTAATTTTAGCGCTCTGGTCTTGCGGGGAACTTACAGTTTTATGAACAGGACCCACTCTCAAACAAGCGACGTGTTGGGTGAGTAGGAGTGAGGGAATAACTTAATTGTTTCCTGCTGCTCCCCAAGAAGGCTGTCGTTAAGTGGGATAGGTGAATGGGAAGATAATCACTTTCATGTTCTCGTGAGGAAAACAAGCCCTGGAAATGTCAAGAAAATATCCTATTACATATCAGGAAGAAGTTAGATATAACTGTTTGAGAAGATCCTATCGACACTATTTTATGGAAAATTCTGGGTAACTGAAAATGTTTTTCCCAAATGAGAAACTTTCAAAATTACTGTGCTCTTTAATTTGAAAATTGAAATTGGGTTCTTAAGAAAATTGCCCATCACTTTCAGTAGTTCTATCTAGTAGCCTTTTTTAAATATTCCCTCGCTATGCCAAGGATCACAACTTGTATTTAAATTCAAGTGCATTGCTATAAATTTTATCACATTAGTTGTTGAGCAAAATGTAAAGGGAAATAAGGCAGCAAAAACTACACACTCATATTGGTGATTTCTCCTCCATTGGTGAAAAGGGTGAATGAGTGTCATTTGTAATGCCACTATTTGGCGCTTTTTTGTTACTTTTCGACGAAGACCTCTCAAACTGTTGATTTCGTACCGTAGTCATGCAAGGGCCCTTGGCTGTATGTATACTGAAATAATTGGTAGATTCCGCTAATTGTAATAAAATGACGGTACAACTATAATAGTTATAATTTAAGTATTACTATTTACTTATTATGAATAAACAATTTTAAATTATAACGAATAAACGTAATCTGTGAAATGTATATAAGGATGCAGTTTCGTAGCAAGTAGGTTAGTAGAATCCGAAGATAAAGTTTTAGCGCAAACATTTAGAAACAAATACCTTATATATGAGTATTCACCATAGTGTATGTAATATACGATATTATTATGCCACTAATACTACTTTTCTTGCATATTAACGGTGGAATTTTATCCATAAAAACCTTGGAATACCCCCCTCTCCCCGATTTATCATAGTTTTTCTCGGTGGCAAACCTTGCAGTAACACTAGCACTGTACCTTGCCTATATTCTTACCATACAGTAAGGGCTATATAGAGAGAGTGATCAGTCATCACGGATTGGAATTGAGGCCCTACGCTAACCAGTGCACCTAGGAGGCTCCACTCAACTAGTTTTTCATTTTTTGCCATACCGAAATAGTTTGAGATATTTTATATATGTTCGGGAGATTTCTGGTTCAAATCCTGAAGCTGCTTCTCTCGAGTGAAGTTTTTCCTCATCCTGCTCAGCTAATTCAAGCGAATGCCTGGATTATACCTTTAACAGCATGAACTGTTCTTCCATTATACGGTTAACCTATGGGACCAATCCTGAGGTCCCTGCTTTCACTGCATATTCTGATATTGTAGCCATTGAAGACTACAACTGTGCCGTGTTTTGTTTGCCACTGCCCCCTCCCCCCTCTTTCCTCACCGCACACATCCGTCCTCGTGCGAGCGTTCGCTCTGATATCTCGTATCCTGCCTTCTGCCACCGGAACTATTCATGGTATTTGGCCCGGAGCAGCCGCTCGAAATATTGGGCCACATTCCGTGCCGATCAATGCCCGGAGTTCCAGGAGCACGGAATGATCTTCCGGAAGGTGTTGAAATGAAAGGCATTCTCTTTTTTTATTTACTGTAATTGAATTTTTTGGGCCGAGTGTGTTAGTCGGTGATGTATAACATGGCTGCGATATCAGTTCGGCAACACAATTCAAGTTTGCAGCTCATAAATTGATTTCTTACATTATTCAGGCCAGGTTTGCCACATTTTTCCAACTCTGATTATTTCATAGTTTTTAAGGAGGGCATGTGAATACTCATCCACATTTAAAGGAACCCAGTTATCTAAAAAATACTAAACCTAGGTTCAAGTTGTGATAGAGTAATTGTAAGCAATCAAATGCGAATCTACTTCATCCTACAGTAGTTCAACAGTAGAGCAAACTACCAAAGTATTCTGCTTCTTTGTGTAACTACAACTAGATGACTTCTACTGTACATTGCACAGTCTTTCTTTTAAAAGATAAGCAAATTTTTGCACTGCAGCACCAAGCAATACAGTGAAACCCCGATTTTACGTTGCCGTATTCTTAACCTGCTTTCATCATTCCCCCCAAAAATTGTAAAATTTTCCCGGAGTATATAATTTTCCCCTTATTATAAATTCTTTAACCAGTCCCATGAAAAACATTAAGTCGACTTGTATTCTAATGATGATCTGATATTTTGAAAAGTGGTATCTAGGATTATAAATTACTAATTGTGATTTCTGATTATTTGCAACTTTGGAAAACTAAAACACTTTAATTTTAATGTCTCTGTTTTAAATGTAGACTCATGGGAGCTCGATCTATAATTCGGGTGGAAACCTGGTTAGAGAAGAGTGGAATCGAATTGGATAGCCACGTGTATTTTAAGCGCGACTCACGTTAACTTAGATTTTTCTATTTCCTTGTAATGATTCCTACAGATGAATCAATTTAAAATGGAAGAGACTCAATTTATCTCACCAATGCATGTATTAACCCGCCGAAACTACACTGGATTTTAGCCATGGGCTAGCTACTTTTTATGTTGTGTACTTTATTTCTTTGAAAAATAAGTTTGTCTTATTTGAATTTATTTTATTACTTAAAGAAACATGGGGCGCCACAATCAAGACACTTGATGTAAATTACGAGAAAACTACTTATCCATCACCTAAACTCTATGCGTTAGCCATATGTCACTTGTGTTAATATTTCTTATAATTTCCTACCTCTGTACCACAAAACGCCAGGCGTCCTAGGTTCGAATCGCGGCATTGGTGTTCTTTGTGAGTGTCTCTTCATCAATTTCATCATATCGTCACTCATCCTCACCATCGCGATCAGCCGTAAGTGGCAGAAAAGAGATGCTAAATAACGAAAACCGAATCAAGTCATAATTGTTTCTAAAGATACTTTAGAATCTTATCTATAATTTTGTAGTATCATACAAGTCCTTAGATTAATAACGTAGGAAATATCACAGCATTTGAATTAATTAATATTAGCTCATATTATATAACTAGTACAGAAGAATCGCTGTCAACAGTGGCGGCAAGTAGGTGGTAGTGTGTGTGTGTGTGTGAAAGGGGGGAGGGCAGTTGCCCTCAACATTTTGCCACTTTTGCCCCCGCACTTTGGCCTCTTAATGCTAAACCTTGTCTACCAAGAGATAGTAAACTGTCCTTGCTTCTAGTTTTGGCACCTAATGGTTGCTATTGATTCCCAATATGGAAAATTGTGCTAAGGAATAGACAAGGACCTGCACGAATCCATATACCATTTAATATCACCATCACTGCCCTCCATGATAAGCCCATTGTTATATCGTTGGATTTTGCGGTTATGATGCTACGAGTAGCATTGGTAGTGCCTCTACTTTACCACCAAATTGGCATCTTTGTTGTACCAGAAAGTAACGTGGAATTTACTTTTGAACTGAAACCCTGAACAGGTGGACAGTGTGTTCCGACACCTAGCAGCTAGTAGTTCTGGCGTCTGTCGTTAGATGGCAGCACCGTTTGCATCTGCTACGATATCGAATTTTACGCTGTTCCCGGAGACCTCTGATCGTGGGGAATGTTGCATTCGGTGTTGATAGATTGCATTTGGATCTGATAATTTATCGCAGGCTTTGTGGGACGAGGTAGCCCCATACTGAGAACCAGTGTGTATGTATCTGTCGTGACCATGAGGGAAGTAATATACTGTAGAAACGTCTTCGATATCGGCTAATACCACCGGCTCGGCAGTCGAGCTCGTTAAGTGATCGACTTTCGATCTCGCCACCGAAGTTCCCGGGGCATCTTCATCACTTTCCTCTAATGTTTTCATACTCATCGTCGCGATTAGCCACAAATGGCAAAATAACAAAATATGGGCTAATACCGCAGTTAATTCACCATATAGACATGCATGAGAATATATTTGTCACAGATATTTGTAAAACATTAATATATAAAGTTTAAATGTTTCAAAGTAACCTTCATTGTCAAGCATTCAGAGCAGCCAAACGTCTTCCAGAAAATCTTTCTTTTGAGTTCCTTGCGTGGAATTGAGAAGCCACAGACTTCCTCGGGCAAGGTACTTTTGATATTTCATTCAGGGATGATTCTGAACTTAATGCCTACTGGTGATTTCAGTGATCTGGTCTGTTGAGAGTAAATAACATTTAATTACATTTTGTTGTGAGATTGTATCGCTCTGTGGTGGAGTTGTTAACATGCTGGGGGTTTCGGGTTCGAACAGGCCTTGGATGCTTGGTCTGGGAGTGAGTGTCCCTTCACCAATTTCGTCATGTTATCACTCATCCTCATCGTTGCGATTAGCCAAAAGAGGAAGAAAAGTGGCATAAGATAACATAAATCAATCAAGTAGAGTCACTGGTGTGATTGTGATCTATGAATATCAGTGATTGTACACCACAATTCTGTGATTATTAAAATATTACTACTTGGATCGTAGCACAAGTAAGAATTATCACCTGCTTGCGCATGCGCACACAGTCTTTTTAAATCTTGCGCACTACCTCATACATTCGTTTCATATCAACAGCACAGAAACGAACTTCACAGAGGGGCCTCCCCGATGGCGGAGTGGTATCGTCGTCGCCTTGTAATCAAGGGGTCCCGGGTTCGATACCCGGTGGAGGTACATTTGTTCGGATCCCACTTTAAACTGTAGGTCCAGTCCCAATTAGCCTTACTGTGCATTAAGTGGACTTAAAACACCAACTCAAACAAACAAAACAAACAAACTTCACAGAGGTTTGTGGTAATAATCGAACATGAAAACTCTCAAGTACTCAACCTTGTCTACGATTCGGCAGAGAAAACTGGTTAAATTTAAAGAAAATAAATCGTGTGCTTCATTAACGCAAGCTATCAGTGCAGAAGTGCATGTGTGTGGTTTTGATTGCAAATCCTTGCCAGTTCGAAGTGCGTGAAAGCTAAAGATAATGCGTTCTTGTGCGTACCTGCTTTCGTATCGATTCATCTTCTCGCTTTCTCTTCCACTATCCCAGGCAGCGCAAAATCCGAAACCATGATGCCACACCGAGGGTCTGTATCTGACACAAACTGCTTCAACATGTTGGAAACACTCGTCCTCCACAGCACGTGTTCTTCCGGCGAGAGACCTTGGTAAAGCCTCCCCTCGTTGCAATTCTGGGTCGCGTTGTCGGAAATGTGAATCTAATAGTTGCGGCTTAGGCAAAATCTGGTCTCCCCGTGCGCGTTAAGACAATGCAGAAAATTCTCAGATGTTCCCTCGGGAATTTTGAACTGTTTTTTTTTGTTGTTGTTGTTGTTGTTTTATCGAGGAAAAGGAGAACGGAAAATACGTTTGGCCCTAAACGGAGCGAAAGCGGCGAGGTTATGCAAAACGCGCGGCTGCCGTGCTTGTCAGGTTGCATAACACACAAGGATGCACGAAAGTAAAGGTGTTATTACGGTAGCATCGGTTAAAGTTGAAGTCATGATTCGAACGCCACTTTACTTCAAAGAAAGTTCCGGTAGGTCAGTACCCCCTGTTACTGAAGTAAACAACCATAAGTCACGTCCCCGTGGAGCCCAGCATATCCTCCCCTCTTTTAGGAACCGACAACTCTGGTCATGTCCACGTGGAGTGAATGAGATGTTGCAGTTTCTTTAGAGATTAACGTGAGGTTGCGCTTATCTTTGCTAGGTTGTGTTATTGTGTTGTGCTTTTTTATATTGGAGATCTTGCGAGTTATACGTCGCAGTGAATGAATGGATGCCAAAACACTGCAGGGAAAATTGAAAGCGTCGCTTATCGAAAACTCAGGTGCTGGCTCGAAACCAGATACGCGTCCGGTCGGCCTCCACTCGAGCTATGTCAAAGATACCGAACTGACCTTCGAATCAGGACTTCAACTATACGTGACATTTGGTTTTGATTAGCACGTTGATTTAATTAATGCCGCTTACGAGCATCATTTGGTAAACCGTGATAGGCCGATGGAAGATAAGCTACATCGACGGAGAGGGAATATTGGCAGTCTTCGTTAAAGGCGCAAGCTAGGTGTAGGAAAGTACAAGCATTTTTATCTTCACGATCTTTGATCTGTGCGTTTGAGTTTTAAGCCCACTTTATGCACAGATATGCTAATCAGGATTAGGCCTACAGCGTAAAGTGGGAACCGAACCACTATGTGCCTCCACCGGGTATTAATCTGCATAAAGTGGATCTTATACAAAATGTAGCCATCCACAACCTATTAGCTCTAGAGCAGTGGTTCTCAACCTCCCAGTGCACCCAGTTTGTAATCATATTTTTGCTAACATCGAATATTTTAAGAGGCCCTCTTTCACGCTTCCTTAAAGAAATTACACATATGTAATTTAAGAGACTAAATTACTCTAGTCTAACATCTAACTAAACACTCATATGCTGAAATTGAAAACTCAAAATTTTACTCACCGAACTAATGTGACTGTTGGAGCTTCCTTTTGGGTACAATGGTGGTTAACAACATCGAAAAAAAAAAGCGGAAAAGCCCCGCCCCTAAAGGAGCTCGTGGGGGTGAGTGGTGCCCGCCATGAGTCAACCGGCAACTACCCCTTTCCAGCTGTTAACCTCGCTTAGTGTCTCAACTTTGCCTCGTAAGGCTGATTGAGGCTGCCAGGTTTGGTTGCAGCCAGGGGGTAATCCTCCTCTGAGAATCAAATCCAGATTTAGCTGGATGTGGCCCCTTTGAGGAGACCTCTATTGATGCAGGCATGCACTAGTATGCTAACTACCTACAGGATGTCGGATATCATGCTTCCTGGTTTGTAGTCTTGTTAAAGAAGACTTTTACCAAGTGTCGAAATTAGAAAAGATGTTGAAACAAAACTAGAAGAGAAAGAGAAGGGAAGCTCCGATGATAAAAGCTTGCGAGCCTGCAAAAAGCTCGGCTGCGTCTTAATTGCATTAGCTTCATCTAGATTCTGATGTGTGAAAAACCCTCACGTTGAAAGAGAGGGAAAAACACACACACACTTAACGGTTTCTACCCTTAAGATGCCGCAATAAGCGGGGTGGATAAGGAAAGGAAGGTTTTTGGTTATTTTGGCCTCAATTCTATTGTTAATAGGACCTACTCATGCATACCTAGTTCCTTCTTGTGGATCTGAAAAAGGAGGCAAAACGGCCCTTCTAAGGACCACAAAAATGGTTAGGCATTAGGGAACTAAGTATATCGAACGAACTGGGTCGCTTTTGCTCAGAAGACTTGAAAGACTCGCTGTCGTGGAGTCGAGAACTAAATGTCACTATTGAATTCTAAAATTCCATCGAAAGCAATGGTAGAGCACGTATAGCAGAAATGTAGAGTTCAAACCACGTACAACAGATTGACTTAAAATTAAAATAATATATCCTAGTAATTTAAATGTAATAGTTTTTAACGCACAGTAAATATTTTTTTGAGCCCGGCTTCGCGACCCACCAAACGCCCCCTCGAAACCCAGCAGTGGGTCGCACCCCATAGGTTGAGACACGTTGCGCTAGAGTTCTGATTATCGGGGTAAGTCATTTTTGACAAGATGCCTCGCAATGAATGACGAACAATCAGGTGTGTCTTCCGTCCATAATCGATATCGCGCGATAACCTTGAATCATTGGCAGTAATTATCCATCAGCCGCATGGACATATTTTTAATTACGAGATTCTTTATTGCAACATGTGAGGTACTTCTTACGCAGATTGCTACTCTTGCGCATACGAAAATTATGATACTTGAATTTAAGACTAAAATTGGTAAACGCTGTAAGTGCCACAATAATTCAAACACCGTTTTCCACGTTAAACTGTGAAATGTGCCATGCTTTATAATGTGGTAAACGTGAAATGTGGCTGGTAGTCCTCTAAGTAGTTCAAAGAGCGTGTAAAGAGGTCACTAGTGTGCACGTTCTTACGGGCTGATGTGCGGAACGATGCGATTTTCCAACACTTTCGCTTTTGGCACTTACAACGTTTACCACTTTTCGTCCGCAATTGTATTTGTGTGAAATGTTTACAAAAAAACTTGTAGCAGCGTTTATTACGTAACAGCGATATGTTCTATGGGTACTAATCAGTACATTGGCACATCCTCCATTTATTGCTTATAGATTTCTAACGAACTGATAATGAGGATAATTTATATAATTATTGATTAGCATTTTTTTTTAAATTTAATCTTTGTGGCATTTATAGTTTCCTAAATAGCCAAATCGTTAGAACTAATGTTTTATTATTTTTAATATATTATTTTGTGGATAAAATGCCGATATTGCTCTTTTATAGGTCGCCGTATTGCCAATTTTTGCCAGTCGCTGATTCCGTTGTCAGACAGACGAATAGACGTATCGATCCCACTATATCCCATCGCTTCACAAGATGATATCTTTGTGTGTAGAGCAATTTCCGGCCAATCGAGAGATATCGATTGTGGACATGAACGGACAAGTGACGTATCAAACATGATTTTTTTATGCTCTTTCATGGCCGTGTATAATTACTGTAAATTAATGTAATTTGAAAGTGTCATTCAATTGTACATTGCCCTATATATTTTCTATTCAATTAATAATACATTAGTGATGAACGTGCTGCCCTTTGAAAACCGACTTGATAATTAATTTGCCTTACATAAGAATTGAGTTTCATGTTTGGTAATAGCTTAATTAGGACATAACCTGTAATTACACACTTTATGCTAATTTTCTTGTTTAGTCTCTAATGGGCTTAATCAGCTTCAGGAAATCCCTGGCTAAAAGGCGCCAAGGGTTTAAATTTACAATGATTTTCCCCACTTTCCACCACGCGTGCAATTCACAATCGATAAGGAAGTAAAAATTGATTTGTTTCACTAGATTTTCTTTGGATCTTCTGCCTCAATCCCCTTTCTTAAGTTTCTGCAGAGAAAAGCTGTGAGGAACAAAGAATGCGTCGATACAAATTGCTCTGTCAAGTGGCCATTTTTAAAGCAATAAGTAGGATTTCGGTAATCCAGGATGAGTAATGCCGGAAGGGAAGTTTTCGGAATGCATAAGCCTGAAAACTTGGGGCTCGGCGCTGAAGTCCCTCAGTGCTGCCATCTGCCAGCTGGAGTGATTAATGGCATGTAAAATTATGAGAAATTCCTGCATTGCATCTCCCTTTCCTGATTTCTGAACTTCCAACTTGGTGGTTCTCGAGGGTGGGCGGGTGAGGTCTCCATGGTAGATTCGTTGCCGGTTCATTTGGCTGACTTCCCTTGGTTCGTCTCGTGGTTATCCTCCCCTACCTTTTTTTTCTGACACTGATTAACTCTGCAATAGAGGAGGATTGTGTTTCGAATTGGTGGGCCTGAGGGATAATATCAAGTACTGATGGATGGGGCGAGCGACGTTGAAAAACTGCCGAACGGACGTGCTCTGGTTGCACGTATTCGAGCACACACCCACACATACGCGGTTTGTAATGTGTCCTTGTTTAGCCCTAGCGTTCTTCACAGTGAAATTTTCTTTCTATTCGCTGAGTCACGCGCAGAGGTACAGACAGTCCGTACTTAAGGAAGCAAAGTACGGCTTCTTTCACGATGTGCGTGCTTGAGAAATCAATGTAGTTTTTTCACGATGCGCGTACTTGAGGAAGCGGGGGTACAGTTTTCTCACGGGACGCGAACTTGATGAAGCGGGGTACAGTTTTCTTCAGGATGCGCGTACTTGAGGAAGCGGGGTACAGTTTTCTTCAGGATGCGCGTACTTGAGGAAGCGGGGTACTGTTCTTTTCAAGATGCGCGTACTTGAGGAAGCGGGGTACAGTTTTCTTCAGGATGCGCGTACTTGAGGAAGCGGGGTACAGTTTTCTTCAGGATTCACATACTTGAGGAAGCTGAGTACAGTTTTCTTCAGGATGCGCGTACTTGAGGAAGCGGGGTGCAGTTTTTTTTTTTTTGTCAAGATGCACGTACTTTAGGAAGCGGGGTACAGTTTTCTTCAGGATGCACATACGTGAGGAAGCGGGGTACAGTTTTCTTCAAGATGCGCGTACTTGAGGAAGCGGGTACAATTTCCTTCACAGGGCGCGTATTTGAGTAAGCGAGATATATTTTTCACGAGGTCGAGGAGCCGAACGAACGAGAGATCCACGCGGTCTGCAGTTGGATGGAATCGAAATCGGTCAACATGTTTCAAAATAGTGAAATTTATACTAAATCTACGATAACATAACTTTTGAAAATACAGAGTTGATGCTCGGAAGATATACTTGAGTTAATTCATGCATCGTGCTCTGCCGTAATATGCAGGCTTTCATTGCAACCTTCAGGGTTTTCGATGTTGCCCCTTACGCTTCAATCTGCGCAGGATCCACTTAATTTAATATTATCTACCATCTGATATCTTCTTCCCAGAATCCTTTTAAATGTTCGGCATATTCTTATCGAATGTGCTGATTTTGCTTTCCTGAGAAAAAGTTTTTATCTACCCAACTGCTTATCATCCACGTTGGGAGATCATGACAGTATTTTAACATTTTTTTTAGCTTTTTGAGGAGGTTTTTAGTCTATCCTTACCTTATTAATGCAATGTGTACGCACCGTGCAGGTCCTTTTACAACCTTGCACTTTTAATATTTCTCAAAGGGCTCTTTACACCACCTTTTTAACTTTAAGGTTAGAGTTTTAGATAGGATTTTTTTCTCTTGCACTTTGAAGGGCACAAAGTGGCCATATGTGCAGACGCACCCAAAAAATGTAATTCGTTCATTCATTCATTCTCTGCTATCAATCCCTTCCTGTGCGTTTTTTAGCAGACTGTTCCATCTTAGACAGTGTCCCATCCACTCTCTTTTCTTTCTTTCTTTATCACTTCCAGCATTGCTCTTCTTTCATCAACCCTTTCAATCAGGAGCGTATATTCCAGGCTAGTTAGGCTATCTGCGAAGCCTGAAGCCTAGAAAGTAAAATACTGAAGAAAAATCTATTAGAAACTGTGAATTAACCTGATTTCAAGAAGAAGATAATGCGATTCTGAAGTTGGCAACCTGAATTCTTAGGAGTTGGCAACCTGAATTCTTAGGAGTTGGCGACCTGAATTCTTAGGAGTTGACAACCTGAATTCTTTGGAGTTGGCAACCTGAATTCTTTGGAGTTGGCAACCTGAATTCTTTGGAGTTGGCAACCTGACTACCGTTGGGGTGGCAACGTGGCATCCTTGAACACGTCAAGAATGAGTCTTCTCCGCTCCTCCACAGCCTAGGACCAGGTGTCATAGTGAGCTAGTCCAGGTCTTAAGACTCAGCATACGCCACTGTTTTCAATATAGATTTATTTCTTACTTTGTCCATTTCACACCCTTCATTCTTCGTCATGGCCACATTTCTAGTTTTAATCGCTTTTTCTCATTTCGTAGCGTCCAGATTCTGCGCCACAACGCTGCACTGTAAACTAAACACTTCATTAGTTTCTTTCTTTGTTCAAATGTTCAGAAAACCGATTCTACGAAAGGGCTTCTTTCGCTTTTCCTATTTTCACTGGCTTACTGAGAACAGCTCTTCCACTCCGAGGAAAGAAGTTTCTTCAGTGGGTAAAGCAAATATACTGAGCATTCAGAAGGCCTATTGAAGATAATGCTGATTGTATTCAGATTTTCTCACGCACATATCTCCGTAAATAACTATTTTAAGGAATATGTTCACTGTCCTGAAAATATCCTGCTCCCAGTTTATTAACAATTTTGTTTGGAGGGCGGTGTGTTGCTTTTTAAGGACGTAAAACATTAGCACTGTCTTAAGAACCCTGCGAAATGTCTCTGTTGTCTTTTTGTAGGGAGACGAGTGTGTTATCACTCCTTCTTGAGCGTCTTATGGCAATTTTTGTACGTTTCTCCTTTCTTTTTTCCGCGAAATCATCCACGTCTTCTGCATTTGCCCGAGGGTTTATAGGTTCCACGATCTCAGAGGGACTTTCCTGGGGAAATGGTCTCTCCGTTCCTTTTGTCGCTTACTCATGTCAGCCAATGGAGCTTCTCATCTCTTAAGAACCAATACGTCACTGTCACTCGTATTCCGCCCTGGTCCGACTGTGATATACGTCCCTTGGTCGGTAAAATCCAGACCTGTCTTGCGGGTGAATTTCCCTGAATATATCTTCGGGTAAAAAAGCTCTTCCCGAATGTGTTTCCGTGGCTGAAAGGACTATTTTTTCTTGGGTTTGTGTCGTGCACGTTAATCGGCATGTTTCCACGGGAATGGCCGATGTTCTCTTCCTTCTGAGGGTGTAAGGAGGTAAACGTCTCTTGAAAAACGTGTTCAAGAGTATTCATCATGGAGTACTGAATGTAACCCGGATACACCGTATATTTCTCGTAATTTAGATGGCATTTCTGCCACTTTTTGGTAGCCGAATGAAGGACTATCCATGTCCACACCGGGACTCGGACCCTCAATGCACTCGCCCACCAAGGAATCCAGGTGTCGTGGATTTGATCAGAGTTTAATTTCTTCAGTGCTGACGTGTTCGATTCGGTGACGTTACAGAATTGCCTGTTTTGGATCCTTTAAGTTCATTCCAAAGTAATTGCCCCAAGAATATTGTAAAAAAAGGTAAAGTGTTCCCCTGTGCTTAGCACCACGCCATGAAGGCGTATAGGGGGTGTGGGGGTAACGCACCGTTGGTGCAAATATTTGCAAAAACCAAATTTCCAAAAAAAAAAATTCACGAATTCAGTAAATTGAAAGGTTAGGTTGAAGCATATTGGGAGAAAAATATTATAATATATTTATGTCTTTACTTGTATCCTGTCCCGATCAAAACAGTTGCCCGCACGCCCGTACACATTTGCATCTTATTATGTCTCGACTTGAGTTCAGATAGCGTACCGAGATCGATACCGAGATTTCCATCTCGATACGAGACCGAGAACAGGACAAGCATTCTCTTCCAAAGGATGAGATTGGCGCAAGTTTTGTCTAATTTTGATCGCCATACACGTTTATCCGTAGCCGAACGTTCACGGTTCTCCTTTTTACTCTTCCCCACAAAATATTTCGTCCTTTTGCCAGTCACTGGAAATTTTCCATCTTTTTCCGGGATTCGAATACGCGTACTTTGAGTTTCAAAATAACGCTCCTTTCTTTGCAAAAAGTATTTTTTTCTTGTTTTTTATTCGCTCTTACCTTGTCTTGTGAGCAAATCCTTTCCAGTGCTCCCATCTGCTAATTTGCAGCGACAATTAAGAAGAGATGTTCCTTATTCCGATTAAGAGATTAAACCTTGGAGAGGCATTACTCTTTTTTCCGTCTGTGCGGAATTCCAGTCTCTTCGCTTGCAAGTGCGTGGATTGTGATTGATTGACTTCGTGTAGCGACAGAGACAGGGAAGCGGATGTGAAGGGTTTCTCAAGCAATTTGTCACTTTCTGGTATTAGAGGAGCAGCTTTCGTTGTCTTTTCTCTTAACCCTGACTTCTTTTTAATGTCAAGTCAGCATGGAAGGGCGTATTGCGAGTGGAATGGCAAGTAAGTTCGGTTCTTTTCTTCAGTATAAAATGCTCATGGGTGCATGCCTGCGCCTTACATTCTTTTCTCACTAAAATTCAAGAAACAAATTTGTGATTGAATCGCTCCTTCCTTTGTTTATATATGTGCAGTTACGTAACAATTATAATTCAAATATACCATCATTAATAAAAATGAAAACGCATGAGTGTCATGTCGGAACGCACATCCCAAAAAGGGAAGGAGCTGATAGGACCACCGCGTGAATTTTGCCTCGCATGTACCATACCCTTATAAACGAAAGTAATACAGAAACATTGGGAACACCCTAGTGAACAGTGTAATTTATTTTTAATTTTATATTTGTTATTGAAAAATCGAAATGGAAGAGCTTGTGAGCCTGGCAGACCCCCCCTCCCTTTCCATTCAAGTAAGCTAGGGTTAACATCTAAATCAGCTCAGTTCAGTAGATTTTATTGGTGGGGCTTGGATCAGCGAGTGCTGGTCTACCACTTACTCCAACAAATCGTATTATGAATTACAAAGAAATTAAAGGACAAGACAATATAATAAAATGACAAGACAAAGAAACAGTAAATTAGAAAATAAAAGTAAATAAATTGAATAAAGTTTTATGAAAATCATGTCCAGCAGCTTACATTCCCCCTATCGTATACTAGAGGATTACGTTACATAACCTCCCCCCTACTAAAATCACCTTACGTTACAAAATTATCCTCCTTCAATCAATTAGAACATTTAAACTCAGGCGTTCACTTGAATCTGCTTATGGAGAAACGTCCACAGTAAGCATTTGAAAACTGACGGGAAAACAGCACATACGATATATCACATCGGCCATGAAAAGCTCGCACCCAGCAAAGGAATGTTCAGCACACATTGCGTCTCAGAGAAAGGGAGGATCCCGAACGCCAATAAGCCGCGTTTAATATCTCGCTGACCCAGAATCTTCGTCCTCTGGGCGAGAACGTACCTTCTGACTTTCGTCCACCCTCCCCCCTTTTCTTCCCCCCTGGAGCCCGCATATTAATACTTTGCAGCGGTGAAAAGCCCGGCGCCACCCGCCTTTGAATTCAGTGACAAGGCCCTAATACAAAATCCTATATTACCACGGTTTAAGGGACCAAGGAAGGATGGGATGGACGCCAGCTGTGTGACCTTTTCCCTTCAAAACTGCAGAGTTTTCATCAACAGATGATACAACACCCAAGCGTATATGCAGCATCTCCGCTCTTCATTTTTTTTCGGTCGATTTTTCTTCGCTGCTTAGTTCGTTCCGTACTGTTCTTTATCGACGAGACGCTACAGTGCGTGATGTGTGCGCCTTTTCTCCTCCTACGAAATCATTTGTCCAAGAAGTAAGCTTGATTTTGTCTCTTCCAATCAGCAAAAGCGTCGAAAATGAACTACGAGAGCCGATTGGTTGCTTGAGTCACGTGCGCTCTATTACGTCACATATTTTGGCGGGAAGGAAACAAAGGAAGGGCACTAGTTCTATAGTTTCGTTGAAATAAGCTGTGACATATTGGTGCATATCGTACGTCATGCGTCAGAAAATCGTGCTAGAGTTGTAATGAATAATTTAGGTTTAAATGCACGAGTGATGACATGGAATCTCACAAAAGAAAACAAAATAAATGAGTTTCTCTTCTTAGCTTAGATTTTTTAAAATTCATTTTACGTCTTAAGATTATGTGAAGGTGAGAACACAAATAAACACATTCTGATATGTTGAATGCCTAATAACGTTTTCTGTTTTGTGAGTGAGAGAAATACTTTAAAAAATGGCCACAGGAAACCCGAAATAGTTGTGATCCGCATGAAACCTGGACTGACATACGAATCAGAATATTGGGATTTTTTTTAAAACAAGTGAAATAAAGATATAGAAATCTTACGGAGAATATTTGGCGGATCGAAAGAGTATTGAGGTATTACACATGAACCCCGACAAAACAATTCGATTGTTGGGAATTGACATGGGTAGGACAAGTCCAAAAAATTGAAGACAAGATAGGCGCTGTATATATGAAGTGAATCATGACGTGGTAATGAGAGAAGGCAAGGGAGAGAAAGAGGGATAAATTCTTTACGAGATGAAGATTGAATTTTAGATTTTAATGTTTCATCGACATGTCGTACCGCGCAATATTTACTTATGGCAGCGACAGACCTTGTAAAAGAGTTGAAGCTGAATCCAATGCTCGGAATGCACGAACTTTTAACGGACCGTTTGCGCGTGGTTTGAAATCCAAAATCCTCCCCATACCAAGTGGGAATTGCGCTACGAAGTTGGGAGCGTGTAGCAGTGTAATTTTTGGAGTGAGGCGCCAGGAGTGTGTGCGAGTGTTAATAATTGAGGTTCTCCTAGATGAGGTCTCGGATTAACTTGTAACGAGGGTACGTTCCTCAATTACATCACCCTTAACAAGGATGGTAGGAGGAGGAAGGGGGGATATACAGTTATGTGGCTCGTTTCGTTTTGGCGCTCCTATTCCTGAGACGACGTAATAGGCGCAATTACGCCTGGGTAATGCTCTTGCAAGAAGACGGCGAGGGTAAATTTCGTATTCGGTTTTATTTTGTTAATTTACGAATTTCGAGTGGTGGTTGGTTGTTCCTGGGTCGTGTTCAGAGCATGGAGCTTGACCCTCTGGTAGAGGTTCGTTGCCGGCGAGCAAATTTGGTGTTTGCAAAAAATTTGCCAAGTAGAATGCCTGAAAAAGGAATGCACAACTGTTTTCTTCAGTTTTTCAAACTTTCATCATATTTTGATCTTTCCAATGAATCTAGAAACTTCATACATTTCACGTGAATTGATCACTATTGAGAAACTCTAGCAATTGAATCTTTTCGTACACTGAATTATTGACAGCGCCTTTATTGGATATAAAGGGTGTCTAAAGAAAGACTGGGAATTTTGAAACAGAGGTATAGGGAAGGGAAGAAATAGTTAAAATAGATTTACAGTAGATGACGACCTTCTCTAAGCAACCATTCCTGCAGTCGTCGAGGCACATCCTGCATAGCTCGACGTAACGTGTCCGCAGGAATCTGGGCGATTCTCTCACAGATCCTTTCGTGTCGATCTGCTACATCTGAAGAATCGCTCAGATTTCTCTGGACATGTTAGGTCGAGCTATGCAGGATGTAAAACGCCGTTAAAAATTACAACGGATATCATTGAAGAATGTAAAACACTGGTAAAACAAAAATTGCAACAAGTCATGCGGAGATCATGAAGAATGTAAATCGCTGTTAAAGTAATTAATAAACACTAAGTTTGGAAATTCACATACGGACGAGACACAGGATAATACAGAACCCTATCGTTAATTATTCTGGCTCTTTGCCCATGCGCCAGATCCTTGTCAGAAGATACGAACAAAGCTTCTAAGGGCAATTACGTGGAAGAGAGGTTAGCAATAAGATGGGATTAACAAATTCGTCAAGGTTAAAGATTGCGGATATACTACTAGATGGCGCGTTAGAACGAAAATAACCGTTTGCACGGAACAAAGCAGTTGATAGTCCCATTGATACATTTACATAGTTAGGATTAAAGCATATCATATTTTAGGAAAATACTTCTTTGTATACAGTAATCTTTTATGTGGCCTAATTTATTATTAATGAGAAAACAGCGACTTGTTACTTCCAGATATTAAGTAATACGAAATTTGTTCGAAAATTGAACTTTGCATTTATTCTAGCTCTTCCTTCATCCCTTTTTCTTTCCTTGACTATAGCAACAGGGACAGGAAACTTGGCTGGAATTTTCGTGTCTTCTTTCTTTTCGTCGAGAGACCCGATTCAGATGGCGTTCGGGGTAAACCTCCCAGGTCGGAGCAGCTTCTCCGTAAATTCTGTGCTAATTAAAGGGAGACTCCTGGCGAATCCTTGCCGAATCGTGACATCCAGGAGAAAAGGGATTCCAGCACGAACACCTGCTCCCCTCCTTGGCGGGTTTAATTTTCTCCTGGTGTAATTTTTGGATTGCAAAGTCCCATTATTTGTCTTAGTAGCTGCGCTGCCTCAAAGGAATAACCAAATAGCCTCTTCTGTCTAACCAGGGATCTGCTTGTGTTTCGAGTTTAAAGCACAAGGAGTATGGGAATAGGAGGCTCATAATCTTGTCGCCGCTGTAACGTCACCTTGGCGCCATGTCTTCTTCTTGTACTCATTTATTACCTGACGCGCGATTTGGTTTACGAGGGATTGGGACGTGAATAGTTGTAGTCTCTCCTATATAGGTCGCAGCATGCAACAAGCAAATGTTTAATGTTACAATTCTTCTATCCTTGAATTGAGTTTGAAAGAAACACTTTGCTAGTTTAGATTGATCCCTACTGTGGAAATTAGACATCGAAGAAAATCACTATTATAATAAATTCGGACCCCGAGCTCTTGGTTTTTCGATGTGATGCGCTGCACCAGCATTGAACACAACTTATTAACATATTGATCACAATTGGAATTATATCAGTCTCTTTTTGCTCAGGTTAATGATCAGAGCCGCACGTTGTTCACCGTCATGTCATCGAAGGGTCCAGGTTCGAGTGATAGCTTGAGCAGGAGAGTCCATTACTGAGTGTCCCTTCATTGATGCCTTCTTAAACTTCCCCGATGGCGTAGTGGTAACGTTGTCGCTTTGCAGTGAAGGTATCCTTGGCTAGATCCAGGTAGTGGCACATAGTGGTTCGAATAAACTGTAGGTCCAGTGCCGCTTATCCAATCTGTGCGTAAAGCGGACTTGAAACAGAAACTCGAACAAACAATTAATTAATTTCATCTCACCATCAGTAATCCTCATCGCCGCAATTGGCCATAAGTTACAGAGAAGCGATGCAAAATACGAAGAAATGTAGAAAATAAGCCGCGTCATGCTATAACAACATTTCAAATTCTTCACTTCAAACCACTCCCGCAACAAGTCTCCTCAGCGGGGCAAAGTTCCTCCGAATGACTTTATCATATCACCATGTCAGGATGCATGGCGAAGCTTGAAAATGTGCAAAAACTCCGCAATAGGAATTCAAACGAACAAATAGCCTGAGACTTACGCAACCTATCCTACTTCAGCGTGTTGCGCGGCTGCATAACCTGCAGGATAACTAGAAAAGAGGGTATCGCATCAAGACAGAATGCCTACACAATTTTAGCGAAAAGATGTTAAAAGAAAAACAATTTCACCACATGGATTTTTTTGTGGCCATGTGTTTGCGTCCTTTTTAGTTATCTGCACTCTTTAGTTCGTTCATTATTAAATAAACTCATGTGGATGTATTTTGAAATGGACCAACACAGTCTGCTCCGTCGATATATTTCGACATGAAACTGCTTACAATCGTTAACGCATGCGCATTTATGTCATCACATATGTGCGCTGGCTAGGACGAGAAGTAAACATGACGTCGATTTGTAATTTTGCTATTTTACTTGCATTTTCTGCCACTTTTGGTTAATCGGGACGACGTGGATGAGTGATGATTAGATGAAAATGAACATTCACAAAGAACATCCATACCCATGCCGAGACTCGAACCCGGAAACTTCAGTGGCGTTTGGAACATTATACAGGCATTCACTCGTACATTTTATATATTTAGACCTCTAGTACAGTATTGGCACATGTAAGAAAATCTTTCAAGTTTAAGTTTCAATAGTTCATACGACGCGCGCACACCTACACGCACATGTAATTACAATAGCCATAATTGTGTTCTTAAATACTAATTTATTAAAATTACGTGTGTTAGATTAACTATGTACAACCGGTCTCGGGGAATCTGTATACCAAGACCACGTATATCGGAAGAGAAGGGGAGAAAGCGAGTGGGCGGAGCAAAGCAGTGCCCGCTGCTGCAAATGGCTGGAAGCTGTAGCCAGTTTTCTCCATCTATGTGCTCATTCCCCACTCAAGCGTTCATTGTTCGAGTTCTCTCTAGTCCTACTTGCGTGGAGGACATGTTTTCGTTCGTTTGCTCCAGATATTCTCGGAACATAATGTAGTAACCATTTATATAGGTCTTTTCTACTCTTACGGCGGGCGCTCTATATGCTGGCAGGGTCTTTTCTACTCTTACGGCGAGCGCTCTATATGCTGGCAAGTGAAGTGGCGAGCAGGGGAATACCGAGCAGACCAACCAGACAACAGCGGTGGCGCCAAGAGTTACGACGCGGCGGGAGGAACTACTACGTACACCGCGTTCTACAGGCTGCTGCGTTTTTTATCGCGCTGGATTGGTCGCTTTCCCGCTCTCCACTTCCCTTGCCAGCATACAGAGCGCCCGCCGTAAGACTGGAAAAGAGCTATAGCTGTACTCGTCCCTTAGATATCGATACTTGACATGGAACGTCTTCAGCTTTGCCGATTAGTAACTTAAGGAAGCACGGGAAGCAGCAACTGCCTCGCTTCTTAGGACAAGTTAATAAGTTTAGGGCGAAGGTGATCCCTTGGGGCCTTCCTCTTCGTAAAACTGATTGGCTGGCAAATTCCCTGGCGGATAATCCGTAAACTTCTTTCGGGCGATGCGATGCGAGTTTGTTGACGCGGGAGCCATTCCCCGGTGCGTTGTTAATTTCCCCGCAAACTTCCACCTAAGTTTTGTGAATGGTAGCTCCTCTGGCCTCGAGCTGTTAAATTGCAGTAAGAGTCACCTTGTTGTTGGGACAAAGAGAACAACATGTGCATGGGAGTCGCAAACTTTGCTCGAACGCTCCGCGTGAGTTGTTGAATTATTCCGGCGCTTTCGGTTGTCCTAGGCTCTGGTAACTTGTCCATCATCACGGAAATTTTTGTTCTGTATTTGTATGCAATTACATATTCCTTTCTAGTTACATACCTTGAACAGGAAAATGTTAATGAATTATGTAACTGACATGATTTTGCATAAGTTTTATGTTACATATTTTTACATATTTGCCAGAATAATACATATTTGCTAATTTACTTTTCATAAATCAACATCTTTCGGTATTTTTTTCCTATCTTGATTCTCTTTTCTGTATTTTTGATCTCTGAAACATGATGAAGAAAATTTGTAGCTCATGTGATGTCATATTTTCTAATCAAAGAGAACACCTAAAATTGACTGCCAATTCCAAAGACAGGCTGATTTTTTTTTATCTTCAGTGAAGATCAAAAAAATACTGGAACTGTTATTTATCAAAAGTACCTGGAGTTTCTCCCCCCTCCCTTCTCGTTACATATTTTCGTTTCGCTTTTAGGTTTAGGCAAGGAACCTAGAATCTTGGCATAGGTGGACAAGAAAGCTACTTTCCTGTACGTCGCGAGTTACGCAATATGTTTCCTTGTACAAAGAGTGCAAAAGTAGCTAAGTATTTTAATTCAATTGTTCTTTCTGTAGACGCTTTTTTTTTACAATTTGTTTCGAAAGTTACAAAGAGCTCTGTTACATAGTTACATACTCTACAATTTGGATACTCGATTATTATTAATAATTCATATTCAGCTACATATCCTTTTGATAATACATATTTAGATGCATATTTTATCAGTGAATATTACATATTTATGTACATATTTTGTACTTTTATATTACACAAAAATCCGTGGTTTAGTCATGAGGTTTGTGTTTTTATTTTTGCATCGCTTTTCTGCAACTTTCGGTCCCAATATGTAAAGAACTTGGGGCTTCCAGATGGCGTAGTGGTAAAGTCGTAACTTTATAATGAAAATTGCCGGGTTCGGTGGAAGCATGTTACACAGTTGTTCGGATCCCACTTTAAAACTATTGTAGATCCAGTTCAGATTCACTTATCTGAGGATAAAGTGGACAAAAACATTTTTATATTTTAAAATTCTATGTGGAAATCGCAACTGTTGGCGTGCCCAATGCCACAGCCAATGGTAGCGCGTTTCTTATATGACGCAATGATCCGTCAACTGATTCGAGGATGCTTGTAAGGTGCCAGAGAGCTGGGAGAATGTGTGTTTGTAGCGTAGTGGGTTAATGCCTAATCTCAGTAGAACTCGTGACACCCTCTTGTTGCACATGTAAAAAATGTGCTACTATTGGCTGTTGCAATTCGGCACTCCCACAGTTGCGATTTCTATGTGGATTTTGTAAATACTTTCCAGGACCGTGTATTGCCTTTATGGCGCATGACGCAGCTGATGGACCTTTTGCGTCATGTAAGTAACGCGCTGCTAGTGGTCGGCACGCCCACAGTTGCGATTTCCATGTGGGTTTTTTAAATACATGACTCTGTGTAGCACTATAAAATTGCAGTGGGTTGATCGGTTCAGTGCTCTGAACGCCGTTACAAGCTTAAGTTCACATCTCACAGGGAGGCCAAGGAGTGAAATCTGTGGCACAAACATTTGAGAACCACGTGGCTTTTCTGGTCAGCGTATAGAGTCCCATTGTCGCTGTTTTATGTATTCTATGTAATCCACTTCGTTTTCAAGTAGCTCAGAAATTGCCATCATGATGTTGACAATATAAATATACAATATATGAACAATATAAAACCTCTTGTTTTAAAAGTTGTTCGAACAAAAAAGGGAACCGTGGTCATTTTAAGGTAGGTTTTGATTTTCTCGAAATTTCGTGAGGGACTGTAGCCCCATCAGCTCCCCTCCTGCATACGCCTGTAACTCAGACAGAAAAATAAGACTTAGAATTCTCTAGTCCTTGTCAACGTTCTATGGCCGGCCCCCGTGGCGGAGTGGTTATCACATCACGCTACGACGCCAGGGGTCCCGGGTTCGAATCCTGGCCTGGGCATGGATGTTTGTGAGTGTCCATTCATCATGCTATCACTCATCCCCATCGCAAATTAGCCAAAAGTGGCACAAAAAGCGAAGCAAAATAAAGCAAATCAATCAATCAATGTTGGATACTGGACGGTATATATACGTAAACTTTGAGTGATCGAGTTTTTGAGACATTGCCATGAAAGTGGGTATATAATATTCGATATGAATCCATAATCAGCAGGACTATAAACGGAGCATTTCGAAATACATCTCGTGAGAATTTAGGAGAATTCCATGTACTTTATTCTGTATGTGTGTGTGTTTCGACGGCCCCAGATATCTATGCTCGCTACACCCCTCTTTAAGAAATGCTGCAAGGATTTGCCGAAATCTGCACGACCTTTGGGTACCTGCGTACAAATTACACCGTAATAAGCGACATATATTTTCGGATATGGCCTTCCCGCAACCCAACGACATTTTTACAGCAGATGTTAACAAGTTTCCCCAGCTATAAACGAGCACTGATAATGTGGTTAGGCAGGAAACATTTCTGGAAGCTCTTAATTGGGAATTCCTCCCGAATCCTCCCCCTTAACGCAATCATCTGCGGTCGGAGATGGCGCTGCGGATCGTTAGACGCACGCACGTACGCATCGAAAGACTCTGGCTTTCAAAGTCACATGATCGTCGGGTTATTTACATGAAGATGCTCCAACAAGAAGCGCTGTGTGTGAAACGGAACGTGGATGTTAACAGGATTCTTATACCTTCTTGTCTTCTCTTTGGATCTTGGCACTGTTGCCAACTCCACCAAAAATTCACCAGCCGTCAACCCCGAGCAAGGTGTGATACGGATGACCCTTTCGTAACGCACCTAAGTGTCAACCTCTACTCCACTTAGTACACCCTTAGTAACGTCGTCGCCTTGTATTGAAGGGATACTGCCTTGTAGAGGCACATAGGGGTTCGGATCCCACTTTAAATTGTAGGTCCAGTCCCGATTAGCCTTCTGTGCATAAAGTGGTGTTACAACAAAAACTCCTATTCAAACTCAAACTTAGTCTAGAAAACGCAGTCCAGGGTGTACTAACGAGGCTTCGGCGTCTGTACCCGCAGTCTGTTCGACTTGTGTTATGTCCTGTCCGCGTCATTTTTTGATTCCGCCTGAAGGCAGAATTTATGTATATTTTTTTGTTGTGGTGTAGTTTCTTCAAAGTGACATAAATATTCACTATTTCTCAAACATATTGTTGTATGCCCACTTTATGTTCAGAAAGTCTAAACGAGACTATATTTGTATTTTTGTTATTTACCGACGCTTTTCTGTCACTTTTGGCTTATCGCGAAGTGAAGATAAGTGATATGATAAAATCGATGAAAGGACACTCAGAAAGATCACTGGTGCCCAAGCCGAGATTTAAGCCCGTGAACTTCGGTGGCGAGATAGAATTCGCCCACGGAATGCGGTCCGCCACCGAGTCGACCTATCGGAACTGGAACTACAGTTTAAAGGTTTAAAGTAGGATCCGAACCACGACAGAAATAACCCTTTTCACTTCACAGTTACTACATACTAGAAGTACTCAGGGCCCGGATTTTGATGACATTTCATCTTCTAACTGGTGCAACGTAGACATTGGTAACTAGTATAGAAATCCTGAACACCCTCCTCAGGTTGAAGAAATGTAATTTTTTGGGTCTTTTTTTTTTACCATTTTTTATTTTTCGGTCATTTCTTTAAAAATTTTGCGTCATTTTTTGTCATTTTTAGGTCATTTTTTTAAAAAAAATTGTGTCATTGCATGCTGAAACATAAGAAGTTCAACAATTTCTGTTTTGTCTGATTGTTATCTTGCGGTACTTACTCTGTGTCAAACTACCAGCGCAACAAAGCCTGTCTGAAAATCGCGAAATGCAACATTGTCGAGTTTCTAATTCATAGTCCGTACAACACACCAAGGTGAAGAAGCAATTGCTAAGTTGTTTGTCTTGGAATATATATATATATACTATCTTCAATAAGCAGATTGAGTTTGGTGCGAATTATTGGGTCATTTTTCAAAGATTTTTAGATCATCAAAATCCGGGCCGATTAATATCACATAATAAATCCCGTCTGTAATTCCACCAAACAACTTGACGTCATTTGGTCAGATATGCTGAATAAATATTTGTGACTCAGAAAAAATACATATTTTGCAATGAACACTACACATTGCAATTTGCTACTGAGTGATCGTTTTGGATGTAGCCGGGCATGTAACTACAATGGATGAGATGATTAAGATTTGTTCTAGAAAATTTAGGCTTACATTACCTACAGGGTGGGCTTACCCCCCCCCCGCCCTTTATTTTCGACACTACGATGGTAATAGTTAGATTACTTGATATGAACACATACCTGTCATTGATTAAACACTTCTACTTCTTGGAAACCCTTCAGAACGTTATTGAGGAGAACATCACCGCCCGGTGAAAGGTCTTATTGACCCTTGCATCGCGAAGTGTGCCACAATATGGCGCAGAGTTCGTCCGTGCTACGAAAAAGACGGTCTCCATACCGATGTTCCGGACACTTAAACCATCAGGTATGTGTTCATATCAAGCATTCAACCAGAACCATTGTAGTGTTACGCCCACTTTGTGACCTCCCTGTACAATTTGTACCAGTGTGTTAGTTTTACGAAGTAGTCGTCTTAATTCAACCAAAAGTAGTACCTTTGGCACTATTTTTGTCCAGAGATTGGCATACTGTATGTACCCAAAAAACATTTACTATGTAACGAGGTCACCCCCGTGCCTTAAAAAAAGAAGTAAACCCTACCCTTTGCCTTCCCTTAACCAAAACTAGCCCAATAATTATACTCTCAACTTCGGTAATCAGGGTAATTGGGCGTGACGGAAATCAGCAAACCCATTACCCGGAGCAGAACTCTTGCGGGGTATCCCCCCTTCCCCACGCTTCCTCCTTCAGCGTCTTAACCCTAGAAGAGCAGCAGAAGTCAAGGAGGGAGTCATTTCAGCATCCCTGGGACCCTCTTATCAGCACCTGGAGGAGCACGTATTCGGTGCCTTAGGGTTCTTCCGGAGTTCCAAATCGCCAGTGTGCCGACGGTGTACTCATATTGTGGAGGGAAGGGAGGGGTGTAAATTGATTCGATAAATACGCAGGTCATGACCGAGGGTCAGGTGGAATCGTGGTGAGACTGTCCTGTACCCCGAGGGAAAATAGAATTCGCATGGCTTGTATTTACAAACTACTTGCTGCTTCCTCTAAGGCACACAAGAGTCAACCTTGCTCTCAAGTAGTACAAGCCGGTAATTGCAATGTTACAGCCCACCGAAGCTCTAGCGTCTTGAACCGCGTATAATCTTCTGTAGAACTTGTGTTTTGCGTAATCCATGTACGTTTGCGATTGTCCTTTCATTATTTTCATCTTACTATTCATCCTCAGCTTCGCGATTAGTCAAAAGTGGCAGAAAAGCGAAGTAAAATAAATCATGCATTCATGAATGCTAGTCAAGCAAAGGCTTGCCTGGAACACTGAAAATGTTGGTTATTAATATTCCGAAAGGTAATACAATACAATAAATTAAGATGGTATAACAACTTCTAATTTCCCCATGTAGATAGAAAGGAGAAAGCGCTGTGAGAATATTTTGTCGGTACACACGCATTTAATATACTAAATACGAGCAGCAAACAAAACAAGAGTATGTAGAGTGAAAATGTGCAGGACTGGGCTGACGGACTGCCTGCCCCCGTCTCACTTTGCCGTCTTTCCCATTTGCAAAACCAATGTTGATATAGCAACTAGTACCAGAATGACCAAATGTATCGTAAGACTAAGAAAAACATATTATATGAGTAGCGCAGTAACTGGGACGGCTATATTTTTTTTCAAAGAAAATTAGCAGCTTATATATCAACTTCATGGATGAGCACTTCAAAATATCATATTTCTTTCAAATATCATATCTTCCTTGAATTCCGGGAATTATGCGTGAATTCTGCTTGAGTTCCGTACACGTGAAAAATTGCAACTTTTTAACAATCCCAATTGCATTCAATTTATACATATTTATAAATGCCCTGAGGCTAGTTTTTCACAGTTTAGCTTTTATTTTTATCGAGGAAGAAAAAGAAGAAAGTCCTTGGATAATTAAAGTGAATTCTCTCAATCCATTTGCTTTGTTAGTGTCCTTGGCAGTACAATCTACAATTGTATCTGACAGACGGAAGATTATTACAAGATACGCGTAAAATATCTTGAAGTTGATTTCTTTAAGTTGATTAGGTAAATTTGAAATTCTTATACGCGTACAAATAACAATTTTTCGTAGATTACCATATCCCGTAACATTTGTGACTTGTGTTTGTAGATGTATTTCTAGTCTATGTGAAATGGCAAATGTAAACTCCGATGATATATATGATTCCGTTCAATTGAATTGAATTAGAATTTTTGGATACATTGGAATCGCACAGACTGTTTATATTGTTAATATATTTGTGTGTGTGTGTGGGTGGGGAGAGACGGTAATACCTAAGTTTGAAATAGAGAAAATACCTGTTTGTACCCTTGAATTTTTTAAGTGTTTACCTTCAATACCGGGAATTATACTTGAATTTTATCATGATTCTAGAGTCGCCACCCTGTATTAGCTCGTTTTCCAATCCTGGAGACATTGTAATCAAGGGTTCCCGGGTTCGATACCCGATGGAGGCTCATGGTGGTTCGGATCCCACTTTAAACTGTAGGTCCAGTCCCAATTAGCCTTACTGGCCATAAAATGGACTTAAAACACCAACTCAATCAACCCAAGACCGGAGAACACCGCTGCGGGGAAACGAACCTTGGATCTCTCCCTCCAAAGATGAGAGCGCTATTTTGCTAAGTGAGAACTCTTGAAAAAAATATATTCTAGGAGAAGTGCAATCATAGTTAAGGAGAAGGACTTGTTTGCTTGGAGAAAATGTATCGTGAATAATCAGGAATTAACTGGATTTTTTTTGTTATCGCTCGATTTAGCCACCCTGGGACAACCTGACCTTCCCCTTTGGTGCCAAGGGTAGAATGCAATCAGACTGTATTTTGCTTTGAACTGAAAAAACGGGGGAGGATTCCTTTCCATCCATTTGAAAGGGAAGGGTGCGTCAGGAACAGGGGTGCGTGTGTGTTGGATGCAGATGGGCGGATTTCCGCAGTCGCAAAGAACAAGGCCTGGAAGTGTTTCGCCTCCAGCGAGAAAGAAATGCCAATTACCGGAACGGATATAGGAGTGGAAAGGGCATTCCTCACGAGAACCGATCCTCAGACAACGAGAGACATCTGCGTGTTTGGTGTTGTCGGTCGTACCAGAGCATGTCCTCCGCATCGCGGTTCTTGTTAAAGTCAGTGCGTCTGCATGCCGATGTACTCCTGTCTCCCACTGCCCTGTTTCGATACGTTTCTGCGCAGGTTCCACATATGCGAGCTCCGACCGAGAATTAGAGGACGGTGGTACATACAATTGTGAAACTTTTTGTTGTTCTCTGGCTGTGTTTAGTTCGCCAGACACAATGCCCTGTTTTACTGCGCCTCGTCTCGGCGGTTTCGGAATTCAACGGAGCAATGGGGAAAATAGCGCTTTTCATCGTTTACGACAGCTGACCGCTTCCTGTTCCGTCATGCGATGAAGGGTTTCCAGGACCATTGAAATTTTCGATTTAAAAAAATAATATTAAGCATTGTTCAGGGATAAGACTCGAATCAATGACATATTACCCAATGTGAGAATTCTTTTGTCTCTTGAGTTTTCTGATTCTGGACAATGGTATAATTTAACAATACAGGGAATTTCTCCAATTTGTTTGACATTTCGGATACTTACTAATTTGGGTCTCCTAATCACGAACCTGCACTAAAAATTTGGCGCTCACGTATAGAAATTCCTGAATTATGGCTAACCCCATAGACCATTGGCGCTAGCCCCACGAACCATTGGCGCGTGGTTAGGTTAGATTAGGAAACAGTTCAATTTTAGGGTCGTAGTAATATCAGGAATATATATATTTCGTTCTTTAAGTATTCGAAACGGAAAATCTTGCGATAAGTAATGAGCAATTGTGGATTGTCGGTTGCGATGACTGACCCTCTTATTTTGCAAGTTTGACACGTGAGCGCCAAATTTTAACTTCAGATTCGTGATTAGGAGCCCTAATTTAGTGACTATGCCGAATTTAAAACAAAATGGAGAAATTCCCGGTATTGTAAAATCGCTCCCTGGACAATAACTAGGGTATTTTTATACCGGTTTACTTCAGAATCCTAACCCATTTTTTTTTTTTTTTTGGAATGTCTGTCTGTCTGTCTATGTTGTAACATCCTCCTTGTGAGTGCATTATCCACATACGTTGCCGGGCCTCGTCGATGGCTTAGTGGAAACTTCGTTGCCTTGTAATCAAGGGATCCCGGGTTCGATACCCGGTAGAGTCACATTGCACAGTGGTTCGGATATCACTTTAAAGTATAGGTCTCCCGATGAACGTCTCTGTGCATAAAGTGGACTTAAGAACAACAATTCTTTGCCTACGTTGCACATCCGTGTCATCTGCGATGTTGCCGAAACGTTCTTTCTGGTTGTGGGCTTGTTGGGTAATTTCTTTAGGATTTTCATGTTGTTTTTTTCTAGTTGGGCTCCTTCATGCATTTTAGTCGCAATTGCTTCTTACGAAAATTTAACGGAAAATAGTCCTTTAACTTCGGTGCAAATTCAGATAGAGTGAAAGTATGCATCTTGGTGCCTGGTCGCAGATAACGGCAGACATTGGAACGAACCGAACATAACTTTGAAAGCCAACCCATTATGTAGTGGCTTGCAAACTAGCTTTATAATGAAGGATTCCCGTACGCACACATTCCCCGTTCAAATTGTAGGTCCAGCACCAGAGCATAACGTGAGCTCAAAACAAACTTAATTATTTTATAGCACAGTTTTCGCCTCAGGTATATCCATTTCGATAATATTTATTGTACAAGTTCAGCTTTCCCCTTTAATTTTTTCACTAATCATCATTAACAATGTAAGATCTCGCCGTAAGCTGGGAAGTTGCGTTTGAATTTTACAGCGAAATTCGACTTTTTGCCATGGAAACCAGCTAATTCTAGTAATATCGAGGAAGGCAACCCCATTAAGAATAATCCATAATGTATTTGGATGAAGATTCTAGCTAATGCGTTGTCTTTGTTGCTCTTTCCTGCCGCCAAGCCGTATTCTCTCTCTCTCTCTCTCTCTCTCTCTCTCTCTCTCTCTCGCATATTCCATATTTTTCCAGGCACCAGTGGCGCTGAGTCGCAGAACAAAGAGGGTTACTTTCTTCTCCTCATCAAAAATAATACGCTGCATATATTTGCTTAATTTTACCCTGCTGAAGAGAATTTCCTCCTTTTGTACCTCGCGTAAGAAGTTGTGGTTTCGAAGAGAATTTCCTTTGTGTGTTTCTACGTAACTTCCATGTTTAACGATGAGAATGTCCGTTATTTGAGTGCAGTGGCTGATTCTTGGAAATCAGGAATCCATGTATGTCGATGAGCGTGTCTATCACCTAGACCAGTGGTTCCCAAAGTGTACGCCGCGACGCCCTAGGGCTCCGTAGCTGGCTTAGACTGGCGCCGCGAAATGTTCCAATATTTTCACTGAAATGCTATGATTGTTCTAAATATGTGTTTATATAGTACTTTTTAAGTGTAAAATGTTTCTGAATTTGAAGTATTATTTATTTTTTTAACTTAAGGCAAGCAACCTCGCCACACTAACTCAGCGTTGCAAGTGTTAGAAAGGCCCACATTGAAACACTAAAGACGCCATGAAACGAAAAAGTTTGGGAACCCCTGGCCTAAACCATAGCCCACTACGACCCTTCCAGCCTCTGCATTCGACAAGTTCGCGAGTTACAAGTTGCAAGAAGTTACATTTTCTGCCGCTACTCACCAAATGGCGCTGATGTCTGACTGGTCTGCTTCTACCAAGACGCTTTTAAAGCAGGTGAACCTTATGATTGAGAAGCTTGTGATTTGAGTATTTTGGTCTTTAAAGCACTTTTATCGTTGAGGAAGCAATGCACTTCAAGACAATTGGAAAATAGAATCTACAGATAATTTCTCGTATGTCTTTAGAATGATCTTTATTCGTAGCGGGATATGGCCTAGACATATTGGCGCCAAGAAATCTATTTTTGAGTTTTTCTCTCTAGTGTTGACAGATATTGACTCAAAAACTGTCGTCAGATTAGAAACTGCATTATATGATCCATTCGTAAAGTTAACCTTGTGAAAAATATACTTACATCTTGAAAATGATTAAATCGTTAGGAGTTCAACGTCAAATGAGATGTTCACAGGATATCTATCAGTCACGGAAGTCATGAAAGTCGTGAAAAAGTAAAGAAATCAACAGGTAGGTCAAAAAGTCAAGAAATTATACTTGTGGTACTCTCAAAATGATTGATTTAGTTTATTTTGCTTTGCTTTTCTGCCAATTTTGGCTATCACGATGATGATGAGGGTGATGAGTTGGATAAAGGGGCAATCACAAACATATAGGGATGACATAATACGAGCCCCACAAAGAATTATACTGCCTGAGAGTCCAGACGCCAGAGCCTCGCTAACCTGAAAAATGTAGTCCAGGATGTACTACGTGGAAGGAATATTGACATTCGGTTGTTTTCGGAAAGGGAATTCTGGTTAAGATTGATTCAGCTTTGTTTCTTAAGAATTACATTCTTGTATGCGTGAAGTTTTGTAAAAATATGAGATAAAGTAATGTAGCCATTCCCCATCCCAGATGAAGTCTGAATCATTATTTTTTACATGCGTTAATAGATAGAACAAGTCTAATTCTCTTGTTAAAGAACGGCTTCAGTTTTCATCTTAACGGCCTTTCGGTATGGGTTTTTCCATTAAATGAATATTCTTTAAATGCTCAATTGCAAATTTCCAATTTTCCAAAAATAGGGCTCGATTAAAGGTTAAGGAAAACGAAAAATGCGTCATGAAAATGTCAAGAATTTTGGTTCATCATTGTTAACAGGTTTATCGTGGATGTATAGAAGCAGGTTTTATATTGATATCCGTTAGGCACGGATTCTGCAAACCGTTTTCAATGTCTCAACGTTTTGAGACAATTCTCTGGCTTGCCTAGCCCTTGTTTGTAGAGACACACATCTCTTCCCGTAGCTGCGACAGGTGAGGAAACGCCTGGGGAGTCCGGTTCAAGGATTTCCCGTTTGTCAACAGGAAAGAAATCCACGTTTCCTGATCTACGGAGCAGCGGAGAGACAGAGGAAACGGAGAGGAGAAAGAGTGTCAACCGGCAGACGTCAGAATAATCCTCCGTTCCTTTTGTAGCCGAATCCACATCCCCCTTTCCTCGGCCCTTTCAAAAGCCGGAGTACTGAACCAAACAATGTTTGCTACAAACCGCCAAAGCTTTTCGCCTGGGGCTCCGGAATACATCAACGTCAGGCGATATCGCATCGCATCGCATCGCGTCGCGTCCGCCAAGGGTTGGTTTTCGGATGCCGTTAGCAGAAAAAGCACCTATGTGTTTTGAACGCTTATCTCTGGCGCGAGTTAGAACATGTTTTGCGTGGAAGTTCTGCCTGAATGACTTGTTACCCTGTGCACGTCCATCGACGCCATATTTAGCAGTGCTCCGATTAATCCTGCAATAGTTTATGCGAAAAAGAGTTGACATTTGCATTAGTTTCCAAGGACTATCCTGAACGCATGCTGCTCGCGCGTAAGCTTCGTATGACAAGGCTTCATAACTCTCGGACTGTCTGAGATTGTCACCACACACGCCAGAGAGGTAACAATAGTCGACGTTAACATTCTCTCGAGTTAGTTCACACTAAAATTAAATAAAGCGTAGATATGAAACTCTGCACCCTAGGGTAAGATATTTTAAATCATAGAGTAATATATACAATCACACACAGTATTTTCAATATCATGAACATCGTGTTATAGTTTATCCAGCAAATTGCAAGTTTATTATGCGCACCATCTTGAAGATATTACTGTTCGTGTGCGTAGCCAGTCATGATGCAAGCCCAGTTTTCAGTTGTAAGCCTACTTGAGAAGTCTTTGCTTGTAGATTGCGTCATTTCTGTTCAGCCAATGAACGTTTGCTGACCCTCATTGACCTACCTGTATGTGGAATGTTGCCTCAAAACGCGTTTACCATGACTCTTTTCCTCGTATCCTGAGAACCTCCTTCTAGGATATTCGCAGAGGACAATCATCGGTCATAATGCATTTTGCTTTCTTTGTCTCTCCGTCTGTACGGCTCTTTTTCGATTTTTTTTCCTGCTCTTCTCCATAAAGAATCAAGACTGGTTAAGATTCCATCTCGTTTGCCCTCTCCCTCTCGACAATTTTCTTCGATTCCTGGAGCACCGACGATTTGACGTCTTTGGAGAAAAAGAAGGGGGAGAGACCAATCGTTGACAGATCATTTTCCGCTTCTGTTTGAACGGGGCGACGGTTCCTGATGCGAGGGATCAGGGTTGATTTCCCTGTTGAGCCTCCTCTTTCTTCCTCCCTTGGCGTCGAGCGCGGGGGAGGAGGGGGTAATCTTCCGTCTTAAGTCGTAGGTTAAGGGAAAGAAAATCAAGAGTTAGTTTGGCTTGGCATAGCGGGTTCTTTTTCTCTGTGTACTCCCTCTCGATCTTGTAGGATGGAGTGGGAGGGGACGGAGACAGCTTTGAAGTTCTGAAGGAGTGCCCTTTTGAAATCAATACCGAATCTTCCTTGTTATTTTTTTCTTCATCCTTCCTCCGAGGAGGAAGAACTGTGTGAGAGATGAAGGCTTGAGTTTCCTTAATAAAACTGCTTTGGCTATGTTGTGCCATGCCTTCTAAGGTCTTCCGCATCGTCCTTTTTAAATCTGGGTCTTCTGTCCTCCCAGCTTTCTTCTGTTTGGAATATTTTGCTTCTGCTGTTGTCATGGCTTTCTGTTAATGCTGACGTCATAATTTGACTGAATGTTGGCGTTTTCCCCTCCATGCACTCACTTCCCCTCTCACGTGTTCATGTTTATTGGTCTAGCCCTCTCGTGTCACTACTTATGCAGAGATTTGTTTTCGTTCGCTCGCTCCAGAGGTTCCAAGTAGTATGCCATCTGACTGCCATGTGGGAGACCCTGGTTCGATTTCCGGAGTGAGTTATTTCAAGGTGGAATTTTTCTAGCGATATACCTGCATTTCTCATCCGTTCTAATAAATGAGTATCGGTGGGGTAACCATAAGGAAGGGGTAAAGGCGGCCAAAGTGTCTGATGATCTCTTCACCTCCACAATCACCCACATTGGGGATGTGTGCAGCGCTGCCTTTGCATTCCCCCCATGTACCGCCTCGGTAGCTCGGGTGGCAGATTAATGGCACGGTGTGCCAAAGGCCTACAGCGTCGAATGCAGTTCGAACCAGCATTTGTAGCTAATTTTCTATGATATTAAAACTCCACACAGACTCAAATCCTGAATACTAGCATTACTGAACGCTGGAGCAATGCTAATTTAATTGATGCTTCCAGTTCACCCAACAGCTGGGAGCAGGATTAAGTCGCAGTTATGTTCAACTGTTCCAAGGTAGTCGCCATCATGTTTTAATACATTACACCATCTTGTCACCGATTTACTGAACTGTTTATTTTGTTTAGATGAGCCAACCCCACTTCAACGACGCCTGAAATGTATTAATTTTCGTTCATGCGTCACCAAAGAACCAAGTTCTAGTGCTATATCCGCACCCAGTCTTGTTCCAACAGTTGTCGTTTTGGTGTAGCGTGTGTTTCCTTTAGGAAGCTAGTAGAACTGTATAGCTCACTTAATTGCCTAATATATCTTCTCCCGTACCTTTTTATGCACATACAATTGTCTACTGCGTATTGGCGTTGCGTAAGAAGCCTCCCAAACAAAGTTTTTACACACTGGATGCGAGTCTTTCACGTGACGTCCGCTCCAACGTCAGAACTCACTGTTCTGCACATGCGCAGGAGAAAACAGAGCATCTCATTGCGCATTGTAGGCTCGATGGCTGAACTCGGCTGCTAAACGCCTCACAGGCGAAGTGAATGTTGATAAACGACCAAGGATAGTGTATAGAGTGCATTGTCATGAAAATCAAACCCTTTGTCTTGCTGGTATAGGCAGGAAATATAACTATTGCAAGAAACCTGCTACTTTGTTTCGCATGAAGCCGGAAACAAGGGGGAGGGGAAAGCACCTTGCCTCAGAAACCGTCCCTCAGGCTGCGAGGTTAAACGCCGTAGGAAGACGATCAATGATCCAGAATACAGGAGAGAAACCTTACTCTCTTCCCCCCCCCCCCCCCCTACTCTCGAACGTTTCTTCTGGCTGAGAAGAATGTGGCAATTTGTTATTCGCTCCCGTTGCCTCTACGCCGGCTCTTTGATCCACTCGCGAGCAAGAACACGGAGCTACTTTGTCATACGATGCTCCTCCGCTCCGGCTGTTTTCTATAACCAAAGGGAAACAACTGTGTGTGTGTGGAGAAGAGGAACCGTGCAACACAAAACACCTCTGTGTCCTGAAAGTTCCTCGTTTATCTTCTTGCGTGACCACCCCTTGTATCTCCGTTCTCTCAGGAAACGAGATCATCCATATAGTCTCGAGTTCGATCCTTTCCCGCGGTCTCTCCCCCTCCTCAATGAAGACGGATTCTTCCTTGAAATGAAGGAACTCTCATCTCCGCGGAGCACACAATTCCTGAGGCGCCCTATTGTTAATTTTGCGGGATAACTAAGACGAAGGTTGGAATGGTTATCCGCTTGGAAATCTCCCAATTTCTTTTGTCCTTTGTTATTCTGTGCGGTTGAAGCTACAAATGCTCTTGCTGAAAGTGCAAAAAGTAACTGTCATCGTGCGGACAAGAGATTTCTAGTTTACTGTGCTCTCCAGTGTTGCCATCTGCAAATTAATTTATCTTCCTTTTTTTATAATTAAACAGGGTGCATAGAAAGTTGTCGAGTCCTTTCCATTTCTTTGGACTTTATCTGATACTCTGGGTATTGATGGAGAGGCAGTACTCGATACTTCCACAAACTCGAATAATGCCAGCTAACAACTATTTGAGGCTCTATTGTAATATACGGGGTATTCCAAAAGCCACTCAACCCTAACTTTATCGCTTATGACATGAAAACCGTAAGAGATATTTACATCGAGTTTCCTGCATTATGAAGCCTTATCCGTTGAGATATTTTTGATAGCAATTCTACTCCTTTCAGAAACTATAAATTTAAAAATGTATCAAAGCAGACATTATTCTCCTACAATACCTATTTCGAGGATGAAAAAGATATAAGAAATTATTGAGGGTTCATAATTCTATGTTGTATAGCTGCTGTCATGTTAACCTGTGATTTGCGATCGATATTACTCATGCACTGCACTTGATTGGTTTGGGAATTTTGATTTTGTGGAGAAAGTGAAAACGTGACACTTTCGTTGAATTTAATCTTGGTTGGCAACACTAGAAACTCAGAACTTCGTCAGCAGATGCAAGCAATATGTACAGTCTTGGACACAGTTGACTTGTAACAACTCTATTGATAGGGCCCTAGATGTCTGACATCCAAGCGCCTTAAGTATAGACAACCCAAATAGCAATGCCATTCTGCGGCTTGTATACCATTCACGGGTATACATCTCGGTTGTTGAGCAGTAACGACAATGAAATGGACGAGATGAGAATTTTCGGACGTAATGTTCTCGACATGGAATAATGCTAGGTTCTGCGGTCAGTATGCTCGTTTGGGAACGAATCCGACGAACTTGCTTGTTTTTTCTCCGTGTGTTAGTGCAAACCTATATTTAACAATAATATTAATGCATTGTAGGAAAATAGGGGGTAACGCTCCACACTTTCTTGATCCGGTCGTGAGTGGGGGTGATGTGATCAGCACCACGCCCCTGACCGCCTTTACCCCCCAGGGTGCCCATGTTATTCGACGCTGGGTGGGCGCCGGGGCCGCTTCCAACCTTAGAAAAGTTCCCGGATTTGAACCGGCCGGGGATCGAACCCGGGACCTTGAGCATGGTAGTCAGACGCATTACCGACTTTTTTTTTTTTCTTTTTAAATTTTCTTTATTGAAATTAGCTACTTCTTACACAGATTTTACATTTGGACGTCAATTTCAAAGGATCACATGTAGGAAATTTGCATACAAGGCTTTACAGGTTATCTGATCATTGTGATAATATTGTTCACTGGCATAGAATTGGAATGACAGTTTTTGTACATGAGGTTGGTTGCCAAGCACATAATAGACATAATGTCCTATGAGAAATTGCACTGCACGTGTTCTTGTGAGAGGAAAATACTGAAACTCTGGAGTTAATATATGGTTCACCGTGAAGTCATTCGGAGAGCGGCGGCATATGATTCCAAGTAACTTCTTAAGGTGTTTCCAATGTTCCACGACTGTCACACATGTCGTCAGTCGATGCACTAAGGTGTCGTCCTGTGCACATTTGGTACAATGGGAGTTGTCTGCCATAAGGTATCTCTGCAATCGTACTCTAGTGACGATAGCATCGTGTACAGTTAAGTACCATATGGAGCGCACTCGAGTGGGGAGGTGGGTCGCCGATATGTTTCTCCACACGATGTTCCAGCGCACACTGGGGAATAATGGGACAATACGCGGAATATGTTCCATCCGGTTTTGCAGCATTTTTGATAGAGATTTGACTGTTATATCAGAAGGATCCACACTTGGAAGGGACATCAACATGTAACAAATTTCCACTATGGTTGTTCGTAAATAGAGAAATTTAGTGGGTATAACACCTGGGTAAATTGGGGCACATAGTTCCACTTCATCCAGCATGGAGCGTAGCACACGAGCCGTAATGCTATCTTGATTCTGGACTATCATGGTGATATGGCGGTGCAAAAATAAGGCTTGCGCTTGTCGGTCGATACTCAGCAGATTTAGTCCTCCAAGGCGAGTTGGTAGGCATAGTGTGTTATGAGCTACATGGAACAGGTGACCGTGCCAGAGAAAGCGTGTGATCATTCTCCGGATTCTCGCAGCCGTTTGGGTAGGCACGGGTAGTATTTGCGCCACATACCATAGTTTCGAGAGTGCATAAGTGTTGACATATTTGATTCTAGCGCTTAGTGATAGTTGGCGGAGTCGGTTGAAATGTAATACTGCTTGTATTTTGGGCACTATGGTTTGAAATGTGTGGTTGGAAGTCTCGACCAGGTTTCTCGAGAAATAGATACCGAGTACTTTCAATACGTCCGTCACGTTCATTGGGACAGATTCTGTCCAGTTCCTTGCCATTGTCCCCAAGGGTAGTATTTTTGATTTTCTCAGGTTGAGACACAAGCCTGTATTTACTCGTAATTGTTCCAAGATTTCCATTAGGTTAACATAATCCTGATGATCACGCACCGCCACTGTGACATCGTCGGCGTATGCAAAAACTCGGTAGGTCATGCCATACGCTTGTATTCCTTGTAGTCGTTGATTTATTTGGTGTAGGAAGGGACTAAGAGCTGTACAGAAGGCGAGGAGTGAAAAGGGGCAACCTTGCCTAACAGAGCGTTGAAGAACAAACGGCGAGGATAATGTTCCATTTACACACAAATGTACCCGAGCCTGGGTGTATAGGCTCTTTATCGCTTCTACGAAGGATTCTCCGCATCCAACCTGAGTTAAATGCCGAAATAGATAATGATGATACAATGAGTCAAATGCTCCTTTGAAGTCCAGGGCTACTAGAGCTGCTTCCGAGTCAGGGGCTTCATTCATTACAGTAACGATGTCTCGTATGCTAGTAAGAACGGTTGTTATATTCCCATTAGTTCCGTGCACAAATTGATGAGGGCCTAGTAGGGTAGCTGCATAGTGTTGTAGTCGGCGCGTTAATATTCGTGCCAATATTTTATAATCGGCACATAACAAAGTGATGGGGCGATAATGTTCAGGTGTTAAGGGATGTATCACTTTCGGGATTAAGACCATGACCCCTGTCGAGCTTGTACGACCTAACTTCTTCTGCTCAAAACAGGCATTGAGCCACCGCATAAGCAGGTCTGCCATGGTAGGCCAAAATGTTTGAAATAATTCAATCGGTAGTCCGTCTATGCCCGGGGTTTTTCCTTTTTGGGCTTGTTGGATGGCCGCTTCCACTTCTTCCTTAGTGAACGGTTGGTTTAAGATGGCTTCATCTTCCCCTGATAGCGTGGGGATATCGGGGTATGTCACGTGTTCTTCTTCCGTCTGGGGTGCCTTAAATTGTGCTGCATAGTGTTCATATAGGCATGCACGAATGTCTGAGGGTTGTGTGAGGCATTCGTTCCCTTGTTGCAATCTCGTTATGAGTTTCCTTTTCCCACTTCGCTGTTCTGCGCTTACATGGGCAATACTGGCTTGTTCTTGAGGGTCAATTAGAATAGAATAGAATAGAATGGTCTTTATTTAAGCAGGCGTGTTTCGGCCTCATGGGCCGTTCTTACAACCAACCCTTGTCAAAGATACAATAAATGAATAAAAACAAAAAGAAAGAAAAAAACACATAATGATCATGATAATACAATAAAGATAATATAAAGATTATACAATGATAAAATAATACATTGAATAGATTAGTATATATACTGTTGAGTAAAGATAAGTAATAAGTCTTCGGTAGTTCAATGTGTATGCCGGGGGGGGGGGGGGGGTAGGTTAGGTATGCATTATATGATGTATAAGTGCAGGTGCAATTGTTAACATATGAAGGTTAATTAAGTTGTTGGGACAATAGTAAGTTCTTCAGATTTTTCTTAAAACTTTGATGGCAAATAATGTTAGTCAATGGTGCAGGCAGTTTGTTCCATTCCCTGATCCCTGTAACAATGATGGACTTGTTATATGTGGCGGTTTTATGTTTGGGGATTTTTAGATTGTGCTTGTTGCGGATATTATGTTCGGCTGATGTTCTACGAGAACAGATCTTATCGGATAAGTATTTTGGGGAGCCACTCTTAAGTATTTTGTGCATCAAGGTGAGTGTTAAGTATTTTCTTCTATTGTTAATGTTTAGCCAAGAAAGTTTCTTTAAATAGGGGGATACATGTTCCTTTCTGTTTAGGTTAAATATGAAACGTATACAACAATTCTGAATTTTTTGAAGTTTATAGTTTAAGCCCTGGGATATATTACTGTACACTGGAGCGCAATAGTCTAACGTGGATAGGACAAGTGATTGCATAAGACGATCTTTAACATTAGCGTCCAGAGCATGTTTTAAATGATACAAAGATTTAAGTTTCCCCATACAGTTTTTCACAATAAATTCGACTTGTGGCTCCCAATTTAAGTGTCTATCGAACACAATCCCCAAGTTTTTGCTTGTATCCACTTCGCATAGCGGTATACTGCCAAGAGTTGGAGGAGAAAGTGCGTTTTTGTGAAGTTTCTTAAGAGTACCATGAGTTCCTATGGTCATGAAGCAAGATTTTGTTGGATTTAATTGAAGGGAGTTCCTCCGTGACCAATTTGTTATAGCATCAAGGTCGAATTGAAGTTTGGTCATCGGATTATCGTAGTTTTCTGTATTACACTGAATATAGATTTGCGAATCGTCAGCATACTGATGGTAGTGGCAATATTGGACAGCGCGGTCGAAATCAGCTACGTAAATCATGTATAGTAGTGGACCCAATATACTTCCTTGAGGGACGCCTTGTTGAACAACTAACCATTTAGAGTATGTGACTTCCGGTTCCCGATATTTCACACGTTGTTTCCTGTTGCCGAGATATGATCGAAACCAATTTAACGCGTTTCCGGTAACGCCATAGTGATACAGTTTGGCCAATAACAATTCATGATTGATCGAGTCGAACGCTCTTGAATAGTCCAACAAGACTAAAAGTGTAACTTCATTTTCATCTATTCCTTTACTTACATTGTCTACGATATCTACCAGCGCAGTGCAAGTACTATGCATTTTTCTGAAACCAGATTGAAAGTGTGGTAGGAAACCTTGAATATGTGAAAGTATTTGTTCATAAATTACTTTTTCAAGGATTTTGGACATTGTGGATAGAATGCTAATAGGTCGTAGATCTTTTATTTCTGTGGGGTTGGATTTTTTAGGTATAGGTGTTACTTCGCATTTTTTCCACTCTTGAGGGAACCAACCTTTGGAAAGGGAAAGATTAATAATGTGCGTAAGAGCTTCTAAACAAAAGGGGATGCAATACTGTAAAATAGTTAGGTTTATGCCATCATAACCGCACGCTTTCGATTTCATTTTGTTAAAAATTTTACGTACTTGTTCGCTACTTACTGGGGTAAAAAAGAACGTGTCATTGTTGGGTTGCTCAAGATACGTGTTGGTTTCATCAATCACCGCTGCATTGTTATCTGAGGGTGCACTCGGCTTAACAAAGAACTCGTTTACCGCATTCGGCCGAAATGTATCTGGGGAGAGCGCATTACTCTTTTTATTTGGTAAAAGTCCCTGGCTTCTGAGGTTAGACCATAAATTTTTAGCATTTTTTACATTCATATTTACCGTTTCGTTATAGTGCTTAAATTTTGCGTTTCTGACTGCTTTTTTGGCTCTGTTTCTGAAGTATTTGTACGATAGGAGAGCGTCTGGGTCTCCTGTATTTACATATCTCAGATGAAAGAAGTCGCGCAACTTCCAGAATTCCCTTACTTGATTTGAAATCCAGGGGGCGGGAGGTTTGGTTACACGAATTTTTCGCTGGGGGGCGTGCTTATCTATTAATCTGATAATGTTATCATTCAAGGCCTCCACCGCTGCATCTACGTCCTCGTTTCTTTCGATTTTGCACCATTCCACATTTTCCGCGTCTTTACGAAACTTGTCCAAGTCCATGGTTTTGAAATTTCTAATTTTGATAATTTTTTTAGGTTGCTTTGGTGTGTACAGGTCAAATATGGAGTATGTTATATGGTGATCTGTGATTCCAGGTAACTCGCTCTGCCCAATTTGCTTTACAATTAAATCTTGTGAACAAACGATTAAATCAATTAATGACTTTGACGTCGCTGTCACTCTGGTTGGCTTGGTAATTAATTGTTTCCCGTGAACTTCCTTGATTATACTCTGAAGGAGTCTAGTACTGCTTTCGTTTTTTCTTAACATGTTGATATTCCAGTCGCCTAACGCAATGAAGTAATCGTAATTTAAGTATAGGTGTTGGAGGATATCTGCTACGTGACTGATGTGAGTATAGCTGACATTTGGGGGTTTATATGCTACCATAAGTCCAATTTTTTTCCTATCGATAGTTAATTCGATTACAAGGTACTCTACGCCGATATCATTATTAACGAACCCGTCTAAAAGTTTCCATTTAAGCGATTTAGAAATGTATAAGCACACACCACCTCTAGATTTGTTTAATCTATCTTGTCGAACTAATGTGTAATTTTCGATGTCTACTATATTATTACTAATATTCGGTTTTAACCAGCTTTCTGTAATGGCTATCAGGTCAAAGTTTAAGTTCGATATCATTTCTTTAAATTCATCTATGGAGTTGAGTAAACCTTGAATATTTAGATGACATAATTTAAAGCCATTTTCAGATCTATTTATTTCAGCTTCGAGCTGTTCCTTTATATTGTAATTGCTGTGGCGGATATTAATGGGCGACTCATCAAAGTAACTGGAGTGAATTCTGATTGGGAGTGGCGTTTCTGCACCATTGACTACATTGGTAGGGTCATTTATATTTATCGTTTCCTCCACTGTTGGTCATGAAGTATATATTCTGTCCCAAGTGTGAATTGCATATTGGAATAACAATGAAAATGTGCATACGCATAAAAAAACAGGTGCTAGTTATCATAGTGACTTATTACTACAATCAAATTTTTAAAAATGTAAAAAAATAAATGAAAAATTTAAGAATAAAAAAGTAAAAATTAATATAAAAATGTGAATACTGACACAAAAAAAGAAAAATAAAAAAAAATGAAAATATTTGTTGATTAACTAAAAATGGGAGAAATATAGATTTTTGAGCTTGCCGATATATTCTGGCGTGAGTTAGAATACAAGCTGAGGGTTGTTTACATTTATATAACAGTCTATTATGCGACAGGTTCATACCCTCCTTTCGCCACCATTGAGGAATGCAGAGAGTATTGCAAGCTTTGTAAGGTTCGGCGCGGAATGTTCTCCTGCATTCCCCTACCCTCTACTTTTGACTGGTCACCGTTGCCCGTACGTCATTGATGGGGGAAGCAGTTCCAAAAATAAACACAACCACCGTTAGGAGGGGAGTGTGGCGGAACAGCGTTACTTTCTGCTGAACTTTACGATGTCCTCCGGGTCACTAATCCTAACCACGTTTCCGTTGTGTAGGGCAAGTACATTCCCATCGGTTGTCCATACTCGTTCGAATATTTTACTAAGCCTTACCTTGTGAAAAAGGTCCAAATTTGTTTTTGTTAGGTTTTCAGTTATGAAAATACCTGTCCCTGTAGCCTTGAGGTTCTTCTTGTTCTTGTAGACCAAGTCTCTCTGGGCGTAGGTGACAAAGCGCGCAATGATCGGCCGGGGTTTGCCATCACGTCGCGGTGCTCCCAGTCGGTGAACACGATGAAACACATTTTGTGGCACTTTCACTTTCACCTGCTCATTGATGATTTTTGAAGCAATCACTTCACACTTTTCACCGTCACTTTCATTGATGCCATGAAAAACAAGGTTCAGGCGGCGGTCATATTGTTCCAGGGAATTCAGATCCTTTCGCACTTGCTGCACTTGCTTGTCTAGCTCAGAGATTTTCCTCTCGAGATCGTTTTTTACTTCTTGAATGGCATCCTCCACGGCAGATTTAATTGCAGTGGTCAGCGCTGGTTTAATTTCTTTCAACACCGCATCACTTGCAAATGCCAGGGCGATGCGTCTGTCCAGGTCTCCGAACTGTTGGTTGAGTTCCTTCGCTATGGCTGTCGAGATGGAGTTTTCAATCCGTTGCCACTCAGCTTTGCTGATTCCCATTTTTCGGGCAATACTGCTCTTAACAATTAAAAAAAAATACGACAGAATAAGTACTTGTGCTGCAGTATCCCCTCCTCCGTGCAAGCTCGAGTTGGGTAGACGGACCCTCTTACATGCGGTTCACAGCGGGCGACTCAAGCGGAAAGAGAGAGCTATTCATGCACGTCCGAACTCCTTGAAGGCTAAACAACTTATGACCTTATTGTTGGGAGACGACTTCTCACCACGAAACCTGCCATTCGCTCGTGGTGCATCCTCAGTAGGACCGATTGTATACGTTTCAGTTCCTGCAGGACTGGGTCGCCCCGTATGAGTTGTTTCGTCAACTCGTGGAGTACGCGATAATAGAAGTTGTATTTCTTATGGAAATCCGTATGCATCATACGTGTGTATGCTATACAAAAATGCTTGATTGACGGCTTCAGGAATGTGTCCCACCATGTGATGATATCAGTTTGGCGCCTGCTCATATTTTCCCATTCCTTCCACTTTTGTTTGAAGGCTGTTCGAAATTGTTCGTCTTGGAGAACCCGACTATTAAGTTTCCAGTATCCCCGTCCCCGAACTGCAGTTTTGGCGTCGATTGCCATGTCTAGTTGCACACTGAGGTGGTCGGTGAAGCAAGTGGGAAAAATCTTTATAGATGACACTTTGGGTAATAAGTTCGCACTTACATAGAAACGGTCTAATCGACTGGCCGAGTCTGGACGTATGAAGGTGAATCCTTCCAGTTGTGGGTGCTTGGTTTCCCAGACATCTTTTAGGTGAAAGGCCTCGACCAGGGTAGAGAGACTAAGGGATGAGTTAAACCCTGGATATTGATCTTGTCGTCGTAACACACAGTTAAAATCCCCAGCAAGGACAATATGTTGGTGGTTGCCCCCTAAAGCTGTCGCCACTTCTGTTGCATAGAAAGTGTTTCGTGCCTCGCGGGCCACTGATCCTGAAGGCGCATAGATATTACAAAACCAGATTTTACCTATTTCGACGCACGTAATTCGCCCAGAGGGATGCAGGAAAGTTTTGTTAACAGGTATACCTTGTCGTACCAAAATGGCAGTACCTGTGGCGTTGTATGTGAAATTATTATATATAGTGTAGTCGTGGCCACATGTAAAATCGTCTGTACCGACCTCTTGAAGGAAAAGAAGATCGAGAGCACTTTGCTTTATATAATCGGTCAAGGCATGGTGTCTGACTGTAGAGGATAGTTTGTTCAGATTTAGTGTGGCAAAATGATACACGGGAGCCGTCATGTAACACACTAATGATATAAACAACCAAAACATTGCATGTACTTACAGGTTTCCTGAAGAATCGGTATTTAGAGTGGTCGTCATCGTGGGGTTGGGGGGTGTTTCCAAAGGGTTGGGCACAATTGGGGTCAGGGTATACTTCACTGGCGATGGTGAACGCTGTTCGTTCGTTTTCTTCGCCGGGTGGGTAAGATTCTGGTCTGTGCTACGTTGCTTCTTCCTCTTCTTCTTTCCCAGTATGGGTGAAGCTGGGGTCGGCAATGATGGGGGTTCTAGAGTCAGGTCCATGTTTGTCGTCTGCGAAGAATCTGCATCTACTGGTGGTGAGTTCTCGATGGTTTCCTCAGGAGTCATCTGCGTAGTATGGATAGTATCGTCATTTGCAGATACTGGAACCTCTATGGAAGCGACACTAGGCAGGGTGCTGTTTTCTTCGGTCGGCGTTAAAGGGACACCCTGTATTATATCGGAACTGGCATCTACAGTTGATTCAGTTTGCGTCTTGGTTGTTGGAACTGGAAGTACTGACCGATCATTGTGTATCACTTCTTCAGCGCTGTTGAGGTTGAATGGGGCGGGTCGCACTCTCCCTGCGTACGAGTTATCACTTGTGCGTGCTGTTGGCCTCTGGCGACTAGGGCATTGGTTAAAGAAATGATCGACCGCGTCACTGTAGGAACACGTACGCTCTTGACCATTGTACGTGACCCAATATCGGCCGCCACTGATCGTAACATATGAAGGTATCGCACGGGACAAGTTCATCTTTACTAATTTTCTTCCGGTTCTCACTGGGTATATGTGGTCTTTCGAATACGTTTCGTCATCAAGGAATATCACCTGTCCATAGTTAGTTAGTACAGAATAAATTGCTTCATCTGACATTTCACTCGGCACGACGTGCAGCCGCACTATCACATGATTTTCATCTGCCCACGTCATTATCACTTCATGTTCGCCGTCATCGTCATTATACATATACACTCCTTTCGACTCGCGTAATAACTGTTCACCCGTTACTTTAGACAATAATTTCACAAAAACACATTTTCTATAATAGTCTACTTCTATACTTACAACCTGTTCTGGTTTCAGTTTCAATTTCGTACTTATCCAGCGATGTAGTTCATTTGACGTTGGCTTATATCTCACTTCTCTAAAGTTCAATTTCAACGTGTTCACTCGCTTGATGGCCATTTTCAAGACTTCAGTTTTGTTCGACTGGACGATTACGTAATACACGCACGCTGTCTCAACTACACGCTACGGGAGAGAGCACCGATCCAACTTCCTCCTTCCGCGGTTCCCGCGAGACTGACTGAGCCACCGCGGCCACTCAATTGGAAAGTACGATGTTTAAACTATGGAATTTTTCACAGTAAGAATTCTTCTATTTTTGACAGGTGATGTGTTAATAGGCGGAAATTGGCTTATAGGTAAATAATGTAGTCGTATTGGTAGGCAATTGATATATATATAAAGCATTTTTAATTAATTCTTGAAATCAAATAGATAAATTTGCACCAATATTAATATGTATTTTTCTTTCTTTCACAGGTAAGTTGACCAATAATTGCATAATTAGATGTATTTGGCAATATCTACAAGTTGATTCAGTCTAGGCGCCATTAATGGTTGAAGGTAAGTGATTGATAACTAATTTATGAATGATCATTCTTTTTTGTTCTAGATCAAACTCATACCAGTAGGTTGTGCTTTGTATGTCGCAAGAACGTTGTGGCGAATCTTACATGACAAGTGTGTTTGCGTAGCTTTAGTGAAGCCTTTTTGGTCTTTTTTAACTCGAAACATGATTTTTTATTGAGTCTCAGGTGCAACTTCGTTGTATTTGAATGGCATAACTTAATAAGCCATTACCCACCTATCTATTTTTTATGTATATACGTATCATGATTCATTAAGAATGAAATGTTTACTACATTGTTTCGAGTTTGTAGTAAGGTTCACAGTTGCTACTGTCGTTTAATTGTATGTTGGAAAAGTCTAGGGGTGTGCAATGGAAGTAGTAAGATGCCAGTAGAGATACTGGCAGGGTGTAGCCGGGTATATCCCGTTTTCGTTAAATCATTCATTATCTTTCAGGCTCTCACATTATAGAAATGCTTTGTGTGTGTTGTCAAGATGTTGGCTCTTGCCTTCATTGGCAGTATGTCCCTTGGGTACAGAAACCTTGCGTTTCCTAACAGAAAAAAGTGGCACTGGCAACACTGAATCCGTGCTGCATGTTGCATACATTGCATAAATGCACGATAAAAATTACTTTTTTTTTTCGAGACCTCGTAGTGTCAAGGGAGGTCTTAACATTGCCAAGAGAAAATGATCGTATAGATGTCCTCTACTAAAATATTTTGTTTTAAATTAATGTTTGCAGCTAGAATTCGATACTTTCTATCCGCCATTGTAATCTTATTTACAGCTTTCTTTTTCCACATTTCGAAAAAACGTGGAAGGCGTTCGTTCTCGACTTCCCTTGCTGACGGAATCGGTGACAGACCACTTTGATATATGCAGGAGAGGAGTTCTAAATCGTCGGAGGGATGACGTAATTGGACGAATGTCACGTTGTAGCCGGAAGGGTGCGTTTCGGGGGAGGGGAAAGGGGTCCTGGTGTCAGCACGCATTGCCGCAATTTGTCGACAGGAGCTGTCTGGCGCAGGGAATCCAATGTTAACGGTGTTACCATGATTGCGAATCGCTTCTCGGTTAATTGCGTGCTAATATGCTAATCGCCATTTCAATGCGGTCGGCATGAGGCTCGTCACATGCTCCCACCCCTTTTCCGGTGTCCGCTCGGTTTTTAGGTGACTTGTGGACGGAAAACAAACCGCTGTGGATGTGTCATTGGTTTTGCAGGCGGTGTCTACCGTTGAGTTATGCAAATCGGGAATTTTCGTTCGGAATGCTCGGAAGATGTGTAACGTTGGGACGTGTTCTTTGCGAAACTGTATAACGGCCACTGTTCCGATCGTAAGAGTGCTATAACGTTAAAATTGGAACTAAACCTACACTCCGTCTTGGGAGTCTGTGGAGCAAGGCCGTGCGTAATGGCAGAGAATGGGAGAAAGCTAATGGCGGAGCAAAGTAGTGAGGGCTGCTTCGAAAGACTGGTACTTTCAGCCGCGTTTTTCTTTCCATGCACTCCGTTCACCTCTCCCGCGTAAATTGGTCCAGCCCTCTCGCGCCACTACTTGCGCATTTCCTCCCACTTAAATTAAAACTAGTTATCAGTCCCTCCAAGAAATAGGATTTTTTTCATAGTTCTTCCAAAAGCTGGTTCAATTTTTTTTTCACACAAGAAATGGTCGATCAACTATATATAAAAACTGCTTTGCTGTTTCTCCTAATAAGGGAGCGAAGTTTACGTCCCCAGTCCATCCTCTACGACCCCCCCCCCCAATAAAGAATATATAGTTCTCTTAAACCGCCCTCCGTGGCGGAGTGTTTAACACTTCGCGCTACGACGCCATGGGTCCCTGGTTCGAATCTCGGCCTGGGCATGGATGTTTGTGAGTGTCCATCAATTTCATCATATCATCAGTCATCCCCTTCTTCGTAAATTAGCCAAAAGTGCCACAAAAAGCGAAGTAACATAAAGCAAAATCAATCAATAGTCCACTGAAAGAAGGGTGTTAAAAGGGCAGTCGTTACAGGAGGTCCACACCGAATTTTGACCAACATTCTAACTTCATTCGCGTTATAAATGAAGATAACGGGTTGTAATCAACATCATTTTTAACACAAATCAATTTTAACGTTTACCAAAATCTGTTGTTTACATTCTGGGAACACTCCTTTGTTTTCAAATACATTGTAGGAAGTTGTATGCTCTTTCAACTCAAATAAAATAAGCATTTTGTGTGGTTGCAAGGTATATTAAATTGAACTTCCCCTGCCTCCCTATTCATTTTTTTCTGGTATTGTCACTGCTGCAAGTTGAAGTAAAAAATATACCTTCTCTTTCACAACTTAAGTAGCTGAAAGCAGCAAACATCTGGTTGTGTCGCATTGCCCATTTCTCAAGTACGCCACTCATGATCATTTATGCACAATCCGTGTTCACAGCTGAATATTGAATGTAGTGTCATGGGTAACTGTTCAAGAAAATTGTAGAAATATATATTTTTTAATGTTTGTTTTTAGCTTTAGGAATGTTTCAATTAAAATGAAAGTAACAACTAAACTCTGCGTAGTGACTTCTCAGTTTGGGCGACCCACTGCCGCTAATTTTTGGCTTTCGAGATCACAACTCTCTACATTTTGTTTTCAAGTAGCTCCCTAACTGTCCTCGCTATTCTGTGTCCGTATCGAAATTTTAGGGCCTCCCACTGGAAGTCAAACCCGGCACTGCTCGAACCAAATGCGAGTGCACCAACCGTATAGCTATGCAGGAAGCAAAAAGGTTCAAATAGCACCATTTTACATTTTTTTTTCATTCACAATTCTCTCAGAGTCGCGGCGGTTTAGTCTGTAAGGCGTCTGACTGCCGGGGATACCCGGGTTGAGTGATGTTAGATTGGCCTTGTTCCCGTATAAGGCGGCTCAGGGGCTCACCCAGCCTCAAATCAATTGGTAACTGAGGAATAAGGGAGACCGGAGCCTGCTGGTTATCACATCACCTCCAAGATGACCTAGATCGATAATATGTGGGGCTCTGCCGCCAAATCCCCTAAATGTGCCTTCACGGCACGGTACTATATGCACGGAGGACTTTACCTTACCACAATTCCTTGAGTCTTTGCCTGCCTACCAATCAAAATTCAGACCTTTGTTTCGGCCTTGATGTCCTTTCACCGAAGCCCGTACTGAGTTCCCGAATGTAGCACAGTGCACTAACAAGATGGGGACGATAAACATGAGAGATCGAGAGGAAACAAGCAGCACGAGGAATACCAAAAGTCTATTAATCGTGGGAAAGGTTAACGTAGAGAGGGGATAATAGTTCTGACAAGTTCTTGTCTCCGGGAAATCTGTACAATGTTTTCCCACCCTTTTCCTGTTATCATACATTCCCTTCCTTCTGTTCCCTTCTTAAATCCACCCGCCCTCTTTTCTGGTCGTTATAATTAATTTCCCTTTCTTGTTAAGTTCCCACGTATTTCCTTGTGTGCTCCTTTGCTTATGGTGGTTGGCTGGAAAGTTGCAAAACTGTGCAAAAATCATGGAATTATATTGGCTACGAAGTTGCATTCTGCTCCGTGAAAAACACAGTAATTACTGAAAATATTTTTTTTATGTTAAAGAACATTATCGTTTGACAAATCCAATACATTTTTAACACACTAAGAAAGTTATTGGTATTTTCTATTTAAGTGTCAAAGAATCGCAATTTATAGCTAACAGTACCTAAATAAGCGAGTTTGTTTGAGAACGCTGAAACTTAGTTGGATGCGGGTTAAGCAAAATGATCGAGACATTTCGATTTGTTCCTACACTATTAACGTAATTACCTTTCGGGAAAAAGTACAGAGAAAAGCATGAAAGTAATGGATTTGTCAAAAGAAAATACCTTTTAACTCTAACATTTTGGAAACAAGTTCATGGAGTAAAATAACGTTTTGCAAGAAACCGAAATTTTTCGAAAATTATAAAACCGAAAGGCAAAAAAAAAAAACCTTGGAAAAGGAAAATAAAACGCGAGAAATGGAAAAACACTTTTCTACAAACAAAAGGGCCGAAAACTGAGAACGAAACATTTTTTCCAGAAACAAAAAATATTTAAAAAAGACGAAAATCTGGAAAATTTATCGAAAACAAGAAACGATTTTTTTTTCGAAAAACAAGAGTTTTCCGAACACAGTGAAGAACGAAGAATGGAAGAATTTCACTTTCGAGGATCGATGTTTTTTTTGTTTTTTTCGAAAATGGTCATCCATAAAGTATATGGCAAATTTTTGTCATAAAAATTGCATTGGAAGGTCTGAGAACAATGTCTCAGGAAGTCTATGTGTCGAGGGCATTCACTTCGTTTCCTGAACTTCCGTTTTTTTTTATTGTTATGAAGTTTCGCAGATCCGGAACCGTGATTACGAGCGACCCTTTCCTCCTGCTGGGAACGTTCTCGCGTCCTTACCCACACCGCTCGCACGCAGGTATATGGGAGATGCTGCACGGAGGGGGAGGGAGGGAGAGGTGTCGGTGGTTTTTGTGCAGGTGCAACACACACGCAGAATTGCGGTGCTCGAGGACTCCGATGTCGGACAGGCAGCCTCTCGGTCCTGCGCTGGTGCCCGCGCAAGTCCGTCGTCAAAGCGAGCGCGCGCGGAATCGGACGCGATCGGACTAGTGTGTCTCTACACGTGGTGAAGTTCAGTCCGCCGGTGGTCTCCCGTGCCCCCCCGTGCAAGTGTGGTTGTGTGTATTTTTTCCGTTGCCCCCCATTTTCTTCGGCAGTGTGTTGCGTGTGAGAGTGAGAGTGCACAGTGCAGAAGATGGGCGTGCAGTGAGCATGCTCGTCCCATGACCGACAAGAAAACAACCGGTATCCACCGGAGTCCATCAGCTCGTCTTCCGGACCTCGGCAGACTCAACTTAGGCAATGATCGCAACAGTGGTGGCAAGATCCCCAGCACATGGACCCCCCTCGGGTGCACGACCAGAGGATGCCGGGCTCGAAAACCGGCCAACGCCCTCAGCCCCGATTCCGGCTACCGGTCCCTACCCTCCGCCTCCAGTGATTATCAACTCAAGTCCCCTTCTCAGGTGCCCCCGCCCAGTCGACGATTGTCCCTCCCCACCGCCCCTCCCATACGCATACCCACCCCTCGTCCGAGCCCCACCTTCCACGGGATACCTTTTCTCCAGGTGAACTCGAATTATGCCCCACCTCCAGGGTCCAGGTCCCTGCGAGGGTCACCCTCCAGTTTGTCCCCCTCTCGCCCTTCCAGTTCGCTCTTCTTCAAGGGATCCCCTCGAAATGGCTTCCAGATTCTGGACGAAAAGGTGGCGTTGTTTCTGGACATTATGGACACGCAGGAGAGATTCTCACAGGTATGACGTCTTCGTGTTTTTATTGTTAAACTGACTTCTGAAGCCGCCAATACGCTTTTCCCAAACTGTTCCAAAGAGTGGATTCGTCTCTAAAGAAATGAATGGTAGTGGAGCGTGATGTTGATTGCACCATCTCCAACACAGCCTTGAGTACAGGCACGCACGTCCCAGCAGCAGCTGAGGTCAAGAATATGTGGACAAATTTTGTCGAAGTTTACTTCATGCTCAGATAAGCTAATCCAGACTGGACCTACAGTTATGTGCCGAACTCGAGACCCCTTCATTAAAGGCCGATATTCTTACCACTGCGCCATCGACGAGGTCGTGAGAATATACGACCTCATGTGTACTCACTGATAACTAGACATATGTTGCCGGCTTCCGTGGGAAGCCAGAGGTTATAGCCGCGAGTCCTAGATGTGTCATTGTGTTTACCGCCTGATTCACTTCGTCATTCATCTCCATCGTGGCGATTAAGTAAGTAGATAGAAGAGCGACGTAAAATTGCCGAACTGCATGGGACATGACCCAATGCGTCCATGCTTCAAACCTGTGTTTTTTATCAAAGTCTTGTAGGCTTTATTTGTTCATCATCAACGTAGGGATTAACCTAAAGGTAAAAAGGAGACCAATTCTTGTGCAAATACAAATACAGATTTACGTCTAATCTTTATACTACGATACCAATCACCACGATGTAAGTATAACAGAGCCACGAAGACTAGACGGTGCGAGGGCCTCCCCGATGGCATAGTGGTAACGTCGTCTTATAATAAAGGAGTTTCGGATTAATTGCCCATTACGAGCGGTTCGAATCTCACTTTAAACTGTAGGTCCAGTCCCAGATTAAGTGTATCTGTGCATAAAGCGGACTTAAACCAAAGAATTAAAAAATCAACATTTTGGCGAAAGCGCAAACGTGAGAAGACTTGCCTTGCCCAAGATTCAATCTCCGATTAGTTGGGAGTTACTAATATTAGGGTATATGCAGTGTGAACGTATCATATATTTCTATTCTTCTGTTCTGTCACCTAATCAAAGATCACTTTTGAATATTCTGTCTGGAAGGGATTTATTCGTACCGTTAATGTAAGTTTCAGCGTCTTTAAATAAGGTCTGTAACTGAAGGATAATATTTAGAATTCCAAAGCAAGAATTTGGATTGTCCTTTTACTAATGAGAACAAGATTATAATTCTAGTTGAATAAATGAGCAGCTTTGAATTGGAGAGAGGTTAAGATAAGCATCTCCAACTTCTAGTATACTGCTGTAGTTGTTAGTGATACAATGACCTGTTGGTCGTTTGATATTCAGTTCTCTTCTTTTCCTAAACCCGTGGTCTAGGAATGTTAAAAATCTGATTCTGTTTAGCAATTGAGAAAGCAGATGTGACGTGGAATTCGGCAACCGTAAATCACCGTCGAAAAAGATAATGTAAATAGTAGATTAGACAAGTATACAAGCGAAGTAGTATAGGAAGGACACCGATGATAGCGATTTGCATATTGTGATTTATATATCGCCACATAATTTAAGTGTCCGTCCTCTCATTCATTCATACCTGAATCATGATCTTTTGGTATCTCTTTGTACCATTGGCTACTTCCCTGTTTGTCTTTCTTTATATGATTGTGTTAACACAGCTCGCTACCACAGCAGGGGTCCCGGGTTGGAATCCCGGGCGAGGCATGGGTGTTCTTTCTGAGTGCCTTTACCAATTTGATCATATCATCAATCACCCATCCAATAGTGGCAGAAAAGCGAAGTAAAAGAAACCAAATCAATCAATATATATTATTTGGCTCCTGTTGGCTCCTGCTGAGGGAAGGGGGGGTGTTATGACCTTACTTTGGCCTTGTTTCCTTTAAATAAATATGTCCGGCTTCTTCAAAAACTGCGTTTATAATTAGACCGCCATTTGCTCCATGGGAATTAATCAGAACATTGACACATCCCATGCGCATTGGTTATTTTTTGACGAAGTGCTAATGAGTATAATCTATATGACAATTAATTGCCATTTGAATCGGCTTTCATTACAGAAATTTTTATCTTTGTAGCATTCATGGATTCCTGAAAAGGCGAATCAAGATAACGAATTTATCGTATAGGAATTTCACCCACAAAATTATAGTTTTATTGATTACACATTGGCAACTCATTGTCGACCGTTGTCAGTTTTTTCATTCCCATTGAGAACCAGAAACGAACCACATTTTGATCGTTTAACTTCAGTGGCGTTAAAATTTTGTTTGTTACAATCATTTGTGTGTTATTTTAACAGCACTGAAGTTAATTCTTGAGGAAAATGTGGTGTGAATCTTCTGGAACCAATGTTTGTGTCACTTTAGAACCAGCGTTTCTTAAATGCCCTGTAAAAACGCCAGGTTGTTGCGAGATACCTACATTTGACACGGACGAACAGACTCTCCCTTCGCTAAACAGAAGCACAACAGCCCCTCCCCCCCCCCCTCCACCATCCAAAGCGCAAATCCCTAGTACGCCATCGATTAAGAGAATTCCATAGTAGGGATGGCCAAATTCTGATAAAATTTTATCCGAATATTGGTTAATTTTCTATCCGGATGTCGGATAATTTGAAATCTGGATATCCGTTATCCGGATTTTGTGATCATCTCTTTTCCGCAGATATAGAGGGACAAGACAAGACGGATCGAGTGAAAATCTGGTAAACCAAATCCTTTCAACTGCCAGTTGATGGACGTTCTTCTGAATGATTGATGCGGAACTATATTCGTCCCGTCTTTTGCGAATACGACTGGTGGTATTGATTCGAAGCTAATAACAATGCCATTGGGTCGCTCCAAGAGCTCTGTGCGGTTATGGCGACTCATCTGATGTCTCTTCCTTTGCCAGAACTGTGAAAATGTAATTTGGGATTGGGAAACAGGAACGCGAGTGTTTCGCATAACTCGATGGGTCGAGGAAAAGTGCGAATGTGCGTAAAGTATCTGTGATCATACGTTCTTATTGCCTTTCACGTATTCTCGCACTACGTGTAGAGAGTATATCTTCTGTAGTCTCCACGCAACCTAATTACTTATGTCGATGTTGCAAGTCGATCTTAGGACGGACTTGTTTCAGTTGTTTTGAGTCCACTTTATGCACAGAAAGATTAATGGAGACTGGACCTAGAGTTTAAAGTGAAATCCAAACCACTATGTGCCTCCATCAAGTATCGAACCCGGGACCCATTGATTACAAGGCGATGACGTTACCACTACGCCTTCGGAGAGGCCTACTGGGACGAACTTGTGAATCACTGCCTATCAATACCCTAGCCACTACTCCAGTGAGTGACCCCTAAATAATTTGTTCCTAAGATCCTTGAGAAAGGATAGCCATACTTACTTTAGTCTGGGGTGGTTAATAAATATGGATTCACGCAATGTTTCCAAACCAGATTATCGTAAAAGAGCTAACGCCCCATCTAATATGGAGCTTAAAGCCACATTCAAGGAGCTAGCCTCTACAAAGCTCAACAGTTTTCCTTCGCGCTCTTTCGAGTTTTAGACGAAATTTTTCATCGCGCGTCAACTTACAGGTTATTTTCCACCTTCTTCAACAAACAGTTGTGTTTTCCTCGAAAACTATTTTATGTGCATGTGTTTCTTGGTGATTGTGCATGGCAGCACTAGAAGGGGCTGCTGGGTTTGGATGTAGATTTTCCTTTTTGTCACTAAAAAGTTCCTTGGAGCATTTCATGATTTTACGAGCTATAAGCTCGAAGATTTAGTTTCAAAAAGTTAAGTTGGTGACAGTGATGGGCAGTTCTGTGAAGTTTGCTTATTTTTTTATTTTGATGAAAGTGTTTTAGCTTTTTGAGATGAGCGGGCCTTTTACACTGTTTCTAAGGATGTTTTAGACTGTCGTTACCTTTTTTTAATATGTTGTTTGCCCTATGCATGTTCCTTTACAACTTGCATTTTTAACCTTTCTCAAGAGGCTCTTTACACCACTCTTTTACTTTTAAGGAGCCATACGAGCCGAAGCGCCCCAGAATTTCTTATCAATCCTTTATTTATAATTTGGTTCGTTATGTAGTACTGTATGGGATCCGTTCCAGGCATGTCTGCTGCTTTTGACCTTTTTGGAGTTCCCACAAATGCCAAAACTGAATCCTAAGAGCACTAAACCTGACTCTCCTAACCTAAAAATTCCTTACAATTCCCTTTAGGTTCAATAATGGATAAGTTATGAGGGCCAGATTTAGAGCTTTTGGCATCCACTTTTGTGGAAGCTGAGTGTGCCCCGCACCAGACACTTCTATTTTTCCTACTTGTATGTGTTCAACTATCCTTCTCTCCAAAGGTTGTAGCAGCTTCAAGATTCTCGAGTTTTTAAAAGATGTTTACTACTTGTCACTCTCTCATATGCGTACATGCGTCACTCCATGACTGGCTTCTTGGTATTGGTACAGTCATGCATATTCTAACATATTAACTCCTGTTACGCAATTGTGGTCGTAAGTAGGTGCTTGTTAAGACATTTTCCTTTCATTCATTGTCGTTTCTTCGTGACTTCTACGTTACAGTGAGCTATTACATAAACCAGTACAAGAAAGTGCTCTTTCAAATGTGTTGAATTAACTTACAAATTATGGCTTTACAAGCATAGCTGGAGCCAACGACACCTTGTGTATCGATTGGAAGTAGTTCGCAGAGTCATTCAAGATTTTTCTTTTTCTAATCTTTCAATTTAGATTATTTTGACTCGCTTTTCTACCTCTTGAGTTAATCACAGCAATGAGGATGAACTGGTAAAATGGATGATGGGACAAACCCACAGTTATTTTAGGTCGCTTTTCTGAACAAACCCAAGGTTATTTTACGTCGCTTCTCTACTTTTTGCGTTAATCACAACGATGAGCATGAACAATGAACTGATAGAAATGGATCACGGGACCAAACAAATATCCTAAACGAGAGTTCGAACCTGTAGCTGTAACTGTAACAGAGTTACTTTTTTCCAATTGAAGTAACGATTCAACAGTTACTTTTACAATTACATTTAGAGTTACTTCATGACACTTAAGTTGCTATATGAGTGTCGTAAATTATTGGTGATTTAGGACTTAAAGTGAACCAGAACCATCGATAAACTACTTGTTTCTGCTGTGATACAAATGTTCATCCTTCGTTACATTAATTCCTGCAAACAATAGAAGAGGAAGAGAGAAAGTTGTTGAACTAAATTTGTCTCGTGTCCCTGGCCAGTCGGTAGGCTCTGAGTTCCAGGCATTTCAGGATGAAAGGTTTATCATATGTTTCATCTTTCGTTTGGTAGTCCTCAATTCTAAAGCGATATGCATACCTCGGAAGGGATTTCCCAGAAGCAGGAAGATGAGATTAGGAGAATGATTCTTTCCTATTGCTGTCAGTTGTGTGCTGTGAAGTGGGTCTAGTTTCTGTAGTTTCTTCATCTGTGGCCTCATAATTGTTCCCCTTGATTGATTGATTGATTTAGTTTATTTTACTTCGCGTTTTGTGCCTCTTGGCTAATTTGCGAAGATGGGGATGAGTGATGAAATGACGAAATTGATGAATGAACATTCACAAACAACCAAGCCCGACCGGGATTCGAACCCGGGACCCTTGGCGTCGCAGCGCGATGTGCTAACCACTCGGCCACAGGTTCGGCCTCATAATTGTTCCCCTTGTGTAAGCAGCATCCGATAGTTTTCCTCGTTTTTATTACAATTAGTAATCGATTTTGTGCAATTTGTTTGCAAGAAAATTTCCAGCAAAAAGTAACTGTAACTGAGTTACTTTTTAAAATGAGTAACTGTAACTGTAACTCCGTTACTTTGTTAAGCCAGTAACTCTAACTGTAACTAGTTACCTTTCAAAAAGTAACTTTCCGAACACTGCCTACATGTCAACCTCAGGTCCCGGGTTCGAATCCCGGCCTGGGCATGGGTGTGAATATCCCTTCATCATATCAGAACTAATCTTCGCAATTAGCCAAAAGTGGCGGAAAAGCGAAGTAAAATACCAAATGCAACCTCTCTCACGTAGGACATCATGGACTGTAACGAGACTCTGGCACCTGAACACTCAGCCAGTAAAATCCTATGTGGGACTTGTGTGATTTTCACGTGTGTGTCATTATCCCTTCATCTATTTTATCTTATCACTATTCATCCTCATCTTCTCAATTGGTCAAAGAGGCAAAAATGTCAAGTAAAGTAAATCCATTCATTCATTCGTCCATTTCATCTAAATCAGCTCACGATTAGCCCAAGAGGTAGAAAGCGACTTAAAATAATCCTGTTTTTGTCTCATCATCCCTTTCATCAGTACATCGCCATGATTAACCCAAGAAGTAGAAAAGCGACGTAATATAACCGAAATAGAAAGAAAGATGTCCTTAATGTTCAGCCAGAAAATTAGAATAAACCTTCCAAGATGTACCTTTTTTTCTAAATAGTAATTTATAGCTGTTGAAGCAACCTAAAATTAATTTTCATTTTATGAAGAGAAGAAATATCTATACAGAGAACAAAAAAAAACTGGGGGAAGACTCCACTCAGAAATGACACTGGTGGCTATTTCAATAACTCACGTCCATGACACACCATGCACCTCCTAAACGAAGAGAACTCGGTTAGTAGTACCTGAGCATTGTCTAGCCTTGGGTACAGTGCGGAGTAAGTTGTGCGTTTGCGACTATGTGCTTTTGTCTTTTTTTTTTCGAAAAAAAAAATGTCACCCTATGTCATTTTAGAGTTCATCCAACTTTCCACTTCAGGAAGGCTTGTTTTGCGGCGACAGAGTTTGTCCCCTCCCCCCTTTCCCCTTCTCTCTCTCTTCCTTCATTATCCCGCTCGCTCTACCAGTGCGCAGTCCACGGACATCCCCGTTACGACCTGCTTCAGACTACATTAGTTGGTCTCTCAATGATAATCCAAGGACTGTTTTTCTCGTATGTTTTTGGTATGAGTCGTCGAATTTATATAAACGAGACCCATGGAATATTTTATCCATCCGTTAAAATATCTCAGTTTTTCCTTTATTTTGGATTTTTCTTTCGCTTTCGGCAATTACACATTTCACCTGGTGTATCATCTTAAAATGCACGTTTACGAAGTCTCATGCTTTGCTGCATTGCTCACTGTTGCCCTGTTTTGGTTCAACTTTGCCTCTTTCCATTTCCTATATTCGAACTCCATCTTCCTAGTTTCTTGCTTTTCCAAATATTGTTTCCTCTGCCTTATTCTTTTCTGTTTCCCTTGTACTCTCACTCTTACAAATATTCCTTCCTCCGTGTCCGTTCTTTCTTCCCTATCTTCTCAAAATTTCTATCTTTGTGATGTTCACTAAAAATATTTCTTATTCCCCGTTTATCGCCTTTTTTTCACTGGCACATAAATACGTGTAAGTGCTATACTCTGCCTCGGGAAACTGTGGAGCAAGGCCGCGCATAACGGTATAGAAGGGGAGAAAGCGAGTGGACAAACCACAGCAGTGCGCGCTGCTGCAAAGGGCTGGTAGCTGCAGCCGCGTTTCCCCTCTCACGCGTTTATTAGTCGAGCCCCCTCGAGTCCTACTTGCGCAGAGGACTCGTTTTCGTTCGCTTGTTCCAGAGACTTCCGTGACATTGTTCAAATATGCTAGTTAAAGTTAACCTATGGAACTTTTGCGCAAGTGTGTACACAGTAGAAGCGTTTACACAGGGTCTACAGTGCACCCTTGCGTAAAAGAGGTAAGAATTAGTCGGTATACGAATCTTTGGGTTGGAACTTTGCATTGATTTTTAAACCAATTTTCTTTGCATAGAGCAAATGTTAGGTTTGAAATTATTCGAGTTCTCTCTTTCTGTGAAACAGTTATTTTATTACTGTTCCAGTGGACCGGTGCCCACCCAACCTTTTTTCTACAGTAATTTTTGCTGCTTGATTTTGCACGAACCTAAGCCCATTGCCCTCGACATATCTACATAGTCAAATGACTTTGTCTCTTCAAAATGCAGCCCCCCTCAAAAATGAAATCCCGCGCACGCCCCTGGTCCTATGTCCTATTCATCCAGTGGCTGCAAGGGTAATAACGGTAGATCTGTTGAAATGTGTTGCACGAAGGATTAACAGCTCAATAGAACCTTTATTTTAAATACTTGGTTCATTCCCCTGACACAATAAATACAATGTCGTTCCGGTTGATGGCCGTGGAATCCTTGCGGGAAAGAAATGCACTGGTGTGACTCTTCAAAACAATGGCGGATTGTCCGCTGTCGGCAGGAGTTGCGTTAGTTCTTTTTTTTCCGGTTTCTCTTCCGCAAGTCTTTTTTTCGGTGTGACAAATCGTAACTTTAACGTCCTGAAAAATGGACATTCTCCAAGAGGGTCAAAACCTAAATGATGCGGCATCGTAAGAAACGTTTTTAGATGGAGGAAGAAAAGACGTGATATTAAAGCAACGGTAATGAATGAGAGAAAGTAGAGAATTAACGAAGCCTGACGAACAGAGAAAGAGACGGAAGAGAAGAAAGGAAATGAAGCGAGAGACATAGGAAAGGGGAAATTAAGAAGCGAGAGAAGGGGATGGAAACAATGATGCGAGAGAAAGTGGAAAAGGCAAATTGCGAGAGAGAGAAGAAAGTTTCGCATGAGTGAGAGCGGGAGGTAGAGAGAGATGTATGGAAAGAAGGAAAGGGAGAGAAATAACAGAACCGGACACAGGGAAGGAGAGAAATAAATGAGAGACGGACAGACCAAGGAGAGAATAGAATGGGCCAGAAAACGGGAGAAAAGAACAGAGAAATGATCTAGTAGAGAATAAATACCATGTAAGCACGGGCGAAGACATGCTAAAACTGAGAAACTAAGATCGAAAAGTAGAAACTTGCTGAGCGAAAAGAAAGAGTTAAAAGGTAGTTTAAAGAATCAATAGGCAGTTTTTGCTTATTTCGGAGGATGTCAAGTGCCTTTATCCTACCTGCGGGTGAAACGTTAACCTGAGTCCACATATCAAGGCAGGACCTAGAGGGAGTAGGTATTGAACCCGGCTGCGCATTTACGATAACTCGTGTAGAAATCGCAACTGTCGACAAGCGGCCTGAAGGAAATAGTGTCGACAATTGAAGACTAAAATTGCTAAACGCTGTGCCAAAATAATTCAAACACCGTTTTGCACGTTAAACTGTGAAATGTGCCATGCTTTATAATGTGGTAAACATGAAAAGTGGCTGGTAGCCCTCTAAGTAGTTGAAAGGGCGTGTAAAGAGGTCACTAGTGTGAACGTTCTTACGGGCTGATGTGCGGAACGATGCGATTTCCCAACGCTTTCGCTTTTGGCACTTACAACGTTTACCACTTTTATTCCTCAATTTCTTTCCACTTGTAGACAAGCAGTCTGTAAATAACCGGCCTTAAAATTATTAGTAACAAACCATTTGTTTCTACATGTAGACAAGTCGCCACATTGTCGCGTATCGGTAAATCGTGCAACCACTAGGCCAGTACGTTTCACGTTTTCTGTTGTGTTACATTCTTTTAACAGACAACATTGGCTGTGCTTCTGTTAATGCAACCAGTTGCCCAGCCAGTACGTTTTCTGTTGTCTTGCATACTTTAAATAACTGTGTTTGTTTTGTTGTTGTTTTAAAGTTCATGCTGAGTACATTTAATTTATTTAGCAGACACAAGCGGGAGTGTTATTAAATCTCGAACCAGACCGAAAGAAAACAACACAGAAATAAACTGAACGAGTTTGTTCCGAGTGTTGCGACCGCTTTTTCACAGGATAAAAAAATGAAAGAGAAAAACTGCAACCTTTCGGAGAGAACGTATCGAAGCGTGTAATCAGTCTGCGGACGCGAGAATGGAGAATTCATTTTAAAAATTCCCCAAAGTGACAAAACGCCACTACAGTACCGATTCCGCACCAGATCGTCTCTCCTAATTCACATTTCCCCATTGGCAGAGGTTGGTGGTGTGCGCATGCGCGCCTACGGAGGACAACAAAACGCAGAATGCTGAACGTCGGTTAAGTAAATGTAAGAATGTGGCTAACAGAAATTTCTTTCTTAAAAGCTGACGTTATATTGTTGAACATATCTGTTCTTTCGGGACTTACCCGATGGCGTAGTGGTAACGTCGTCACCTTGTAATCAAGGAGTCCCGGGTTCGGTACCCGGTGGAGGGACATAATGTTTTGGATCTTACTTTAAACTGTAGGTCCAGTCCCGGGGGAACTTTCTGTGCATAACTTGGACTTAAAACTCAAAAAACTCATGTCTGTTCTTTCTGTGGCGTGATTTGAAGATATACTCTCTTTTTGTATCCATTGACGCCCGCAGGGGGAGGCTTACAAGATATTTCTTTCCATTGGAGGCAAACGAGTCATATTTTCCCCCATAATAGCGTTGATCCCTCTAAAAGCAGCGCCGTTACAATAAATTAACATAAATTACTGTGACTGAAATTAAAATATATGTGTGAAATATAGTATAATTTTAAGTTACATCCAATTTGGGGGGCGTATCTCTCCTTATCTCCTTACGAACGTATTTAAATTGATGCTGGAGGATGATTGGATGAAATTGATGAAGGGACACTCACAAAGAACACCCATACCCAGGTCGGGATTCGAACCTGGGACCCCTGCGTCGTAGCGCTCTATGCTAACCACTCCGCCACAGGGGTTTGCTGATTTCTAAAAAATTTAGGTGCTGATTAACAATCATTTGTGTATTGCCTATGTAAACTGCTTTCTTACGATCGACTTATTGGTTGAGTGTCGTCGATCAGATCATTGACTCCAGTTCATGGTGAGAGGACAGCGTGCCGGACAGTGAACGATAAATTACTGAGAGTCACCCCATTTCGAAAGTTGACACTTCCCGCAAGCAAAGTGACCGCGATTCGCGTATAATGCACATGTTTGGCGTACACCTCAACCTGCTTCCTCCTTGCACCCCCCATCCCTTGTTCGCAGCACTCTTTTCGCTCGCGGACGGGTGTAGACGCCAGAACCCATTAATCGATGTCGGGCACTTTTCACCATGGTAATGAGAAAGTTGCTGCAGTGTTTTGGATGGGGGAGATGGCAGTGACAATTAGTTTGTAAGGGGGGGAGGAGGCAGGATGACATCAGAGGCAATGAGGATGTTGGAAGTGTGCCAGGGCAATCTGCAACACCGGATGTTGTGAAACAATCTGTTTTCAGAAACAACAATTGACTCGCAGTTTCGTTGCCAGAACTCAATTTCTGATCTTCATTTCGTCTGGGGTGGCCTGGATTACGAACGGTTCGAATTAAGTCGACCAAAAGAGAATAATCCATGTTTTTCCTCTCTCGGCTGTATGGTTGCAGAATTCTGATTAAAAAAGGAGAAACGAAAAGCTGTGCAAGCTTCATGAAACTGTCGCACCGAGTCGCTTTATATCTCATTCTAACTCCTCCCTTTTTGGGTTCTAGCCACGCCCCTGCGCTGTTGCCAGATTTACTTGTGAATTAAATTGACGCAAATATACTGCGTCTCTTGTGGGTACATAACAGTGAGAACGATTGGCGCTTGAGGTAACCAATGTTAGAATCATATTTTCCCAGGACGTTATGTGCTTGCGAGTTGTCCAGGTCTCGTGCATGTGTAGTTAAAGTTCAAATCACCAACCCTGAGACCTTCTGTAAACAAAACCACGTGCATGCAGAAAGCATTGCAAACTCGTAGAAGTAAAATACTATGAAACACAAAAGGGTAAGGAAATTCTGCAATTCTGTTTGTGTTGCCATCTAAAGTCCAAACCAGTTCTATATACACGATTTTTCTAATAGCGCAAAACATATATCTTGTGGTTGTGTGGAAGTGAAAATTAATACATGTGTTTTCCCTCTGTATTTAGGAAGGTTTGCGCTGCGTGTGGGAATGATAACACCCCTCCCTTCATCGTTCATGAAAATAGCTGGGTGAAACCGTGTCTGCTGTGCGAACTTGTATAGCCTACACTTGTAGCGGGATTACGGTTGTCTGTCGAGAACACCATCTTTGTTTTGCTGAATCGCCATCACTTTTTGACGCTTATTGATACATTCGGACTGCTTTCCGTAAGGTAAACGAAGAGACTCCAACTTTGTTGCCGATTTCAACGATTGCATGTTGATCCGATGGATGAGTAACCGTTGTAATTTCTTGTTGTTTCACCGTGTGCTAGGTGACGTCATCTGGATGGTTGTGAATCCAGAAGTCGCTTAGAGCGGACTCTTAGAGACCTTGCTTCAATGGAAGTGGAGCAGATCTTACATGTACTGAAAGAGTGGCCTGTTCTTACGTTCAAGGCATTTCTCTTAAATAACCACGTGATGAGTGTTAAAGAAGCGCAGACTTGTGTACTAACTTTAAAAGAAGAGTCTTGTTTGTCAGACTGTAAGCAGATGGCGCTCACCCTTAATTACATATCAGGCGTACATACGTAGATTTGCGATATTTGCTAATGCGACACTTGTCAGTGATATTATTATTATTCAACACATTACAAAGTTCTTGTGAATTTGGGCAGCGCGTGAGCTGTACTGGACGATTTGAACAAGAATTATCAATTTGTTTCTCGCAGCTAAGTCGGGTTTTATTAGTATATTTCAGGCTTCATTTACGTAATTCAGCAGTTCCCAAATTTATATTGGAATCGTTAATTACGGTGAAACTAAGAATCGCAAGACAATAGCCATAAAAACTATAAACACATACAGTGTTGCCCAGTGGGTGACAAAAATGGGGAGGAGGGACAAGGACACTTACTTTCCCTTGATAGACAAGGTTTAGCATTAAGAGGCCATTGTGCAGGGCAAAAAGTGGAGGGAGCGACTACTCCCCCCCTCTAAACGCCGCCACTATACCGCGTTTGTTACAACCTGTCCCCTTTCCCGCGCTAGGGAGCGCTCGACAGTTTCTGTGCCAATGAGAAACGAGGAAAAAATCGTCTGCTGGGCAGCGAGGAGCGAATGGAAGCCAGAAGAGAGGCGCTTACGTAGACGCTGTTGCGACGTTGCGTATTTTAATTGGCTGCCTGGCTTTGACTTTCTCCAGCACCGAGAAAAGCCAGGGAGCAACTAGCGCGGGAACCGGGACAGGTTGTAACAAACGCGGTTTAGTGTTGCCATAACAACAATCCTGCCATACATTAAAACCATTTTCGCTTATCGCACACATCTTGAACTTGAAGTACATGTACCAATAGAGATAGCGAAGTTTTATTTATTCGTTAACATGCTGCTTCAGAGGCGGTCCAAGTTTTTATACGTCTTCTGCTGGCGCTGTGATGGCATCAAAGTACGTATCGTTTCGCAACCATTTTAACCATGAAGACTCGTCTCGAAGCTACAAACCCTAAAAAAATAGACATATTTTTATCCTGTATGTACGCAACCACGCAGAACAAAACCAGGTTTCAAATGCAATGCTGACGAATGTCTGCCGTCGAATCTCTCTCGAATACTGCCACTTGAATTCAGGAAATTACATTTAATATCTGTGAATTTTCTTTAGACTGCACCTGGTAATTTAAATGCTATGAAATTTAGTTTCGTAAAAGTTTCCGATGTATATTTACCGCAGTTGTTGTGCTTTTATTGTATTGTTAAAAGGATTCGGTTGTATAAGACAAATTAAATGGAATTGTACATCTTGCTAAATCTGGGCGGTTTCCACATTTTTTGTGTCCGTATTTCCTCATGAAATTCTATGTCCCTGTTCATAACAAAGCGAGGTTATCCTTCAACACTGTTGTTGGGTGAAAGTGGTGGTTTCCAGACAACTCAACTCCTGGAGTGCAACTATAGATGCATATTAATTAATTTACATGGAGAGATGAACGAACGATAATTCGTTCTATGGTAAAACTCATACATGTCATAATTTGTGAAAATTCATGATCATAAAATGCACTTTTACAATTGGATGGACAAATCAATACGAATAACTTTATGTCGATCTACGAGCACCCCCTGGCATTCAGTAGTGTTAAGTTTCTTGACTATAATAAGATTCGCCAGGAGTTTAATGTAAATAATTAGTGTAAAACGGTGATGAATTCAGGGGGTGGCCCGGGGGGAGGAGCCCCCCCCCCAGAAAATTTCAGTAACCTGGCAGATTTCGGACAATAGCTAAGAAATTTTGGCAGCTACGTATGTTCACTTTGACTTTGTTTCATTTACTTTAATTTAACGTAGAACTTACTTTTTCTGGGTTTTTTTTCGTAGTAGTAAGCACTAATTCAGTCCTTTTTGATAACTGCTAAATAAAGAACGTTATGGATCAGTATACGCTTCAAGCTTGTGTGAAGTGTCATCTGAGGGGGACAAGGAACCCACAGATAGATTCATTGATATCCATAGATATGTTGTAAAAAAAAAAAAAGGTAAAGTACTCCCCTGTGCTTTGCACCACGCCACGAAGGCGTATAGGCGGTGTGGGCTTAGGGCCCACACTTTCTTGATCTCGGCCGAGCTGGCGGTGATGTGATCAGCACGACGCCCGTGGCTGCCTTTACCCCTCAGAGTTTCCACCAGGTACCCACTTTATATGACGCTGGGTGGGCGCCGGAGCCGCTTGAACAGGTTGAAAAAGTCCCGGTTCTCCCCCGCCGGGGATAGAACCTGGATCTCTCGCATGGTAGCTACCGCGGCAAAATTATTGCATGCTATATTATTGTATTGATTCTCATAATTTCATTCTTAAAATGACAACCATACCTAATTGAATTACATCCGAAGCAAGGGGAATTTTAAAATATTATAGCATTGTTTTATTGGTAATATAATTTTCCTATGATATACCACCCCCACCCTTGAAGTATGATGCCCTCTTCCCGGAGGAGAGTGGTTGGATTCAGCACTGGTATAAAATGTTAAAAACCTGAAATTACCTTGGTCTTAGCCACCCTGAATACATATCATCTGTTCAACATTCGATGTATCGAATTCAACACACGAAATCGACAATCGATATTCTCGAATGCAAACTACGCAGTCAGTCGCTCAGCGATTTTAGCGACAGCGCTGTATCCTGAGTTTAGATTTCACTCCTCTCAATTTAGAAGGGGTTGGCAAGCGACGGAGAGAGCTCCACTTATAAGAGAAACTGCTTCTCGGTTGACTCGAAGCCTGATACCTTTAAATATTAAGCGAGGTTCTTCCCGCTCCGCGTCTCAACGATGCAAGGGTTGGATTCCCGGCTCTTACATTATTGAGCAAACTCGTCAAAGCTGTCCGTAAACCATGAGCGAGTCTGTAGCAAGAAGCTCTTGCATGCTTTCAATATTTAGGCTATAAAAACACTGTTACCGACTTTCAAAAGACGTCGTGATAGTCGTCCTGTTCCATTGTTAACCGTGTGTTCAGAGGCATAAATTGTTGGGTCTCGGTTTCCTGGAGTTTTGTGGCAGTGAAGGGAATCCGAGGTTTTTTCTCGCTTTCGCGTGCGTTTATTTCAGGCATGTATGTTCGTACCTTCTTTCGTCCCTAGATGGCAGTAAGATCGCGGGTTACTTTTGTGGCCTTTGGCTCGTGTTTCCTGCTTTCAAAGTTGGAGCGCGAAACTTAAAAATCTGTTTACTTTCTCTGCAGCAAGAACTTACTTTGAATACTAAGTAAACATTAGGCAAAGCACTAAGGGGGAGCTGATGAGGTTGTAGACCCTCCAGAAATGCTGAGAAAATAAAGTTTTTCAAATTAAAGCAGTAAGGGGAACTGAGAACCGAAGTGATAAATGCAAGAACTCCGATTACCATATTTGTCTTTGAACAACTTCGAATACTTAGGTTAAAATGATAATTACGAAATATTTTGCAGTGTATCCACCCCCACTAAAACTATGTAATATCTCCACCTTAACAATTCCAGTCCCCTCCTAAAAATATTTCCTGCGCACGCTAGTGAGCCAAAGTACAAACTGTAATGCGTACATAAATAGTTATTAGACTTGTTCAGTGGTTGTTGCTTCCAGGTAAACGGAAAATAAGTACTAACAGAGAAGTTACTAGTTCTTTGTTGTTCTGCAGAAGAGTTTATCAGTGTGGACACCCACATAATGGAACCTCTCAGTCCCAGACCATCTAGATTTGTACCTAGGTAGAACCAATCCTATGTAGGACATTCAGAAAATTCAACCTAGTCTGTCCATTATTGACATCAGAAATTATTTTAGACAACACTTTCGGAGCTTAACAATGATATCAACAACATTTTAGGGCACCAGTTGGGAGTGTGGCATATAAAACCTTTAAAATATAAGAGGACCAAGCTTTGAAAAAAGTTTCAATATGGTACTATTTTACCTGCAGCAACCAAACTTTGTAGAAAATACACGGTGGATGTGCGGAAGAGATATTTACGCATGAATTCCAGTAAATTACTTCAGGTAGTCAACAGGCAGAACGTATCTAGTAATCAGTTTCGCACAATGTATAAAACGTGACCTTGAACTCCGTCCACGTCGCTGCTGAAACATATGAATGAAAATTGTCATGTACTTGCTGTAATTTTTATTGAACGATGGATATTTTAATTTCTTGTTTAAACAACACTAATGCCATGAAATGTGTTGTATTTTGTCGCTGCTGGGTTTTACATTATTAAGAAAAAAATTTACGAATTTTGTTTTAAATAGAACACAGAAATCAACTTAACAAGTTTTCATACGTTCCACTATATCCCATGATATTACATGATTGATTTAAATCGCGATTTAAATAAATAATTCATAAAATAATGTACATAAGGATTTTGTAGATACCAGAATCACTTCTAGAGAAAATACCAGGTGGTTATAATTAAAGTGACAGTGTTCATAGTGGTACAGCACGGGCTGTAATGAGCGTAGCAGTCTGAAACTTCGTAGATATGCTAATGAAGCAATGCGCTCGCGAATTATGCAAAATAAAAAAAATAGTTTCAATTCTCGCCACCAGGGTACAAAATGGCGCTGTAAGCAGTCAAAATGTGGTATAGTTAGAGGAAAAAAGTAGGAAAGATCAAACACATGAGAACAATGGTTCTGGCATGTTTATTAGGAACTATGGTTACAAGAACTGTTCAATATGGCCTCCCAATTCAGCAACATGCTGCATTCGTAACACGGCATGGTCGACCTTTGCTCCCAGCATGTCTGGTGAAATCTGAACGACATCTCGTTGTATGCTAGCCTTCAGATCAGGCAGAGACCGGACATGTCCCTGATAGACACGATCTTTTAAATATCCCCACAGCCAGAAGTCACATGGATTAAGGTCGGGGGATCTGGAAGTTGCATCTGGAAACTGCCTAGATATGATGCGGTCATTAGTGAAGGTTCCTCGCAGCAAATCTTTCACGTGGCGAGCGACATGTGATGTTGCCCCATCTTGCATGAAAATGGTGGTGTGTTCACAGTTCTGTTCTTACAAAGCTGGAATCACATGTTGCACGAGGAGGTCCCTAAAACGTGCAGATGTCACTGTACACCTAACAGGCCCTCGAGGTGTCATCTCCTCAAAGAAAAATGGACCAAGAATGAAGGAGCTAGTGAACCCGCACCAAGCAGTCACGTAAACTGAGTGCAATGGTTGTTCCTGCACAACATGTCCGGTCTCTGCCTGATCTGAAGGCTAGCATACAACGACATGTCGCTCAGATTTCACCAGACATGCTGCGAGCAAACGTCAACCATGCCGTGTTACGAATGCAGCATGTTGCTGAATTGGGAGGCCATATTGAACAGTTCTTGTAACCATAGTTCCTAATAAACATGCCAGAACCATTGTTCTCATGTGTTTGATCTTTCCTACTTTTTTCCTCTAACTATACCACATTTTGACTGCTTACAGCGCCATTTTGTACCCTGGTGGCGAGAATTGAAACTATTTTTTTATTTTGCATAATTCGCGAGCGCATTGCTTCATTAGCATATCTACGAAGTTTCAGACTGCTACGCTCATTACAGCCCGTGCTGTACCACTCTGAACACCGTCACTTTAATTATAACCACCTAAATCTCGTAATCATTTAATGGTATTTAGGCTCTAAGGAAGGAAAATAAACAAAATGTATATAGTGATGGTGTGAAGCTCATATGTAATATGTAAACTGTAAACACACACTTGCATTTCTCTTGATTTAAAATTCAATAATTGTTATAGGCAAAAATTGCAAACATTGTATGTAGAAAAATATACAAAATACTAATCATGTTAAACCGTAAGTAGTGTCATTACACCGACCAGAATGGGTTTGGATGTCTCGCAGATGCTGATTCCAAAAATGAAAACCATTTTCACCCATCACGTCTAGTTTTTTCAGAAAACAGCAAACTGCCTTAATTTCACAATAAAATGTGTAGTTCCGTCATTTCCCCAATAGATGGCTCTGTTTGCAAATCCTCCAATTTTGAACTGTAAATGCATGCAGAGTAGTAAGCATTTAATCCATCTTCTAATCGATTGGTTTTTAAAAAATAAATATCATGATTTTTATCCACCCTGCATAATAGTGACAGTGATGGTGACATATCCTTCTTCTTACCAAAGTTTTTTTTTCCATTACGATAAAATTGTGAGGGTAAATTAAAGAATGATAGTCACAATGTATTCAACTGTGTTCAATGATAAAATTTTCCCGTGGTGCACAGCGGGTGATGTGCAGTTTCTATGTGATGCACGTATGGTTGTGGTTGGTCGCACAATGAATACGCTGGAGCGGAAAATACGAGTCTAGCCTGTGACTCGGCCATTCATTTTTCTTGGCGCGTGTTCACAGCTTTCTCGCACCTGGAATAGAAATGTAACACAATTTTTTTAGGTCTACTTTCCACCCAACAGAATGATTGGGGTTTAATTGTAATGTACGGTCAGTTCTTGTGGTTGTTCCGTTGACAATCACCCTCCCCCCCATTTGTTTCGTAGTTGATTTCCATTCAATGCCGTTGGTTTTGAGTGAGAACTGTGAGCCCTTTTAATTACATATTACATTACATTGGTGCTTCTTCGTTCATGTAATCCAATTCTGGTTCATTATCATGTTGTTATTGTTTCGATTTGATGTACATAACTTGTGTCATTGTTTTGTTGCGTTGTCATTTAAAGTGCTCGTAATTTGTTTTGCATGTTTTCCTTTCGTTGCTATTTTCGCTTTCTGGTCTCCACTTTGGTTCAAATCAGATTTCTAGAAAACATTGGCTTGGAAACTGTCTAAAATGATGACATAGTTCTTCATTACCATGCAACCTTAGATGTTATCCATTCTTTACTCTATTACGTATATTAGTCTAGTAATAACCGTAGCGGTGAACAATGACACTTAAGCAGCCTATTGCGAAAACGCCTCAGACGTGAGGCAAAATATAGAACCTGCACTGAAAAATGCACTTGTGTTAAAGCGACAGAGGCATTGCTTTCAGTAGGTCCAAACTATAGTTTCGTCAATGTTTAATTTAAGTGCTGTTAAAATGGTGCTTATTATAGCAATTTATCAGTGTTTTAACACCACTTAGCTTAGACATTGACCAAATTGGCTGGACATATCCTGGGACCACTACCTGTCCCTTTAAAGTTTTTTTTTGTTTTTTTTTACAGTTTATGAGCCAATACCATATGGTACATAGTTTCTCGCATTCAACTCTAAAGACAGCTGCCAGTAATATTCTTTCTACTTAATAACTCGTGGTTTGACAGCTCTTGAAGGGCAGAGGCCGATCTCCCGACTGCCAGTCTCCTTCCCACAATCCTACCTAGAGGTGTTGAGATCTTCAACCAGAAATGGGATGACGTGGGGTCAGCGCGTCGAATCCCCAGCCGTTATAGGAGATATCCGTGACCGGGATTCTTCCTACATACTTCACAACATTTTTTTTTCCAAATTGTTGTCAAAGCTACACACACCAGATAAGATAAGCTTGAATCAGATATTGCTGCACTTACCCATGTGTCCATAACCAGTTATGGAATCTGCTAAACCAGTACTCCAACCATCTACACTTGATGGCATCGTCTTCCAGTCTATGCAGGCTACTTATTTTATTTTTCTCGTTTCCAATTCGCATGATTGACGAAATAGATAACACAACACAATGAAACCCGTATCCAAGTCTGGAGTCGAACCCCAAACAAGTCAGATATTTTTTTCGTAATCTGTTTCATGCTTAGGGTATTGGAATGTTCTCTTGAAGGTGGAACTAGTCGCATATTCATCATAGCTGCTACAGTGATATCTTTACCTTTTTTGCATTGGAATGTTCTCTTGATGGTGGAACTAGTCGCATATTCATCATAGCTGCTACAGTGATATCTTTACCTTTCTTGCATTGGAATGTTCTCTTGAAGGTGGAACTAGTCGCATATTCATCATAGCTGCTACAGTGATATCTTTACCTTTTTTGCATTGGAATGTACTCTTGAAGGTGGAACTAGTCGCATATTCATCATAGCTGCTACAGTGATATCTTTACCTTTCTTGCATTGGAATGTTCTCTTGAAGGTGGAACTAGTCGCATATTCATCATAGCTGCTACAGTGATATCTTTACCTTTCTTGCATTGGAATGTTCTCTTGAAGGTGGAACTAGTCGCATATTTATCATAGCTGGTACAGTGATATCTTTACCTTTTTTGCATTGGAATGTTCTCTTGAAGGTGGAACTAGTTACATATTTATTATAGCTGCTACAGTGATATCTTTACCTTTTGTGCATTGGAATGTTCGCTTGAAGGTGGAACTAGTCGCATATTCATCATAGCTGCTACAGTGATATCTTTACCTTTCTTGCATTGGAATGTTCTCTTGAAGGTGGAACTAGTCGCATATTTATCATAGCTGGTACAGTGATATCTTTACCTTTTTTGCATTGGAATGTTCTCTTGAAGGTGGAACTAGTTACATATTTATTATAGCTGCTACAGTTATATCTTTACCTTTTGTGCATTGGAATGTTCTCTTGAAGGTGGAACTAGTCGCATATTCATCATAGCTGCTACAGTGATATCTTTACCTTTCTTGCATTGGAATGTTCTCTTGAAGGTGGAACTAGTCGCATATTTATCATAGCTGCTACAGTGATATCTTTACCTTTCTTGCATTGGAATGTTCTCTTGAAGGTGGAACTAAGTCGCATATTCATCATAGCTGCTACAGTGACATCTTTACCTTTTTTTGCATTGGAATGTTCTCTTGAAGATAGAACTAGTCGCATATTCATCACAGCTGCTACAATGATATCTTTACCTTTTTTGCATTGGAATGTTCTCTTGTAGGTGGAACTAGTCGCATATTCATCATAGCTGCTACAGTGATATCTTTACGTTTTATTTTGCTTTGAAATGTTATATTGCTGCACTTAGCTGCAAATTCATTGCATTGGAATGTTCTCTTGAAGATAGAACTAGTCGCATATTCATCACAGCTGCTACAGTGATATCTTTACGTTTTATTTTGCTTTGAAATGTTCTGTTGAAGGTGGAACTAGTCGCATATTCATCATAGCTGCTACGGTGATATCTTTACGTTTTATTTTGCTTTGAAATGTTCTGTTGAAGGTGGAACTAGTCGCATATTCATCATAGCTGCTACGGTGATATCTTTACCTTTTTTGCATTGGAATGTTCTCTTGTAGGTGGAACTAGTCGCATATTCATCATAGCTGCTACAGTGATATCTTTACGTTTTATTTTGCTTTGAAATGTTCTGTTGAAGGTGGAACTAGTCGCATATTCATCATAGCTGCTACGGTGATATCTTTACCTTTTTTGCATTGGAATGTTCTCTTGTAGGTGGAACTAGTCGCATATTCATCATAGCTGCTACAGTGATATCTTTACCTTTCTTGCATTGGAATGTTCTCTTGAAGGTGGAACTAGTCGCATATTCATCATAGCTGCTACAGTGATATCTTTACCTTTCTTGCATTGGAATGTTCTCTTGAAGGTGGAACTAGTCGCATATTTATCATAGCTGGTACAGTGATATCTTTACCTTTTTTGCATTGGAATGTTCTCTTGAAGGTGGAACTAGTTACATATTTATTATAGCTGCTACAGTGATATCTTTACCTTTTGTGCATTGGAATGTTCGCTTGAAGGTGGAACTAGTCGCATATTCATCATAGCTGCTACAGTGATATCTTTACCTTTCTTGCATTGGAATGTTCTCTTGAAGGTGGAACTAGTCGCATATTTATCATAGCTGGTACAGTGATATCTTTACCTTTTTTGCATTGGAATGTTCTCTTGAAGGTGGAACTAGTTACATATTTATTATAGCTGCTACAGTTATATCTTTACCTTTTGTGCATTGGAATGTTCTCTTGAAGGTGGAACTAGTCGCATATTCATCATAGCTGCTACAGTGATATCTTTACCTTTCTTGCATTGGAATGTTCTCTTGAAGGTGGAACTAAGTCGCATATTCATCATAGCTGCTACAGTGACATCTTTACCTTTTTTTGCATTGGAATGTTCTCTTGAAGATAGAACTAGTCGCATATTCATCACAGCTGCTACAATGATATCTTTACCTTTTTTGCATTGGAATGTTCTCTTGTAGGTGGAACTAGTCGCATATTCATCATAGCTGCTACAGTGATATCTTTACGTTTTATTTTGCTTTGAAATGTTATATTGCTGCACTTAGCTGCAAATTCATTGCATTGGAATGTTCTCTTGAAGATAGAACTAGTCGCATATTCATCACAGCTGCTACAATGATATCTTTACCTTTTTTGCATTGGAATGTTCTCTTGTAGGTGGAACTAGTCGCATATTCATCATAGCTGCTACAGTGATATCTTTACCTTTCTTGCATTGGAATGTTCTCTTGAAGGTGGAACTAGTCGCATATTCATCATAGCTGCTACAGTGATATCTTTACGTTTTATTTTGCTTTGAAATGTTCTGTTGAAGGTGGAACTAGTCGCATATTCATCATAGCTGCTACAGTGATATCTTTACCTTTCTTGCATTGGAATGTTCTCTTGAAGGTGGAACTATTCGCATATTTATCATAGCTGCTACAGTGATATCTTTACCTTTTTTCGCATTGGAATGTTCTCTTGAAGGTGGAACTAGTCGCATATTCATCATAGCTGCTACAGTGATATCTTTATCTTTTTTCATTGGAATGTTCTCTTGAAGGTGGAACTAGTGACATATTTATCATAGCTGCTACAGTGATATCTTTACCTTTTATGCAGTGGAATGTTCTCTTGAAGGTGGAACTAGTCGCATATTTATCATAGCTGCTACAGTTATATCTTTACCTTTTTTGCATTGGAATGTTCTCTTGAACGTGGAACTAAGTCGCATATTCATCATAGCTGCTACAGTGACATCTTTACCTTTTTTCGCATTGGAATGTTCTCTTGAAGGTGGAACTAGTCGCATATTTATCATAGCTGCTACAGTAATATCTTTTTCGTTTTGTGCATTGGAAAGTTCTCTTGAAGGTGGAACTAGTGACATATTTATCATAGCGGCTACAGTGATATCTTTACCTTTTTTCGCATTGGAATGTTCTCTTGAAGGTGGAACTAGTCGCATATTTATCATAGCTGCTACAGTGATATCTTTACCTTTTTTGCATTGGAATGTTCTCTTTAAGGTGGAACTAGTGACGGATAGGTTAGCCTTTCTCACCTGCCGTCGCGTCCAGAACGCTACAATCCACTTTCCGAGCGTTGTGAGTGAAATTCGCTTTTGTATGTTTCTCAGCTTTAGCCATGAACTTGTCGGAAGGTTGATTCTGTTTTGAGGCGGTTTGACCTGAGTGCAAACGCTTGCTTCGACCGTCCACGATGTTGGCGCTCTCTCTCTCTCTCTCTCTCTCTCTCTCTCTCTCTCTCTCTCTCTCTCTCTCTCTCTCTCTCTCTCTCTCTCTCTCTCTCTCTCTCTCTCTCTCTCTCTCTCTCTCTCCCTTTCTATAGATCTCCCTTCCCTTCACGTTCTGCTACATTTGATCATTCCCTTTTACTGTTTCTTGCTCTCTTGTAATTTTTTTCTCCGTCTTGCCTCTTGCTGTGTGTTCCTTTGCCCCCTTTCTGTCTTGTTCCGGGTCCGAATCCCGACTTGGGCATGGGTGTTCTTTGTAAAGTTCCTTTATCAATTTTATCGAGTCATCATCGTTGAGACTAGCCAAAGTCGCTAAACAGCGACACTAAATATCCAATGTCAAAATAAGAAAATATCGGTGACCTTGCCTCTCGCGCTTTCTTACAATACATACATTTAATACATTGTTATTAAAAGTAATAAATATTACAAATTTTTATATTTGTAGTCCAAAAATTATAAAATAGACTAATACGAAGACTTCAACATCAACCACTTAACTTAACTTATGGTTTTAACATGGAAATCAACAAATTTAGCAAATTTCGCACACATTAAAATACAAAAAAAATAATTTCCATAGCAATCCATTGCCGTCCCATTATGAAATTTTGCACACAAATAGTCAATTGATGTCTTCAAAACATATATTTTTTTTTCAAAAAAATTTAAAATGGTGTTTTAGAGATTTTCAAAGAAACTTTTTTCGAGTTTCTAAAAAATTACAAAATTCAAATACAACAGTCATGTTGCATTTCAAATTAAAGCTCATTAAGAGAATGACACCAATTGAGCTCTCCACGTCAAATAGTTTTTGATCTACAGCTGTTTAAAAAATTCAAAATGTCGTTAAATTCTGGGATTTTTGCTTTTTTGAAAGTCAATTACTCAAAAACTAAGACCCGAAGAAATCTGAAATGTGGCAGTTTTAGTCAACTTTACTTGTACTACCACTGTACCAAAAATTGTCAATTTCTGATATGTCATGGTTCAGACCTTGGTTGATTTGACTGACCCAGTAATCTTTCTCCTTCTACTCTCTCTATCTTTTTGTTTTTGCCTCTTTTTCCTCTGTCTCTCAACCTTCCTCCCTACTTTTTCTTGTCCTTTCTCTCCCTCTTACTGCACTTTACTCCCTCACCATTTCTCTTTGTATCCCTCCACCCCACCTCTCTTTAATTCATTTTCTCTTTTAAACCCATTCTTTCTCTGTCCCTCTCCCTCCATCCCAATCTTTATCTCTCTATATTACCCTAATTCCCCTCTGTATCTGTGTACACAGTATGGAAACTTGCTGCTTCCGACACCCAGCTGGTCGCTGGCCGCGTTCCTTATTTTGGGTAATCCTCTCTCCCGCCTCTTAATCTGTGTATTCACCGCGTCGCTCCGGAGGCAAATACGGATGGATCAGTTGTCCGCAGATTGGATTACTCGCGGGTGGCGATCAAGGTAGTCAACATTACGCTGACTGGAATATGAATCTGTGGTGAAACCGATGGGGTCTGAACGACCGAACACTTTTTTTTCCTGTACTGCCATTTCCAGGATTCTGTTCAATGTAACTCTTATTTAATGCAGTCGCTTCAGAGGGGTGGAGCTCAGCTTCTGATTACAATTTTATACAATACAAGGAGCTCAGGTTTCACCGCCAGCCCCTATTATTATCGTAACGTGAATATCAATAGTGTGCCCGAGATTTTCGTAAGAGTGGTATTAATATTGATCCGAAGTACTGTGCAACGTGTCACAACCGCTGATGTAGTCCAGGATCTCTTGATTGTAAGGGAACGTTGTTAGTACGTTTGATTTGATTTTTGTAATTTATCGCTGCTTTTCTGTCACTTTTGGCTAATCGCGACGAAGAGGATGGTTAATACGACGAAGAGGATGGTTAATACGACGAAGTTGATGGAGGGACATTCGCAAGGAAAGCCCATGTCCAGTCCGGGATTGGAACCAGGGACCCCTGGCGTCGTAGCGTGCTGTGTTAACCACTCCGCCACGGAGGCCGACAGTTTTCAGTACATCGTGCGTATGAACTTTCGTCAATACCACCCCACCCCCTTTCCCACACACGACACACGACTTAAATGTAATCTTTTTCTTTGTGTTTATTCTTATTTTATTGATACGACTAGCTGATTGCCCGGCGTTGTCCGGGTATTTATTTATCCCAATCTTCTTTTAGACAGTAAATTAATGAATTCTAACTATAGTGTAAAATGAACTTGGAGTAGAACGGCATTGGGAGTGTCACTATTCATCTTAGCAACCCCGAAAAGTATGGATTCCACACTAATATCGGTCGTTTTACATGTCACCCCCTTCCCACCCCCACCCTTAGGGCTGCCAGGGGTGTCTTGTAGTTGAATGGCATTGGGAGAGTCACTATTCATCTTAGCCACCCCGAAAACTATGGCAATTTCGCACCTTCTGTGTAGGCAACCAAATTCGCCGTGCCGTGTAGCGGGAAGCATAACTTGCAGGATATTTCACACGAAAATGCCACGCAACAGAATGCTAATTTATGTCCCCTTCCCACCCCCACCCTTAGGGCTGCCAGGGGTGTCTTGTAGTTGAATGGCATTGGGAGTGTCACTATTCATCTTAGCCACCCCGAAAACTATGGCAATTTCGCACCTTCTGTGTAGGCAACCAAATTCGCCGTGCCGTGTAGCGGGAAGCATAACTTGCAGGATATTTCACACGAAAATGCCACGCAACAGAATGCTAATTTATGTCCCCTTCTCACCTCCACCCCTAGGGGTGCCAGGGGTGTCTTACCCCCACAGTATTTCTTTCCAGATTGTAAGTTATATGTGTACCAAGTTTGGTTGAAATCGCTCCAGGCGTTCGAGAGTTATGCCTGAGCAAACATACATATAGACATACATCTATTTTTATATGTATAGATGAGGATGAATTGTGACTGCTACGCGCGCATAACGGTAGAGAAGGGAAGAAAGCGACTAGGTGGAAGAAGGAGTACAAACGGCTGTTAGCTGCAGCCGCGCTGTTTCCTCCTTTGCGTATCACACATTCATTGGTCGAGTCCTCTGCGGTCACTATTTGCGCAGAGGGTTTGTTGTCTTTCGCTTGCTTCACAGACTCCTGGAACAGAGTATACATGAAACTTATAAATTAACTCATGAAGGAACACGCATGTTCAGGTCGGAACTCGGAACATTGATCTCTGAATGTACATAAAGTAGACCCTATTACTTATGAATACACGCAAATCGAGTGGAGACCTTGCACTCACAAAAGTATACTCGCGTCACGGAACTTTCGATGGCTAGAACTTAATGCCGACCTTTAATGAAATAATTATACATGTCTGTCCGTGGTACGCATATAGGTTATCTATATTTTTTCGCATTCTGTTATTTTCTTGCGGAGATAGAAGGACTGCATCCATCCGGGAAGTTCCGCTCTGTTTCATTATACAGATAGTCTCGTCTCCATAGCCAGACTTTTCTCTTAACTCTTTTGGGACACCGGAAGTTGATATTCCGCGTTTCCTGTGATCTCCGACGTGTGTAACGCGACCCTTGAAATCCGAGCCATCCAATAGGAACTCCCTGTGCTCCTAGTTGGACGTCCCTTGTCTGACGCTGCTGGTAGTCCGACTTCTCCTTTTACAGCTGGAGAACGTTGGTTGACATACTGCTTTCACGTGCCGGTATTTCCGTGTTCACTACTTTTACTTAATCTAACACTACCTTTGGAGACAGCGCCACGTTCTCCCGTCTTCAGGTGAACAAATTTCTGTTTGTCGCTGGTGGGGGTCGAAGCTACGATAGGTCTGTGATTTTACTGCAAATCAGTAGCACCAAGTTTTGAGAAAAACTGGGTGGGCTAAACTCGGAATATTTGGTTTATAATCCTATGCAATAATATATGCATGTAGGCTTTTTCGTTTTAAAACCGTTTCAGGCCATTTCTGAGAGGAATACATGAATTTTATAGTGGCTGTTTTTGCCTATTTAGTCTTAAGTGCCTATTTCGAAGATAACTGCTTTTTGAGTAGCAAATTTTGGAAGAAATAATGACAAATCTGTCGTTGTTCATCACTTTTTAGTGCCTGATTTGTACATATCATCGATGCTTCTCTGCGTGCCTATTTGGTGAGTTTTTTAGTGCCTCTTGATCCTCATTCTGGTTTTCAGCCCTGCCTAATTTTCCTAATAACGATGTGACCTCACATAGTGTACATAATATGGGAAACTGAAAAGTTTCATGTTGCAGATTGTCGGAATTCTTTAAATATACAGTACAACCTGTCTATCCCGGAACATGATGGTTCCGAGCAAAATTTTTAGTCTTAACAGTTTTCCTTCTTATACAGGGTTGACTTTAAATACAGTATAGAGCGCTGCAGGAAATAATGGAAAGACAGATTTACATTTCGCGTTACTTATAATGTAGAGTACTAATGCATGTACGTACATGAATAAAAATGCGATGCAGTCGCAATAAGCATAGCAGAGATTGCAATTATGTAACTATACAACATGTTGGTACACTTTTTAGAGTATTGTAAGAACGTACAGTTGTACTTATGTATCTTTTCGAACCCGGGACCCCTGGCGTCGTAGCGCGATGTGCATAGAAGGAAAGAGAAAGATTGAAAGATGGAATAAGAGAGGTGAAGAAAGATTGAGATAAAAGTGAAGAAAAAAGAAAGAAACAAAGAGAGATAACAAGAAAAATAGAAAGATAACGAAAGAACAGAGGAGAAATAGACAAGGAAAGGTGGAGAAAGAGGGTAAAAGATGAAAGAAAGAAACGGAATTGTAACAGGTATGAGTATTGTAGCGCGCGCATTCTTTCATATCGACAATGTTACCGATAAGCGAGTGGCAACAGAGGGGTGTTCCACTTAAAGTATTGCATTGTTTTCTTGCGAGCGAAAAATATAAAGGAAGAAATTTCCGTCTTACTGAGAATAAAAACATCTCGTTGGTCTTTAAATGGTGTTCCGTTTACCCGTTAAGTAGGTTTCCGCCTTAAGCAGGTCATTTTCAGGTATGAAATCGGTCCGTTCTGGAGACTTTTTTTCCGTATTTACAGGTTTCCTTCTTATAGAGGTTCCGGGATATGCAGTTTTTACTGTATAATGTTGAAACATTTTGTTTTCTTAAGCGCGGGGACTTTATTTCTAAAATTAAAATTTTATAACAAGTAAATTATTGGGTGGGCTGGACCCCCACAGGCTCAGTTGGCGACGCTGCTACAAATCCAGTGTGCCAAAGGAACCCCCAAATTGAATTTGTTTAGTTCCCGCTACCGCTTGGCAAACATTTGTGTACGTACGTACGTTAGAGTTCTTGAAGATGCTTAAACTAATACAGTTTACTCAGGTTGACGATAGAGAGCACTATAGTTGCACTTTGTGTCACAAGAGAAATAACTTCTTGCAGGGCCAAAAGTAGGAGATATTGAGCTTGTACTAAATTGCAAATTCCTTCATTTTCATGCACGTGCAGGAAAGCACTTCTAGAGGTACTTCGCATAGCATGGAAGTAGGAATATTAGCATTTACTCACAGGGAACTACTTGACTCAGCACATAAATTGAAATGATGCGTCAACACGTATTTTACACCGTACCTTTCCACCCGGACCAAAGTGACCAGTCCTTCACGAATCTATTATAATGCTGGAAGGTTGTGCGCATATGTTCAACCATCGTAGTCATTTCTTGCTGCATATCGAGCGCTGACGTAGTTAATGCCGGCACAGAGACAAAAGATCCCTCAACACATTAATGCATCGGAGGATGGGACAAAAAATTACGAGGGGCCAAAAAATTACAAGATCGACATTGGGATGACACGTGCGGAACAGGTCTCTGGTCCGAGGCAAAAGCTGGTCATTTCGTGTCGTCATGTGTCGTGTCAGCGTTGCCCGTTTCTCTGCGGTAGTAACCTATGGCGTGATACAATAATCCGTTGTTATGGTTGGGATCTCCATGTGGGAATATTTTGTCGTGTCTCTGGGGATGTATTTTGAACCGATTGGTATTAAATCTGCGGGAATATACCAATCCCTCAAGCTTCTATCATTGTTGCTTCTTTAGAGGTACGGCAAACTTTCCATGTTTACACTATACAGGATGTTCCCGTAAATCGTAGACAAACTTTTGCAAGGTGTAGGGAACATCCAACCAACAACTTTTATCAATAACGTTGTGTTTCCACACTATGAACCCTCAAGGAGCGGCATTATATGTATGTAAACATGCATTCATATACTGGTATTTGTTTTTCCTGTCGGAAACGATAAAAATTTTAGTACGATGCGAAGAGTCTGCGCTCCTAATTTAGGCAAGACCTGCTCTGTAGAGCCTATATATGTACCTTAAAGTTAAATCAAAAACTTAAACTGATATTATCAACTTACATGTGTATGGTGACATGCTGTAGTCGACTTTTCAACCGTAAGCGAGAGGAGGGGGCGTGGGCAATGCAGTCAATTGATTGCATTGTTCCCGTTTTCCTGCGTTGCCAAATTTGCAGCACTGTCAAAAGACGCAAGTTACGGGGAAGCGAGAGGATACAACAAAATACTGTGCGCTGTAGTTTGCGGGTTTCCTCTGGACATTCTTGTCTTGGTTAAGCTATGACGTTCAAAACGCCAAGGCCGCCATTTTGGATTTCTTCCACATCTTCAATAAAACTGTTGTTATCCGAAAGCACAGTCGATATAGATGGTGTTGCATGGGTACCACGTGGCCACATGACCTTCACCGCGGACGTATGACCCTGGCAGTGACGTGGCGTGAGTGTGCCAGCCAGTTGTAAGTAAACAGCGCGTCAAGATGGGTTGAAGCAAGGATGCGACACACTGGCAAAAGGGGGCGATTGTGTTTGGGCGTGCCCGCAGTGAATGAAGTTGCCCGATTCGTTGGTGTATCAACGCGGACTGTCCGAAGTGTCTACAAGGAATGGTGTACCACCCGTGGGTACGAAACACGGTGTCAGAACTGCGGTCGCAAACCGATCCTAACCAAGAGGGACCGGAGAAGAGTGTCACGCCTTGTCAGTGGAAATCGGTTTGAAACCCGACAGGAATTGCTGCTCTCCGTGAATGCAGGTCTATCCCCACCAATTTCTGAACGAACACTGTGCAGGAAATTACATGCAATGGACATTTGAAGTCGAGGCCACTGCTCACAGCGGCGCATTGAACAATGTTCAATGTGCTCGAGAACACCGACACTGCACTGTAGGGGACTGGAAATGTGTAATGTGTGTAATGTCGTCCGGCGAGTCCCGATTTTGTCTTTTTTCCAATGATGCCAGGCGTAGAATGCACCGACGGCCTACTGAAGCATTTCATCCGCAGTGTGTGGAGGGTGTGGTTCAAGTGGGAGGTGGAGGCCTCCCCGATGGCGCAGGTAGCGCCGTCGCCTTGTAATCAAGAGGTCCCGAGTTCGATACTCGGTGGAGGCACATAGTTGTTCGGATCCCACTTTAAACTGTAGGTCCAGTCCCGATTAGCCTTACTGTGCATAAAGTGAACTTAAAATACCAAATCAATCAAACAATGAAGCGGAAGGTGGGCCTGTGGTGGTTTTTTTTTTTTTTTTTTTTTTTTTTCATGCCAGGACTTGGGCCCACTCATTCAGATGTCTTGTGAACATCAACCAGCATGTGTGTCTGGACTTTCTCGGTGGCCGGGTGTTGCCATTTATCCAACATCTCCATGGCGACTATGCTGTGAACACACACATTTTCCAAGATGACAACTGCCATGTGCAAAAGGCTCAACGTGCGTGTGCTTGGTTTGAGGAACATCCCGGCACCCTGTCACAACTGGTCTAGCCCGCAATGTCCCCCGATTTGAACCCCATCGAAAATGTGTGGGGCTATTTGGAGCGGCGGGTAAACGCAGACATCGAGATCCCCGTACTTCGCTGGAATTACGGGATCTCCTGCTGAGCGAGTGGATTCACCTCGATGTGGCATACCTGCAACACCTCGTGGAGTCACTTCCTCACCGAATCCAGGCGGTTATCCGGGCCAGAGGCCGTGTTACACGGTATTAAGTTTGGTTCTGGAGGGGGTGACCAATTGAACTGCAGGCGTGGATTTTTTTTTTTAAAGACTCTGTTTCTTGGAAACTACTTCTGTGTAGTGTGAAATTGGTTGTGCATTTGTGAACTATTAACAGGGTGTTACACTAAATTTGCGACTGATCAAATTGTGTACGATTCACTTAGGGTTACCCTGTACATTCCAACTACGCTTCCTCGCCTTGTTCTTAAGTAGCCTGATACTCGGAGTCAAAATATTCATGTTTGCTTTTGTTGGGACGGTTTCCTCCAGAGCTGACGGAAATCTTGGAGCTAATGTCGTGAAAATGTGGCGCGAGATTTATGACAATTTTTCCGTTGCGTCCGGAGCTCTGCGTCTGTTTCCTCGATTCAGGGAGCATAAGTAATTACGGGTAACGGGAAGCCGCATTTACATACTAACAATCTCTTGACTCCTTTGAAAAGCGGCTAAAGAGTATTGCCTGTATTTTCTCTCCACTTCCTTCTTCCCACTTCTCTCTTCCTTCGTTCTCGAATCTTCTCGCTTTACCCCCTTCCAAGTTGCTTTCTAATCCCGCAAAGTGCAGCCCCATTGTAAGGAACAGTAGTCATCATCGTTGCTCTCTAGCAGTGTTGCAATAACACCAGTAATTTCTCTAAATGTAGGGAAATTTGCCCTACACAGAAAAATTCCCTCGATCTAATGACAATTTCTCTCACTCCATGGTAAAATTTCACTCACGCAGGGAAATTAAGTTCTGCAAATTAAATTTTGTGCAGACCAGAATCCCTCATTGAGCGAAAATTGTCCTTTATGGCACTAAACCTCCCCATCTAAAATTCCCTCCGACGGCAGAAAAAAATATTGGTATATGAGGTCATTACCAGGAGTAGACGGCCGGATCTTGTCGCTGCTCACTTCACCTCGGCTGTTGCCGAGATCGAGAATGTGTGACACCCTACCTCCACACCCCCTATGTGATTTAGTGGCGTATGTTTGCTTTGTTTTAGAGCACTGGGAAACAGGTTTATCCTATTCTTAGATACAGTGAGACTTCTTGATTTTGAGGGTGAAACCTTTCCTATCGGTATTGTATTAATTGTTGCGCTTAAGCTGGTGAAATAGATATGCGAGACGTAAAAATACTAAATTACAATGCAAGTGCAAATGTTAAATTCGTATTGCATTATGTCCTTGATTACGTCATACCCAGTTCCTTGCGGGAATTGTTTAATTTGTTGAAAAGAGCTTTTTTGGAGGGAGCTTCCGACAATATCGTTGAGGGCAACACTGCCTCCTTGTAAGAAAGGGTTTTCAGGTTTGATTCCTGGTGATAGCACATTACACAATGGTTCAGGTCCTACTTTAAACTGTTTCCCGGGTCAACACCGTCTTGTAACAAGGCCTGTGGACTCTTTGCATGATACGTCGCCATTGGTAGGTCACAAGCGCAACATGATATCAGCATCAACGTTGCAAAGTGTGTGTTGAATATGCAGAAAATTTATATAGTTTGAAAGTAGTGTTCGTATTGTGTGTGGTTGAAATATAGTAATTACAATATGGTGATAACATGTGATTGTGACGCTCTTTTGCTCCCATCCATGGCCTACTAATGATGACGTATGGAAGCGAAGAGTCTGCACAGGCCTTATTATAAGAAGGCATTGGTGCAGTCGTGACGTATCTGGGTAATGTGGACTTAATACTATATCAAGCCTTAGTCTTGAGGGTATGGTGTGTAGGTTCGTGTAAAGTGCACATTTTCTTCAGTTTCAAAATGGGTAGTGGTAACACTGTCGCCTTATAATTAAGGAACCCCTGGTTCGATACCTGGTGGAAGCACATAGTGGTTCGAATTCCACTTGAAAACTGTAGGTCCAATTCCTATTAACGTATGTGCATAAAATGGGCTTAACTTTTGACAAACTGTTAAAATGCTGCCGGGTATTAGAAAAAATGATAACGAGTTAAATATTTGGGATTTCTAATCTCGTTGCAGTTTCAAACGAATAAGCGCATGGCATTTTTAAGGTAGATAAGGCTTATAAAAATACCTATAACTTTGTGTCGACTCCCATGCATTTCTTATGGAGAATAAAAACGCTCGTCCTTCCATTTTGCATTTTTGATAATAGCTAGTTCTCCTTTTGGCTTTCATTCTTCGGATCCATATTCTTGTGCAGTTACGTAACATAAAGTGCTTCTAGAGTACTTTAAAAAATAATACTTTCATAAGAACCTATGTAAATTTCTAGTCGCCAGCCTTCTGGTGTTCCGTGAAGGAAACTAGATCTCATGTCCTTACGCTTTGGTTGATTTTTTATGTGCACGGTTGGAAACACTTACCCGGCGCCTCCGCAAGAGCAACAGTCGACCGGAAATGGCCCCAGTGTCGTTTCTACAATGAGTTTTTCTCGTACCTCCGCCTCACCTATTCCATTCCTTTCACCCCTTTCAGACATTCAATTGATTTCCCATTGATGGCTTCAGCCTCTCGTTTATGGGATCGTAAACGTCAGCGACCTAGCGCTGCTTATCCCTTGGGATAAGCACTCCCTCGGGACTTCGTCTCCCCCCCCCCCCCCGTACCGTAATATTACTCGCAAATCTTTCGTCCCGAACAGGCTGCAACGTGAGATAGTTTCGCAATTCCAGTTGATTACAATCACCACGCTCTGCCGGTAACGACAAAGCTGTAATGACAATTGGAGCTGCAATATCACGCGACGGTTCCAGTTTTCACTACCAGCGGCTAGCGACATCTATAGCAACTTGGAGATCCATGCTAGCAATACTAAACCTAACCTACCTAACCTACTCGCGTATGCACCTAATAGCAGAAATAAACATGTGAATAGGTTAGGTAGTGCTGTGGACGAATTCTTCACATCAGACAAGTAATATGTGACGTCATAACAGTCACTGCAGGCAGTATACCTTCAAGATGCTAACAGCACTAAAACGTACATGCCTAACCTACTCACATATGCGTCTAACAGCAGAGATAAACAAGACTTAAACTGCCTAATGTATTCACGTGTTGGTTTCTGTTATTGGATGCTTACGTGAATAGGTTAGGCAGATCAGGTTTGATGCCTTTAGAACATGTCTGCAAGCTGCAACCAAGTTGATTGTCTGTTGTATTGCTTATATCGTTATCATCAGATATTCAATATGGGAGGATATCCCTGTTAAAGCAGCCAGATCCATATTTTAACAACCTCTCTGGCATCTGACGTTCTTACATTTAGAAAAATCAAACTAAGGGAAAGGTTTAGGCCAATCGCCGTCCTGGGACGTCACTAATATCCGTATTATCATTATTATATGTGAATGTATCCAAACAGAAACATAAGGTTAAATCTGGGTGACTGATACTAGGGTTTTCTTTTGCCCAGCTTATCGGAGAGAACTGATTTTCCGTTGAAGGATTGCGGTTACCTTGAAATTCTCCAGGGACACCGCAGCGTTTCTTAATTAACGCAAGAGGGGGAGGGGGCAGAGGAGGGATGCTAATCCCTGGACCAAGGGGGAAGCTGCGACGTAGATGTCTCTGAAAACAACGTCTTCGGCCCGTCATTCCCTCTTGCATGGGGAACGTTAAAAGAAGCTATCATTTCCAGGTATTGATTTCTTCTTTCCACGCCCCCCCCAAAAAAAATAACCATCCTTTTTTCCCCCCAAGTAAGGAAATCATGTGCCTTGGGGGCCAAGAAAATTTCCTACGAAGCCTGTGCTGCTATTAACGACAAGCATTTTCTTGTTAATTTGCTCTCCAGAATTTCAAATTCCCTCGTTTAATGTGTGTCGGGGTCCTCACAAACAAGGAACAGCTGAGAAGTCAGAATATTAGTGTCTTGCCCGCAACGAACCCCTTCCCCGTCAACCCCACCTCAGACGACTCAATATATTACACGAATATTATTAATAACCTACAGCTCGCGTAATGTCATTAACTTGTTGATAGTTTCGTTTCTTAATCTCCAGAATGTAGTGTAAAAATATGAGCAAAATTAGAATCGTTTACCTGATAGAGAAAATAGGTTTCTCGTCGGCCAACTTGGAACTTGTTTACCAATTTTGCTATTAAAAACCTACATGAATACTCCGAGGTATCTAACAGTTGAGAATCTCACAACCAACAGTTATCGTTGTCACCATATTTGGGACTTGTTACGTACCCGCGTCCGGCTCCTTTGGACACCACAGGTATCTTTACCTTTTATATCGGACTCTTTCTTAAGGCTGAGGTAACACCTGGTCCGTTGCCAGAGATACAGGTCGGAATCTATCCGTTCTATCCTCGAGCAGATTGTATTCTATTATCGGATAATTTTTCACGATAATTTTGTATTGTGTCTCTGCTTTTTCTAATCAATTCGGTATATTGATATCACCAGCTTATTTAATACCGATATTCCAAGAACGTAGCTTTCGTAAATGTCCTTGGTGCTGCTGATTCCTGTGGAAAGAAATCTTGTTAGCGGTGAGAATTTGGTGCCTGGGTTAAGACCCTGGGTCGCCTTATTGCTGACTCTGCTGGTGATATCAAACGAAAGGTCCTGGTTGGGTTTAGTTTAAGACCTCTCCCCCTTCCAGGTTTCTGAAGTGATCCTCAGACAGCTAAGTCTTCGTCCAGTGGGTTAAGACCCAGTTGGCTGGACTGTGGGAGCGAAATACACCCCTTGTTAAGACCCTATATGTCTCCTCGATTCTATGAAATTTCCGCGCTTGTATAGCAGAGGTTTGTTGATTTGGTTGCTATGTAGTCTTCAACTGTCTGAGGTTGCTAAGGCGATAATTTAGATTTTTGCCTTTCTGGCTTTTCATAATTCATAAGTAATATATCATAACTATTCTTTATTTTTTAGTAATCTTCTGAAATCACATTATTCTTTAATATTTGCAGCGTTAATTATTTAGCAAAATATAATTTATATTCCTTTCTAATTATGTCCATAAAATGTCCAGTTGGGAAGGAGGCCGTCGTATAGGAGCATCCTGAGTACCTGAATATAAAAAGGTGGCGTTCCAATAGGAGAGTCCTTAACTTGCCGATGACAGTAAAGTCACGCTCGTAGAGAGGTACCTGTCAGACTTGACTCCCACTCCCCTCCTAAATGTCGTAAAATATTTTAGGTTGTATTACAAACTATGCCCTTTAGTTCCCCACACTTTGAAAATGCTTTCTCGACAAATTTTGGGAAAAATCTGCACGACGGTAGAGTTTTATTTTATTTGATTTTAGTAACTGAAAGTCGATTTTCTGGCACTTTTGACTAAAAGCGACGATGGGGATGTACGTGGATGATATGAAGAAATTGGTGAAGGGACACTCTCAAAGAACATCAATACCCAGGTCAGGATTCGAACCTTGGACCCCTGACGTCTTAGCGCGCTGTGTCAACCATTCCGCCACGGAGGTTTGCACGACGACACAGTGTATGTAACATAGTGCGTCATTTGTATCCTAGCGCTCCCATTTTTGAAATATCTACCTCCAATGAAAATTTCAGCTAAGTGGTCCTAAATTTACGTCAATTATCTGAGCCACAACATTGATGACCTGCCTCCCGCACCATCTAAATATATCATATTTTTAAAGGCTTTGCTGTCAAGTTGTACGGCAACTGATAACGTAGCGGGAATTGCAAAATATATAGCACACTCAGAGCTTTGAAAATGTCAAAATGGCCAAAAGGTGGAAGTATATAAATATTTCTCGTTAACTATATTTGTTTAGTGTTGCAACCGTGTTGGATGTACTGTAAGGGAAACTAAATTGGATGCCCATGTCGTAGGCAGCTTCTGTCGACAATTAGCAGCTTTAACCGCTCGTCACATTTCATTGATTAAAATCCATCAACTTCCTTCAGTTGAGTTATTACCTTACTCTTCCATATTGCTGGAAGTATCGTTCGTGATCAGAGCTAATCTTTGCTTTGTACGCTGTTCAGAATTGGCAGGTTACTTTTAGGAGTAAAAACTTTCCTGATTTGCAGCAGTCTGCATAGTTTCCGTGAACAGCGGATAGAGTAACGATTTAGGATACATTACCACGTTCGGCTAATTGCCTCGTGTGAAAAAAGAGGAGCCGACGTCGTGTTTTCGGATTGTAATGCTCTCTTCGCACTGACGCCTCTTGCGTGACGCGACTTAAAACGACAATCCGATACTGAGTCCCCCAACGCCCCCGCACGCCCCCAGTAGCAGTAGCCGTTATTTCATTTTAATGCATCTGTCATCAGGAGCAAAGTGATGGAGATTCTGGACGGGATCACATCTGGTAATGACCGCGCGTTTTTTTTTCTTTATTTTTAGGCCCTCCAGCTTTTCAATCGATATGTAATCCTTCAATTTCAATTTCCGCTCGTGACCATTGAAAAACAGCGCCAATATTATATTCATAGAAGTAAGACTAAGTTCGGGTCTCGCGTCGTATTCAGGATATTCAGGAATTCATTCCCAAACGATCTATATTTCTGTTTATAAATCCAAGTGTTGCCAACCTTAACTAAATTACACCAAAGGTCTTTGCGCGCGTGTTCATCTTCAATGTGTAGTTTTCTACGTAGTTCTTCGTAGCATGCACTTTCTGTCCCACACTGGCATTCAGAGGCGTATTGCCCGATAGTGCCATGGGGCTATGTCTACTATGTCTCATAATGTTTTAGACCTCTGAAACTTGAAATTATTCATAAAATATTTTTAATGAAAAACATCAAATGTAATGAAATGCGTACGCCATTGTTTACTCCATAACAATAGAAAAACGTGTTGTTTTAATTTACCCTGTAGAATGCACATGGGAGTTTTATTCCATTAACTGTGCTTGAATGGACTTAAACCACCTTAGTTGGCTCAGATAATCTAATGCAAGAGAAATAATGGGAATGTGATTTATATTCGGCTCCAGCTGGATAGGCCTCTGCTTTCTCTGCTTTTTTATATATTTTTTTACATGAAAGCTGTAACGCAACTCGTGTGCCCATCATATAATTTCGTGTAATCTCTCAATATACACTATTTACAAACATTCCTGCGTACTAATAACTGTTTCCGCCTCAATACTGCCCTAAGAGATTTTTTCTTTTCCCCATGATGGCGATGCAGGGTTTTCGCCAACGTTCTGGTGAATTGCAAATTAATGAGGTTCATTTCCTCCTATATTTTGCTAACACTTCACAGATCATCCCAAAAATGCTCCCAAAAATGCGGTTTAAGTCGGGGCTTTGTGTCAGCCACCGTTGTCTTCAAACTACGACACCTTGATTTGTGGAGAGATGTAGTATCATGCTAGTCAGGTACATTTAAGCTGCTACCACAGTGTGGCAAATGGAAAATTGGTCCAGTCTGTAGAGAAACCAACAGCTCAAATCATGGGAAAACAGCTGCACGATTATACTGCCACCTACACATTCCACATTCTCCGATCATTTTTGAAAGCACAGTATTGGCTAGCAAAATCTTGTGATTGAAGCCTTGCAAGCTTTACGGCAATTATTTTTTCCCAATTCTGAAGTAGGCAATTCCTGAATATTTCATATGTGATGCGCCTTTCAAAGTTATCCGTATTCCTCCGCTTTAAGTTGCATTTTTGCAATATGAAGTGAAAGAAAGGGGAGAGATATGAAACGTTGCTTCTTTTTGTTCGTTCAATCTTGTAGCCAATGTTGGAGAAAAATACAGTCCTCCCCTTTTTTTCCGTGTCTCTTGCACATTTGAATGTTGCTGACAGTAGACGAATGCTGGCGGTTGCTGCGATGCAGCATGGCTTCTGTTGTTCCCCATTGCCTCGTCCCGCCAATCCCTCCGCGCATGCTCTGAACAATTGCAATCAAATGCATATTGGACACCGAGAGAGCTTTTCCCTGTCCAATCAGGCGTGGGGAATCTGTAACGAGGAGCAGATGGTGATAGGAGTATTCGGAAGGGCAATGGTAACATAAATTCTGTGCTGACGACTGCCGAAAAAAATCGGCAGATGGGGCGGCGGGTGTTTACTGCCGGAGTTGCATGTTTCGTATTTTTTTTCTCCAAAATTTGGAACCACTTGACCTTATTGTTTTCCATGGAAATCCATAGTAGGGAATCGTTAGCTAATAGAGGCAGGGCTATACTGCTCAAGGGTTCGCGGTTGGGTGGATATCTTAGTTCTTACGTTAGTAATATTCTGGTCTGTCATTTTCTGGTAAAAGCATAGTTCTGGGTTTTGTCATTTTCGGCCCACGTAACAGACGTCTTGAAGCATAGTCGTGATTTCTTCCTATCCAGTTGTCATCTTCTTGCTTGCAAGGTAGGTTGTATTTCAACAATTCTCATGGGAACTTTTTTGACGCAGCTATGACAAGAAGATAAGTAAAATAGGTTCCGTGTTTTATGGACTTGTACCGAAAATATATGTAGAGTGTCGGCGAGTTGGCCCTCCCACTTTTGTCACATTTTGCCCCCACACTATGGCTCTTAATGCTAAGCCTTGTCTACCAAGATCGCCGCTACTGATGTAGACAGTATGTTTGAAAGTAAGTTCAGCATCATGATGTTTACTAATTGTGCGTTTGTGAAACGTTCGAAGAAATTTTGCACTTTTTTTAAAAATTTTAGAATTGAATTTAATTTCCGTGCTTATGAATGGCTCCGTGGCTATTTTGTTCCACTTCTGCCATTTTGTTAATCGCTACGGCAATTTCTTATTAGAAATATGAAGCCTGTTTTATGATATTCTTATAACGTCAATGGGGGACGGAGATGTTAAGGGGTGATCCTTTCTATGACACTAAAATGTCAACCTCTCTTGTATGTAGTACGCCCTGGCCTGTTATTTTCAAATTACCGAGGCTATGATGTCAGCCAGTTTAATTCTTTGCAGGTTTTGTGCTGGGTGTGTTTTCCGTGCGTGTGTTTTGATGTCATTGCATTAACTTGAACTTGTCACCGTTCATCATCATCTTCGCAATTAGCCACAAGTGGCAGAAAAGCGAAGTAAATTAAAGCAAATCAATCAACTAATCATAACGTAATTTTTTGGCGTTAGGTGGTAGAGTTTCTCTCTCACAACCGAAGTTGCCTGGTTCAAATTTCGTCATGGACATCGGTGTCTTTTGTGAGTGTTCCTTCGTCAACTTCATCTAATCATCCTCATAGCCTCGATTAGCCAAAATTGGCAGAAAAGCGAGGCTAATTAACAAAAAATCTAATAAAAGTTGCCTTCTTTCAGCATTTAGAACAACATTGTGGTTCTTCAAACGAAACAGTTTTATGGGGGATTGGGTGTAACGTTTCAGGTGGTGAGGAACAAATTGCTGCCAGGTATCGACCCAGCAGATACTGCCAGCGAGTTCCTTGTCAAGTTTTCGCATACAGCATTCTCTTTAGTGTCTGCAAACCTGAAACCGGATAGCTACTGTCTGCGATGTACGTGGGCAGATGCGCGCGCACGGGTTCAGTTTGGTCAAGTTTGCATTATTCGTAGGGGGCAAGTTAGATATCCGAGGAGATAACGTCGCTTTTGTAGGCGACACAGCTGCTGAAGCATGTCAATAGATAACGCCTGCTGAAGCGCGCTCTCTCTGAAATCCCTGAAACCGTCGCGAGCTTCTGTTTGACTGAAAATGCTACAGAATATTAATCCAGTGGAGGTACCTAAACGGGTTCCTAGTACGTTCGCTCGTTGCAGGGTGGACTTTCAATATTGATAGTGATGTACAGTCACCGGCAATACTAGATCCTGAAATACTCACTTCCTGCCAGGCGTTGTGTGTTGCCTAACTATACGGCGGTGGTACAGCTTGGTATTGTAAATTTGCTATTAAAACTCATCGCCGTAGAGGTAGCAACAACACACATATCGCCTTGCAGGGAAGTGAGTATTTCAGGATCTATGTGCCACATTTTTATTGCCAGTGACTGTACAATTTTGTAGTCTGGTGTCAAAAATTTACCTGTGCCATCTCTAATTTTGTGAAGCGATATCTTAAAACTCGGATATCAGGACCTGTTTTTTTTCAAATGTTGACAATATAGCGATCTACACATGTAAAAATATGCACAACGGGATTTTTATCAGCGGATTATGATTAGAGAAAAGGGTCTAAATATGGGCCCCCCCCCCTTTTTATGTTGTCATTTGCTGAGGGAAAAAATTAATATATCAAGCACCTGCCTTTAAAATGCATATATATGAAATATATACTTAAATGTAATTATTTATTATTTATTTATTTATCGAACTCAACAGGTACATACCTAATTACAGAGCCCATGTGAAGGATACATAGTGAATACAATTACATATATTTCTGTAATATATATATATATATATACACACCTACATAAAATACATTTAAATTTATTTTCTACATACACACACTTGATCACATATCATTTCATTAGGAAATTATGTGTTTAAGCTTAGGTTATTGCGTTAATAGTGGCTTTACTGAGGTCCCTTAGGTTCATAGAAAAGATGTCAATGGTGTTATTCTTGAATAGCAATTTATTGTAACTGGTGCACATTCTCCACAATGGAGATTTCTTTTTAATTTCCGATCTAGCCTTCTTTATAAGAAAAACTTCGTTCTTGAGTCTAGTTTTCGACGACGGGATTCGAAAATTCATCTGGCAGAGTAGATGTTCAGCATCTACTTCGTTATTTAACAACTTCCACAAGAATACTATTTCCTGTAACGTTCTTCTATGACACAGCTTTGTAAACCGACTTTCATATATTAGGTTGTCGTAGTGTTCAAATGTGGGGTAAACTTTCTGAAATTTGTATTTTAAAAATCTAAGAAATCGTGATTGGACTCTTTCAATTGCTTCACTGTACTTTGCTGTGTCTGTATTCCATATAACAGATGCATATTCGAGTTTTGGTCTTACATACGAATAATACAAAACTTTGAGTGTGTCTGTACACTTGAAATCCCTCCCCATTCTAAGAATGAACCCAAGGCTCTTGAACGCTTCACTAATTATTGTTCTACGTGTTTATTAAAAGTAAGATTTGAATCAAAAATAACCCCTAAATCCTTGACTAAAAAATTTCTTGCTAGAGTATGGTTGTATATTTGATACTGAAATTCAACTGGGGTTTTCTTTCGAGTATATGATACAAATGGCATTTATTGATATTTAGTGTTAAATCATTGTTTATTGTCCACGTTTTTAAATTTGTAATATCATTTTGAAGTTGAACACTATCATCTTGTTTGCTTATTTTCCTGTAGAATTTCAGGTCATCTGCGAAAAGCAATTTGTGTGAATTTTCAAATGAATCAGGCAAATCGTTAATAAGTAGTGTGAAAAGAAGTGGCCCAAGGTTAGACCCCTGAGGTACTCCTGAGGTGACTCTTATCTCTGAAGATGTGTGGCCTTTATACGTCACGTACTGCTTACGGTTCTGCAAATAGGAAGCGTACAATTGGCGCAGTGGTTCAGAAATATTGAAGCATGCTAATTTACTTAATAAGATATCGTGGTTAACCAAGTCGAATGCTTTGCAGAAGTCTGTATATATTGCGTCAACTTGACCTCCTTCGTCCAAGATTGAACTTATAAAATTGGTAATATCGGAGAGATTGGTCAACACTGATTTACGTGGTACAAAGCCATGTTGAAACGATGATATTACAGGTTTTACGTGAGTAAATATGTAACAGTGCATGATTTTTTCGAATATTTTTGCTGGGGCTGATAATATACTTATTGGTCGGTAGTCTTGTACGTCATTAGTGTTATTGGTTTTGGGAAGTGGGCAAATTGCCGTGACTTTCCATTTTTCAGGGAATTTGTGCTTTACAAGAATTAAATTGAAAATTAGATATAATGGGTATTTCAACACATCACTGCAACCTTTAACTACATAGGGCGGTATCTTGTCCGGTCCGGCTGATTTCTTAGGTTTTAAATTTTTAATGGCTTTTTCTATGTCTTCAATTCGTATCTCTGTAATATTAAGATTATCCAAAGTTTCATATTGTTTACGGTTAGGCAATACTTTCATGTCGTATCTAGGGGGATCTTTTTTATACACCGACTGAAAATGCTGTGCAAAAGCTTCGACTACTGAACGTCGGTCTGACAACACTTTATCCTTGAACAGTACAGGATCTTTGTTGGTTTTCTTACGTTTATTTGAAACAAACGACCAAAACTGGGTGCTATCTTTTGCAATATTTATTTCCGAATTGGCAACATAACTCTTGTATGCATCAATAATTTCCTTACTAACTATTGTTCGAAATTCGCTAAATTTATTGTAGTGGTATCGAAAGTCTCCCGCCTGTTTTTTCCACTTCTTGTGGTGGTAATGTTTCCTACTTATACTTTTAATAATGCTGCTCGTAAACCAACACGGGTACTGTCTTTTGCGGCTTTTCTTTAAGGGGACACATTCATCGAATATTTTGTATATAATTTCATAAAACACGTCTGTAGCCTGATCAACGTCATTATTTGTTTTCAATACATCCCAGTTCGTGTTAAGCAGTTTGTGATAGATGGATGGAAAGTCGGCCTTACTGAAATTGTACTGTAGATTACGACAAGTTTTATAGCGGGTTTCTTTGACATGATTAATATCTAGTAGCAGCGAGGGGTGGTGTGTGTCTTCAGGAACTAGAGTGCGCGTCAAATCTCCTGCATATGGCCTTGAACTGCTGAACAGCACCAGCGAATCGCAGACGTGCGGCGTTGCCTAGTTCAGAACCTGTTTCACCTCGCTACTAAATCGTGTACCTGGCGCTCGGATATAAATATATTATTTCAAGTGTCAGTAGTTCAACAGATGGAAAGATAATGAATTTGCGAGTATGTACGAAAAACAAGCGTGATTGTAGCTTATACCGTTCCCTCTGTAGAAGCAATGTCATTATAAACGTATTTGCATTGTATCGTTTTTGTTCTCCCTTCGTTCCTGTTGCATTTCGAAACTTTCCGATTAGCGAAGGGAACAGGGCAGGTTCGTTCCCAGTGATGGTAGAAGGAGAAATTGACGAAGAGGATACCGTCACTGTTCGTTTTTCCCACGTTTTTAGTGTGTGTGTGTGTGTGTGTGCAGCATGTCGTTGAGTAAACCAAGTGGTAGTGATAGCGAGAGAAGAGAGAACAATACAGTGTTGTACGAAGCCAGGCACGACGGGTGATTTTTCAGGTGTACAATTTTTTTTAAAAAAAATGTTCGAGTGAAGAAGAGAGCAGTAAAATTGACTTTAAGAAGTGCCAGGCTCTAACAGCTCAAGCGTGTGGTGTGAATCAAGCAACCGTTTCTCGGATATGTTCGGAGGCAAAACAATGTGGATCGGGGCCTGCTCCAATGTTTCAATCACCTAGAAAGCACATTAACGTACCAAAAAAGAACGACAAACTTAGATAACTTTGAAAAAGACGTAATTCGTAGAACCGTCTTTGAAATTTACGATTGTGGCGAATTTTCTACTGCCAAAAGGATAACGTACTCTTTACGGGGCAAAATATCTTACAAAGGCTGTACAACTTCCACTTTGAGAATATTGAAACAATTATGCAGTCCCTCTGGCACAATCAGGTATGTTCTATTCTTCCATTAAGTTTATTATATGTTATATTATCTAATGTTCCGTGCTCTCCGTGACAAGGCATTTCGCTCAACCACGCTGTCTCTTTTCCGTGTGAGATTTCGACATGGCACCGCTGCAGTGCGCTGCTATTGGCTATCGCCATATGCAGGAGATTTGACGCGCACTATAGTGGCTGTGTGCTCCGTGTCACTGTTATTCCCTGTCTATTTGTCAAAATCAAATCGAGTGTCTTTCCGTTATTATTCTTTACGTCATTTAGGCTTATTAAGTCAGAGAAGTTTATGAAATTGTGCAATTCTAAATAAGGTCCAGTCGAAGTCGTTAAGTCATAATTGGAGTCAGTTATGTCAGGGAGATTAAAGTCGCCGGCCAAGAGGAGTTTAACTTTACCAGGTTGACAGTGCATTTCTATGAACCTAAAGAATTCGCAATAAGTATTGCAGTTGCTACCTGGTGCTATGTACACTACACAAATATACAACATCCCAATGCCTTGAATTAACACTTTAACGAGGATGCAGTCTATGTTTGGATCTAAACGCGGAGAGTCGACTAACACACTCTTAAATTTACATTTTATCGCTACAGCTACCCCTCCCCCTTTTTCTTTTCCTGTTGTTATTGCGTTTCGATCGGACCTATAAACCACATAACGATCATGAAAAAGTTCATGCATGCTAAAGTATAGAAAGTCTCCTTTTTTTTTAAAAAAAAAAAAAAAATGCAATTTCCAAAAAATGGTAAAATGATGTATTTCAAAATTGTGGTCTAAATATGGGCTACTAGTGGCAATATCACAAAAAGCAATTAAAATTTTAAAGAAACAGTCATTTATCACCAAAAAATTATAAAAGTTATATTTATGAATAATCTGTTGTTTTGTAAATCACGCGGAATGGGAAAAATCGAAATTAAGGAAAACATCCAAGTATTTGTTGAAAATGTGAATACAACATTAGACCTCATGTCATAGCCCATATTTAGACCATCACGCTATTTTTCTTCTTCAATCTATTTTCGCTCTCTATGGTACATATTTCACAAACAAATCATGGCATTATAAAAGCCCACATTTGTTTTATGTACCGCTAATATCATAACCTAAACAAAGCAGATGAGAATTCAGAAAACGCTGAGATAAAACATACCTGCAAAAAGTTTTCGGAGGTCGCAATTCTATAACAGCGGCCAAGGCCGAAACTAACCACCACTTTCTCTCGCGAATTGGCGCTGCAACCTTTGTCCTTGACAGATAACCAGTTCCCTTAGCCTCTGCCAGCCTGCAGCACCCGGGAGCGCTGATAACTCCAAAACCCATATTTAAACCTTCGCCCATATTTAGACCTTCTCCTCTAGTATTATCATTTTAAAAAATACTTAAGTTTTAGGAAAGCTGTTGGAATTTTGAAAATATACCACGGCGTAAATTTGAAATGGCGTTTCAAGATGTTTTAATTTGAGCTAGAAAAGTTTAAGTTCCTTAGAAGAATAGCCGAGTTGCTACTCTGTGTCCGAGCTACCATTCAAACGTGTGTATCCCGGTGTTATTCTCTAAACTACATATCATTCAATGCATTTATAAATTCTCATTGATAAATCTCATTCAAAATTAAATTTCATTTATATTTCAAATAATTTTTACCTTTTGTATTGTACTACTCTATTTTATAATTAAATAATTCATATCTACTATGTTGCTTTCTGCTGAAGTGTATTCATTTCAGCAAACAGATATATAAGGCAGGGTAACTTTCTTCCACACACACACAATACTACACACACTTTACAATTCCAAATGGGAACTGACCGCGCATAATCACACCAAACTATCTTCAAAATATGGGGGCTAAGACCGACAGCGGAACACCTAGCCTCTGAGGTGAAGCATACCCATCCAACTGAATTAATATAACTCAAATCAATGGTCTTAAACAACATGCTGATCTACTGTCGCTCTCTGGCTTCCTATGCACTGTTTGTAACAAGAAAATTGTAACATGCAGGGCGCGTGAGCTAAAAACTATAGATTTCGGATCCCGAAATCCGGTATATGTTAAACAATGCATACATACACACAATACTTATATCGTATTTTAAACATATTCCAGGGAAGGTTCATGTAAAAATGAAAGGTGTAGATGGATTAACATTGTACTGTACTGATATTAATGTAATTATACTAAATTATATTTATGTCTGACTACCATGCTCAAGGTCCCGGGTTCGATCCCCGGACGGTTCAAATCCGGGAACTTTTCTAACGGTGGAAGCGGCCCCGGCGCCTACCCAGCGTCGAATAACATGGGTACTTGGGGGAAACCCTGGGGGGTAAAGGCGGTCAGGGGCGTGATGCTGATCACATCACCCCCACTCACGACCGGATCAAGAAAGTGTGGGGCGTTACTCCCACACCCCCTATACGCCTTAATGGCGTGGTGCTATGCACAGGGGAACACTTTACCTTTTACCTTTATATATTATGTTATTAAATATTATTGTAATTGTCAAATTTTTATTTCCAGATTTATGTAAAATGTAAATATGAAATAAAGCAATGGAGCGTAACAATAACGGGGGACCGTAAAACGAGCAACTGCCGTCCCAGTTTATCACAGAGGCACTGGGACATGCGCATACCCTCGAATGTATGCGGGTGGAGGTTAGGATACATTCGGGGGTTCCCCTCTTATTGTGTCCCGGGAATCTCTGGAGCAAACGAACGAAAACCAGTCTCTGCGCAAAGAGTGACTTCGAGAAGGCTCGACCAATGAACGCGTGAGGGGGAAAGTGAGTGCATGGAAAGGAAAACGCGGCTGCAGCTAACAGCCATTTGCAGCAGCGTGCCTCCCACACACTCTCTCACCTTCTCTGCCGTTATGCGGAAGCCTTGCTCTACAGATTCCTGGGACATCGTAGGTTAGAAATTTATCAGAGCACCCCCTCCTTCCCTTTCGCATGGCTCTCTTCCCTGCATTGATACTAATATGCATCACACTCAACCAAATATAATTCCATACACACAAGCAACGACTACAGCCAGGGCCAGATGGTCTCCAGATATTGTACGCTGAGAAGAGAACTCCTTTGCCTCCGCCATAGATTTCTGGAAATGGGATTAAACGAAGCAGCATACATAGAAGCGTTAGCAAATAAGCGGCGTACGAGAGCGCATAAGTGAAGGATGGTGATGCAGGGTGCTAAATAAAAATCACGACCAAAACTTCTACATCCGGCAGGACTGTAATTGTCATGTCCTTCTTCCCAGAAACATTTCCGGAGCTTCAGAAGTTCCGCTCAACTGAGAGGAGTGGTCCGGCACCGTTTAGAGCGAGAGAGAGAGAGAGAGAGAGCTTCCTCCTAACTTCGCAAGCGGTCTGCGTTTGAACTTCCCATTCGAACTGGCTTCATTAAATTACGCACACATTTGCACATCCTATCTTGCTCCCTCTGCCGATGTGCCGCCGCCCTTGACGCCTTTCGCCGAAACTTCTGAGTGAATTTTAATGCAACAGGAGCATGTAATTTGCTTCACACATGTCCAGACTATTCCCACACGCGCCACGCTTTGTTTCCCTCCCACCATACTGAAACTGCTTCCAGAATTCCTTTACAGATATTACGTATCCTTTTGTTTATCTTATTAGCATTATTTGTTTTAGTATTCGTAAGGTCACAGGTTCAAATTGACTGACTTCTTCTGCAAATAATTATTAACTTTTCGATATTGGTTGTTATCATTGTTCTAAAAAATTCCGGACTCCAACAAGGACTTTTGCAGAGAAGAGTCAGTGTTTTCCCTTACAAGCAACTCAAATAACGCTTTAAGATACCGGAGTCACATCTCAAATTAGGATATATATGGTTTTCCAATAAGAACGATATGATTTTACAATGAAATAAAATAAGAACTATTTCAGATACAACCAAACTTTTTATATTATTTTGAAGCATAGTTTATTACATTATGTTTTGAATAACACATCATTTAAGTGTCCACCTCGACTTCGTGCACACGAGTGAATTCGATGAACCAAATTTTTGATGATTTTGTACAATAACTCTGGCCTAATGTCACGAATGCAGCGTTCGATGTTCAATCTTAATGCATCAAGGGTTCGTGGTCTGTTTGCATTGACTATAGATTTCAAATAACCCCACAAAAAGCAATCTAAAGGAGTTAAATCACTAACAGTTGCATTTCTTGAAATTATCCTTTCACTAAGCTGGTCTTGCAATACGTCGATAGTGGCATCAGCAGTGTGGTATGTGGCACCGTCTTGTTGCAACCACATGTCCTCCAAATCAATTTCATCTAAATTTGGCCACAAAAAATCTGTTAACATCAATCGGTACCGCTCACCAGTCACTGTAACTGCATCTCCTACCTCGGTTTGAAGAAAACCGATGATGCGATCATGCCATAAACCACACCATACAATGACCTTTTGCGGATGCAAGGGCTTCTCGTGAATCTCTTGTGGATTGTCTTCACACCAGAAATTATGATCCGTTTCAAGTTCAATAGAACGTCTATTTTCATAAATTCTTTTGGATAATAACGAAACGTTCTTGAAGCGTGTATTTAGCCATGATGAATTGTCACAGTTTACTAAACACAAATGACAACTTGTGACAGTTATAACATTTGAAGCATAGTTGCCAGTTCATTTCAAAATCGTATCATACTTATTGGAAAACCCTTTATATATAACATAGAGTTAGTTACGTGTTCTTTTCATATCCAACTGCTAAACTACGATCTAATTTTGCGTTCAATGTACGCATTGTGTTTCTTCACGCTAAGCAAAATATATCTCAAGTCTTTAACCATTTCCACCAGTTTCGTTTTAATACCATTTTTTTTCGAATCAATTAATAAGCTATTGTGTTGTAGTTAATCTTCTACTTATAAGTCACTCCAAATAGAGATGCTGCTAGTGTTCTGTCGTGTTCTGATTGGAGTGTAATTGACTGAACCGCTATACTTTTTGTACATACTGTTCTAGCTAGTCATCTATCTCCCTGAATCAACTTCGAATTTCATAACGAGGAGCTCCGCAATAGATTTTCCTTCATCCATAAAACGATGAAAGTGTCGGTTACTGATACGCGAATTTACTCCGATTGTGTTTTCAGAGTCTCCCTGCTTGCATCATCTTTCGAAGAATTCTGAAAATTAAATCACATCTTTTTGTTTTGTCTTTATGCCAAAATAGTTTTATGGGCACCTGATTCAAGACAGTCTTCTGTCCAAGAGTGAGACAACTTGGTCTGCTCACGTTCACAACAATCAACAGTAGATGATTTAATCCTAGTACTGGCAAGTGATCCTAGAGTAGCACTTTCCACATGCGCCTGCGCGTCAAGATCGAAAACCGTTGAGTGGGAGGAGCTTGCTGTGCAACGTCAAAGAATAAGACTCGCTCCTAATCTGCACATAACAGTCACGTACAGTATGATCCACAAATAAGCTTTCTGTAAGCTAGGTGAAGATCAATAGATTGGCATTTATTAGAATTCGTTTTCTTATTGCAAACTTTCTGGAAGTTTCGCTGATGCTCAGTACCTCGTTAATGAATAATATTGTATTTTGTAAGCACTGTATTTCTTTCGTAGCGTTATGTATAAAATGAAACTCCAGGGCTAAAAACAAGGAACGAAGCGATAGTCAGTCTGATGGATGTAGAAATTAACCCTTAAGAAATGTTACAACGATTTGGAAACTTGAACAAGTGATATATACAGTATATCAATTAAGGCATGTGACATGTGGAAATTGAGGGGAGACTGAAAATATATACTGATGCTTTCTACATCCGTATTCTAAAAGTTCGTTCAGCATTCTTGGCAAAGTCTATTTGGTCTAGGACGCTTTCTTATCCCATCTTCATTTTGGATGCCTCATTTCGTGAGATAACTGAAAATCCGTCAATGGTGGGAGGGTTTTATTTTAATGAGTAGTATCTTCCGCCAACAGATACAACCAGGACGAACGTTAAATTTTCCTTGTCAATTCCTATTGCCATGTAATTTCTGTTCTACTGATTTCGGGTACTATGAACTGGGATGATTGATGACTATAGAGCTCCCGCATAGTCAAATGGTTAGTATGTTTCTTTTTACTGCGAGCGACCTCTGGTTCGATCCATGGTAGTAGCCTTAAAGAGTCCAGCATAGTGTTGGAAACAAGCACGTTGACAGCATTGCTCCTAGAACAGTATACAACACGAACAACAAGTGTTGTGCTGGGTTGCATACCCTTTCATTCCCAACAGGATCCAACATTTCGACGATGCTCCTTCGGTATTACTGGTTTAAGGGAAGTGTGCGGAAATTTCATATTCTAGTCTACCAGTCTAGAGAAATTTTGCATTCTGATTGCAACCAGTGAGATTACCAAAATACAGTAAAAAGTAGTTTTAAATGTTCAGTTCTACGAGGTATTTCCAAGAAATTCCTGTAATTACACCTTTATTGCTTATAGAGATGTATGACAACCCTGCTTTTCTTAAAATAATACCTGATAACATTGTGTTATAGGTATATTACATTGATCAGTCGTCGAACTCCGTGGCGGAGTAGTTAGAACAACGCGCTATGACGCCAGAGGTCCCGGGTTCGAATTCGAGGATTGGTGTTCTTCGTGAGTGTCTCTACATCAATTTTATCACATCATCACGCATCCTCACCTTCGCGATTACCCAAAAGGGGGAATAAACTAAGTAAAATACACTAAATCTATCAACCAAACATCGATCATTTTGCGAAATATGTCTGCATAAATCTTAATCCTTTTTCATAAAGAAGTGAAAGAGTTGCAAAAAAGTGATATTTTTTTTTACCATCCTATCTTTCGCAGTTGGTCGAAATAATCTTATTTTTGCTGCCCCAAGCAGAGTGCCGGAGTCCATAAATCTCTTCCGGAAATGGGCTGAGACAAGCGATAAGTGAAAACTGCCCGAACATCTGCTGGGCACGGTTACAATAACACTTCACACTGCATTTTCGAACCCTGGGCCGTTAGTATTCATTACTTGTATAGCGAGCGTGAGACTCTCTTCGTTGCACGCAAATTTGTTGCCATCGAAATTTTGTGGTCAATCCCTGTCATTGAGTGCTGTCACGTTAGGTTGATAGCGTAGGGTATCGATTGGTGAACAGTCGAAGAGGAACTGGATGCAGTGTTGCAGTGTGTTGGGCAGTTGCGGGACAGGGTCTGTAGCTTTTGGATATTTTCTCTAGACTTGTGGGCGAAATATAGGCTGGGGGGAAAAAAGGGTAATTTCTTATCTTCAGATTGGTAGCACGTGATTGCTCTTTAGGTATTCGATTTTTTACGAACACGCTGAAAATGCTGCGTATGTGCAAAATGTTTTATAGAGAAGTCTAATTGATCGTTGGAAAGGAAAATTGTTTGTCTTTGAAAACGAAATTTTCTAAAGAAAAGAGGGATTTTTTTCTTTAAGGATGGTAGTTTTTAGAAGCAATTGGGAATTTTTCTTGGTAAGAGGGATATTTTAACAAATTCGAATTTTCTATCTTTGAGGAAGTAATCTTAAGTTACAGAGTGTCTGCAAACCAGTAATTCCTTAAATTTCCGAAAATTATAGCACTGGGAATTATGTCAAAAATTTGTTGTTCTCGGATAGTCAAATCGGGACGGGACATATAGTAAGTACGGGATCCGAACCACCATGTGTCTCTGCGGGTATCGAACCTTGGACCCCTTGATTATAAGTCGACGATATCACCAGGCTTAGATTGTATGTGCAGAATTAACCAGTTCATACTAAGCAACCAAAATAATCGTTCATATACATAATATATGTTATCATAGCCACAAAATTTGTATTTTTGCTATAATCTACATATCTATAGTTGCAAGAGATAACCAACAACCCAATTTATTCTGTCCTCTTTCCCTAAAACGCTGAACACGCTGGTAAGGGGTGTCGAGTGGAACTTGTTACCTCCTACTGATAAATAAATGTGTAAGATAGAGACGTAGAACCTATTGTCGACATGTGTAGAACGAAAGACGAGGTGAATCCAGATATCTCAGTGTGATTAATATTACAATGGAATAAAATAACAAGGTTGATGGAGATTAATTGCTGGTAGTGTAAGGCGATGAGCCTTCCGACGTGATTCTTCGTGAACGCCAATTTTTGTCCATGTTCTAACCGCATATTGCCCATAAGGTATTCCAAATATGATTGATTGATTGATTTGGTGTTTTAAGTCCACTTTATGTACAGTAAGGCTAATCGGGACTGGAACTACAGTTTAAAGTGGGAACCGAACCACTTGTGCCTCTCCCGGGTATCGAACCCGGGACCCCTTGATTACAAGGTGACGACGCTACCACTGCGCCATCGGGGAGGCCCTATTCCAAATATGGAAAGTCAGTATATGAGTAACTGATGTTCATGCTCACTTGTTTGTCAGCTATAAAATTCTGCTATTCATGGCATTGAAATCTCAAATGGAAAACCTAAATGTCCCTGGTGAACCCGTAATCAAAATTATGATCAGCGAGCTATTAATATTTTTAGTGGAAATAAGTTTTATCACTTGTGATTTGACAAATACAGACATTCAAAATATTTTTGCATGTAATCTTGAAGAATTAAAGAGAGAATTTGGCTACAGCCAGATTGCGCACACTTTTCCTGTTTTATCAGTGGTATCTGATAAGCCGTTGACAAGCTGTCACAATGTACAGGATTGCGCAGAAAAAAATGAGGCGATGTTGTCAGATGTAAAATGTTCTCAAGACGTTCTCACTTCTGTTATATTTGTGTGTGTGTGTGTGTGTGTGGACTTACACGTGTTTTTGCTGGAAGGGTAGCATTAGATAGGCAGAGAGGATGAACCTGATTGGTGGACTAGAATGTAATGGTCAGTGTATCTCCGTATTTATACCGAAGGTCACGAGTTTCGATTGACAGAAGTGTTTGTTGTGCACTTATTAACCTAACCTAACTTTTGAGTTTGAGTAAATTGGTATGAAAATTGTATCTTGACTTGCTACATTTACTGGTCAAATTATATTTTTATTTAATCCTTAAGGGATTTACTATTTTATTTCCAATTTCTCTCTCTCTCTTCTTGTCTAAAGAAAAAAACAGTTTTGCGCACAGACTTTAAAGATATCAAAGTGACAACTTTCGATCAAAATCTGTGCGCAAAACAGGTCAGTGAGATTTGTGCGCAATCCTGGATCTAAAGTGTGCGCAATTCGGTTGGGCGGAAAATTTGGAGGCAGCCATCTTGTGTTAAGAGAAGATTTTCTTCTTTTAAACAGGGATATTTTTTGCCTTCTGAGGGAATTTCTGTGATAACTCCATTATCCCCGTTGCAAGGTGGAACACGTGTTGGTAAGTGGCTGTCGGAAGATAAAGAACTCCTTCCCAGGTGGTGGAGTTAATATTGAGTAAGTGTCGGCCCGTTATTAAAACGATAAATTGTGCCCCAAAATGGCGAAGAGATTAGCCTACCGAGGACAGATTAGTATAATGGTGGAGCAAGATGACAGTAGAGTAATAAGTGTCGTTGGATAATGGCGAGGCGGGTAGATAGTGGCGACGAGAATAACGGACATGGCCGGGTTTGATGCCGATTTAAAGTTGACCAATTTTTCAGAGTGATTGGTTTAAGCATAATAACATAGCTTTATTATTGTACCAATTAATTCTTAAAATAAATAAGTACCCTTATAGAATAGAATAGAATAGAATGGTCTTTATTTAAGCAGGCGTGTTTCGGCCTCATGGGCCGTTCTTACAACCAACCCTTGTCAAAGATACAATAAATGAATAAAAACAAAAAGAAAGAAAAAAAAACACATAATGATCATGATAATACAATAAAGAAAATATAAAGATTATACAATGATAAAATAATACATTGAATAGATTAGTATATATACTGTTGAGTAAAGATAAGTAATAAGTCTTCGGTACTTCAATGTGTATTCCGGGGAGGGGGGGGTAGGTTAGGTATGCATAAGTGCAGGTGCAATTGTTAACATATGAAGGTTAATTAAGTTGTTGGGACAATAGTAAGTTCTTCAGATTTTTCTTAAAACTTTGATGGCAAATAATGTTAGTCAATGGTGCAGGCAGTTTGTTCCATTCCCTGATCCCTGTAACAATGATGGACTTGTTATATGTGGCGGTTTTATGTTTGGGGATTTTTAGATTGTGCTTGTTGCGGATATTATGTTCGGCTGATGTTCTACGAGAACAGATCTTATCGGATAAGTATTTTGGGGAGCCACTCTTAAGTATTTTGTGCATCAAGGTGAGTGTTAAGTATTTTCTTCTATTGCTAATGTTTAGCCAAGAAAGTTTCTTTAAATAGGGGGATACATGTTCCTTTCTGTTTAGGTTAAATATGAAACGTATACAACAATTCTGAATTTTTTGAAGTTTATAGTTTAAGCCCTGGGATATATTACTGTACACTGGAGCGCAATAGTCTAACGTGGATAGGACGAGTGATTGCATAAGACGATCTTTAACATTAGCGTCCAGAGCATGTTTTAAATGATACAAAGATTTAAGTTTCCCCATACAGTTTTTCACAATAAATTCGACTTGTGGCTCCCAATTTAAGTGTCTATCGAACACAATCCCCAAGTTTTTGCTTGTATCCACTTCGCATAGCGGTATACTGCCAAGAGTTGGAGGAGAAGGTGCGTTTTTGTGAAGTTTCTTAAGTGTACCATGAGTTCCTATGGTCATGAAGCAAGATTTTGTTGGATTTAATTGAAGGGAGTTCCTCCGTGACCAATTTGTTATAGCATCAAGGTCGAATTGAAGTTTGGTCATCGCATTATCATAGTTTTCTGTATTACATTGAATATAGATTTGCGAATCGTCAGCATACTGATGGCGAAGATGGTATGCAAGGGATGGTACCAAAAGCAAGGCTCAAGACCTTTTAGTAATTTAGGATATAAACCACAATGACTCAATCAGAAATGCTTTATCACGGAAGTAGCTATCGGCTACATGTTGTTCAATATGTGAATAATTGTTTTAGATAGTGAGGATTTTACTTCTGTGTACCTAGGTATATATTATTTTGAGACCGAGAACGGAGCCAAGCATTATGTCTTGTCTCATCTTTACTTTATGCAAGGGTCATGTCTGCATCAATTACATGTATGATCTTAACTTAAAGATAGACAAAAATAAAATTTGAACAGCTACACCTACGAAACAACTCATTGCAAACATTTATTGTTATTTGTCTGATGGTAATAGACAATCCAAAAGTACTTATTTTCTTATTGTGGACCTGGTCTATTCTCTGACTTGCAGGAAACCTCAATATTGTGGACCCGCTGTTTCTTTATATTGTAGAAGAATGAGATTTTTTTACCCATCCATATATCTGCGCTGCAGAAAAATATGAGCTGTTGGACCTTCCATTTATGCACTGCTGAAAAATGTGATAGTTTGGGCCTCCCTTTCCTTGCACTGCAGGAAAATTTTACATTTTGGACCTCCCTTTCTTCACACTTCAGGAAAATGTGACTTTTTGGATCTCCCTTTCTTCGCACTGTAGAAAAATGAGTTTTTGGCCCCTTATGATTTTTCCGTTGCAGGAAGATGTGAGATGTTGGATGTACGTACTTACGAACTGGCCTTCGAGGAAGTCTTGTAACTTCCAGTTTTCATCAACATTTCAAGACACCACAGCGCGAGAGTAAAATATCGGAAACCCCTCAATATGCAAATGAAATGGATGCCATCTAGTGCTCTCGCTGTAAAAATCTTCCCCTAGAGTTGGGATTTTTATGCGCCGCGCCGGTCAACCAACCCTGCAGCAACATTTGTTTATTCGGCCGCTTACGATATGGACCCAAGTTTACTGCTCCACCTTCTTCTCTTGCAAGCAGCCTCCCTCGTGTTGGAGGAGGCTTGAGGGCAAAAAAAAAAAAAGACCTCTCCTTCGTACTTCCCTCAGAAGTCTGGAGGCTTTCTGGCTCCACGTGCTCACAGTTCCTTTTTCAAGTGTTCTTCCAACAAGTGGACCGGCCCTCTATGACTGTTTCCACTTTGCCAGGTGCGTGGCCCGTGAATTATTAATCTAAATTTGGACTCTATTTCGACTCCCTGAGAAGGAAGTGAGGAGGAGAGGTCCTTTTTTTTTCGGGTGGAAGGGGAGATGAAGCACGGTCATTTGCACGCCTGGAAAGCTTCTCTTTCTTCTTGGAACTTGGAGTAGGAAAGAAAGGTTGTTGGGTGAGACAATCGAAAGCTCATTTTTCTTCCTTCAGAAGTGGTTTTCTTTTCTTTTTGCATTGTCATATTACTCTTTTTCTCCTTTCTCTCTGGCGTTTTCATGCCTTTCCTTCTTCGATTTTGACTTTCGTTCGGAAGTTTTCTCTTATTTTTGTTCAAGGAATTAGTTTTTTTCTCGTACCATATCATAGTCATACTTTGGAACTTCCATGGCTATAAGTTATTCCTTAAGGTTTCTGACGTGGTTCATATTTTAAAAAGCAAACGCTATTACTTGTCATTATCTTTTCATCTGTTGTGAAATTTGCGTGTCTTTTCGTAAGACTTGCGTGCATATCAATCTTTCCTTCAGACAAAAGCTAAACGTCTGAAGGGGTGTGCAAGTAACTTTTTATAATTTTATGATGTTATGCTTCATCTTTTTAATTTATATTGCCTTATTCTATCCTTAAATATTACGCCTGGGCATAATATCATAACTCATCCCCAACTTCGCAAATTAGCCAAAAGTGGCACAAAAAGCGAAGTAAAATAATGCAAATCATTAAATTTTACATTTTCAAACCACCTTAATCATATACGTACGTAGTATGAACAATGGCTTGATAGTTTGTAACATGCGTTTCTATAATGCCGGCTAATATCGTTATCAATAGGGAAAGGAACTTTAGGTAATTAAATGTTTTTTCTGCGATAAGATACAGACCCTCATTTTTGCCAAAATTCTGATTATAGCCTTATATGTCAACACAGCAAATTTTATTTTACATAAAAACACATATTTTCCAGTTTTCCGTATGTAAATACATATTTTGCGAATTTTCATTTTAAATACATAAAATCGCTCATTGACTTCATCCACCTCGAAATCCTCGAAGGAAAAATGTTTATAGGCTACTCTGCACCTCTTTCATATCGAGAGTGCTAGGTTTGTTTTGTCTTTGAACACCCTCGCTGGCAGACTTCTGGCATCTCGCCTACGATCCTATTGGGAGAAAATAGCTGTAAGTAGTATCTGGGGCTGGCTACAAGTAATGATAGCAAGGCTTTTTAATGAAGCAATGCAGCTATTGTGGCCGGAAGGCATAACATTTGACAATGTTCTTCTCCTCGTGACAGATGCTGCAGCTTACATGAAAAAAGCTGCAGTAGGCCTTGCCGTCAGCTACCCCAAAATGGTGCACGTTAAATGTGTGGCCCATGCGTTGCATAGAATATGTGAAAAGATAAGAGCTCTTTATCCCAATGTCGATAAACTGGTTTCAAATGGCAAGAAAGTTTTTATCAAGTTGGCTAGAAGAATAGACAATTTTAAACAAAAATGTCCTGAGGTTCCCCTTCCCCCTACACCTGTAGTTACGCGATGGGGCACTTGGTTGGATGCAGATGTTATGCCCAGAAGTTTGAAAAAATTGTATCTGTTGTAAATGATCTCGACAAAGAAGAATTCTGCAAGAACTGTTGATGGAGCCCTCCGTAAAAGTCGAATTGGCATACATCTCAACAAACCTGTCCATTCTCTCTAATTCCATATGAAAGCTTGAATCGTCCGCGAACACTTTGGCAGCTTCCATTGTTAAAGTCCGTATAGTAGAATCGAAACTGCAAGAACTCACTGGATCTAAGTGTCTAAATGTACAGAATTTTTTGGGAAAAAACAAGGTTTTCAAACTTTGTGCCAAATTGCATGTGTTTTGGAAAGTGAAGTAGAGGAAGAGGAAGCTTTGGAAAACTTAAGCGTTAGTGACATTTCGTGATTCAAATATGCAAGAATTGTTTCTTGTGACGTGGAGCGATCTTTCTCACAATATAAGATGCTTTTTAGAGATAATCGTCACAGATTTACAATGGAGAATTTGGAAAAACTATGGTGATCCACTGCAACTCTTCCAAAAAATTGCTCGCTAAGAGGTAATCATTTAGAAACTAATTTCAGGTGTTTAAAATGCATGTTATAGTTTGTTTTTGTTACCAAATGTTTTTATTTTTGTCACATATTTTCCTGTTTTTATCACATATTTTCAACATTATGACACATAAAAAATAAATATTTCTGTGTTTTTTAGCACATAAAGTTCCGTTCCCTAGTTATCAATCTTGGCACTAAAATCTCACAAAATTTTTTGCAGTGCAATAAGACAAAATATGGGTCTACAGTTTAATATTTTTCTGCAGTGCAAACAAATGTGGTTTATTGTGGTTTACTGGGCGTTACTAATAAAGGAAACCTAGAGAGGCCAAGGTTCGAATCCAGAACCTTTCGTGGCTTAATGACTCGAGAAATATGTTATTTTACGTAACTACACAAAGCATACTACACAAAGAATTAAGGAGGATTAAAGAATAATATATTGAACCAAAAACGATTGAATGTACCGAAAAACTTTCATTTTGCACATGAAACACACTGGAGTCTAAAGACATTCCGTGTTATTTTTAATACCCTTTATCTAGCTTAATATAGATCTGCTTCCAAATGGCACATGGGCCTCCCCGATGGCGTATTGGTAACGCCGTTGTGATCAAGGGATTCTGAGTTCAATCCCATGCAGTGTGGAGGACACAGTGACTCGGATCCAATATTAAACTGTAGACCCGGCCCCGATTAGTCTCTCCGAAAACCAACTTCTGCCAGACTTTTGGCAAAAGATCAAATATCTACTCTAGAATACAACTTCAATATTGAAGAGCATTTCAACAGAATTGAAATAAATGTACGTCTTTCGCGAAATCCTTTAGTCCCTTCTCATTAAACAGTTCCCTAGCAGTTTTCTCGTCCCCTTCATCATGCCGCTGTAGTTCACCCATCCATCCACCCTGCAGTCTACCCACCCTCTTGTTTCAGAGGGCAGTTTGTACCAGACCTCTTTTTTACTCCCCTAAGGTGGTTCCTTCCTGACATTTCGTCTCCCCTTGCTCAGGGACAAAGTTAAATGACGCAGAGCATGTTTTATGTTGCAGAAGGATCGGCTGACCAGAGCTCAAAAGTCTGAGAGTCTGCGATAGCAAGGTTTATGGTCTCCAGCCACGCTGGAAGATGTTTTCGGTTGGTCCAGCATCCTCTTCTTCATCTGCTGGTTTCTTTCCGTCTCTGGTTCTTTCCGGCATCCTAGTAAATCAGGAGCCTTATTTATAGCAATCTTACCGAGATAAAAGGTTGAGAGAGGCGCCGTATAACATAGACGGCATTTATTGGGTATGTTTGTTTCGGCCGTGTGGATTTTGGGATGTTTCTGCGGCACCTTGATGTCCCACCTCTTTGGCTTTCATGATGTAGAAATCTTTAAGCTGGTTGCGGTGGGTTAGGCTTCTTGCGAAATCGGAACTTAAAAAATAAATCGGACTCGTCATTTTAGTTAGTTCATTTTTCAAATATGGAGAAAATACAAAATTAAATCACCACTTCACTGGCTTCGGAACATGGAAATAAGGGTGTATATGTATACAAGTACAAAATTAAATCACCACTTCGCTGACTTCTCAAAGAGGAAATTTGAGTATACACAATTCTAAATCACCATTTCACAGACTTGAGAAAGGTGCATTAATTAATAACGAGATATATATATAATTCGTGGAGTTAAGTCGAATTAAAACTGTAAGTTTTAATTAATGTAGTAATTCGTAGTTATATTTCTCAATTTTTTCTTTCAAGCTCATTAGCTACGTTTTACTCCTTTTGCATATTTTATATTTCTTCTTTTTAATTTCACATGTTTATAACATATCATAATTGCTTTTGTACTGACATCTATGAAGTAAACTTCGTACCATTTTCTCGTTTACAAAAACTTAGTCGTATTGTGAGTTATAAGGAAAGTATACAAGAAACATGTTGGAGAAAGGAGGAGGTTAAAGAACCGCTCCACTAAAGCTTGGATATGGATGAGTGTAAAACTGTCATTTTGCTGTCCTCTAAGGGAGCTTTCAGACCGAAAAGACACATGTCGATTGGATCTGAACCCTCGGTAATAAATGTAACCTTCCGAAGCGACGCAAGCTGCACATGTTGCTCGGACTGGGCCGTTTTCTTACACTGCTCGCATTTCCATCTGGCGGCTCGAAACAACGAATCAGCGATCAGTTGAATTCTCTTCGACTGACATCGGGCATTTTCGTGTCACGAAGCAAATGAGCGTCGGATGCACAGCATGTTGCCACACGTACTGTCAAACGGGGGAGGGGGGAGAGATAGTTGATCTTTGCGGTTACTGGATGAAAGCTGTACAATAGTACACAAAGGACGGAAAAATAATACACAAAACATCCAAGCACTGTACTAAACATCGACAAAAGCAGACGTACACTTGGCATCGTTGTAACTGGAGAGCGATGTTACTCCTACAGCTTTTACTTCTCAACTGAGGTTGTAGATACAGCTATGTAGCAAAAAGTAGGTCAGGCGCAAGTTGGGCCAGCGATCAGTATAATAGCTTGCAACGTGTCGCCTCGGTCTGTTAATAGTGCATTGCAGTGAATACTAGCTTGTAGACTGAAGGAGATCGTGTCGCTTGGGTCTGAAAGCTCTCCATGGTTCCCTGATAGCCTAGTGTGTAAATATTTCTTGTATTTTTTTCACTTTTGTTAATATACATGCGTAGAAAAGTCATTATGATTACTGCAGAAGAGTTCGGTAGTCTTAACTTCGCTATGAAAGCAAAAGTCGATAAAATCAAAATTGGTGCGCCCATGTTTGGTGTTGACCCCGGTTTAGCTATTGTTCTATTCTGTAAATGCTTTTTCCAGCTCCTAGAGGGATTACGTCAGCCAAGTCAGGTGAGAAATGTAACATGGCGTCGACTAATCAGGCTCCTGTCCCGCCGGGACCTGTCGAGTGCATTAAAGCGCTTTTGTACGCCACCAGTTCCTTCGCAATTCGGAACGATTCTGTTCGCATGTTGGGACCGCCATTAATCCACATTACATGCTGCAATTCATCGATATATGTGCATCAATTTGCCGCATTGTCCATCCTGGAGCCTCCAGTTTTCGGTCGGAGAACAATTCTAGAAATAATGTTGTTAAGCTCACTCCAGATACGAGTTATTTGTTGTTCTTTCATATAATAAATATAAAATATGTTATAATTTATTTATTTAAAGTTCAGATACAGTAGAGAAACAATTTCAGACTGGAACTACAACAGCAGCGGAAACAACAAAACAAAAGCAACACCAGATGGCACTATAACACATTGTTGTTGTTATGCTCACTCCGAACATTAACTTATTGTTAATATTTCTTTTCATAAATACCAGTGTGCCCCCACCCAATGCTAAACATTATCTACCAAGGGAAAGTAGACTGTCTTTGCCACCCCAGTTTTGGAACCCAATCCCCGCCACTGGACCCAATATGTAGTATTTTTTTCATTTAAAGTTCAGATACAGTACTAAACGACAGTTTTATACTGAAACCGTAACAGCAGCAGAAACAGAAACAAAATATAAAAACACCAGATGGAGTCGCAACACATATTTTGTTAACGATTGTCGGAAACAGTATTCTTGCAAGAAAATGTCAACATTTTGTGGTAGGTTATTTTATAAATAGTGAAGCGTATAAAAAAGTAGCATTGACGAAGAGAGAAGTTTGTAGAGTTGAACATTGTGGGTTGGTAGTGTTGGTACTCGTAAAATGAATTTTACTAATTAAAGATTCGGTGCTTCTAATAAATCTTGTGGGAACTGTTCATTCCACATTCTTACCTGGTAATTCCCCGTAGTAAGTAGTATTGTTTCATTGAGTAGTGTATTCTGCAGTTAGAGGATTTCATTACCCCAGTTTTGTTTCATATTACTTAAATCTAAGTAAAACCTCAGCTCGCAAATAAGAAGATATTTCAGCGGATGATTCGTCGTATTAAGTAAGGTCGCGGGTTATGCAAACCTAGCGCATACACTCGAGATGAAAATGTAGGAACTAGTCTAATTTAAAAGTGTATGAGGTTTCATTTGGGGGGAATTCCGGTTAGCAGTTGCATGAATTTAATTAACGTGCATTAAGTTGACTTGTCTACAGGTTCTAGATTTATCCACTTGCGATGTTAGCGAAACAAAATTTTTAGGAATTACTATAAATGAAAATCTAAATTGGTCAAACCACGTAAAAAAAACTTGTTAAAAAACGAAATTCCAAAATATTTTCACTGAGGATATTAAAACAAACACTTCAAAGAAATTCACTAATTCAGGTATATTATACAATGTTTCATTCACTAATAAATTATGCAAAGAATTTTGGGGAACTCGCCGGCAAGTTTAGAAGCATTTAGAAAACAAAAGCAAGCCATTAGGATTATAGCAGGTATAAAGCCTAGGGAATCGTGCAAAACGTTGTTTAAGAAGTTCAAAATATTAACCCTCCCTTCACTGTACATATATGAAAGGGCATTATATGCGAGAAAAAATATTGCACTGCGAAGTTCAATAGAACACACATATAACACCCGAAATAAACAGCTCTTAAAGCGTTACTTCGCCAGGCTAACATTAGTTCAAGAGGCAATTAAAATATTCAACCATTTACCAAATGATATAAAAGCAGAAAGTATGACAAGTTTCAAAAGCAAATTAAAGAAACTATTAGTTAATAAGGAATATTATAGCGTTAGTGAATATCTAGATTGTAAATTATAGAAATTTTGTAATTACATATTTTTTTTATATGAACTGTACTGAACCCTCCAAATACCAATGTATATGGTTTATATGGAGTAATAAAATTGAAATTGAATGAGTGTTATTGCTGAGATGCTGCCTGATCTTCTCTGTGTGTTACCTCTAGATTAAAATTTACTTTTTGAAATTGTTCTGTACTGCAATAAACATTAATTAGATGTTAAGTATTTTGCCTCAAGCTTGTTCTGAATCTGTTTTTTCTTACTTGCAGGTAAGCTCATTTTTGGATTCTTACTGGGTGAGTACAACTATCGTAATTATAGAAATAAATTCCGGTCTTAGCCATGGAATGTGCTGTACGGCTTTCACGTAACAGTTCGAGGAAGGTCACTCTACAAAAAGAAGGAAAACCAGATAAGTCAATTTACTCTTTTAGCCTTAATATGCATTTTTATGGTATTTTCGGGATGTACAGTGCATACACAAAAGAATGGTGCGGTTTCTAAAGCTTACAAAAACTTTATTTCTCACCTTACACGGGCACAACATACACCGTCAGCAGCGACAACTGTCCAAAGTTCTTATGCAAGGTGTGCACACACATTTGAAGAATAGTCAAACTCATCCCAGACTTAGTGTGTCATGTCTGCTGTAATGGCCTTCAGTGCATGCGTTACACGATCACGAAGTTCATGGATGGCCGTGGGCTATGGTGATACATAAACGCTGCGTTTAACAATCTCCCAGAGAATTCAATCACATGGTGTTAGATTCGGCGAACGAGGTGGCCAAGGAAGAAGGTTTTTGTCTCCAATTTGCTACATGTCCGATCTCAGCGCTGTGGAAGAACACCATTCAGAAGCAATCGTGTCCCTGTGAAAATGGGGAGGGGGGGCTCCGTCCAGCTTCGGGGCATCATGCTTGCTCTAGTCACTGACTTGGAGGGACTTCACTTAAACGCCTTACGCACGCTGTCATCAGAAACACGAGGTCGGCCAGGACTCTGCTTGCCTTAGCACAAGCATCCAGTTTCCACAAATTGTCGATACCACCTAGTTATGTTATTCTCGTGTGGTGCGTCTTTTTTAAACCGTGGACTAAACTGATGCTGCACTGTAATCACAGATCTGGACACATCAAAGCGGAACACAAAGAAAGCCTTCCCCTGCTGCGACGCCATCTTGGAAATTTGCCACGTGGCCTTCCAGTAAGCATGAGAACCGAACCAACTTGGACAGTTGCCAATGCTGACGGTGTATTGTACCCGTCTAAGATGAGAAATATATATATTTTTAATAACGTTTGAAACCGCACCATTCTTTTGTGTATACCCTGAATGAATGTGGCCTCACTCCCAGAATATATTACTGCCCACCTTTATCTCTCCATTTTTTTTTTTTAAATAATGGATTGCTCTGTATATATGGGGCACTAGACTGCCCGGCGCACCGTAATCACTTGAAAAAGAACATCCAGTACAAAACTCTTTTACCTGTCAATCGGACGCCAAGGCACTCCAATTTTCTTACAGCATCCATTTCGGGAGATTTGTTCTCCGATCCGATCCGATCCGACCGGAGAGAAACTCCTCTCCCTTGCAAGTCACAGTTCCAACACAATAAGGGGAGAACCCCCGAATACAACCAAACCTCCACCCGTATGCATTCGAGGGCATACGCTTGTCCCAGTGCCTCTGCAATAAACTGGGACGTCTTTTGCTCGAATTACGGTTCCCCCGTTATCGTTGTGCACTACTATTTTATTGATAATTGCAGATACATAATACTGAAAATAAAAAGAAAACAATACAAGATTAAATAACATAATTAATAAATTGAGTTACATTACATTACATTTGTAGACAGTACAATGCTATACATTTTTCCACGTGAATAAGTATCTTCCGTTACATATTGTTTGTATTACAATTTTAGGTGATATGCTGTAATGTGTGGTGATCTAGCATGTACCGGATCCCGGGCTCCAGGATCTATGAGTGAGAAGTTTTTGGAGCTCGCACGCCCTATACATTACATAATATTGTTTATTGATGCATGTTGCATCAGGAGCCGGCAACCGAGAGCGGGTGAGCTCTTGGTTTAAGACCATTTATTTTTACGTTTTGCAATTACTGTTGTCAAAGAATGCTCCACCCCAGAGGCTAGGTGTTCCGCTGTCGGTGTCCAGCCCCCATCTGTACAAGAGTTTGGGATTTGAAGTTGGTAAAGAGTGATTATAGCGCGCGCGAGTTTCCTTAGAACGGGTATGTGTGGTTTCTTAATGCTTTGAGATAAAAATTGTATATGAGATAATAATAGATATAAAAATTTAAAAGAACAACAACAAGAAGAAAAATATATTATATATTAAACACTGGAGTTCCAGCGTAGTGAAAACATGGTGCTGAAAGTGTAGATATATGGTGATGATATGAAACTGAAATATAAGACATTGGAGTACCAGTGCAGGGATAAAATGTGTAAAGTGCACTTTAACATGGCAATTTAAAGATATGTGTTATGTTTGCGTCTGATGAGGATATTTATATGAGTTAGAGGATTAATTTACATGTTTGATGTTCTGGATGCAGACACCCTTATAAGGTAGTCTTCAAGTTTCTCACCAGGCATTCTGATTGGACGAATTCTCCTACGCTCCTCGGCTTCCTGCCTTCCCAATGAGACAGCGAAGAATCTTCTTCTAGAAGCATTTTCCGGAGCTTCCTCCACTTCTTACACTTCGTCTTCTTCTGCTTCCTGTTCGTCCAGCCGAGCCGGTGCGGGAGGCACATTCCTGGTGTGTGAAATCCTTGCCGGTTGAAACCTGATTTTCCTTACATCTTCATTGTGTCTTGCCGGGATGGGCGCTTCCGGTTGGGGATTTTGGAGCCGAGTATTAAATTTTCTTTGTTCTTCTAATGATACTGCATTCGCCAGGGCTCTAAGCTTGTCCAACTGCTGAGGACATAAGGTAGTTTTGACGTCAGTGGTTGGTAGTTCCAGTCTTAGTCGTTTGATCTCTTCACCAGCTGCCTGGCAGAAGTAGACTTTGTGTTCTGGCGTATCTGTTATCACACCACATGCGCTGCACGCAGGTGTGGGTCTGCTGCCTATTCGGCAGAGATGCGTACCATATGGGCCATGGCCTGTCAGAAGATGTACGAGTCCTCTTGAATATTGATTGCTGGCTAGTTTATTGTATCTGATGTTTTGCACAAAGCTATATACTCTTCTTCCATTCTCAGCAGTTTCCCACTCCATTTGCCATTCATTTGTCAATCTTGCTCTTATATCGTGTAGGGTAGGGAGGAAGATTCCAACACATTTCGTCAATTCCTGTTCATCTCCTTTCCTGAACTGGTATTTGGCTGCTCGCCATCTCACTTCCTTGTCTAGTGGTATGTTACCAGTTACGGCAAGGAGCGCCTCCGTGGAGGTCGTGCCAAATGCTCCCGTCACTCTCAGGAGTATTCTCCTTTGTGAGGATCGAAGTACCCTAACATTCTTCTTATTTTTGAGTCCACCCACCCAGACCGAGGACGCATATGTGGTAATCTGTTCATATATGGACTTTATGTATGTATCCATGATGCCTGGTGGCAGGTTATAGTTTTGGGCTGCCAGTCTCGTTAACTTGCTCATGGTATTTTCGCCTTTTTGGGTAATTTTGCGAATGTGAGCCCCAAATCTCATCCCTTCCTCCAGTGTCACACCCAAGTATTCAAATTCTTTTGTCCTTTTCACTGTTGAGCCAGATATTTTAATGCTAGGATTCCTCTTATGACTTAGATGTCCTTTGGCAATAAGGTATTTCGTCTTAGAGGACGAGAGTTCTAATTTTGCGCCTCTGCACCACTCTGCCAACGTTCTCAATGCTTGATTTGCTTTATTCTCGATTTGAGCTCTCGAGTTGCCCGAACACACCACCGCTACATCATCGGCATAAGCAATAACTTGGTCAATGTTTTCGTCATTTTCTAGCGCTCGAAGACAGGGTTCAAGGTTTACATTCCATAGATGCGGGCCCAATACCGAGCCCTGTGGACAGCCCTTTGTAGTTATTTTTAATACCTTTACTCCATTTAAGTCGAGGTGAACTCGTCTGTCTTTGAAGTAATTTTCCAACAATCTGAGGAGTGTAACCGGGCAGTTTATTTTCCTGAGGGTGTAGAAGAGGTGGGGCCACCACAAATTGTCGAAGGCCCCGCTAATGTCCGCGAAAACGATTACGACGAGCTTCGTTTCTGATTTTTCCACAACCTGTTTTAGCTTATTTATAGCGTCCTCCGTAGAACGACCCTTTGTGAAGCCATACTGGTTGTCATTTTTTCCTACCATGGCGAGGAATTCCTGCAGACGCTTGTTTATAAGTTTTTCAAAAAGCTTCCCCATAGTATTTAGCAGGCAGATGGGTCTGTACGATTTTAAGCTCGCAGCATCTTCTTTTCCTTCCTTCCTGATTACTACTAGGCGTCCCTCCTTCCATGCCCTGGGGAATTCCTTTCCTATAATACATTGGTTGAAGAGGGCTGTAATGAAAGGTAGTGTTTTTGGAAGCGTTTGCTTGATTACTCCAGCTGGTATGCCATCTGGGCCTGGCGCCTTGTTACTTTTCATTGATGTCAGCTCTCGGACGATTTCTTCAGATGTGAATGGGGCTATGGGAGTGTTGTTAGGATAGCGTCCACGTTCCCTCCTTATCGCGGCATTTTCCTCGTTGTCCGTTTGTTCTTCATCATCTGGGAGGAGTCCATGCAGCATCAGTTCCGCGGTTTCCCGTGCGTTATTGGTTAGGGTTCCATCAGATCTTTTTAAGGTTGTTGTCACCTCTCTCTGTTTAGTTTTGCTCGTGATAATTTTATACGGCAGACTCCATTTATCCTTATTAAGATATCTATTTACAAAATTATGCCACCTTTTCAATTTGAAGCTTTTCAACTCTTCTGCATATTTAGACTTTGATCTTCTATAGTCTTCTAGATAAGTTGCTCTTATGTCAGGAATGTTTGGTTTTTGGTATAGTTTTCGAGATCTGCGCATGTTGTTCCTAAGCCTTGTCAATTTGTTTGACCATGGTTTAGGAGGTCTGTCCATATCGTGCCTAGGCGTGGATGCCTCTATGGCTGCTTGAAGCTGTTTCGTGAGCAATTCTGCCAAATCATTTGCGTTATTTGCAGATCTAGAGCATTCTGGCAGATCGATGTTGTTTAGCAGAGCAGTCTTGTCCGTTTTTGCCCAGTTGTAGGTAGGTGGTCTCATCGTGTGGGTTTTTGGAGCACCTTCCAGGTTGACATAAAACTCAATGACGTTGTGGTCACTGGTTGTTACCATGTCCAGGACTTTCCAACCCTCTATGAGAGGGCTCATGCGGTTGTTGGATAGAGTTAGATCAATATTACTGCTCGCCCCCGCTCTACCCCGGTAAGTTGGTGGGTTACCCGGTTGATTTTCTACATTTAAGTTTAATTCAGCTAGAAGGTTCATCATTTTTTCGCCATTGGAATCCATATCCCTGCCAAACCAGAGGGGTGACCAACAGCCGACCTCCCCACTCTCATCTGGGAGTTTATATACGTTTGGTTGGCGTCTGTTGCCTTTCTTTCAAAACTTTTAACTTTCAACAGCCTCAGAACAATACGACAATTCCGAACATTCATATGGTTTGCATATGTGTCATTGGAAAATACAGAGTTGGACACGAAAAAACGTTCCTCTCCCCATCTGGCCACGTCGCCTCTCCCTTCGTAGCTGCACGTCTTCTTCTTTCTTTGGCACTTAAATTTAAGAGAGAGTTTATTTTCAGATCAAGCTAGACGAGTCGGGCCGGTTTTTCTTGCGCAACCCTGTATAACGCAGTACTATTTAGTTTAGTGTCAGCCAGACATGTAGCCAGAAGGAGGACCCGGGGGACTGAAGCCACCCCGCCCGAAATCCTACAAATACCTAATTAAAAAAGTGTGTAGTGGTAATTAATTTTACTTCCTTAACAGGATTAAACATTTTATATCATAAGTTGTAATATACTGAGGAATTCATCTTCAGAGCTTCGACTCTTCCACTTTTTTCGCCTTTACATGGCGGCTACTAATGAGGAATGACACCCCCTCCCCCCGAATTAAAATTCTGGCTACGAGCCTGGTGTCAACATTTATGTGATATGTTTAAATAACAATATAAATTGTTTGAGAGTGTGGTCTCTGCCGCTAGATTATTTTCTTTTATGTAACTGACTGGCGTAAGGGAATGCCTGCTGCGCTCAGGCGTTCTGCACGTAATCGTGACGTCACAAAACGCGCCAACTGTCCCCTGCAGCGTTGGTCGTGGAGGGCGGGACATGTTGTCACAACCAGAAGCGTTGTGGTAGGACGCATGACTTTATTGTTCTCGGATGTCTTCCAAAATTTTATTCGTTGCTTTTTTTTCTCTGTCTCACTCTTTTCATCACGTTGGCTTTTTCCCCTTTATTATTTTTTTAGTTGTCAGTCTGGGAGCTTTATTTTATTACTGAGTTATCTTAGTTATGTGAAATTATTCCCGCTAACTACGGGCAGTTAAAGAGCTTAAAATGTAGAATGGTGTAGAACAGAGGGACCTTTATTTAGCAATCTTGTTTTTAGCTGCATTTACAATTAACCTTGTACAAAAAATAGGAAACCAATAGTTATAATAATGCCTGGAAAAGACAATAAAAACCTACAATGAGAAGTAATATGATAAAAGCAATAAATCGTAAGTAAAACATGTAACAAGTTTATTTTAAATACAAAAAATGCAGTTTTACTTTTAATTTTAGAAATATTAATAAAACATCACGAAGTTACATTGATTGTAATGAAAAAGATTGAAGGGACAATAGCTAATAATTTCTGTAAATTGTTCTTAATAGAATCTAGAGTCGGCCTTCGTGGCGAAGTGGTGAGTGCAACTACTACGCCAGGTCCCGGGTTCGAATTTCGGCCAGGGTATGGTTGTTCATTGTAAGTGTCCCTTCATCAATTTCGTCATATCATCACTCATTCTCATCTTCGCGATTAGTCAAAAGTGGCAGAAACTCGATGTAGCAAAACCCAAAGGTTCTTAATGGAGCAGGTCATGGCATATCCGGTGTACTCGGGAGAGCGATTTTTTGTCGGTGATCTGTTGTAACCAATTTTTGCATGGTTTATATATACGCAATATCTAGTTCTAAAAGGAGGAACATTGTTAGCTCCTGTGGTCTAGTGATTAGGGTAACATTCTTCGAAAACAGAGATCAGATTCGAATCCTCGGTATGTCGCGATGAACCTAATTATTTTTCGTTGTGCAATGAGAATAACATAGAGAGCTCTTGTCGAGAATCATACTCCTTTACTAATCCATTGCTTTGCTTCTTTGTCTAATAAGAACATGCTCTCATGATAATCAACTACGCTGCTCCATTTGTAGTATTAAAAGAAAAGTCGTTTACTTTAAAAAAAAACACTAACAGGGCGTTTTTTCGTAACCCATACCCTCGTCGAGCAACCTGTATGTAGCTTCATTGTTTAAAAGTAGATCTGGCAATATGGCACATTGTTGGCATGGCAACGATGCTGACATCTGTTGGCGAAAAATACCAGAAAATTGCTTCAAGTACATCCTTAAGGCCAAGAAAATGTAATAATATGCACATAAATTTATGGTAGTTATTAATTTGGTATGTAATATCTTTAAGGCGCCAGTCCTGAATTAAGATCAAATAATATTAATAAATGGACGTTCGTAATTACTTAATGTATTTCATAGCAATGAAGTTACGCCTACTCATAATCGAGTAGTTGGACATCAAAATGTTAAGCTCAAAACAGAATACGATTCAGGTGTTACGACGTCGTGGTTATGGCAGTACAAACGGGTGAATTCGGGGCTGGGGTATAGATACCGAAAGTATGGAATCATGTGTTGTGTATGTGTTGTAATCAGTTTTCTGGCTTACGTATTTACAAAACCAACAACAAAATCGCCACTGGTGTGCAGGCGTAGCTTAAAACGTCAGCCAGTTTGAGTACCCCATGTCAGTATCCGCAAACGTGCTGTGAAGACATGCACATTATTAAAAATGGCATATGCATTGCAGAATATGTCCCTCGGATACATGTGTGGGGTCATTTTGACCCCACTGTCTGTTTATTTCCTGGTATTATAATAAAATCTAAATAATAAATTCTGATTTTCTGTGACATCTTACCATGCTACTTCCGCTATAGGAACATGTATAAATAAATTTCTTACAATTTATTTTAAATTATATTTTAACGTTTTTTTACAATACCCCTCCTTTCCATGTGTGGCGTCATTTTGACCCCAGCCTGAAAAGAGAAGGAAAACATTCATAAAGGGAAATTGATCCTACATATTATGTTCAATTATGCCCAAATTAAACGCAATCATCTCAAGGTCAACCACGGACCGTGCATGATTCACTGCAAAGCGTGCATGCGCAGATGTATTTGGCGCGGATCGAGGTGAAACGAGCCACCAGTTATTGTGTAACGAGGCGGCGTGTCAGTCGGTTGGTATTTCTACAGTTCGTCGTTTAGATTTCATTGTTGCGTACGAAGAGTTGCCGACAGCGTCTGGTAGGTCGTCGCATTATGTTTGTGACCAGGTACTTTCTTAGTGCTGTTTTGTACCACTCTAAAAGCGTCTGTGTTTACATTGAAAGTGACACTGACAGTAATGACCACAAGAGGATTAACTCTGAATAAAATTCACGAGGTGCTAGAAGAAGACGATGATGGTGTTGCCAGTTACACGGACAGCTTTGACGAAGAGTTTGGTGTTACAGAAGCGTAAGAGGTTCCGAAAGAGAGCAGTGATGTTGAAACAGACATAAGCAGTGAAGACCCTGAAGAGGATGATGCAACAGATGACCAAGAACCTTTCGGCATGATCTCAAAGAACGGAATTCAGTGGAAAAGCAAGCCGTCAAGCTCTTGTGCTGCACACAACATCATACGAGAACCAACAGGTCTGTAGTCTTGACGTCACCAAAGAAAAAGCTTCGACTTGTTCATTTCCTCAAACATTTTGGAGGAAATTGTACAGTGCACGAATTTAGAGGGAAGAAGAGTCGCAGTGAAATCTAGTCAAAAGTGTACTGCTCTAACATTGAAGTCATTGGCATCCTCCTTATCGCGGGGACTGAGAGAAGTTGGGATGTTCCTGTTCGTGAGCTTTTTCTCAAAAAATTCTCCAACCCGAAGTACAAAGCAACTTTTGGAGTAAATCGTTTCAAAGACATCAGAAGACTTTGATGACAAACGTACTCACGCTGCACATCTGGAGAGTGATCACATGGCTGCATTTCGATATATCTGGACACTTTATATCGAAAACTGTCGCAGAATCATTGTACCCGGCGCCTTTCTTACGATTGATGAACAGTTAGTGCCTTTCCGTGGGAGATGCAAGTTCGTGCAATACATGCCAAGTAAGCCGGCCAAATACGGCGTCAAGATCTTCTGGTTGTGCGATGCTGATAACTTTTACGCCAAAGACGGCCTAATCTACTACTTGGGACGACAGCCAGGAGAACCAGTTCAAAAGAACCTCGCCAGCAACGTCGTGAATAAACTGTGCTACACACTGTGGAACTCTGGAAGAAATATCTCAACTGACCAATTTTACACAAGTCATGACTTGGCTAACGATCTCCTGTTACAAAATGTAACCATTGTTGGAACAGTAAAGAAAAACAAACGTTAAATCCCACCTGCACTTACCAATATCAAGACAAGACAGCCTTGCACATCACAATTCGCCTTCCATGAAAATGATACCCTGGTAAGCTACGTGCCGAAGAAAAACAAGAATGGCATTCTACTCAGCACCATGTATCATGACATACACATTGATGATGATGATTCTAAGAAGAAGTCAGAAATCATAAAGCTTTACAACCAAACAAAGAGTGGAGTGGACGCAGTGGACAAACTGGTTCAAACATACATCTGCAGAAGAGATACACGTTGATGGCCAACGCCCCTCTTCTACAATGTAATCAATGTAGGCGTTCTCAATGCATACACATGCTACTTGTCACAGCATTCTGATTATCATTGAGGCGTCAGTCACAAAAGCCGTATGTTCCTTATCGAATTGGCGAATGAGTTGATTCTTCCTCGCATGCAGGGGATGTGCCAAAGCTTGGACCTGAAGAAACCAGTAACCGAAGCAATGAAACTTTGCGGCGTAGTAAGGCAGGCACAGAGACTGGAGGATAGATCTTCAAAGAAAAGAGTAAGATGCTAAGTCTGCACAAGACAAGAGGACGGGAAGACGACGGAACGTTGCAGAAGATGTGGGAAACCTGTGTGCAAGGTCCACAGCAGTGTGATTGTGGTGTGCTCAGAATGCGAGTGAGGTGTATTTAATTGCCATGAGAGGCCGGCACATTCTTCATTTTATTTCTTTTTTTATTATTTTTTTATTTTTATTTTTTTTAAATGTATTTTTTCTATAAAAAATAATATTTAGTGTTGTATTGTTTTAGCTCTAAAATACTGTTTCTCAATTCAACTGAAGTTCTGATAATTGCGAGCGAAGTGTAACATTAATATGTAGAACAGTGAATTGTTAATACATTGTTATTTTGGGGGGGGGGTTAAATAATAATAATAAAAGGGTAATTGTTTCCTATGTTATATTCAGTGAAATTATTGATCAATAAACCATACTAGCTGAACTATTTACTCTTTCGTACTTATTTCAATGCATAATTGCATTGGGGTCAAATTGACCCCACATATGTAAAGTTGTAAAAAAAAAAGTGACATGCATCCGAGGGTTAAAATAGCAGAGGATGTTGATGCTAGCAATAATTAAATATCCACGCTTAAAAACTCGCCAAAAGATGGCGGCAGAATCGTTACATCTTTAAACATCTCTTGACTCCATCCATTTGCCGGCCTACAATATTTAAGTAATCTTCTTCTACTTTTGCAAATCAAAGGAACTTGCCTTCACTTAAACAAACTTTTGTATTTTCTTTTATGTTGCATGTACTCGTCACTATTGACACATGTATTAACATGTCTATAGTTGCGATTTCAATATTGGTTTTGTAAGTATTACTTTTCGTTGCATGTTTTGGTATATCTTCAGTTGCCTGATTAGCGTAATCGTATATTAAAGTAGGCTTAACAACGAACTTATGTAGTCATTCGCACTTTTTGCATGTGTGTTTTCAAAAGGGTTGAAAAATCATATAATTTGCAACACTGTCATTGGCATATAATTTTGATTACATCACTAGTACTAGTTTTATTATAACAATCTGGCTGCCAGTAAATGAACCCTGAAACTTTGGACCTTCAAGAAGTGACAAAGGGCAACAATGACCTGCCAGAAGGAATAGAAGTGATATATTTGGGATCCTTTATCAATCTCCATTTTCTCCCTCTATGGCCCATATTTTATTCTTCCGTCCCCTTTATGCCGGAAGAATAAAAAGAAAAGAGGACAGAGGGGGCAAGAAAAGAGCGTTTCGAAGGCAAGAATAGTGTTCGGAGGTGACAGAAATGACCTTTACTCGTTTCGGAATTCAAAGGAGGGAGTTATTGCAAAATCAAAATTTGTATTCAATATATCACTGCAAAAGTCATTCTATAATGACAAATAAAGTACCCGAAAGCCCCATTTATGTAGCATGGACGACCCGCGTAACCTTTTGAAAGTGGCGAATTTTTATCGAAGAAAGATCTCCCTGCTGTAGAGGGCGAGGGGTGGTATTTCGGCGTGACCTTAGGGGAGCATAAACCCATTTTCCATTGGCGCCGCGACGGGGGGAGGGTTGAGGATAAAATACTTTTTATTTCTTTGCTCCCCCCCAAGGCCTCTCGAACCGTATGATATATTTCTATCTTATTTTACGTCTCGAGATGTTACGCACTGGAACCCCGCTATCAAATTCAGCTCGGCCTTTCGATTTTCCCCACGACTAGGATTTTTTAGAGGTTACTTGTTATATGGTTCGGAAACCTCCAGCATTGGTGTAGATACGTGGAGTGCAAATTGTGAGTGTGCTCTTTCCAGTAATGAAAGCGTCTACCTGAAACAATATATTGGTAAAATGCATAGTTCCTTTGCCCTGTTAAGATACATTCAGCAACAAATTTTCACTTAATGTACAGAAATCAAGGCAAGCGATTTAGTAAAGTTTTACTATTTGAGTAGATTTCGACTTGGAACTGTGGCGAAGCAAAGGAATTTCTCTCTGTATACATTTCTTTCTCATCCCTACATCTTCAACTAACCAGTCGAGTAAATCTCCTTTGTTATATGTTTTCTCTCATTTATTAATATAAGATTCGAATTACTAGCTTGTCTTATTTTCAAGTACACTGTCTCGGGAACCTGTGGAGCAATTCCGCGCAGAACGCTACAGAAGGGGAAGGCGAGTGGGCCGAGCAAAACAGTGCGCGCTGCTGTAAACTGCCGGTTGCTGCAGCCGAGTTTTCCCCTCTCACGCGTTTATTGGTCGAGCCTTCTTGATTCTCTACTTGCGCAGAGGACTTGCTTTCGTTCACTTGCTCCAGAGACTTCCGGGACAGTGTAAATTATTTGTTTTTATACTAAATTTTAAATTAAATTCATGGTTTGCATAGAAATTTTGTAAAATTTTCTAACTCGCTTCACTTGCATAGCAAATATTCCTGTAAACGTTACATCAACTTTGTAGTTCAAAGTATTCTTGCCCTATTGAAAATAATGGTGTTGGCTTTCCTGTGAGGGATAATAATTGTGATGGAAAATAACATTCCTTACGATTTAGCACACAAGGAGATGTACTGTGTAGAAATTTCAGCGAAAAATTGAAGCTCAGTCGTAATGTAAGACCCCCGGGTTCGAGTCCTGGTCGAGCCTGCATTTTTCGCTATTTCTAAAAGTAGCATGTTCTATACCTTTTTATATAATAGTAATAATGAAAAATATTTTGTATTATGTACTTTGCACCCTGAGAAATGGAAATTGATCCTCGGGTGTGTTTGAGGTGAGGGTTTCATGACCCCCCAGAAAAAGTTCTGCCTACGCCCTTGGCTTCTGACATTGTACATGTCAAGTAAAGAAATGAAATAAAAAGCTCTGATATCAACCCCCCCCCCCCCGCCCCGCGACCTTTTCTAAATGTTCTTCAATTCGAACACTGTTCTTGAGACCTCATTTTAACTTATTTCATATAGTATGTATGCAACAACGCAGCACTCGTTTATGATGGCCATTATCATATTTTTGTCACCAGCATTCCATGTATGTTGTTGTTCGCCATGGAGTCATTCCATATGAAATCAACACAGCCCCCAACCTGACCATCTCCGATTTTCATGAAATTTGAGGAGTTGAAACTATGAATGGAACTTAGTAACTACGAAAGGTTTTAGTTTCGTGCGTCTTGTAATTGTTAAATTATTCAAGGTCAAAGTTAGCATAAATTGCCCTTTTTGAGCCCGCTTAGCTATACTAAATCTGCTGTAACTCCACCCCTATTTTGCCTAGGAAGCTGAAATAAAGCCTATTGTACAGGGAATTGAACGAGCTTTCCAGTGATATATAACAAGCCCACCTTTGGATAAAAATATAATTTTGTCACGTGACCTTGACCTTTGACCTTGAATATCCCAAAACATGTCATCACCAAAATTCGTGAAAAAAATATATTTGGTCCCTAATATCATACTCTAACACATATCAAAAAATCATTCTGGGACTGCAATGGGATCAAAAGATACAAAATAATATGTGTAACTATGTGACTGATAAAAGCCCCATTATATGAACTATCACGAGTCAAATGTCCCTTAACACCCCCTACAAAATATAAAGGAGTTATCCTGGGTATAATTGGTCATGAAAGAAATAGGTTAGGCACAGGGAGATCCCTAGCCGTGTGTGTCAAGTGAAGGTCCGGTATATTGTTGACCGCCATGAATTCAACGCAAAAAATTCAAAGGAAAAGGGGTGATGTGATAAATCAAATCAGGCTAGAATTTCACGAGAAATGAAGTGACGAAGGTCTTTCCAACGTATCTTTGGCCAGCAAAAAGTTATACGTATATATTTTACTTACGATATATGCACATTATAATGTTGTCAATGTTCCTGTGAGAACACTCGTTGACGTCTTTCACACTCACATAGAACATTTGGCAAAGTAGCAGGTGCAACAAGATTGCAAGCAGCAACTATGCCTTCTCTCAGATGGCCAATATCACAGACTGTTAGTGCATGCACCATTCTCTTCAAATGTTTCTTAAGGTAAAAGTCCTCCTAAGATATTAGATCTGGGGAATGTTCAGGCCTTTCAATAGATCCCTGTCTGCCCATCAATCTACCTAGAACTTTACCATGAAGATATTGTCACAATGTCTACATAGTGTGGTCACACTCTGTCCTGTTTCAAAACGCTGGAAAAGTGCCATATCCCGTAAGCAAGGATGAAAAACCTGTTCACTTAACAAATCCAAGAGGCCCTCACCATTTAAGGTTCCGTTCTTGAATATGGACCAACCATTCCAGTTCTCCATACACTATACCACATCATTAGCTTACCAGCAACAACAATTCGCTGGGCAAATCACAGGTATTGCATATTATTTTTATTAACTTCACCGTGAACATAAAAATTAGCCTCGTCACTGAAGAATTGTTCATTCCAAAGGAAGTGTCACGTAATTGTTTGAGATACTTTTCCCAATATTCTTCACTATTCAACTATTTGGTGAATGTCGCTGATTAAAATCATATGAAGGGCCAGGGGGAAAAACGATGAATGTTCATTCGAGACAATTTACCAGGAAATGAAAAACAAAGTATTTCTTTCCATAAGAACGTTAATATATGCCAAAATAATAATGCGTTTTTCAGGCACTTCTCATCGTTTCCAAACCAAGGCCGTTCTCATTCTTATAGTACAGCTTCTGAACTATCAGATGGCGTTGCGATCTCAAAATGGGCGAAAAATCGACATTCATCGTTTTTCCCCCTGGCCCTTCATATGCAATGGTGGGTATACTTTTTTCTCTCCCGAGATGTCAGCGTGATCTCGATGAGTTCCTAACACGTTAGGAGCATTCCAATGCTTTGTTTTTAACACTTCGAAAAGGAGAAAATGTTTACAAGCATGCAGTAATAACTTTTTGCTGGTTAAAGATATGTCGAAAAAACCTTCGTCACTTCATTTCTCGTGAAATTCTAGCCTCATTTGATATATCACATCACCCCCTTTCCTTTGAAATTTTTGCGTTGATTTCAATATGGCGGTCAACAATATGCCGGACCTGCGCTTGACACACACGGCTAGGGATCTCCCTGTGCCTAACCTATTTCCTTTATGACCAATTATACCCAGGATAACTCCTTTACATTTTGTAGGGGGTGTTAAGGGACATTTGACTCGTCATAGTCCATGTAATAAGGATTTTATCAGTCACATAGTTACACATATTATTTTGTATCTTCTGATCCCATTGCAGTCCCAGAATGAGTTTTTGATATGTTTTAGAGTATGGTATGAGGGACCAAATACATTTTTTTCACGAATTTTGCTGATGGCATGTTTTGAGATATTCAAGGTCAAAAGTCAAGGTCACGTGACAAAATTATATTTTTATCCAAAGGTAGGCTTGTTATATATCACTGGAAAGCTTGTTCAATTCCCTGTACAATAGGCTTTATTTCAGCTTCCTAGGCGAAATAGGGGCAGAGTTACAGCAGATTTAGTATAGCTAAGCGGGCTCAAAAAGGGCAATTTATGCTAACTTTGACCTTGAATAATTTAACAATTACAAGACGCATGAAACTAAAAATTTACATAGTTACTAAGTTCCGTTCATAGTTTCAACTCCCCAAATTTCACGAAAATCGGAGATGGTCAGGTTGGAAATTGCACATATCTGTGTTCATTTGGCATGTAATGACTCCATGTTATTTTATTCGCAAGTCCACGCTGTTTAAACTATTTAATGGTATTGATTGTTATCCGGAATAAGAGTAGGAAGAAATTATGACCCTTGTACTATTTGTAATTCAATTTCCTAGATTCCCTGTACTATCCATCGTTTGTAATGTACGCTTTTCCATTTCGAAAATTCATTTACCGTATCCACCTTACATAAAAGATAGCCCCTGTGACGTGATGATGATTGAGATGGGACTCAATATTTTTTTGTTAGTTAAATATTAGAACTAACACTGTGTTATTTTGCTCTTATGTTATCACTTCAAATTCTGTAATTACATGTACTTTTTCTAATAATGTAAATTGATTAAATACATTATTCAAATTTGATTATACGTCATATTAACATGCCCTGAACTCCCTCTGACACTTTATGTTTCTCCGCGATAACACTCCCCTCTATACGCGTGTTGCAAATTTGGTCAAATGCTTAAATTCCGGTGGCTTGATTCATTGAGTTTGATTTTTACGTCCACTTTATGCACAGATAGGCTATGGACTAGACCTCCAGTTTAAGGTAGATTCCGAACCACTGTGTGTCTCCACCGGGGTTCGAACCCGGGAACCCTTGATTAGAAAGCGACTACGTTACCAGTACGGCATTGCAGAGGTTGTACATTCCAATGGCATGTTCATAAATCTCGTAAAAGACAAGTCATGGCTCATTTTTTTCTTATTATTTTGTGCACAAATTATACCCAGTTCCTTCTCCCGTCTTCATTACTATCTTGGGCACTTACTAATAATGTATTTGTGATTTGCTAAAGTTTTTAACAGTTCCTCTTGTACGTACCATTGCATTCCAGTTAGTGTTCCAGAGGATTTGTTTTACCCAGAGAGATAATTCATAACTTCGGAGCAACGTTTTTCCTTAGTTCGCGTTATTGATTTTAGGACTTCTTCTTTTCCAAGTTTTCTCATTCTAGAGCTTTGGTTCTCTTTATTATGCATTTCCTTCGGTTCGTCTTCGATTCTGGTCCTGATAGCGTTCTTACCTGCTTTGCAATGCAAAATAGTTGACTCATAGTTTTGTTTGAACGCCAATTGGAGGATCGTCTTGAGCGTCAAGCCAACAATAGATGATCCGAAATCTTAATTATGTATTGTTTTCAATGCACAGTTGTCGTATAGTTTGCTTCAGAAATGCCTTGCAGAGAGTTTTTGCTCTATTTCTCATAATAACACATGTGGAAGAATCAAGGTGCAATATAGTTACTAGATGGCGAAGCTTGATATTTTTTAAAAAACTGTAAGAAGTTCAGTTTTGCTGCATAAGATAAGTGATCTGAGTTTTCACAATATCTTGCTTTTCTTGCAAAATCTATTAGTCATTAGCAGTTGACGGAAAAGTGTTTCAAACTATTCAAATGCATCGTTAAGTACACTATCTCATGAATTTTATGTGAAAATATTTGTATTTTCGTTGTACCGGCTCCTGTCGAAAAAAGAATTTTCACCAGGAGGTGGAAATGTGACGCTGAGAATAACTTTCCATACTCGAAGCCGTCTTGAGCTCGTTCGAAGCAACGCATTGCGGTGAAATTTGCGAATCGTAATGAAAAATGAACTAGTTCAAATTTTCATGAACACCTGAAAAATGTGACGCTGAAATTACAACCAGAAGTCGGACATGCAAAACGTTATTTTTAAGTTGTCAGCACAGCCGTGTCCTTTATGCACGCCGTCAACGTGAATGAACTTTTAGAAGTGTTAAGACTGCGTAATCAATGATTCAGCAGCTGGATGTTGTTCACTGCTCGCCAAATTTCAGCGCCACTTTTCCACCTGTTGGCGAAAATTTGAATTATTATTTTTTCGTCGGCATTCGCTTCCCCGTGGCCTCCATAGTCTCTATACCAAGTTTTACCCTATTCCGATACTTCGAATGGGCTCCAGACGACAGCGAGTATGGGAACTTTAATTATAACCATATGAGGAGAAGTGCGTATTCCCTAGTCATTGCTTGAGATTCGGTTAGTTCCTTGAATTATTTATCCTAGCAATTGTCCACTGGGGGGCAGGAAGGGCTCATCCAACGGATTGCTAGGTGTCTAGGCTTGCTTAGTGTTATACCTTCCTGGAGAACGAGTTCTGCTCAAAAGGTTTAATTTCAACATCGGATCACATAATACATCTTGAACAGAAAAAGTAAATCGTTATTTTCTAAAAGAAGTTAATACGGTATTGTCAAATACAGGGTGTCCGGATTGCAATGCCCTAATTTGAATTTTTTATAATGAACATATGAGACCTTTTCGTTTCGTATGCCAGATGATAGATAGCTGTGAAAATTTAAAATTATTTAACACCAAAAGAACCTAGCACCAAAATATTCTATTTCCATATTAATTAACACTTACCGCACATCGCGATTGAACAAACATGTCAACTTCCTTTCTTGTAACTTGTAACAAATTTCAAGGACATGGTATATTCAACCGAAGTTACAACTATGGAACAGCTTCGTGAAAGGAGTACAGTTGCCATGGAGACAGTCACACCACGCATGCTACAGGCAACCTGGCGGGAAATCGAGTATATGCTGGACTTCCTCCGTGCGACTTGAAGGGCGCATGTAGAAATGTACTAAAAATGTACTAATTACAACTTTGCTCACAGAAAAATTTATGACTATGTATAGTCATTGATGTATAATTCATTTGGATGCATAAAATACATGTGGATTTGATTTATTTTACTTCGCTTTTTTGTGCCACTTTTTGGCTAATTTGCGAAGATGAGTGTGAGTGATGATGTGATGAAATTGATGAGTGGACACTCACAAACACCTATGCCCAGACCGAGACTCGAAACCGGGACTCCTGGCGTCGTAGTGCGATGTGCTAACCACTCTGTCACGGGGGCCGGCAAAAAAAATACACGTGGAGTTACAGGCAGTTGTCATTGGGGCGTTTCAATTCGGACACCCTCGTTAGAAATTAGGGGATTCGATTTACAGCAGGTGATTTGGATATCTATATAGCTACACCGGAAGTCTTTACCTAATGCAATACGCTATATAGAAATATTTAAACAAAATATTTTCCTCTGTTCGATGTGTGTATATGCATCACTATCAAATTCAACATACAGCATTTGAAAGAAAAGATTGAAAGATGTAATTATCTAACTATTAAGAATTACACACCAGAGTTATCGACATGAATGTAAGCAGTCCGCTGGTTTTTAAATTTCGATAATCGTGTTAAGGAAACGGCCGACCTCAAATCGTCTAAGGAAACTACTTTTTGTGTTCGAAGTTAAGATTAGTCCGTGAGTAGGTATCACTGATGTAACGGGGTTGGCAACACTAGGGTAAAGACTTGGAAGTACAATCCATTCAGCACTCTTGACTGGAGCAAGCATCTTGCAGTTGAGTCCCCTGAGGGAGCTCTTAACAAAGTGGTTGATCCTCCTCCGACGAAGCGGCGGCGGTGATGATATTCTATTTCCGTTTATCGCTCGCCACCAGATTGGTCAGGCCGGGATTCCAACAATATTTCGATCTCGCTGGAGAACTCCAGCGTTGATTTATTTAGCCTCGTCTGTTCCTTCTAGTACCCCGTATCTTCGTCTCCGAACAGTTGTATCGGGGAGAAATGCCGAGGGAAATATGCTGGGGTCGGCTTTATTTCCGTGTCAAAACCAAAAAAGATGCTCTCTTGAAGCTGCGAAGAATTCAAATGTGTTGTCGACTCTCCCCGACAGTGTTGCTAGCTGATTTTTCATTTGCTAGGATGAAAAAATTCTTGCTTAAAAAAAAATCTTTCTTTTCCTCTTGCACTTCTAAACCCTCTGGTTTATTTCACATTTTACAAGGATTGATTGATTTGGTTATTTTACGTTGGTTTGCTGCCACGTTTGGCTAATCGCGACGGTGAGGATGAGTTAATGGTGATGGACTCCTAGCGTCGTAGCACGCTGTACTAACCACTGCGCCATAGAGATCGGCAATGTTCCAAGGAGAGAAACTATACGTACATTTACAAAAATATAATTCAATTAATTAATAATAGTTTTATGAATATGCAACTCTCTGAATTAATAGTTAAATGACTCGAGTTAACGATTGAATTTGACATTTGACTGTGAACCAACGGGAACAAAATCAGAAATTGAACAATCTGATTGAAAACTGAAAGACAAAGGCAAGAAAATGGAAGTAGTAGCATCCAATGACGTGTTTAAATCTGGAAACCTTACAATTTTAGTATTTTTAACACGTCTGCTTGACGTCACTCCTCATCCAGTAAGCGTTCTTTATCCGCCATTGACTCACCTGTTACACACCTGCCTTGGATTCTGCTGAAGGCGTGAATAGTGTTGCTTGCTTTTCTGTGGTTAATTCCGTGCATCGCTTCGCCGCAACCGTCGTTCTTTTCGGCCTCTTCCGCCACACGACGCGCAAGTTTTTCGCCAGGAGTAAGTATCCCACGATGCTGTATGGAGATTTGTGAGCAGTTTGGTTGGGGGGGTAATGATTGTTAATGAGAGGCAACCCTGAACTGGAGAACATGGCTCCGCTAATTACGGTGCTCGACCGCTGAACATGATCCCCCGCCCTCTCTCCCTCTCGCTGAGTTTTTTTCCCCCTCAGCTCCTGGTTTTTCTGTTAGAGAAACTCCTCTCTGGGCGGGAATATATCTTCATGTCCCACCGGAATGCAGGGACTGAGAGAGAACTCGACCCTAAATTCGTGCGGAGCGGAAGAAGCTGTGCGTATTTGTTGTCTTCATTGCTCCCCGAGAAGTACGCCTCTTTCTCGCTTCGAAATTCAATGCGAACTCGAGTATTGCAAGTGAGAACACACAGTTCTTTCCTTATTAGTTTTGCGCGTCCGCTTTCCATTGGCTCCTGTTACCGCAGCGTTTAAGCGCGTTCAACTTACTTCAAGCAGTGGCAATGCAGGGTGTTTCCAAAGTGCCCTTGCAAAAACGAGAATGATATTACTTAGGAACGAAATCTGGTCCAGAAATATAGTACGCAATATGTACAACAACAACTCGTACATCGTGGATACGTACCCTACAGAAACTTTATTGTATTATGAATGTATGCAACCACACAGCACAGGTTCACAGTTGCCACTAATGGGGTATTGTTTTGGATACGATGAACAAAATATGTGACTTATCTATAACCAGGTGGATATCCGCTTGGCATGTCTGAGAAAGTTGCATGGTAATTTTACTTTTCAAATACCACACTTTTTACATGAATTTTCAAGCTTGGGTAAGGGTTTTTAAGATGGGATTTCTCTCCGTATATTTTGAATGTTGCAAAATGGTCACATGTGTCGACGCACATAAGTCTGTGAAACAACGTCGCTCATAACGGAAGAGAAGGGTGGGGGGAAAGCGAGTGGGTGGACCAAAGCAGTGTGCGTTGCTGAAAACTGCTGGTAGCTGTAACCACGTTTTCCCCTCCGTGCAAGCCCTTTCCCTCTCACAAGTTTAGTTATCTCGAGTCACTAATCGCGCAGAAGACTTGTTTTCGTTTGCTTGCTCCACAGACTCCTGGGACAGAATTTGAAGTCCCTCCCGTCTCTGTTTTAGAGCTCAATCTCGTGCTCGTCTCTACGTGTAAAAGTTCGTCTAGGTACCATCAGTAATTTAACTTTTCTTGGGTGCTGTCCTGTTATACCTCCCTCACATGTACACCTCATTGGTCTCCAGATCCCAATCCCTCCTGATTCGTTCTTCAAGATAAATTTTAACACTGCCATTCGTCACTTGAAGAAGCGAGAGGAGGCATTCGAATGCATCATCGATACACATTTGTGAATAGGCCGACATTGTTTACACAGAGAGACAAAACTTGCTTTTATACTAACCACTAAGCTAAATCCTTATTCAATGGCCATGTATCAGTTAATACACGTAGATGGATAAACCTTGCCGTGAGAGAGAACCATCGATGTGACGTCTGATGTCGATATCTTACAAACAATACGGGAGAGAAATAGGGTCGATTCCGTATTATGTTAATATGATATAAGTAATATATTTTGCTGCATTCTTCTGTCTCGATACCTGAGTAACGTAATACTACAAATATATAATTTGCTGAACGAATAGGAATGTGTTAGAAATTAAATCCTTTTGAGCAAAAAAAAAAAAAAAAAAAAAGGGTTACTATGTCAATTATTTGGTTTCCTTTACCATTTATCTGTGCGACTCAACAATCGAACCATTGATTATACGTTCATTACACAGAAATTACTACAGATACAACAGTAACATTTGCCACAATGAAAGAGGACCTATCAGATACTAATTCATTACGACATAAATTACTGTTCGTGTGTTGTTTTGTTCAACTGTATTGCACTTGCGAAACCAGCTATATCTTATTTTAGTTATTTTGCCGAATGTGCTTGTCGCAGAGATTAAACACAGATAGTCAGTTGGCTTATTTAACTTATTGCAACTGGTTGAAACATTCTAAATTTTCAGATTTCGTTTTTTGTTGATTCGAAGCGGTAAATTTTTTTGTCTGTGGATCTTTTTATTTACATATCGTTTCTGCAGCCTTGCACTTACTTTTTATGTGTGTGTGTGTGTCTGTGTGTCTGTGTGTGTGTGTGTGTGTGTGTGTGTGTGTGTGTGTGTGTGTGCAGAATTGTGGATAAGAACAATTTACTTGAGGATATTCCTTATGTGGAACAATGTTTAATGTTTGTTCCAGTGACCGAATCCCGCCATCTATTCTGCGTAATAAACCACGTGAGTGCATATTGACATTAACCATTGTTGACAAACCAATGTGCTTACACAGTATACAATCAACTAATTACATGAGATTAACTGAAAGCTTGAATTTCATTAGTAACGGGCATAATCGTATGAAGCTAAACATTATTCTCTTGAGGATTTACAAATAGTAATACTGGGACAAGGTAAACGCTCGTGTTTCACTTTAGAATCAATTTTGCTGCCATAATTGCATCATATGTATTAACAATGCCTATTATTGGCTTTGCAGGGTGTTTCAAGATCTGAAATTTTAAAAAAAAGTCAATACATTTAATCATGATTTAACAAGGCAATGACGAGTTGTAAAATTTACCGAGAGGTGGAAGCACAAGAACTAAATGTCCTATATCTTATCTACAGTATCCAGTGTGGACATTCTTTCAAGGGAAACACATTATCATTATTTAAATAATAAACTGCAGGTTATTAAACGTTAGTTAACTAAGCCGAAGTATCAATGTTGAATATACATTATATTTTAGCATTGTTTATGTACGTACATGTCTGCTGTACAGATGATGTACATATTGCTTTACAAATCTGGAATAAGGTAGAGAATCGGTTAGCTTGTGAAAGTATCCGTCCTACGTAGTACCTATTTTGGGGAAAGCAGGAGAGGATTAAATTATATCTCTTTTCATTCTGTCTCCCCAGTGGCGTAGTGGTAACGTCGTCGTCTTGTAATCAAGGTGTTCTGGGTTCAATATCAGTGGAAGCGCTTAGTGGTTCGAATGCCACTTTAAACTCTAGGTCCAGTCCCTGTTAGCCTATTTGCACATACACTGGACTTAAGAAACCCAAGCTCAAACCCTTTCTCGTTCTCACCCAACGGGTCGCCAGGTGTCAAGGCTTGCCTAGTGTCGATGGCTTCCTGAAGTATGATTGATTGAGTTGTTGTTTTAATTCCGCTTTGGGCACAGTAAGGCTAATCGGGACTGGACCTACAGTTTAAAGTAGGATCCGAACCACTATGTGTGCCTCCACCGGGTATCAAACCTGGGACCCCTTGATTACAAGGCTACGGTGTTATATATATGGTACCGAAAGAGAAACTCTCTCCTTAATTTTCAGCTGATCGAAAACAACTAACGGTTGGAATTCGTTCCATATTTGCTAAAATTTTATAATATAATATAGCGGAGTAATGTAAATCCGTCGCATAAACTGTCGCTCAAAATGACCATGCGTGAATTATCGTGTTCATATATTGCTTTCGCTGTACTGTTTATGTCCTCTGCAATGAACCGCCGACAATGGCCGCTTTGCCGTGAAACAATCTGTCCACATCCAAATCAACCCCTCGGCGAGAGGTTTTGCCTCTGTTATGCATGCAAACAGCTTTTCCACGGCAGATTCAATAGGTGGGCGGGGCCGGGAGTAAGTTTGGAACAATGTAAACCTGTTTATCATTTTTGGTGTGGCATTTTGCATGTTGATCGAGATATGGCCTTTTGGTATTTCTGGATTCTGCGTGTGATTCACAAGCGAACTATACTCGTACTTTACTCTCCCAGCGACGCATTCCTGACAGACGTTACCGAAAGGATTTTTTACAGTTGCTTCAGAATTCAACGTCACCGACGATGAAATATAGGGTATGTCCAGAACTATATGCGAATGCAGGTTCGTAACGGCTGTTACAATTATACTTCTAGTTTTTTAGTTCCACGTGCATTTAGTACCGTGTCATGAAGGCACATTTAGGGGTTGTGGGGGTAGGGCCTTCACACATTCTCGGTCTCGGTCATTTTGGAGGTGATGTGATCACATCCACGCTCCGGCTCCGAGGAGATGAAGGCACGAGATGAGAAGTAGAGAGAAGACCTGGAATTGCTCTTTCTGACTGAGATTCAAGCATGAAATTGGCACTTGTAATGGGACCCAGAATTATCCTTCGAGACTGAGAAGAAGAGATGAGATTTGAATTCGAGACGAAACATTAATTCTTAGCACAACACAAGAATTCACATACATTTTTTAAACCTTCCCTGTCGAGCAGTCCGGGACAATTTGCATGACAAACTCACCGGCAGTTTAAACAGGCGGTTTTAATCTTCACGTGTTTATTATAGCATGGAGCTGTAATTTGCTCTGCGGAACTAAGTGTAATGAGCGAACTTCTAACTGAATCTTGAGAATGGAAGTAAATATATGAGACTAGCTGCAATATATAACCTGGAGTGAAGACTGTTGAGCACTTCATGTTCATACTTGGTAAACAAGTAACTTGATCTGCGTTTGAAAAACACATTCGTTACCTTGTGACATTGAAATATTATTCAACGCTGGTGTTCTATGATTTTTTCAAACTCCTGAGTAACAAAGTAGTGAGTCTCTTACCATAGCAAAGGCCATATTTCGCGGTAACGTCAGCAGCTTGGCGTGATTGTAGGATCAGGAAGTCGGTGACTTTAAGAGAATAGTCGCACTCTAACATAAATCTGTTCTCAGATCTCGAAACATATATTACGCTATAAATATATATATGAATAGATTATTAGGATGGAAATGAATTTGGGCTGACCGTGTAACTGCGATTATATTCTGGAATTTATTCAGCAGTTTCCTACCGAGTAATTAGTGTACGGTATAGATCTGGTTACGAATTTCGATCGCTCTGTACAGGTATTTTCATACTGTACTTGTGTAAGCAATTGTTTTAGGTTTATAAATGCTCTGTTGTGAGGAGGAGGGAGTCATAGTGCTTTAAGTCCATTAAAAGCATAGCTCCGTTAATCGGGAATGGACGTGCAGAGACATGTCCTTCACTGAGATTCGAACCCATGCCTCATGACTACAAGGAAACAGAGTGAGCCAGTACGCTATCGGGGAGGTCCTGAAGAGAAGCCACAGTGACTGAAAGATTGTGTCAGGAAGATAAACTGACACTGGTGGATTGATTGATTGTTTGTTTGTTTGATTTGGTTTATATTACTTCGCTATTCTGCCGCTTTTGGCTAATTGCCAAGATGAGGATGTTATGATGAAGGGTCACTTACAAAGAACACCCACACCCAGGTCGGTATACGTCACTCTCGAACCCCTGCCATCTTAGCGCGCTGCGCTAACCACTCTGCCACGGAAGACAGATGGAGAAAGATTTGTGAGAAGGGGATAAAATATCTCTGGAAGTAAGAGAAAGAAAGGAATTGAATAACATAGATGTGTGTGAAATGAGAGTGAAACAGGGTGGGAAGAGGGGGAAAATATAAGTTTGTGTGTGTACAGAAGAGAAAAAATGAAGGTAGGTAGTGAGCGATACAAAGCAGAGATTGAGAGAGAGAGAAAAGTGGAGAAGAGAAATTTCATATGGGTATAATTGTCGAAATATAATTCCATATTACAATGCTTCTAGAACACCATCTGTCATATTTGCTTTAGAAATCGTCCTCGAAACATTTAAGCCGACGAGCAAACTTAGGAATACCATCAATTCTGAAAACTTTCCATGCCTTTGCAATTGTCTTGGTCTTTTGGGAGGCTGGACGGGGAGGGACTGGGAGCTTAGGAATCAAGGCATGCGGCCGACAAGTCTTCAGAATCCTTGACTAACTTCGCCTCCACTGTGTCACAATGACAAATCTACGAACGGAAAAAAAAATCCTCTTTCATTAGCATTGATATTCCTTTTCTCCTCTCTCTCCCTCTCGTTCTTTTTCTTTAAACTCATTCTTCTCTTCGGGTCCTCTCTGTGACACTTCATTTCCACCAGTCACGAATGAATGTAGAGTTGGAAGGAGATGGTGGATTTCTGTGAACTCTGTCGAGTTTCTGACGATGTTCGCTGAATTTATGAGTGTTAAAAATGTTCTTTTTTCCATTCCACCCCTTGGTCTTAACCAGTTTACTTTTAACGATTTCGTTCGAACTTATATGTAGTTCTCCAATGGGCATGTGAAAGGACATGTAATGGGGGAGGCGATCCTGTAAACAGTGGTAAAAATTCAGTAGTGGGAAGTTTCGTGGTTTACTAGAGGATGTGAGGTTGTATAATATCCATTTGTCCAAAAGTAGTTTTCGCAAGTTAATATGATCGTATTAGGACTTTATTTTGATTCTTATCGTCCCTGTGAACCGTTCCGACTCTGTGACAGAGATCTTTGAGTGTAGACTGTGTTGTCACTTAAGGTTTCGGTTCGAGTCCCAGACTGGTCGTGAGTGTTTCTTTATCAATTTCACCTAGTCATTATTCATTCTCATTGTCACAATTAGTCAGAAGTAACAGAAAGTTGACGCAAAATAAGAAAAGTAACATTTCGAGGCTGATGTGTAAAAAGTGTCAACCTCACCGTTCGATGGGATGAGAAAATTTTAAAAAGTATGGTGCAAAATTATTCCATTATTAATATTGAAGAAAACATTAAGAAGAATTATTTTCCTCCCAAAATTCAACTTTATTTCAATAAATTATTAAATAAAATGTAATAAATAGTTGATCGAGTTAGTAGTTAAAGTAGGGTGAAATCGAACAGGAATCGAACCCAGAACCTTCGGTGCGTGAAACTGATACGTTACTGTCGGGCCACATGTCAGTCGGACAATGTCTTGCCCTCATGAGGCTTCGAAGCTTTTGAAGCCCTTTTTCAAGGAAATGGCTGGCTAGTGCGCGCTAGTACCGTGTCATATCAATACCTATAAGGTACCCTACCGCTACAAGAAATCCCATCCCAAATTCAATTTCTCAACCCGTAGGCTCCGCGTGTAAAAGCCGTTATGAACTTTTTACGCAAGAAACTAGTCAGATGTTATCCTTACGCTTATACAACCTGGATAAAATCCTGTGAAATGCGGGTTGCATAAATAGACGTTAAATGTTTCGGATGTGCCCAAAGTTTGCGGACTGAAAAAGAGAATTGAAAAGAAAACTAGAAAAAGAGAAGCACGCTAACCAACCCTGTAAGGGAATGATGAATGGTGGGAGATAACTCTCATCTGATTTGAAAGATGAATTGCTTTTGGCCACACGGACGGTGTAAATTATGTACAGAGATATTTTTCCGCCTTTAGTATTATTTATTTAGGATGCTTCTACGTGTCTGATGATTCTGACAGTGTCAGATGAGATCGGGAAATCAAGCTACGTGTTTTTTCGCCGTATTGTTCTTCCCTACGGCTGCAGAAAAACTCTTAACTGCACAGTGTGCGTTTCGGCCGTCTGTTAGGAGGATATGTCTGTCCGGTGTGCCTAGTCTTCGATCTCCAGCGAAAAGATGAGAAGTCCATGTTTGCACTTTCTCTTTTCCAGTAAGTACGTGGCCGAATTTGGAGGTAAATTTTCATACGATGCGTCATCACTCATCTCACCATTGTCGTTATCAAATAGCGTCGAAAAACCAGTTCGAACGAGGCTTCGAACCCAGTATTGCGTGAACCGTAGAAGTTGTTTCTGGAGTCTGAGGAGCAAGGCGCGCAAAATGGTAGAGATGTGGAGAGATCGAGTGCGTGGAGCAATGCAGTGCACGCTGCTGAAGCCGCGTTTTCCCCTCCATGCACTCACTTCACCTCTCACGTGTTCTTTGGTTGAGCCCTCTAGAATCACTACTTAAGCAGAGACTTGCTTTCGTTCGCTTGCTCCAGAGGAACGTAGTGTACGCTGTGTTCGTTGAAGATAGACCGACCGAAGCTTCAGGACATTTGAAACATAAGACGGAGTGGCTCAGGCTTAGCACGTATGGCCGACCTTCTGTGGCCACCGGATGGTTATACATGAAAAAATAGCCGCCCGACTTAAGACCCCGAATACATCCATACAAAACGTTTCGAGCCTCTAACGCACACAGGAAGCCGCAATAACGCGTTACCAAAGTTCAAGTTGCTCCCTCTACGTAATTCGGAATCTGTATTCTTCCTTTGTGTGGCCACGGGAAAAGTACACGCTGGGATGTAACTTGATACGGATCCCGAGCTCCACACAAAGCTTCTGAGCTTATAACGGCAAGCCATTGGCCATTCTCCAATTTGCCTTTCAAATTGATCTTACGATTTAATGTTGAATGACTTGACTATTGCACATAACATTCGGGCTTGAACATCGGCAAGTCTATGGTCGTATAGACAGACTTAGCTTTTGCCCAGCACTTTCACACCAAGAAAGATGTTACGATAACCGAGACAATTTCTTTTGGGGGAGCAGTTTCTTGGAGCGTATTTTTGCTGTTGTGTTCTGGTCGTTGATCTGCGGCGAATGGTGATTTTTCTGGCGAGATCCATCCTTTTATACTCTCCTCAAGATCAATGCAGATGAATCAACTTCAGATACTAAGCAAGCTCTAAACAAAAGTTTGAGTTTTTGCTTTCAGTCCACTTTTTTGTACAGAAAGGCTAATCGCGACTGGACTTGCAGTTTCAAAAGAGATCAGAACTTCTATGTGCCTCCACCGGGAATCGAACCCGGGATATTCTTGATTACAAGACAACGATTTTACCACTGCGTCATCGGTGAGGCCCCTGCTCCAAACAAGAATGACATCTACATACGTTTCAGTCCAAGATTACATAAACAGTTCTAACTTATTACTTATTAAAATAGACATTCAGAAATGCGCAAAATAGAATTAATAACAATTTATAATAAACCAAAGAAATAACAAAAAAATGCACAATAACACAGAAAAATCAAATGTTATTTCATAAATGTGTGCACTATTAAGAAATTAGAAATATTGGCGACATTTAAAATATGGCTCGTATAGCACACACAGACATTGTTGATAAATATTAACTCAAGTCTGCCATGCATACACTTTATTTCATTTATATCTGTTTAAGTTTCGCACAAAACCAAAGTCTCATTATGTTGAATATTCAGACACAGTCTTTTCCTTGCACAGGATCTCAAACAGCCACGCACATTCAGCATATCCTAAGATACTGATAGGCATAGACTTTGTGCCTCATTCTAACATAGCTAGCATGTTTTCTCCGGCATGAGCACATAATTTATAATAATCATCATCTCGCATACACAAGACGATGTTAGGTACACTCACTGACAGAGCTTCTACGCAGGACACACAATTAGATATTAGCATACGTGCACTTCCACACATACAAAAAAAGGTAAAGTGCTCCCCTGTGCTTAGCACCACGCCATGAAGGCGTATAGGGGGTGTGGGGGTAACGCCCCACACTTTCTTGATCCGGTCGTGAGTGGGGGTGATGTGATCAGCATCACGCCTTTACCCCCCAGGGTTTCCTTCCACACATACTCGTCCAAAAAACGCACCAAAATCTATTTTGCCTTAATATACAAGTCGTCAATGTACAGCACATTGCCCTGGACCTAGAAACTCGAAAGTTTAGGGGTTTCTACTTTTATCGTAAGTAACCCACTAAGAAGGGATTTTCCGAAATTCAACCCCTAAGGGAGAGAAGGGATGTTAAGATTTTTATATCCATGCATATACAGCCCAAACCCCTGATTGTGATTGATTGAGTTGGTGTTTTAAAGTCCACTTTATGTACAGTATGGCTAATCGGGACTGGACCTACAGTTTAAAGTGGGATCCGAGCCACTATGTGCCTCCATCGGGAATCAACCCGTGACCCTTTGATTACAAGGGATCACTGCGCCATCGGGGAGGCCCCCCTGATTGTGGAAACATGAAAGTGTTTATATTACAAACAAAAGTCCAAGAGATGGATGGCGCTGTGTGTTGTTGTACATCAAAATGTTGTTTTGTTTTTTCGAGATCTATATAAACGGACTAACGAAAAACGCATATTACTTTTGTGAGAGCTACTTTCTAATACCAACTGATATTGTACTAGAGTAATGCTTCATAATTATGACCTACTCCGTGGCGGAGTGGTTAGCAGAAAGGGCTATGATGACTGGGTTCGAATCGCGCACTGGCATGGATGTTCTTTGTGAGTGTCTCTTTACGAATTTATCATCACTCATGCTCCTTTTCCCGATCAGACAAAAGTGCCAGAGGAACGAAGTAAAATAAACCGAATCAATCGACAACGGGGCTTGAATTTGACTATTTGCTTTTGTATTATTGATCCATGAGCATGTAGATATAATACAACGTGTACGAACTTGCCGACGGGTCTCTAGTCAGAGATGTACATATCTCACTCATATGAACAACATAATTGACACAAATCCACAGAACCAGATTGATATACTCAGACACACACACACATTCACACACAGATTGAAAGTTTAGTATGCACAGGCAGAGCCCCAGGAATTCCCAGAAACACGTCCTTCGCCGTACACAGCATACAGACCGATGGACATGGTGACACACAACACACACGCGTCCAGTGGTACTAACAAAAAGAACGTGTTCAGAGCTATAACCTGTAATTAAAATAGGAAAATCTCATTTGTGGTCTGCAGTGCGGGAGGCGGTAATTGCCGTTATCGGATCTTTTCGCAAACCAAATTACAGAATCGTAATCAATGCTGAAAATTGTCAGGACTCAGTTTGCGGTTGACTGCGACGGATATAGGAAGGAATAAGCAACTAATTGGTTACAATCCGGCCCGGATATCTGTATTTGAAGTCTCCACCAGACCATTCCAACAAGTACAACGTTTTGCATAGAGGTATGCAATTAATTCTCTTCTTTTTCCCGGTATTTTTGTACCTGCATTCGAAGTTTTTTCCCTTTATAATCTCCTCTTATTAATGTATTTTCAATCGGAAGATACATCCTGGATAAAACACTCTTGCAGGCAAACGAGGCTCTGGTGCCAGGATTCTGAGCCAGCATAATCGCAGACGAGACTGATATGATCTACGGGGTTAGCGTTTACTGTCCTGTCAAGTTTTATGGTTGTCTCCGACTATAAGCCAAAGGTGGAAGAAAAGCGACGTAACATAAACCAAATTGAGATTTCAGACCGAAGCGACATGGGAAACATGACGCTTGGAAACGAGCCATTCAACGGCAACGTTTTACGTCGTAGCTACATGACAGGCCGCTTAAGCCTGCATTCGATTGGTAAAATCCTCAAGCAGCACGTGTCGCCTATCACTGGTCGCTTCGGTGCGAATTCTCCCTAAGGGAGATTTTATACCGAAGTAACAAGCTACATGCGACAAGCGCGACACGGGAATGCATACATGCAGCTTGTCGTGTCGCTTCGATGTTGTATTTTTTTCTGAAGGTTGGTTTCCAAATGACACGTGTCGCTTGTCGCTTCAATCTGAAGGCTCCCTTAGGGCAGCAACATTGTAACCCTCGCGACACTACCAGAACAGAGATTCAAATACAATGGTGGATGTGTATAGCATATTGCTACATGCAAAGTAACATTCCAACTGAACCATTACGTTATTTTACACCCTTGCTCTGGTATTTCAATGAACTCATTTTGCGTCCATTTTATTCTAACTGGGGCGTTTACCCTTTGTAGATCTTGCACTTGTATGTAATAGAGAATTCGATCAAAGCTGCATGGTCCTTGGTGTGGATCAATTCAACATTATCTTTTCGAATTTAGTTTTAATTTTGCTTTCCATTTCCTAGAGGTGTAAGTAGAAATGTATATCTACGTTAAGTAGAAAGTTTTTCTAATTAAAGGATTACACATATGCATATCGGTCGTCTACTTTTTCGCTTTGCAAAAATAGACCTGCCCGCAACTGTGAATTATTTCCCTGTCTCTGGAGAATAGGGACAATCATGCAAGCCCCCCTTGAGATTCTTATTACACTACGTAAAAATAAAGAGGTCGGCAGCCGACACCGCACAATGCTCAACTCCAAGTGAGCAATTCCGCATCCCAATTTTCATCCCCAGGGACTTTTCGTGCCGGATGGTCTTCCTCGTGGAAAATGCAGGAATATCTACCGCAGCCGGGGACACAGCTGCGTGGGCAGCCTGTTCCTCCCCGGGTGTGGAGGGAAAGTTGCGATGGGACAATCTTTTCCTCCCCCCCCCCTTCCCTAGGAAGGATTTTGCCCCGACTCGGGGCGATTTTCCGGTCGGGGAACGAAAAACGTTTGTTAATATTTATATCCATTGCATATTCCGTCACTTTCACTTACAAGCTGTTCTTCAGCCGCTCTAACCGAATTGTAATTTAACTCCGTTGGTTGAAAGTGAACATATTGCAAATTTGGAACCTTTGAAGTCCATAAGCACTACAAAAAATTGAAGAATGGATTTTCTCAGCTTCGAAGTTCTCTTCTTCGTATCCTCGCTATAGTTCTCTCACGTGGTGCTTGTCAGCGCTCCTAAACCTCAACCTGCGCAGAAAAATGCGCCATAATATGCGCACTGCCATTTTGCACATCTACACGTAAGATACAATCAGATTTCGGAACAAACCAGCTTTTCGCTTGTTTCGGTGGGACTCCCAGCAATAAACTTTCGAAAAGTCTCCGATTCTGAAAAACACTCTGATCTTCTAAGTACTGAGAAAAGTAGATTGGTCAGAATTCTCGTTAGAGATGTCAGGAGAATCTTCATCACATGCATTGTTGTCAACACGATCGTAATAGTTTTGGGCGTCACCTAGAACACAATAAATGCATTTCTCAATAAAAAAAAGAGAACGTGAATGCTATAGCTAGACTAAAGGATCTTGTTTAGACTTTTCACGGTCATATTATCTAATAATATATAGGCGATTCTCTACGTGATTCACGGGACATATATGATAAAGTGGGTCTTTTAAATTTCTTATTATCATAATTCAGATATAAACTGCAAGTTAGGTGAAAATAGGATGCCATGAAAGATAAATGGCTGTAATGAAGTAGCAGGGTTCAGGAATATAATTTTCGTCATGATCGTCATTTTGATGACGTCATTACATACAAAAGATGGCTTGAAAACTTGGGGTCTTGGCCTTTTCAGGTTCAGCAATAATGTAGTATCTATACCCCAAAGGGCATGTTCTCCCTCAGAAGTGAAATATTCTACCACATTTCCTTGCTTTTCAGCCACACTAGACGCCTCCCAGGCGCAATGTTTGAACCAAAGATCTCGCCTCCATTCTGTGTTGGGGTATCGACCTTGCCATTTGTCGTATTTCGTGTAATGATCACTCGTCGTAATCGTCACTGTTTAACTGTAAAGAAAGATAATGTTAAAAGGAACTACCGTGAAGAAAGCTGTACATACAACGTTAACAAAGATGTTGAGCTAACTGGGGTGCCTGCCCTTGGTCGAACCTGGAACCGCTCGCACCAAGGGCTAGAACGTAACCATTGCCCGGAAGAAAGGAGACTATCTTGTCATGTTCGGCCAGTATTCAATGCTAATGTTTCGTGTGGTTCCGTACATGTAAGGAGCGAAACTACTACAAGGTCATTGACGCTCATTTAGAAACCGCGTAGTAGCTTGTAACAACTCTTTTTGTAGGCTGCACAGTTCTACCATAGTTGTCTGTAGTTTTACCTTCATTTTCGTTCTTGTAGACCCACTTCTTGGCCACCGTTGGAACAGGAAAAAAAATGCGGTGGAGAATTGATCGGGAAGCTTGTAAGCCGGAACACGTCTGGCCGAGTCCCTTCATTGAATTCCAGCAGTAAACAGCCATGGCTGAAGAGGAAGAGCCTGGAATATATTTTCGGTTGTTGTGAGGAACGCTGCATCGAAGGAAAATCGAAGAGAATGTGTTGCCTGAAGCACAAGCATACGCGAGCCTTCATTATCGAAGTACGTTGGTTCTTCTCTGTGCCGATTCTTAGCCAACCGTTAGTGGCTTTTCAGATCCTGTCTAAGCTTTCCAAGAACCACGCTGATATTTGAAATTTTAGTAAAAAGTTAGATCCATTTTGAATTCGTTCTAGAGCGTTAACGCCAGGACCAATTGGGTAATACTTTGAATATGAACCACGAGATGGCATTACTTCTGCCTCACGGTCTTCAAGAGGGAAAGGAGATAATTCTTGTTGTTTCTTGGTACAATAATTCTATTTTCTGTTACTAGTATATAAACAACTCAACCAAATCAAACTAAAGTTGATCAAGAACACTTTTAAAGCAGATTTATTTTCCTAATTTAGAATACGGTTCCTCTAAAAGAGCTAACATTCCCAATATCAAGAGCAGTATTAATAACGACCATTTACGTTCTGTATCAGTGTACCATTTGGTTGGTTGATTTGGTGTTTTAAGTCCACTTTATGCACAGAAAGGCTAATCGGGACTGGACCTACAGTTTAAAGTGGAGCCCGAACCACTATGCGCCTCCACCGGGTATCTAACCCGGGACCCTTTGATTACAAGGCGACGACGCTACCACTGCGCCAGAATCAGTGTACGACACTCGCCCTTTTTTGTTAGTGTATTGTCTTAACATTGCTTTATTTTGTTTAAATTCCTCATCTGATTTTTCTTTCTTTCGCAGGTAAGCGTTCATTGATCGCTGTTTCCATACATTTGGCGGTGAGTACAGCTTTGAAAATAAGATAATTATTGAAATTTGTTTCTTGGCGTTTTGAAATTCCATCATGACGAGGAGTAGCGTACGCCTTGCTATTCTGTTAAATAAGTTTTTAAAAGAATGTATAATTTGACATTGAACAGTGGCATGAAGCTACATAGTGCTGCAGTCACTCCTGTTTTACATGTATCTCTCGTCTATTTGTATTTTATGTCTGTTTCTTATTTAGCGTCGCTTTTCTCCTTCTTTTGGCTAGTCGTAACGATGATGAGGTGAAATTGACAAAGGGGCACTTTTAAAGAACACTCATGCTCAGCAGGCGGGACTCGAACCCGGGAATTGTGGTGTGTCGAGTTCTAAAGTCTGCCACTGAAGGAAACTGTGCAGCAGTTTTCTCATTTCACATATTCGAAAAACCTTGTTGTTTCTCGTGCAAGTTGTCGCAATAACTCGTTTAGATAATCAAATTAATTAGTACAAGTGAAGAGTGCTGTTCGAGCATTTTCTTTGGGCTTGCTCTTTTATGAGAAGTTATCAGAATAGGGGGGTGGATATATTAGGCTGGCAGCATCTTTTCAGATGTTAAGTATGAAGACCAGAGTTTAAATGTCGTCGCCTTGTAATCAAGGGTTCGCAGGTTCGATACCCGATGGCGACACAAGTGGTTCGGATCCGACTGTATGTCCAGTCTCGATTAAGCCTTCCTGTGCATAAAGTAGACATAAAACTGAAACTCGAGACCAGGGTGATTTTCTAAATACATTCCAATGCGTAATGTTTCTTGACTTCGAAAACATTAATTTGTGTTCCAGTAAACAGATTTCTACGTGGTCGCTCACTTCAACGGATTTTCAGCTCGCGACTTGACGAAGGGAATTATATAAGCAATTCTGGATTAATTACAAATGGGACGTGATGTGACGTCCTATCTTGTTATGGGAACGGTATGATTTGAATTATTGATTTAGAATAAAGCTGTATCTTGTCGCAACGTATTGAGCAATCATGTCGATTCGGTTCGATTGTGATTGCGTGGCCTGGTATGTCATAATGTTGATTAATGCATGCACTCGCCTCGCTGCTGTGATAGACCTATGCAGTTATCTAACCATACCTTAACAGTGTGCCCAAGTTCCAAATCATTTGTGGATTAATATTGAAGCTGGCCGCGGGCCTACTCAACGTGATCCTGACATTCCACGCATGCGCCTGAACAGCACATTGCACTATGTTCGCGGAGTTCGCTTTCCATCGTCATAATAGACTCGCTTCTAATGTATGTATAATATGACCAGGATCTTATGAATATATTGCAACTCTGATCTTGTTTTATTGTTTGCAATTTTTCTTTTTGAACATTAATGTAGTTAGTACAATTGCCTGATAAATTAACATTAGGCAGATTCTTTGGTATGAGTGTATAGCTATATATATCGTGTGTTTTTTAAAGGCATGTCATTATTTTTATATTGAAGCAAAGGTTGTTCCATATTTATTGTTGTTTTAAATATAATTCCTGAACCTCATATTGTAGAAAACAAAGTGAATGAGAATGGCAGCATCCCTTTACACTCCAAATACTTTTAACCGTTACTCATGGAAGTTTTTGAAATGCTAGTCCCAACAAGAGAAGACCTTTTACAAAAGTGGAGTTTACATTTTAGGCACACACACATATGTACGTTTGTGCGTGTGTTGTAATTACCATTACATGTCACATCCAAAACAAGCATATATTTCAATATCAAACTGCTCTACGTGGATATGCTTATTTCGAGTAAAATGGAACCATGCTTTGCAAACACCCTATACCTACGTGAACTTAACCGTGTTTCCTTCTACGAGCAGATAACATTGTAACATGAAGATTTGTGTACACGATGCTCTTGAAGTCTAAATCTAAAGTACGATACATACAGCTGGAACAAGATATTTATCATTTTGTTTACATGGTATTTGTATTCCTGTAAATATTCCCCACGCGGAAGAGTACTGTACCTTCACCTTTGAACTATTTTTCAATCGCAAGACGGGCAGGTCGGTTAAATCTGTAACAACGCTAATAAGACATAATCCCTCTTTCAGACCGGCTGTATCGTTTTTCAATACCTAAGATACTTGATCGATCCGCTCCTAAGGGTAGTTGCCGGTAATGGTTAATTCCGTAGGAAGTTCATTTTTCGCCCCGCGAAACACTTCCCGTCCTTTTCCCCAGAATTTCTGGAAGTTTGTTCCATTCCCGAACCCACCAGGAAGTAAAGGGAACGGAACAGAAATAGGAGATAGGTTGTCATGCTTCTATTCTGACAGCCTAATTTCGGTTCTTTTCCCATTGCAGATTAGTTTGAAAGGCACTAAGTGCGTGTCAATACGCGTCAAGTAGTTTATTGAAAATGCCTCTCCTTACGAAAAACCGCTAAGATATCCCAAATTCTGAAAAATAATATGTCTGCCCTAGAATTCCTTCTAGAGTTATCAGTGAATCTCGTGTGTTACGCTGTTGTCTACATATCTGAGATGGAAAATAGGCGTATGGTGCTAGGAAACTATCACAAATATCTAGAAACAGGCTTGCGGTGCTAGAAAAGTGTCGCAAATATCTAGAAACAGGCTTACGATGCAAATATAGTGTCGCAAATATCTAGACAACGAGCTTACGGTGCTATAAAAGTGGTGCAATTATCTAGAAACAGGCTTGTGGTGCTACAAATGTGTCGCAAATATGTAGAAACATTCTTACGGTGCTACGAAAGTGTCACAAATATGTAGAAACAGGCTTGCGGTGCTATGAATGTGTCACAAATATGTAGAAACAGCTTGCGGTGCTATGAATGTGTCAAAAAATATGCAGAAACAGGCTTACGGTGCTACGAAAGTGTCACAAATATTTAGAAACAGGCTTGCGGTGCTATGATGTGTCACAAATATGTAGAAACAGGCTTACGGTGCTACGAAAGTGTCACAAACATCTATACAACAGCGAAAGTAAATAACATATAGATTCACTTAAATGCTACACAAGGAACTTTAAAGATATCCAATTTTCAGATTTTGGACTAAAATAGCGCCTTTTTTCAGCGGAAAGGAATTTTTGATAACGAGACGGCCAAGGTTGATAAATAAACGAACCTCTTACGTTTGACTTCGCCCATTTGAAACTTCTGTTAGCAGTCAAATGCATGATCGTTTGAATTACGGTTTTCAAGCAGCGAGAATCTACCGAAGTAGAATTTGCAATATGTATGAGACCTGGGAACATTCGGAGGGGTCAATAGTAGAGAGGGGAGGAAGGTGGACGCACAAGTTGGAATATAAGTTTTTGGAAGTTCATGTGAGGGTGAAAGGTTCGTATGATGGCTGTAGAGGTGCGAGTTACCGTTTTGATACCATTTTCTTTATGTGGTACGTAAAAATCTACGTTCCACAAATTGAATTTCATTGTGATATATGGCGCACCTAAACCGATCTCCAAAAGGCGAAAATACTGCATATTCTTTGGCAGTTTGCCAGGTCTCCCCTGCGAGAACTCTGAGGTAGTGTAGATTTGGAAAGAAAGTGTAAGGTTTTCCCTGGATAGCAGTTGAATGGACAAGTATATACGTTTTTGGTTCAAGTCCTCACTAAAGATGAGTCTATATTGGCGATTAGAGACGGTGGATGCATGTGTATTTCCAAAGATATTGTCCAGCTCCATGTTTACTCTGTTTTTAACACAGTGAGAGGTTAGACAACTGAAACAAAACGCCAAAGAAGACGTTGATTACTTCAGCACCAGTATACTAAAAAATCCATTCCTTAAAATCTAAGACAAATTAATGAAAATAGTGTGGACAATTTGCGGAGCAAATCTGTGCATTCTTGTGTATAGAAACGAGACTACAGCTTCAAAATCGAAACGAGACAAATGTTTGAAAAGACGTAACGAAACCAAGGCCCTAAGATGCTGATTGAGGACATAGAGTCATAGGATTGACTTGTAAACAGGTTGTTGCGCTCCGCATAATCGAGTAGTTGGACATTTAAGATGCTAGGATGACCCTTCTTACGTTATGACGTCAATTGTAGCATAAGACGCTATTGTGTAATCTCGCAAAGTGGTTGACTAACCTGTAGATATTCACTTACCAATCTACGTATTACTACTTTTAGATGTACAAATCGTAATGTAAAGGAAATAATGTGCATGGTCAATGATTTATCCACCCCCAACTAAACCTTTCGAGACACACAGTCGTAATGTTATTCAAAGGCTTAATTTGAAGCTAAAATTATCAATACCCATGCTGTTAACCCACGCGCCATGTTGTTAGCGCGTAGCTCTAAATATATAAAAATCAGACCAGGTACCGTGTTGTGATCAGTAATTGTTTCAGGAACAGTTTATGTGTGTGTGTGTTCGACCTCTGTGGCGTAGTAGTTAGCACAGCGCGCTACGAATCTCGACCTGCGCGTGGGTGTTCTTTGCGAGTGTCCATTCAGCAATTTCATCATATCATCCATCCTCATCGTCTCGATTAGCCAATAACAAAAATCAAGTCAAAAAAGTCAGTACATGCAAGAATTTAATATCGAGCCCACATTTTCAGATCCTCCTGCTGATCTTTGTTGTTGTTGTCCATTTAAACGAGAAGGAAAAAAAGAAAATACGGAATAGTTACGTCGTGGTCCTTTCTCCAGGCTTCTTCACTCCTGTCTGGCACGTACGTTGCCGCCTTTTGTAGTCCAGAAATTAAATCTTTACATGGAAACGGCCCCTGCCAGGTACCGTATTCGACAGGTTGAAAAGGGGGGGGGGGAGCAGAAGAGGGTGGAAACCTTACGGAGGAAATTGATTTCAACATCTCCCGAATTTATCTTCTTATTAGATCTTTTCGTTCCCAACAGCAGCGAGTCAACATAGCAAGGAATAGAGTATTTGGAAATTCGTCTCTTTCCTGCTAGTTGGCGAGGTATTTTCTTCCGGAGGAAATGGACCTCTCTCATGTTATTTGGAATTCAGACCTAGGCTGGCTCATAGAATAGTTGACTACATGTACGTCCACAGGATTTTTTCCAGGGAGGGGCAAGCAAGGTAGTTTATTTTCCAGTGGGGCAAAGGAGGCATATTTTCCCCCATAATAGTAATGCCCCTTAATAAACACTGCTTCAGTCTGTAATTATCATGTTTTTTCAACATCCTTACAATAATTAGTATAAATTGCCGTGACTGAAATAATATTATTATATGTGAAATATATATTTCCTAGGTGGACATTAATGTATTAGGGGGGCCCGTGCCCCCCTCCCTTCCGGATTTCCGTGGTTGACTAGGTGGCGATACGTCTATGGTTTTGATTTTGGAAGTCTGGGACAAAGACGATGGAAGGAACAAGACACCTCGATTATCGAGTGTGTGGGGGGGGGGGGCGAGGGGAGGTATAATTCCGGATTGAGACATACAAGAAATTCAAATTTAATTTTGAGTATCTTGCTGCATGTTCAGGGTGGCGACAGACCTGGAAAACCTGGAAAACCGGGAAAAGTCAGGGAATTTGAGGTGTCAGAAAAAGTCAGGGAAATGTCAGGGAATTTCGTCTTCATTGACTTTTATTTATTTATTTATTTATTTAAAGATATCGTTATGGAACTCTGCACGAAAACAGGAAATCTCGTTCGTAACTTTTAGGCCCCTTTTATGCGCGACACAACCACGGCGCCAGAAACGAGTGATGGCAGGAGGAGAGAGAGAGAGAGAGAGAGAGAGAGAGAGAGAGAGAGAGAGAGAGAGAGAGAGAGAAATTTCTCTCGCCCGGGCTTCTCCGCAGAAATTTTAAATTCGAACACTCTTTGGAGGAAAATTGTTATAACTCGGGCACTATGGGAGCAATCTACTTCGGATAAGTTTTATTTTGCAGCTAAAACATTAGAGCATGAAGCCGTGTACAATTCAGAAGGCCGAACCTAGGAATGGGGGTTTGGGGGCGCGACACCCGAATTTGAATGAAAAAACCATAGAAATCTGTAGTTTGCCCCCTCTTCTCCCGCTATTTGGGGAGAAGGCGCAAACTTTAGTATTATTTTCAAAGAATGGACATTTTTCAAGAGAATAAAACATTTTTCATGTTCTTGGGTGCCATACAAGTTGAATTATAAGTCAAAATGTGATTTTTGTTTTTTTGCGAAAAATAGGTAATTTGCATTTTTGGAAGAAAATTGTTATAACTCGGACACTATGGGAGCAATCTACTTCGGATAATTTTTATTTTTCAGCTAAATCATCAGAGCATGCAACCGTGTACAATTCAGAAGGTCGAACTGAGGAAGGGGGGTTTGGGGGCGCAACCTCTGAATTTCATAGAAAAAAACATAAAAATCTGGAGCTTGCCCCCCTCTTCTCCCGCTATTTTGGGGAGAAGGCGCAAACCTTATTATTCTCTTCAAAGAATGGACGTTTCCAAACAGATTGAAATATGTTTCATGTTCCTGGGTGCCATACAAGTTGGCATACATATGGTATCATCGGGCCCGTACGGCCTTACTCTGATGATACCATATGGTATCATCGGGGGAGTAAAGGTTAAGCCTCTAAATATTATCTGAAAAATGCATTGAATTATCATTTTTTCTTGTCCGTATGGGAGTAGTAAGAATACTTGTCAACATGGAGCGGATAGGAGCGGATAGGAGCGGGTGGCGCCGTCCGATAGTTGTCGGATATCGTAGTAAGGCATTTTGTTGTTCAAACTGAAGGAACATGGAAACAAATAGGTTCCTTTGATACATACGATTTTTGTCTAATATCGCCACCCGACAAAGTATCTTACTACAACATAGGACAGAAATTGCATGGACTGCAACATCCAACAAAAATCGAATGCATAAACAAGAAGAGCTTTAGACTGCAAATATGATGATGGAATTTTATTACTCTTCTGGCTCACTTCACCTTATTTAATGTAGCAGTGCTTACGAAGGTTTTCTTTCATCATCCTGACGTATTACTGGTTTCGCACAAGTTAACATACGTTTAAAATGACATTGCACTATTCTTAGATATCAAGAAGAATCCAACCAAACGGGATATATATTGAATACTATCACGAAAAAGTGAAACACAAATCTGCATTGGTGAACGTTATAAAAATTGGCAAGTGCATATTCCCAACCTCAAATTTACTGCAACAGTAGTATTGCAATGAAATTAACGCCACTCTCTGTCCTGTCTGTATAAACTCGTGAGAGATGGTCATTAATCTCTCAATGAATAAGGTTAATGTCCAATATTATGAAATAAAATACTAATAATAAATACGTAAATATTTTAATATCATATATGCTCGAATCATTCAATCATAAAAGCAAATCACTTTCTTCAAGAATTGACTTTTCTCTGCCAGCCCTGCTAAATTTTCACTTTCCATCTACTGATTTATACGAAGGGTGGTCAGAAAGTAATTTCCGATTAGTGTGGACATTGATTTTTCGCAAATGCCAAAACCGTGAAAAATGGTAATTGCTGCGAAGTTATGTTTAGGAATGTGCAGTGATATCTGGACACATTTCTCGCCCGTTCTAAATATCGAAATAATGCCTATTTGGCATAAAATGCGAATTGTTGGTGTTTTTGGTGATTTTTTTTAAAAAAGTGTCCTAAAACAACGAAGAATTCCATGAAATCCAACATTCTTGTCTTTTGTAGGCCATGTTTGTGTACATAGAACATGCAAGTTTTCCAATATTTTACTGGAGTAAACTATAGAATTATACGTTCATGGAATAATTCCGACAGTCACATTAAATCATGTATTTCCCATGATTTTTTCAACTTCTATCAAAATCATTTGCATCACAGAGCAAAGTGGCAGGGTTTTAACAGGAGATCGAGTGCGTATCTACCGTCACACGGGCGCCACATCTTCGTATTTGTCGCACGAGATATGTTTTGAATTACCAACATAAGTGCGCACCATCGGCATTTGTCGAGCGAGTAATAATGGAGCTCAGTCATTAGGGCGTCTGACTACTGTGCAAGAGACCCGAGGTTGATCCCCTGCAGGGAGAATCGGGATGTTTTACACCTATTCAAACTGCTCCGTCACCCACCCAGCATCATATGAAGCTGGTACCTTGAGGAAACTTTGAGGGATAAAGGTAGCCAGGAGCGTGGTGCTGATCACATCACCCCCACCTTCAGCCGTGATCAAGAAAGTGCGGGGCCCTAACTCCACACCCCTATACACCTTCATGGAAAAGTGCAGGGGAGCACTTTACTTTTACTTCCTCAGATATCTGTTCCAACATATAAAACTGTCACGAAAATACGTAGACCATGTGACCTACAATTTAAAAGAATAGTTTAAATGCACAATGGAGTATTAAGTTTCAGTATATTTGGCAGATATATGTTCTAAAACAAAAACGCGAAGTTTTGGAAACGTAACACTAACAAGTCAAAAAAGTTAATGCCATTTTTGGTGCCATAATATATCGGTATCTGTCACGTGAGATTTATTTATTTTATTTTTTGGGTGCATAGCCACTTATGGTCATTATGCACCCTTCAGCATATACGGGGAAAATTCCATTATCTAAAATCCTTACCTTAAAATTAAAAAAGGGGTATGGAAAATAACTTTCCCAAAATAACTTTCAAGATATCAAACTCTCACTAAGAGGCGTAGGCCATGTGACTTACAATTTGAAACAGTAGTTTAAAAACACCATGAAGGTATAATTTCAGATATTTGCCAGAAAATGTGCTAAAATGAAAATGTGAATTATGGGAAAAATAACACCGTATAGTAAAAAATAAAAAATAAGAAAATACACCAATTTGAAAAAAAAAATAACAAAATATCAAGGTCCTTACCGATTAGGCATAAATAAAACATGAATATCGGTTGTAATTTATTGAATTAGTAACAGTGAGTCCTAACCTAATATTCGGCATAATCACCACCGTTGTTCTGTCATTTGTCGTAGCATGGCACTAAATTTTGTGTGCCCATGGTATATGTGTCGGACAGCAAAGACTGGAACTATCTCTACCGCAGTGTAGCTGTCAAATCCTTGCCCTGCCAGAAACCTCTTCAGTTAAACAAAGAGATGAAAGTCGGTACATTCAAGGCCAGGGCTGTACAGGGAGTGGTCCAAGATCTCTCACCTGAAGTGATGCAAAGGGCCCGTGTGTACTCAGCTGTATGGGATTGTGCACATTCGATTGGCCTTCCGTGAATTGTCTGCACCATCGTCTGACTATACTATCACTCACAACGTCCATTCTGCACACCTTACACGATTGCTGGTGGCTCTGTTCCAAATTCTGAGTGTGCAATGTAGGCTGCATCGCAGTCGGTGGGAGACTGTATGAGAGCTGCAATCTTTAACCTAGAACTGTCCTAAAATGGCTGCATTGCAACTGTACCAGATTACAGAGCTCTCCAATCACTAGTGCTGCGTATAGGCACCATTGGAGCTTTTTCAGGATGTCCCTCGTATATGAACTTTCAGAAGCTTTTATTATTAGTGTGTTCCTGTTTTGATGTGTGGTTAGCTAAATCAGGAACCTATACAATCCAATTCTATAAATTCCTTGCATTAAATTTCTAATACCTACATACCCTTTTCATCAGCAATAATGTTATATCTGCATGTTGTCAGTTTCACAGTACTTCACTTGGATATATTGTACTGAAGCAGAAATCCCATTGATAATGTAAGAAAATATGACACTTTATTTTGTTCGATTCAATTGTTTCACTTATATGCAAGAGTTAAGTTGTTTCCTTTACAGAGAAGAGAGAAGTAGCTTTATGCATTCAAAAATGAGTCTGCACTCATGGTTCTTGCAAGCAGAGGGTTTCAAACCTCAGTGGAAATATCAACATATAATTCCGAGAATGTATAAGGAGACTGATAAATTACAAATTGTATTTCTTAATCATTCACTCTTCACTCTTATCTCATTTAGTCGTAACTTTAAAAATAATCAAATATTTTATTTTAAACTTACTGCGTATGACAAAATTCCGTAATCCTTCTCTAGCTTGTGAATTGTAATAATTTTCCAAATTCACTATTTCGCAGTTTGAATTCAAATCATAGAGAATAGAGAAATTAAGTGAATTTCATAGAAGATAATATTGGTACTTAACAAAACCATGCGTGGATTTGTGTGAGTTTATTATTTCTATTTGCAAAAACATCGATTTAGTTTAGTTTGTAATTGTCAGGGAAAAATGTAAATTTTGTCCTGGAAAACCTGGAAAAGTCAGGGAATTTCATTTCTGCTTGTTTGTAGCCACCCTGATGTTAGAAAATGTTATAAATTGCAGTTGTGTTCAATATTTTGAAATATGAAACCTTAAATATGGTCGTACTCATTTCTTTACTATACACTACAGCGCCTTGAATAACGTAGTGTGGAAAACGACCCAAGAAACTGGTTCCCCGAGACGATGACAAGTAGATGGCAGTGCGATCGACCCAGGTGCTAATTTTGTTATGAAAGTAATGCGGCTTAGTTAGTTTTTGGAATATATTGTGTAGATTTGTTTCTCTAGAAAGGCGGTAAGTGAATTGATGGAAACAGTTATATTTGTGGAGTGATTTGCAGTCACGAAATGGCATTAATTTGGAAAGAAAAGTAAAATAAAATTAATAAATAAATAGCATGCGTAACACAAGAAGAAACATCGCAATGTGATTCCGGACGTCAGGTCTTGGACTGTGTATTAAAGTTTATTTTTCTATGTTATTAGAATATAAATAGTATCCTGAGAGATATATCATACCGAGGCGACAAACCACAAATGTCGCTTGAAAGCGAGCAGTCGGAAATCAATGCAGCCTTTCGAACCCTTGGGACAAAAGCTCTGACTGCACAGTTTCCTCAAGGAGATTATAGACCAAAGCGACACGCGACAAACGATACGAGGATTTCACAACAAAGCGACACAGGTCATTCGGGCCAAGCCAACTTTCATACCGAAGTGACACATGTTGCTTGGAAAGGAGCCAATCAAGAACAACATTTCACATCGTAGCGGCATGACGGGAAGCACAAACCAGCGTTCGGTTGGTGAAATCCTCAAGCGATAAGTGTCGAGTGCCGCTTGTCGCTTTGGTGCGCAATCTCACTAAAGCAAGACACTCATTGCATCGCGTATGCGCGAACAACAAACCACGGCAACATGTTGCAAGCAATTGAGGAAATGGCCCAGTTTGAGCGACGCAGAAGCGACAAAGCGACACGTGTGGCTTATCGTGTCGCCTAGATCTGTTGTTGTAATGTGCGGTTTATCGTGTCGCCTATCTGTTGTTCGCACAATTAGCAGCGAACGCTTGCTAATAGACTGAAGGCACCATGTCGCTTGTCACTTAGTTGGGAACTCACCCTGAAGCGCGTCGCTTCAGTCTCAGCACTCTTCCTTTAAGGAGCTTTCCGACCGAAGTAACAAGTAGCACGCGAATACGCCATATGAACGTGTCGTTTGCTGTTTGGACCCTCATGTGCAATGAATGCTATTTTATAGTCTGGAAGTGTGTGTCACTTGTGTGACAGTGTGAACATCCCGTGTCGCTTGTCCCATTGGTTTGAAAGTTTCCTTACACTCATGTCGATGGCACTAAGAAAGTTTCGTGGGGTTCCCCTTGTCGTTTCATGCAATCATCATTATCATCATCGCCGCGATTAGTTTAAAGCGGAAGAAAAGAGACAGTAAATATCAAAAATACAAATGCTTCAGTGTGTATATCTTCAAAAGAAATTATGATGATGATAATAATAATGAACCTAATTCATACACAAAAATTTAGTTGCCAAGAACATTCCACGCGTATTTTTTCTCCCGTATTATTAACGAAAGTATGACGATAACAGGACGTGGTCGACTGTCTAGAATGTTCGTTAATATCTTCGCGACCACTGTACCAAATATCATAGCAATTATCACATTCATAGAAATGCTTCATGTAAAAGAATCAGACGTTGCAGCGAAAACTCCATTTACTTCCGTTATAAGCAGTCGGAACACCAAGCACCGGGGTCAACACTAGCGCCTCTAGCGGATCATTTTCGAGTGGAACCAGCCAGAGAGCGCAGAACCATGCCGTTTTCCACACTACGTTATTCTAGGTGCTGTACTATACACCATTAGTAATAATCCAATAGCGCAACAGCCCAATATCGGGCCAAGGCTTACCTACCGACTGCTGGCCTCCCTCCCACGCGAGCCACCAAGGGGGCGTGGAGATCTGCAGCCAGACTAGGGGGACGGGCGGTCAGCCCGACCGACCCCCAGCCGTTGTAGGACTTCGCGACCGGATTACGCTCACTCACTCGGAATAAATTCCGACCAGAGCCGGATTCGAACCTACGCCATCCCGCAGCGAACGATCTCAAGACGAGTGAACGCCTTAACCCGCTCGGCTACGGAGGAGGACATACACTATTAGTAGTTAACGTAAAATTTACAATAATATATAAATTTGAATATTTTATCATGCATAAAGGTAGATAGTGATTATAAATCTGTTCCGTGCATCATAAATAAATTTTGAAAAACTGAATTATTAAAATTTCATTAAGAGGACTTAAGTAATTGTCATTAGCTAACACTTCAAGAAATGTCATAGATATCGATACTTGGATGACGACGGCTTTGACTCTTTCTTTTTTTTCTCTCTTTGTTTTTCTTTCACTCTCTTCCTTGCTTTCTTTCTCTTTTTTCTGTTTCTTTCTCTCTTTCCCTTTCTATTCCTTTCCCTCACTCTCTTTCTGCCTTGAACTTTCTTTCTCTTTATTTCTCCCGCTCTCCTTGTCTTTCTTTTTCTCTCTTTTTCTTTATTTCTTCCTTTCTTCCTTGCTGTTTTTTCTCTCTATTTTCTCTTTCCTTGTTTTTCTTTTTCTCTCTTTCTTTCTTTCTCTCTCTCTCTCTTTATTTTCTCTCCTTGTTTTTCTTTTCTCTTTCTATCTCCCTCTTTCTCTATATTTCTCACATTCTTTCTCTCTTGTCATACTGTTTAACTGTTTAACATTGGGTGTGGAAGAAGGAGAAAAGCGACTTAAAGTAAGGCAAATACAAATAAATAAGCCGCAATTCGTCTTCTTTCAGAAATATAGTGAGCCCGAGGCAACATCAAGACCAGTGCAAGTATGCATCGGAGTATTTTCTTTAACCCGTGCCCTGCCAGCGTGGGTTGGTTATGCAGACTGATGGGATCAGAGCGTATTGGCCCTTTCTTTGCTGGGAAGGGAGGGGGGCGTTCTTGCTCTGTTTTTCGGCTGAGAGAACTTTGTGAAGTTCCCCAGCACATGGAATTGGCAGGCTGATAACCAACCATGCGAGTGAGAAGGTCGATCGTAGGCGTCCCGGTGGCCGAGGCACTTCCTATTCCCTGCACCTGGAACCATCGATCTAGAATGCTCTCCCCGAGGAAGGTGGGAGGGGGAAGGTCGATTCTCCAGTTACTTACACGGAAGGACTAAGGGAAATAAAAGGAAGTGACCAAACACGTACTTAACTTGTGTAACACACGTCTTTATCAGTAAATAAGTGTAATTTACTTGTTCCAATGAGTAACTTTAACCCAGTTACCTTTGTTTCAACGAGCAACTTATGTCAATAAATAACTGCTACGTGGTTACTTTCTGTGGTTACTTTCTCAATCATTGATTGCAAAGTAGTTACTTCGTATAATTTCTCTACGATACCATATACTTTATTGTGACCACAAAGGTAATTATTCTCGATTCTTGTCTATCAGAATCACAGCCAGGAAGCAGTCGCTAGAAACTCCAAGTATTGCTGAGTAAAGATATTACATCAATCTTTGTGGGGCACCAGGTTAACAAGCAACTTTGAGGAAGTAAAGATGTGCATCGACCTGGTGTTTACAACAGCAATCCTTAGAGGATAAATAGTGTGTATTCTGATGGAGGAGGATCAGTGAGAACAGAGTTGAGATACGTACGACAAGAGCGAGAGAGGCCAGTCTTGGTACATCAGTCTATAGGGCCGATGTTGGTCCGTCACCAGGAATAGAGGAGTTATTACTCTCTACCTATACATCGTCACCGTAAGAACAAGTCTACGTTCTTCCACGTTACTGCGAGACTACGGAGATCTTAATCTTCTAGTTGAATGCATGTATTTTCCTAACAACATGCCGATACAATCGTAGTGAGACCTAATATCCAATTTATGTGTGTGTTGTGTGTTCATTGCCATTCACTGCTTTTCAAGTACAACCTCTCGCATAAGTGTTTTTCGCCAAGCGAGTGTCTGCGATGCAAAGTGCTATCGCAACACAAGGGACATCTAATGGTTCCAGGTTAAGATCCCTGCTTTCCTAAGGGAACGGATACGATTTTCTCATTCGTTGACTGCGACGTAGTTACTTTCTCAGTAATTGAATGCAACTAGGTTAATTATTCAATCATTGACTGCAACTAGGTTACTTTTCCAATCATTGACTTCAACTAGGTTTCTTATTGGATCATTGACTTCTCCTAGGTTACTTATTCGATCATTGATTGCAACTAGGTTATTTTTCCAATCATTGACTGCAACCAGTTTACTTTATTCAATCATTGACTGCAACTAGGTTACTTTTTCAATCATTGACTTCAACTAGGTTTCTTATTGGATCATTGACTTCTCCTAGGTTACTTTTACAATCATTGACTGCAACTGTTACTTTTTGAATAATTGACTGCAACTGTTACTTTTTCAATCATTGATTGCAACTAGGTCACTTTTTCAATCATTCACTGCAACTGTTACTTTTTCAATCATTGACTTCAACTAGGTTTCTTATTGGATCATTGACTTCTCCTAGGTTACTTATTCAATCATTGATTGCAACTAGGTTATTTTTCCAATCATTGACTGCAACCAGTTTACTTTATTCAATCATTGACTGCAACTAGGTTACTTTTTCAATCATTGACTTCAACTAGTTTTCTTATTGAATCATTGACTTCCCCTAGATTACTTATTCGATCATTGATTGCAACTAGGTTATTTTTCCAATCATTGACTGCAACCAGTTTACTTTATTCAATCATTGACTGCAACTAGGTTACTTTTTCAATCATTGACTTCAACTAGGTTTCTTATTGGATCATTGACTTCTCCTAGGTTACTTTTACAATCATTGACTGCAGCTGTTACTTTTTGAATCATTGACTGCAACTGTTACTTTTTCAATCATTGATTGCAACTAGGTTACTTTTTCAATCATTCACTGCAACTGTTACTTTTTCAATCATTGACTGCAACTAGGTTACTTTTTCAATCATTGACTGCAACTCTGTTACTTTTTCAATTTGTAGCGTATAATAGTAAGTAATTAAAACGTAGTGTAGTGTCTTTTCAGTGATGATCTGTAACCCAGTTATTTTTCAATAAACAACTCTAACACAGTTACTTTCCTCCATGAATAACTGTAGCCTGCTTAGAACAAAAATCGCCATTGTAACGACCTATTCCTAGGAAATAAAAAGTAGAAATGTATTTTGTGCGTAAAATGTCAATAAAATAGTTATTATATTAAAACAAGCAGTTATCTCTATTTGTCTATTTAGAAAACTAGCAATGCTACAGAGGTACAATTTGGTGTAATAATAATGTAATTCAAATGCTAATTAATTATTATATAAATTATTCTCATTATCAATTCGTTAAAACATCTATAACCAATAAGCTGATCATATGTCACTGTTCTGATTAGTACACATTGGCCATATCGCATTCACATAGTAAATACACATCGAACTTGGTTATCTGTTTTTGTCACTGACAAATAGAAATTTCGTTCCTTTCAAGAATTTCACCTGAAAATCCCTGAAATCTCTCGACTACATAAACTGCCGGTTGCCTTGGAAACAAAATCACAGAATTGCATACTTTGTCGATCCGCGAGAAACAAAAAAATCGCTCCCCTAGCCGTGTCCTAATTGTGATTCCGACCAGAGCACAGCATGGCCATACTGCGTGACCACATAACTCGCCGGCCAATCAAAATCTATATTCTTTTATTGGGGCCCACCTAACACCTGTAAACCTTATTGATTGGCGCCAACCAACAGTCATCGATGCGAAAGGGATCTGCTACCATTGTTATGGTACTTGTTGCATTGCTGTGATGTATAATGGATTTCCTTATCTGCTTTGTGCATCGCTGGGCGATAGTGAATCTCAGTGTTGCCAACTGCGGTTATCGTGATATCGCTTGATTTAGCTTGTTGCCGCCTCTGCGGTCAAATGCGTTGATCACCTATGGTTTATGGAAGTTGGAAAAGATTAAACTTTGCGGAGAGCTGTGGAAGTTTTGTCGCCTTATTATTTTTTTCTGCAAAAAAAGAAATCTAGAAATGTTGTTACACGCTTCGCTCGCAATACAAGCACTTAACGTAATGGATACATCAACTTTATAGTTGTTGAAATACATGTCTGGTGTATACGATTTGTTCATGACTGTTGGATGATGGACGAAGTACTAACTATTGACTGAAAGCGTGTGCAAGGAGGTGGGGTGTTGAAAATGATAACATTTAGAATTGATGTTTTTGAAGACGTGATTATGAAGTCATAAACAGTCAGTGCAACGCCTGCATAAGGCAACATTTTCCCTACTCGGCCCGACCCCCGTGGCGGAGTGATTAGCACTACAACTCCAGGGTTCCTGGGTTCGAATCCCGGCCTGGGCATGGATGTTTGTGAGTGTCCATTCATCATTTTCATCATATCATCCCCATCTTCGCAAATTAGCCAAAAGTGGCACAAAAGCGAAGTAAAATAAAGCAAATCAATCAAGCAGAAAGTGATCAACTTTCAAGCTCGTCACCGAGATTCCTGGTTTCGAGTCCCTTCATGGGTTTTCTGTTTGAGAGTTCATCCATCAATTTTATCTAGTCATAACTCATCTTTATTGTCGATATAAGCCCAAAAAGTAACAGAAAAGGAACGCGAAGTGACTAAAGCAACAAATTCAGACAAAATGTTCTCGGTATTTATTAAGTACAGTTATATAAAATCATATTTTGCCGTGCTTTTCTAATATATTTAAAGCAGATGTGCATCATTTTTACATTGTTATTCTATTATACTTAAATACTATTGTATTATCACTTCTCGGTATTCTGTACACAATTCTATACTCTTCGTAGCCGCGGTAGCTCAGTCGTTAGGGCGTCTGACTACCATGCGAGAGACGGCGAGAGAACCGGGATTTTTTCCACCTATTCAAGCGGCTCCGGCGCCCACCAAGCGTCGTATAAAGTGGGTACCTGGAGGAAACTCTGGGGGGGTAAAGGCGGCCAGGGGCCGTGATCAAAAAAGTGTGGGGCCCTAACCCTACACCCGCTGTACGCCTTCATGGCGTGGGGCATTGCACAGGGGAGCACTTTACTTTACATATTCTAAACTCTTCTGTAAAAAAAAAAAAATCTACATAGTACGTAGTAACGCATTGTAAAGTATGCATTTGAACAGAGAAATAATGCCAAACGCGTATTTAGAAACTTTTGTTACAGGACAGTTTAATTTAGGGAGCTTTGCCATAGAAATGAAATCGTGGATGGTTTACAGTGTCGGAGAGTTTTGTTTTCGAGCAAGTATTAGAGAGGAGAATAACATTTGTTCAGGAGGAAGCGGCGGCGCTGATTTCGATGCAAGGGACTCCAAAAAATCTTTTCTCGCTCCCGATCTCTGAAATACCTGGCTACGGCTTTCGTATCAAATGTTGCTATTAGCAAAAAGTGAGAGATAGGGAAGCATAAATAAGAAAAAAAAATCGAATTCATGTTGTGGATTTCATCTTTGAAAAGTTTTTTTGCTTTTGAAAGTATATCTTGTATACCCTGTCCCAGCTAACTGTGGAGCAAGGCGGCGCATAGCGCCAGAGAAGCGAAGGAAATCGAGTGGCCAGAACGAAGCAGTACACGCTGCCGAGAAGGCTGGTAACTGCAGTCGCGTTCCCCCACTCCACGCAATCCCGTTCCCTCTCATGTGTTCATTGGTGGAGCCGTCTCGCGTCACTACTTGCGCAGAGACTTGTTTTCGTTTGCCTGCTCCACAGTTAGCTGGGACAGAGTATAACGTCGTTGCTTTTGTGCAGCGTCTTCTACAAGACGCCAAATGTGTTAATTTTGAGTCACCTTCGCACACAGCAACGTCGTCCTTTGAGCTTCACGTCTTCTATCCGGATATCGGATGCTCTGATGTCTGAATTGTGCCGATATCTATTGTCCGGATATCCGAATGTGTGCACTATCCGGACAGTTTTATCCTTTATCCGTTTTACGGGATATTCTTTTATTCTACATGTTCGTTTTCCACTGTACGGATTTTCTAGAAATCCTTCACCAAATTAATTTTCCTAATATCGTCGTATATCCGAATTATCCGTTGCATCCTGTAGTTAGGGATCCTGCTCACAGCTTATACCTTTAGTAAGAGAGTAGTGAATGGTTCAGGATGAGATGACGTCAGAGACTCGCCTAGATCGACGCTACGTGATAGATCTCCGGATATAATCTCACTGCAGACATCTCTGGGAGACTCATTCTGGAAAGACGTTGGAGAAAGATTATTGCTTATGGAAACCCTGAATCACCCTATGTCCGCAACCGTGGAAGGCAGCTAGCTACCCACTCCCATTGTGAAGCCAAATACATTTCTCTGCTAATGGGCAGTAATAGTTACGGTGGCCGCAGAACAGTGCCAGGCTATGCAAATCTTTTCGGGCAGGGCGCTGAGTGCTTTTTCGCGTGCTTGCCCCCCCCCCTCCCTTCCAACAGCCCCAACACCCCGACGAAACGGGGATCGCTTTCAGAAAATGGACGATATAAAATCAGGGCTCCTGGACTTCGGAGAAAACGGTCGCTCTGACGAGCTTTACGATTGGTCGTTTGGTCGTCGAGAAATTAGAGCCTGCGAATGTCGCTGCTTTCTCTGTTTCCAATGTCGAGGATCGAGTTACACCGTTATCGTGTTCCTATGTATCAGTATGTATTCTCCATATTTCCGTGTTTAACGCCGGTAATCAAATTTTTCTGGTCTAATTTCGCTTATATCAAAATTTGCTTATTATATATTATACAAATATTTAAACCAGAATTTAAGTACACTATTTAAAGAACTGACAGGATTGGTTTGTGTACGCCACTGATCGTTGTGCAACTCACCCTTCCGACGACTCGATTTCCTCCCCACTTGTACATGGAGAGGGCAAGGGAAAGTAATGAAAATTAGACGGGTGTCTATTTAAGACAGTGGAGTCAATTATACCAGCCCGAGCCGGCAACCACCTGGAATTATGGATTTTCGTCCGGGTTTACGCTGCGGTAACAATGCTTGTGAGCTATAAAACAAACTAACTGGTGCGATGCGATGCGTCTCGCTTCCAAATTTAGCTGTTTGCAGAAGGGTCACTTGTAAATATATCATGTGAACTTTCCAGCCTAACTACTGCTGTTTGTGGGGAGCACGAAAAGGTTCTTAAAGTCCTTGCCTTGACTCATTCTCACCCAGGGCCTCCCTCCGATGGCACAGTGACAGCGTCGTCGCCTTGTAATCAAGGGGTTCCGGGTTCGGATTCCACTTTAAACTGTACGTGCAGTCCCGATTAGCATTACTGTGCATAAAGTAGATTTAAAACACCAAATCAATCAATCAATCATTCTCGCCCAACAGGTCGTTAGGTGCCGGAGCTTGCCCTGAGTTGGTAACTTCCTGGAGATGAGGCCTGCTCGAAGAAAGACACCACGGTCAACTTAGTTTGAGCAGCAATTTTCATTGTCAAATTTATTGGAATTTTCCGGTGTCCGGAATGGAACATTCCAATAAGAATCAACATTTACCAAATTAATTTCATGATATTGACCAGAGAAAAATAAAAGATATCATTAGATCCAGTCGTTGTCAACTAATGTAATCCAAATTTTATATTTGGCAACTAGCCCAGACGTAATCGAACTAATGCTCTATGATTATGCCATAATTTATTTATTAATATTAAATTTCGATTTCAGGAGTACATATTAATTAACGTACAAAGTTTAGAAGAAATAGAAATGTGTTGACGAGTAATATTTTTGGAATCGGTACTTCGACTTCTAAAAATATAATTTACCGGACCGCTGGTTCACGAAGGTGGACAACCACTGGTTTGAGAACACGTGGGCCCAGCATGGTCAGTTTCAGAACATGTTGCCCAGCGTGAGAACGGAACTGAATGCAGCTACCAGCCGTTTGTAGCGGCGCATACTGCTTTGCTCCGTCCACTCGCTTACTGCCCTTCTTTACCGTTATGCCAGGCCTTGATCCTCAGAGATCCGAGACAGAGTATCTTGTGGTTGACGAATAGTAAGTTTATATGAAAGAGTACTGAAATTTAAAGATGGCGGATTCCTTTTTCAAAATGGCAGAAAGCAAACACGGTCGTACGAAGTTGTATTCTCTCCAGGGTTAACTGAGTGATGGCGCCTGCTTACTTGGGATACTGTAAGCAGGGGCTTACAATATCCTGTACTCTTGTCCCAAGAATCTGCAGCTACCTGTATGCAGTAGCGCGCACTGCGTTGCTTCACAGATTACTTGGACAGTGTTTATGTACTCTGATACTGGTCTTTTAGTACTGACAGTATCAATTCTATGCTACTTTTAAATACCAGTACTGTCAGCCAATGAGGTGTTCTTATTTCATTTTTTTCGTGGGATTGGATTTCTCATCAGAAACAATATAATTTCTCCTTGTTGTAGAAGCTCCTGCTGCACGAACAATTTGCGCTGAAATCGATGCCGCGTGGTCCTACAATTGTCGACATTCCTTTGTCTTTCTCTTCATTCTCTTTTTTCCCCTTCTGGAGAACGTACAGATGCCCGGAAGGAGAGGAAAAGAAAAGTGCCGTGGAGGAAAAAAGAGCGCAAGTTGGAGGAAAGAGGGGGGGCGGACGGAGTACGTTATTGGAAAACATGGTAGATGCTCTTTTGTTTTCAACCGAGTTCGCGTCACGAGCTTGCGATGCAATATCGTAATCTGCTTACAGGGTCGGTGAAACGAAATGAATGTTGAACATTAGTTGTGACTCCGCCCTCATCAGCCCAGAGGTCTGTAGTTTTTTTTTTTTTTCCAGAAAAAAAAATTGTTTCCATTGTTCGTGATATCGGGCAAATTTTGCAGTACGAGAACTGAAAAAAAATATGCAACGGAAGATAATGCCCAGCGGTCGTACCGACGCGGGTAATTCATTTCCAGAAAGGACATTGGCTTGATGGGGTGAGGGTTGGTGAGTCGTTCCATTTGCGATGAGATGGACAAAAAAGTTATTTGTTTTTACCTTCAGAGCCATCGATGGAAATGCTACTGTAGATTTGTCTCTTTCGATGAACAGTAGTGTCAGGACGGGGCGTGGCTCTTTTCACATCCAAAGTAGATTGCGATATTTCATCGGAAGACTGGTACTGGTATAGGTATTCGTATATTTGAGTGTATTATTTGACTTGCGTCCTTTAAACCCACGAGAGATTAAGTAGATGTTACCCAGGGAGAGGACGCAAGTACGATGAAAGGTGTACTTGGAGATTTCAGAGAGGTTAGTGGCGTGCCCAATGGGGGCGTTGGTGAGGTCTAACTCCCCCTTTTTGGCCCAGTATACTTTAAAAAAGGACGTTGAAGGCAGGAAAATTTGGCAAAATGAGGGGTGACTACTAAAATAAGTATATGTAATCCACCCCTTTTCGAAAATCCTGGCACGCTACTGTCAGAGGTACCAGTGTAATCTATCATGTTGCCCAAGTAAAGATCGGAAGTATAAAAAGTGGATGATTTTACATATTATACATATCTTGTTTTTACAACAGCTTTACTTTTTCTTCGTGTTATGTAGGATAACAATTGAATTGTATTTGTAATTACCATGCTTGTGTATTTCTGTTTTCCATATTTAAAGTATATTTTAATATTTACGGCACATTTTGTAAGATTTTAGTGCATATAAATTCTGTCTATTTCTTACCAGTTGGTTCTAAGTGTGGAATTTAGCAGTTATGTTGAGCATGTTTGAAGGCTTTATAAAATCACTTGTAGCCACTAACACACGCAGGATTTATTTTCGGAGGTGCTGTGAGTGTAAAGGTATTTGATTGGTTTGGTTTATCTCTTTTCTGCTAATTGCGAGGATAGGTGATCATACCATGAAAATGAAGAAGGGACACTCACAAAGAACACCCATGCCCCGGCCGGGATTCGAACCCGGGACCCGTGATTGTAAAGGTAGATATTACATTTCTGTGTTTTAGGACGGGTCGGTATTCACTATAAAATATTTCGTAATTGCCATTTTTACCCTCCCTTTTAAAAGTTGTTTTCAGAAGTGATAATCGGGGGTCATTTTAAGGTCGGTATGCATTTACCACTTTATTTTTTCCCGAGTTTACTTCTTTCATTTATAAAATGCTTATCTCAAAATTTTCGGGGGGTTCTGTATACCCATCAGCTCTCCAGTACGCAAATGCTTATACCTTATTCTGCTTCTTGGATTGCATATTTAGTTAATCTACCTTTGCGCATTTATGTTATTTACAGTGATAAACAGAAATGTAATAATATTGAAAAGAGTAACATTTGGTACCGGTTGATAAGTAAGCTGTTAAAAAACTTCGTGCATCCTAGATCCTTCACCACAGTTTGATCTCTAGTTCTCATTTGTACATCCCCTTTCCTTCGTTCCCCTTCTCCCATTATGCCTGAGGTTTGACTGTTTCCTCCGTTGTGAACTTTTCGTGTGATTGGGGAGGAGGGGGCACGTAAGGGAGGCAACCTCAGGTAAAAACACGTTGTGCGGTCCACTTCCTTATTTACAATTTTTTAAAGTCTCATTCCAATGTCAGATGCGACGTTGCTACTTTTCTTTCTTCTGTATATTTACATTTATTTTCGCGGTCATTTTTTTGTGGCAGCTTGACGAAGGGGGTTGTCAGAGGAGGAGAAGGGTGGATGAATGGGATAATCGATAATCCGGAAGTTTCTCTCCCCTCTCTGAAGGGATTTTCTCCTTTCTGTCTTCGTCCTCTCTCGGCAGGGGTTGTTCTCGGCTTCAATACCTAGTGCGGGATTTTTTTTCTGCCCCTGCAAGGCCTCCCCCCCCTCTTCTTGGTTTTCTGTGGTCAAAGGTCGCCCGTCTGGTATGGTGTGCCTATTAGGTGACGGCCCCAAACAGCTCCTATTGTTCCCCTTAGTCTTCAGCCATCATTCACTGTGGTTTGACGGGCAGGATGCTGTAAAGAATTGTTGGCAGCGTCGTCGGGTTTCAGTGTGTGGAGCATTCAATTTTTGGTACGGTACGGCTCAGCGTTGATTCTGGGTTTCCTTTCCTCCGTAACACGGTGTTATAATTGGCCCAAATCAGATTAGATAAAGAATTATATATGAGGGAAAGCATTTACATAAATGTTGTAATTGTCCCAATTCAGATTGGATAAAGAACTAACTATAAGGGAAAGCATTTACATAAATGTTGTAATTGGCCCAATTCAGATTGGATAAAGAACTAACAATAACGGAAATCGTTTACATAAATGTTGTAATTGGCCCAATTCAGATTGGATAAAGAACTAACTATAAGGGAAATCATTTACATAAATGATGTAATTGGCCCAATTCAGATTGGATAAAGAACTAACTATATGGGAAATCATTTACATAAATGTTGTAATTGGCCCAATTCAGATTGGATAAAGAACTAACTATAAGGGAAATCATTTACATAAATGATGTAATTGGCCCAATTCAGATTGGATAAAGAACTAACTATAAGGGAAATCATTTACATAAATGTTGTAATTGGCCCAATTCAGATTGGATAAAGAACTAACTATATGGGAAATCATTTACATAAATGTTGTAATTGTCCCAATTCAGATTGGATAAAGAACTAACTATATGGGAAATCATTTACATAATTGTTGTAATTGGCCCAATTGAGATTAGATAAAGAACTAACTATGTGGGAAAGCATTTATATAAACATGGACGTCAGCAGAAATGTTATTAACGGGAGGGGGGTCAGGCCTATGGCACTTTATTGAACGATGCAAAAAATATGTATCATTTTCGGCATTTAACGGCGATCCATTTTGAAAACTCCCAAATGTCAACCTCCCTTCCAAGTAGTGCACCCTGGACTGCATTTTGCAGACTAACGATTCGTCCTGTCCATTTATGTTTGTGATTGTCGTTTGATCAATATCATTGTACCACCTTTCATGTTCATCTTACCGATTAACCAAAAGTGGCAGTATTTATTTATTTATTGATTGATTGATTTATTTGGTTTATTTTACTTCGTTTTCTGCCACTTTAGGCTAATCGCGAATATGTGGATGAATGGTGATAGGATGAAATGGTCAATCACGAACATATAGAGAGAACACAATAGAGGATTACACTGGCCTATAGTCCAGACGCCAGAGCATCGTTAGTCCGTTAAATGAACTAAGTTAAGTGATTAACTTCTACACACTTCGTTCAAGGAAAGAGTTTGAGATTTAGGGGAGGACGTTATTCATGAAGTTTACTTCTCTTAGGATCTCGCATAAATATCTCAGCTCTGTACTTTTGAAAACTCGTGGAATCATTTTTTTTATTATTATTAAATGGTAGAATATAATCATATTTTTTTATCTGGTTCCTGCATTTACACTAAAATTTATACATACACTCCTGGATTAAAATTCTTGTATAAACTCTTGTGCAGTCCAACTGCTCGATACAAATGTTTTTTTTCCAGTGCGGAAGATATGATCAGTATTGAATGGCGTGCCCCTTGAATAGCCGCATCCTAGCAATTCAGAAGAGAAAAAACCGTTGCGGATTTTTCAGGATGTAATGCGTTAGAAGAGAGGTTAACTGCTTTGGCTAATCTGTATTGCTGGCGCGAGGTTACAACATTCGATACCCTCTTTGCAATTGGAGCCACACGTTTTCTTTCCGTATTCGGTTTTGTTACGCCTCAACAAAAGACTTTGACGAGTTTTTCTACCTACAAAAAGCATGTGTTTTTTTTTCCTACCATCTCCCGTTGTATAGGTTTCAGATCGAATTTCCTTCGCCACTGTAACTCGATAGTCGGCGGTATCGAGAGATGTCGTTCGATAACCAAAGAGTCGAACGTGAAATAGGAAGCACGTGGTTTTGCTATTGATCTTACGAATGTAGCTTTCGGTTTGAATTTAATGCATCATACATTGTCAACATTCTCAAGCCGTTTCTCGCTTCATTGAACGTGCCAAAGTTTGCAAACGTTGTCCCGCTTGCTAATACAGCTGTTAATAACCTGAAGGGTATGTTAACCCGAAGAAGTTGTAATTGTGTATTTTTCTTATTTGATATTGTTTATCTACTTTTTAGGCTAATTCTGATGAATTAGGATGAATGTTAAACGAAATATATTTCCATGATAAGACTTGGAAAAGCCCAGATGTGTATATGTAGATATCTAGAGCATTAACGGAACGACCTCATAGGTGATACTTCGAATATCCACCGCGAGATGGCATTTTCTTGAGCAGCCTAAATCGATAGTTGTAACACTTTCGTGCCGGCTGAGGCTATTTTTAATTACAAACGCCTAGACAACATTCTCCTGTATGTTGTAGGACTTGTCAAACCATAACTCAGTGGTGCAACAGCCCTTTCAGATCGAAGGTCTACCAACCTGCTCTTCAATAGGTAAACGTGGTCGTAGAGTTCCATCGTCGCTATTATCACTCTTTCTGGACTGGAGCCCAAATTTGTACTAAGAATGCTGGATCTAGATCAATTTTTGGTGCCTCCACTGAGATTCGAACCCGGGACTTTTCGGGAACTCAGGTGTACAAATCTAATCTTTGCAGGATTTACAATATCACTGTGATTGTTGAAACTTGAGTTTTGTTTAAAGTCCACTTATATGCACAGAAAGGCTAACTGGAACTGGATCTACAGTTTAAAGTGGGATCCGAACCATGTGCAACGTACTACCACCGGGTATCGAACCTTTGACCCTTTGATTACAAGGCGACGACGTTACAATTACGCCACTTGGGAGGCTGTGATTTTTCTAAACAACATTTCTTTTGTTTTAAGAAGGTCTTGAAAATTAGGATGACGTTAGCTCTCGAAAGCTTGGAAATCCCTCCAGAACTCACCTGGTCAATATCCCGAGAGAATCTATTCGTTATACGTATATTATGAAAGTAAATAATCTCAAGAGATATGCCCAACATGCTATTCCTACTTCTTGCTACCTTTTTCGAAATCCTCATCAGCATTTCAATCAGGCAGTTGAAGCACTGCGGACGACCTTTTTATTGCTTTATCTCTGTCAAGCTTTACGAGGAAGATGAATATTTTCTGTGGGTGACTTTCAAACCATAAGGAAGCGCAGTCGTAATTTTTCACCGGACGCACGGTCTGCTGCCTCGTGACGTCACTTGGGTCCACGGACGTCCAATTGTTTCATGTTCCAGGTGAACTCTCGAACCACGCCCACAGAAAACGGGCATCCGGGTGTATTTGCCGACGGCTCAAGTTCAATGCCTCGCGCTGTTATTCAGCATCTTTCTTCGTGGACCGTTCTCCGAAAGGAAGGCAACAGGGAAGACCTGAATGGACTGTCCGCGAAGAAAAGATGCTGAAACGTTAGCAGCATTGAAAAGGATGTTTGACCCATAGTCTCCGTAGTGGACAATGCTCGGTGTCCACCAAGGACGTTATTTGCGCTTTTATTCCGTGTATTTCTGAATCCAAGACTAGGTTTTTCGCCGCAATTTCGTTCCCAGAAGTATGGGGTCGTCTTGCTTTCGCGGCATATGATGTGGAGTTTTTATTTTCTTTACCGAACAGAACCACGAGCTTCCATTAAGCTCTAACTCTACCCTCTGCCACGTCTACCGCTTAGTTTGGACACGCATATCCAGTGCATCAATTGTGAACGGCTTTTAGAAGTGCTGTGTAACAAATGTATTAGATGGGAGTGAAGACGATCTGCTATGGGAAGAAAAGCAAGATCACAATGGCAGCGACACTGCAGATTCTGTGGACCATTCCAGTGAGGAGGACTAAGTGGGATCTGTATCTGACTAAGGGATGTCTGTACCTCATTTTATTTTTTGTGTACCGGTACTTTTATTGTCTCCTTCAGTTACTTGTAATAAGGTAACCATTTGTAAGTTTTGAAAATAGTTTTTCTCTAATCCCTTGTTGAAAAATGGGGGTCGTCTTGCATTTAGAGATATAGGGTAATTTGGATTGGGCGGCGGACAAAGGGACTACAACAGTGGGTAGAAAAAGCAGTTTAGGATTTTTGAACGTAAAGTCCGCCCCATTTCCTCCCGCTATATTGAAGCACACTAAGTGGTCTGTCGCCTACTACTCACATGAGTGCAGTCCCTGTAAATGAAAATGGGGCATCTAGGTGCTAGAACACTCGCTTGCCTGGAAGGCGTTGTGTGTTTTGCATTACTGCGATAAGTGGATTTTAAATCAAATTCTCAATGCCAACTTCTAACACCGCCTTAGAGGTAGGCAAAACACAACGCCTTGCAGGGAAGCGAGCATTTTAGAATGTAGGTGTCCCGTTTTTATTGCCGGTGACTGTACTTCCGCCGAGCGCGTTAACGACCGACTTTCCATCTCGTCACCCGAGCTCGAGTCCCCGACATGGGTGCAATTTGTGAATGTCCCTTCATCAACTTTATCTAATCATCACTCATCGCCGCGATTGGGGTGTATGGGGTGGCCCTTTGAAACGGCACCCAAAAGTCAACCTGAATTTCATGTACTACAGCCCGGTAAATGCTTCTTGCAGGCCAACGAAGCTCTTGCTCCTGGACTAGTATAATCCGTGTGCTGTTCTGTGTTTGTCCACGTGTGCTGAGTGCCGCTTTTTACAGCCTTAGCTTTTCACTAGGGTATGAAGATTATATCCTCAAAGACATTGTAGGTGGTTTAGTTGTTCATAGTAGTCTGCGATGTGATTGAGGAAGGTTTTTAGCACCCCCATTTTTTTTTTTTATTTTTTTTATTTTTTTTTAAGGGTCCTGTTTTGCATTTTACTTTGGTTAAGCAGCTTATGCCCATATTGCGTGACGGGCCCGTGTGCTGACGTAAGCATAATTTTAAAATTAAACCATCATCGTCGTGATTTGCGAAAAGTTCGAGAAAAGCGACGCTAAATAACAAAAATCAAGTAAAGTAAGAAAATATAAAAAAAAATTCAGCGCAATCTTTCATGAAAGGCTTTTACGATGTGTAAACCTGTGACAACATTCTCTACAACACTAATATAGATTTTATGTTCGTCTGTGATAGAGATAGCCACGAGGTACTGAAGCATTTCTGGAACTGACATAAACATTCCGTTATAACTGGCTGAGCTTCTTTTTATTTTTCCGTCTCCCCGGAAAGTCAACATCGATGTCTTTGGAATTACACGACTAATGAACCCCAATTAGTTGTAAGTTTGGAAGCAGATCCTCCCCTGTGATAGGCACACCCCCTCTCTCTCCCTTTCCTCGCTTTTCCGTTTCATTAGGTTAAAGAAAGCTGTGGGGAAAGGCGTAATGAAGGATCTAACGAACCTTTTCCCCCAATTGAATCCGTCCTGCGGTGTCGCCATTCACAAAATCGATTAAGACCCGTGGTTAGGTTATTCTATTCGCCCTCTGTGACTTCCACCACTGCTTCACTCTCCCGCTTTCAGTGTTGTCGACCGTAGTAATGTACGCCTAGGATTTTTTTTAACCATAAAACCCAAGACTGGCCCAGTGATGACAGCAAGGGAAAAATGAATGGGGAGGCGAAAGGGGTAAGGAAAGGAAGCTAGCACACCCGCTGAAATTTTCTCTAAGGTGAGGGACGAAATCCTTAATGATGTGTTAAAGTGTCATCATGAGAAAACACGTTTACAGGAAAAGAGAAGATATGATACAAGATGGAAAGGATAAGAATGAGAGAAGGGAAGAAAAGAATAACAGCCAGGGAACATAAAGAGGGAAGGGGAGAGAAATGATAGAAGATAGTAGGGAAGGGAGTAACGAAAGAAGATAGACAAAAGAGAATGCAGAGAAATGGAATATAGAGATATGAAACAGGAAAAAAATAATAAAGAAGAAATTAAAACAACCAGAAAATGGTGGAGAAATTCACAGAAAATAGATATTTAAGAAGAGCAGGAACAAGAAAAAGATACTAGGAGTGAATAAAGCTGTAATGTATGTAAGAAAGAGATACAAATAAATGTGGGTTAAGAATAAGTAATCGATGTTTTTAATTGTAAAGAAGGTCAAACACGACGTTCATCCTTCCTGATGGCATCTACGAAACAGAATTACAGCAAGAACTTTAGAGGTAGCATCAATAGTGATATTGCACGAAGATAGTTGGCAACACTGAAGACGGCGGGAATATGAAACATCGTAAGGCAAAGGGGTAGGAATGGAACCCCCCTCCCCCACCCCAGCTGCGGGTCGTAATGATAGGGTTGATGGAGGGTTCTTCTCATCCCGGAGAAATCCCGAGGAATTCTTCAGCCGAGGTGATGGATCGGTATCTGCCATCTTGCACGTGCTCCAGCCCTTTTTCGTCTTCTTTCGGAACGTCTTGATTGATTCGTTTACCTTACTGACGTTGGGTGTCGCTTTATTAGATGTGGATGGTCGTAGTCTAGGACGCGGATTAGCTCCAGAGCGCTAATCAACGACGCTGTGAAAATAAAGGGAGCCTGATGTGGCGTTTGTATGTTTCAGATGAAGAAATCTCGGGGGTACAGTATGGATATCTTTCTGGAAGCATCGCTGTAATCTTGTAACGGAATTAAATGTATCATTGCGTTTTGGGGATGAAACGATGTTACTTTATAACATAAGCAGGTGTAACTGTACTTACATTGTACAACGAAATTAAAATTTCTTCTTTCACTCTCTCTCTCTCTCTCTTTCATCCTTTGTCTTCTCTTTGCTTCTTTACTGTTTGTTCCCTTCTCTTTGCTTCCTCTCTTTGTCGCCCCTCTTTATTCTTCTTTATTCCCTTTCTTTCCTCTTCTGCATTCTCTATCTCTTCCTCTGCCTCCCCCACCTCCTCGACTCTCTCTTCACACTCACATACGCACTTCGAATACTTTTGAGTTCGTGGGTTAATCGGGAGTGACCCGAATCACTATGTGCGCCCACCAGGTATCGAACCCGGAAACCATTGATTACGAGGTGACGACTACATTTATACAACTTTCAAGCCGAAGCCACATGCAACACGGATGTTTCACACCGAAGAGACAAGCCATATATAGGAAAGCATAGGAAAGCATTCACGACGATTGGACCGAGGCAACATGATGAACGATATTGCAAAACTGGCCAGTTCGAACGACACGTGCAGCTTCAGTACAAAAGGTTGCATTTGTATCTGAGTGTTCGTTTTCAAGTGACACTTGTCGCTTAGGTATGCAAGCTCTCTTATATTTACTTCTTTTCCTCCTGTATGTCCGTTCTTCTCTCTTCCTTTTCTCTCTCTATCTCTTATTCCACTTTCCTCCCTTCCTCACACATTTCCCCTCTTACCTGCTCTTTCTTTGTTTTCTTCCCTTCCTTCGGTATCGTTCCCCCTCTCTTCCTCTCCTCTCACGTTCTTTCATCTCAAGCACGGTGTGGATTCATTCTCATTGGGCAATTAATCTTTAAAGGTAGAAAGGCGATATGAACTCTGAAAAATACGAATTTGGACAGAAACTTAAAACGGACAGACTTATTGCGAAATAACAGTGTACTCGTATATCGGGAGACCTGTCCAAACGTGTATATATGAAGAACTGGTGAATACACCTGCGTGCATATTCCACATCAAGAACGAAGGATCCTTCAATGGGACAGAATGGAAGTCCATCTCGCATCCGAAAATGTGAAAAATTACCACCAATAAACCGGGATAATCGTTCATTGATTCCCGATATTTCGCTTTCTGAAATTTCTGTCGCGAGAAAATTCTGCCCAATTTCCCTTGGAAATCGATGAGCCCTGTAATTCATGGGCTGGTGGGAGGCGATGGGACGTGCTAGAGGCTGCGAAACACGTGATGAATGACTGGCGATTGGGGTAGGCTGCTTGCCAGGATCGGTTCCACTTGATACAATTAATTTTGCCTTGCCGGTACTAATTTCTTTGTTTGCGTTCATCCTGATTTCAATTGTTCTTCTTGGACATGGGTGAATAGAGATTTCCGAAAGTGGCCTCCTTGGTTTAGAGGTTAGAAAAGCTTATGTTCATGTCACTTGGGCACGTACAGTCAACGGCCATGAAAGTAGTAGGTAATATGTCCATCGCTATTTTCATTATTTCTGTATCTTGTTTTAAGGAATGGAATTCTGTTGATACGAGGTTGTTGTTATACCATCTGCTTGTTCACATTTTTACTTCAATTCATGATCATCGCATTGTTAAAAACAGATTGAAATTAGGGCTGAGCTGATACCAGTGGTATCGGTATCGGAAAGTATCGGTTGGACTTAATCTACCGATACCAGCCGATACTTTAACGGCATATTAGTCTTGAACGGGGTCCGCAAATATGCTACGCAACACTTTTGCGGAGTCTAATTATCCTGGAGGTTATGCAAAATTCAAACGTTCTTTTTATTTTGCATCAATTTTGCCACGAAAAACTGTATTTTGTGTATTTGTGTATTTCTTGAATATTCTAAAGCAAATTTCGTGGAAAGTTGATACATGAAATTGGAGAGGAATATTTACACACCAATTTTGATGAATATTTTGAACAAATTTTGATTATTGAAATTTTCAAGTATCGGTATCTGTGGAAATCGGTAAGAGTATCGGCATCGGTTCAAAGTCGTACCGGCTCAGCGCTAATTGAAATATAATGGTGGACAATTTGCCTGCTATTACTTGTGCACTTGGGTGTACGAATCAAACATAAGCGCATCTGCTGATGTCGTGTGCTGCTGTCGAGATTAGAACCCAGATCCTCTTGACTGCAACGTAACATACTGCGAAGCCTGGCGTCCTGTATTCTATTCCTGTGTAAGGGAATGGGGATCTGCGTGCCAAACACATTCTCCTACCTTCGTGGCGGCGTCGTTAGCACAGTTAGCGGAGTCCCGGGCTCGAATCACGGCATGGATGTTCTTTGTGAGTGTCCCTTCATCATTTTCTGGCTACGGGAATGTTAAAATTTTTATTTTTTTAAAAAAATAATACAATAACAGTTTTGATTTCAAAGTGCTAATTTTCCGATAGGCTGTTTTGAAATTGGTCAGTGTTTATTCAGTGAAGTCAGCCCTTTTGAGTAGTTTCCACCCACTGGTTCGTTGATCCTTTTTCTTTATGGCCAAATCTCTTTCTTGCAAAGGACGAAAGTTCTCTGCCAGTTATTTTAGTTTATTTTTCTTTAGGTTATTTCTGTTATCTTTGCTTAATGAAGTGGTGGAAGTGTTTGCTGGGTCAGTTAAGTGGAGAAGAGTGTCTCTTACTTGACCAGTAGCATTGTGGGTGATTCGTGGACGGGCAATTTACCCACGCCTATCCAAAGTCTCTTCGCCGCGTCAAGTATCTCGTTAGTTGACGTGTTCGGCTGAAAATTCAATATGTCTCTGAGGTGCTTTTTTTGGTCTTGTTTTAACCAGATTTGCTCTCTTTTTTTGCTCAGCATGTAATGCATAAAAAGAAGATGAAACCCTCTGGTATTCTGTTTGGAAGCGAAATGTGGACAATCCTCCTTTACGCCTTCTTCTCTGCGAGTTTACCTGTTCGTGCTTCGATTGATTTGGTTTATTTTACTTCGCTTTTCTAGAAATTGATGAAAGGGCACTCGCAAAGACGACCTATGGGCAGGCCGGGATTCGAACCCAGAACCCACCGAGGCCGTCTGTTCGTGCTTTGTTTGGAAGGTACATCGCACCGTTCTGGGAACGTATTTATATTGTTTTAGTGATACCAGTTAGGATTTTCCTTGCGTTATGTTGTTTATTATCGCGTTTTATCTTTCTTCCTTTAGGCCCTTGTTTTAAACCTGTTTGTTCCTGTTTCGTAGCACTTCTTTTCGGTTTTCTTGTCCCTATATTCTTCTTAATGTCTATTTAGATGCTCTGATTAGTGTGATATATATTTTAGATTATAATCTATTCAGTATCTGATTTATGTATTGTACTGCTTCTTTTAGGGAAGTCAAGACATTTTGGTGCTGGGCATTAATTGCCTTTCTCTGTTGCATACTCTTTCACCTCTGACATTAACTTTAACTTTTCAGTGACTATAAATACTTAATGTAAGTTACTTCCTCGTGGCAAATGGCTTCAGTAGTGATTAGCTGGCATGGCAGAAAGGAACTAATACATTATGGATTTCGTGTTTAAGAGAAAAGGTCAGAAAAAATGAAGGTTTCTCTCTGTGCTCTCTGAAGCAGTGCAGAGCCAGCCTCTGTAAACAGTGAAATTTGTAAACCAACGCACTCCTGCCCAATCTGTATTTATTTATTTATTTATTGAACTCTACAGGTACATCCCTAATTACAGAGCCCATATATGGGTACATAGTGAATACAGTTACATATATTTCTGTAATATAGAGATACAAGAAGAAAAAATATATAGATATAAAAATATTTTAAATTATGAATTATATATATACACACAGTGGGCCATAAGTCAGTTGTCACTAGCAATCGTTAGACTTTATTTTGCCTAGCGTAGTGGAAGTCAGTTGTGAACTTAACTAGTGATGAATTTGGCGAGTTTTGCGCAATCCGACAAGAAGCCAATCCCAATACTAGAAAATGAAGTTTATTCCGTCAAGATTTGTGATGTTGAGCATCTGAAGGAACGAATCCAATCAGCATTTGAAAACCTACAGTCCAGGAATATTTCCGACAAAATTTGTACATCAGTGTTGAACAGATGCAATGTTTACATAGAACAGCATGGAAACCACTTTGAGCACCTTTTGTAGGTTAATTGAACACTACATGTATAGGATGTAATACCTATGTTGTAAATTACATTTGTATTTTCATTTGTTTAGTATTGTTGCACCAAATGCATTTTTGACAACTGACTTATGGCGCACCCGGTAAATGTCAGCCTATAGTAACGTGTAAATGAGACTAGAATTGTTACTAAAACTTTTTGTTTGAATTGAGAATATATAATTATTGATTTTTCTATTTTCTTTTACAGGTAAGCGTTTGTTTCCTCTTGGCTACCTTCTTGGTGAGTACGATTTTCTGTTTGTCCTATGAACTGCTGCCTTTCTTTACATTGGAAACCCATATAATTATTTAAAGGTAAACTCCCAACTACAGCCCTTCTCTATGATGTAATGTTATCCCACTACATAGCAAGGAGTCTGGGGATTTGAATCCCTAGTTTCCTTGTGTTTGTTCTTTCGTGTGTTGCCCATTCAGTTGTAAAGGTATTCTCTTTTCAATTTATTAAACGACTGGACGTACGGTTCTACACTTGAAGCGTGTACCTTGAATCCACATTCGGAAAATTTGAGTGCTAAAGAATTAAAGTAGTACATAGCGAGAGAGAGGAAATAAAGGAAGTAAAAGTGAAAGAGAGAGAAAAAGAGAGTGAAGTGGCATGAAGAGAGAGAGAGCGCGATATGAAATAGTGACAAAGAGATAGAGTTGTGAAAGAAGTGACAGAGAGAGAGAGAGGTGGGAACGAAATGTCAAGAGGGAAGGAAGTGACAGGCAAAGATAGAGAGAGAGGTGTGAAAGAACTGACATGGGAGAGGAATTGAGGGGGAGCCAGAAGTGAAGGAAGTAACAGAGAGACAGAGAAGTGAAGAAAGTGACAGAGAGGCGAAAGAGAGAGAGAAGTGAAAGAGGTGACAGGGAGAGAGAAATATGTGATAGGGATGGATGAGAAATAGAAACACAGACCGGGGGAAAATAAAGAGCCATGCAGAGAAAGGATTAGAAATAGACAGGAGGAAGAAAAAATAGACTGAAAGAGTGACTGAGAATGATAGCTGGAAACCTAGTAAGAAAACCACGAAGAGGCAAAGTGACAACAAATAAAACAATGAGTATGCAATTTTATTTATTCCAGGGTTTTCAAGTGATACCCTTTGACCGGATTTTGGCCTCGTGTCGTGCTCAATATTTGTTGAGTGAAGTGTTGTATCTTCTTGCATCTTCTTGCTCCTCATCATTTGAGGTACAAAGACCCCCCCCCCAAAAAAAAAGCGCAGTGTCTATTAAGGACTACACTAGAGGCATTTCCGTTCCAGAATTGAGCGGATAACAAAAAATGAAGGGAAGTGGCAAGTCATAAGAAACGAAACGGAGCTGTCAGAGGGGACAAAAGCTTGTCGGCCCTCTTTTGTCTTTAGACACACACACACATGTAGCATGCGTGCGAACGCACACTTGTGCGCTTTCGTACATTATCATTCTCAGTCTCTTCCCAATCAGACTAGTATCACATGCGTATTCCTCGGCGACGCACCAGCTGGCACTGGTTAATTGTGCGCGCGTGTGGAAAGGGGGGGGGGGTGGACTTGTCCCTGTATCTCCCTGTCTCTCTCGACTTCATGTTTTATGGACATTCTCTAACGGGAACTCTAGCAATTAGTGCCCCCCACCGAAAATCAGCTGCGAACAAAAGGCCTGACAGACATCAGGACTGTCGTCTCCCGTATAAAAGTAATTCTGCTTCCGGGGAAGTGTTGCTAACTGCGAAGGTTGATAAATGCCCGGAATGCATGCAAAATGTGTACATGTTACGCTGTTATGTATTCCAGTGGTGCATTAGGGTATGACGGTTTATCGCCCTCCCGAAGTGTCTTTGAAGGAAAAAAAACCGTGGTAATCATGAAATATTGACTTAAAGTTCTTACTTTATATGACACTTCTTTTCATTTTGATTTTCCTCGTGGATGACTTGTTCATATATCAAACACCACTACTTACTCAATACAAATAACCATTAGATAATGATACGGTAATAGCATTGAAACGTTTTTTGTTTAGTATATATTGATGTAGAATGAAAAAGTGCTACAACCCGACTTGTGCCCTTTCAGAGCCGCGGTGGAGTGATTTAGTGAGCACAGAAGTTTCCGGTTCGAATTCTGACCTGGACACTGGTTTTTCTTTGAGACTCTTCCTTCATCATTTCATCATCATCGGCTTGATTAGCCAAAGTTGCACAAAAGCGACGTAAAATAAAAATTTTACAACAGAGTAATAATACGTAGTTGACTGTAAAAACCTTGATTGATTGATGAAAGAAGAATCACAAACACTCATGAACAGAACAAGAGCCCCAGATAGGATCATACTGGATGTGGGTCGAGACGCCAGAGCCTCGTTAGTCTGTAAAAAATGCAGTTCAGGCTGTATCATGTGGAGGAGGTTGACATTTGTGTAGCTGTCGAGAAGGTCACCCCATAATGCCCTGACGTTTTATATACCTGTAATGAAAATCGACTGTATGAAGTGGATGCACATACAAATTGACATTTGAAAAACTTTTCCCCAAGAATGAAGTTATACACACGCCACTGATGCATACCTAATGTTCTTCTGTATCAGTAGTGTTCCACGCGAATTAATTGCTGTGTCGCTCGGATCAAAACGACAGATTCGATAGACTGCTATTTCTTTGGTTTTTCGGTCCATGGTGATTCTAGGCTTAGTAGTTACAGAGATCGCACACTTGTTGACGTGGACTGAGTTTTTCGGTAAGACACACACAGCGGTTAGCAACACTGGCTCCAGCACCGACGGATATGAACACGGACGTCCCTGGATCCTCATCCACTTAACAGATCCTCCCGACTCGGAAAAAGCACCCCAACAGATTCTGAACATTACTTCCACTCGTCAGTCAAGTTACGAAGAAGTTTCGCGTTGTTATTGTAGCAGCATGTGCTTGTGTCAGCGAGTGCCAGCTTGGAAGTGTGTGCGTGTGGAGGTGTCTGCCTCACGGTAAAACCGCGTGTGTGTGTCGACTAGAGTGATGCTGTGAGACTGGCGCTCAAGTGATCGAAAGGGTGATGACCCTGCGCAATGTCGCCCTTGACCTAGGCATGGCGTGCTGTTTACGTGAGTTGGAAGGGGAGTAGAGAAAGTGTGGTATATTTCATCAGGCCCGTAGCCAGGAATTCTTTGTAGGGGGGGCGAAGTGAATCCTAGAGGGGGCAAATTTTCAATATATTGTGTCGCATTGGCAGATATAACAGGGTACACAGAGGCACTTGCCCCCTTCCCCAAAAGAGATAAGTAACAGAAAAGCGATGATATCTTGAAACTGCAACGAACAAAAGAACTTCGAGCAACATCAAATAGCAACATTTCGATAATGACCTTTCCAGATTGCCAAAGAATATGAAGTTTAACATAAATACCTAGGTAGGCTAATAAGGACTGTATCTACTTGATATTTACAGGTCGATAATGTTAATAGACGATTAATATGTACCAACAGCTTTGGGCCTCTCTGCAGAACTGATTAAGGGAGCCCTTTATAAATGATGCTTCATAATGATTCCCTCTAGTTTCCAGTATGCAAGATTTTTACGCACAAACGAATCTAACGAGAATCCAACAACACCATTGTGTTGTGTTATGCAAGAAAATAGAATTAATTAAATAATAATGGTTAAATATTACCTACACTTTGATGAATTGTGTAAAAATTTGTAGCTAATACACTTTTTTTGTACTTGCTAAAACATTAAAACATGGGTCCCTTAGTCCACCACTGACTCTATTTCTTTCAAAGGGGAGACTCTTGCATCACTACAGACAACGTTTGCCTACTGGTTACGTTAATCATTTTGCAAAATATTGTGTGAATTGTATTATATTATAGTTTAAATGCATGTATTGACACCTGACAAACAAATAGGAATCCCTTGATTGATCAATGACTTCTTGGATTGCAGTGTCATCATTAATATTTCATATTAAGTTTCATAGAAATAAATTGTTTCATAGAGATCGTTTGGCTCCCAGGGCCGACTCCTGCTGCCCCATAGCTATGGATCTGAACTTGGACTATAAGAACAGCAGATATTGCGAGCAAAGCGAGCAAGAAAATTTTACGAAATGTTTTTTTATTTGTATTAAATTTAAAATCGAGGGGGGGCAATTGCCCCTCTGTGCCCCTTGAAAGTGCCCTTGGCCGTCTGGTAGAAAAATGCAAGGAACACGTAAAAACTAATTCCATCATGTCCAATTGTCCTGCTATTCTTAGATTCTCCTAGTCTTGTTTTTTTACTTAAATGTTTGCTTCCCCTAGAATGGACTTCTGTCCAAGATCAGGGGGAGGGGACAATGCCCCCTGTAGTTGCGGCACTGTTTATGAGCGTGTCTTCATCAATTTCACGTCATCCTTCATTGTTGCGATTAGCTATAAGTGGCAGTAAAGTAACGCAAAGTAACAAAAATCAAATATCCACTCCCTCTCTCTACCACACTATTACCAAAAGATAGACTTGGGAACAAAAATTTAAGCAATTCAAAATTCATAGCAACATATCCAAGAAAAACATCCAAACACCTGTAATACAAGACTACTCAAAATGTCACAACTGTTCTAGATACTAAAAATTGTGAAATCATTTTCCGAAGTCTAATCTGGAAGGGAATTTTTCCCCCCAATCCTGATACGACATTATACGGAATCCCATACACCCTAATAAATCACAAAATCAATAAGTGTCTTTGTAATGTTGCTAGAGTAACACATGATATAATTGTAAAGATTAGTGAGAATTCTAGGTAAGAATGTGTTCTGTATTTTTCACAGGGGGGGCAGAGCAGGCTCTCAGGGGTGGCAGATGCCCCCCCTGCCCCCTTCTAGCTACGGGCCTGTATTTCATTCATGTTTTATCTTTTTCTTACCCAAACAAATGAGCCAATTTTTTGTAGGTTTTGTTGTCTTGCGATGATGTTTTCAAATTTACACTGTGCTAGAGAATTCATGGGATTTGAAAATTAAATTGTTTTCTTTTGTATTTCGTTTTTCTTGTTCGAGTTCCTAAAGGTGACACTCGGACCAGGCGTAGACTGCTCATGTTATCCACACATACACATACATACATCTAGGATATTCACAAATTTATTTCACAAATGTATACTGCCGTAACTGTTGAACCAGCTGTAGTGACGAGGTCAAGTGAGTTGAAGGAAGATTTCAGACCGAAACGACACATGTCGGTTGAGAACGAACCAATCAACATCAACGTTTCAGACCGTAGCAGTCAAGCTGCACGTGTCGTATGTCGATTGTCTTTTCGATGTGTGTGTCCTGCTGACACAAGCAGCTAGTGACAGTTTTTGCAATTTTGGGATGCAGGCTGAGATTAAAACCTGATCTGTCTAACCAATTCATGTAACAGCAATAAACACGTGAGCAGGTTAGGTAGGATAGATTTGATGCTCGGAGCATATACAGGGTGATTCAAAAGTCTCTTGACAAAATTTGACGGTACTGTACTTTAGAATGGAGGACAAAATCAGTACATTTCAATGTGGTGGCCCTGTAAGTCTAGGCATAGCACCCACCTCTCTTGCGTAGACCGGGACACATGCTCCAACATAGCTGGCGTGATTTCCCCTGTTGCTGCAGCTATTCGCTGTGTCAGTTGCTTTGTGGTGTTGATCTTTACTTGGTGCAACCTAGACTTAATGAAATCCCAGACAAAAAAAAGTATTGGGGAGTCAGGTCTGAGAGTGAGCCGCCCAAAGTCTTGGTGAACCACGGCCGATACACCTATCGGGGGAGGTGTCAGCAAGGTAGTCTCGAACGATTCTGGCGAAATGGTGTGGTACACCATCTTGCTGAAAAGCAACAGTGTCTTTTATCCCATCCTGAAAACCATTCATTAGCATTATAAGGAAAATATCAAGAGATTTTGAGTCACCCTGTATATCTCAGTTGTTAATGCTGTCTCTAAGCGCTCGTCTTGCAGAATCTTCAAGATCACTCACTATACATTCGCAAGAATACGAGCTTATCACTCGTGTGTAGTGATGGGTCATGGCAGTTCCTTTGCGGGAAGCAGTTCACCGGAGCTCGCTCACCGAAAGGAAGCGTTCAAAGGAAGTCATTCAAAGGAACTACGAAGCCACGGAGCATGCTTTGCTCTCGGACGATGCAGTTCCTTTTAGAAAGGCAGTTCACTGGAACTTGCCCGTTGAAGGAGTCGTTCACAGGAGGAGCTACCTACCAACACAGCTCGAAGTTTGTTTCGTTGGGCGGAGGAGGGGATGTGGGAGACTGCTTCTGGAGTGGGTGAAAAGAATTAGAGGGGAGGAATCCACCTTCGCGCAAGAATGGAAGAGCACATAAACAGCTAAAAGAAACAATGTACTTACTGACCGACCGATAGCTGCTTTCATGGTGGGGGGGGGGGGGGCAATGAAAATATATTTTAATGGATAATTGAACCTTAGCGGACAAAAAGTCCTCATCGGAAAGTCGAAGGGAAGCCTGAACAAAGCGGTACCGTTAATAAAGGAAAAGTTGGACAAGTTATATTCTCCCGTCCCGTCTTCCTTTTCAGAAATGAATTCCTACCCCTTGTTGTCGCAGTGCAGCGCCTGGCGATAAGAGGGGGAGGGGGAATCATTGTAAATATTTTCAGCGAGAGGGCTCGTCACGACTCGCGTTGCATTCGTTACGTTATTACAGAAGGAGAGGAGTAGTTTGGATTTGTAATGAAAGTATACGACCTTCCACAAAATTAAGTTTTGTGTTTTGTAGCTTGGACATTTCTGCGTGTACGCACATCTTCGTAGCTGATTTTGATCCAGTAATGGCTACAAAATCTAAACCGCGGAAAAGTGAAATATCGTGTTTTTTTTTGCCGAACAAGCTAACAGTTCAGCAAAATGTAACTTCTGTGCGAAGAACATCTCTTTCAAAGGAGGAAATACATTTAATCTGACCCGGCATTTAAGAAGAGTGCACCCAACAGTTTCTCTATTCATTGAACGTTTGAGACCTGCACAGAACCCCCTGGATAGTGAAATTAACATAAATTGAGATTGAAATGAAATTATATGTGTAAAATGTACAAATTATAGGTTGAAATTTATTTCCCCACCTTTCCAAATGTTCATGCAATTAAATGGATATGGGGTGAAACAAACACCCATAAGAGAATGGAAGAAAGGACGCTAAACTTTGGACTACGAAAAATAGCATTCATTGTATTTTTCAAGATCTCTCCGCCTCCCGTACCCCACTTTTACTTTACGTTAATGGAAGAGCACGGAAACGGAACGTTGTCGTAAGTTTGATATGATGATGTTCTATCTGTCTTCCTTCTACAGTTCCTTGCAATGCGAGTTGCGAAAACATGCTACAAAAAAGGTTAAAGGTGAATTACTTGCCCATCCCTCCCTCATTGTTGAGCTTCTGCAGCATTGCTGTAAACAGAGTTGTACACATAGCTACGCGGAAAACCGCCCCTCCAATATCAACATTCACAAACAAAAGACGGGACCTCGTTCTCTCTCTCTCTCTCTCTCTCTCTCTCTCTCTCTCTCTCTCTCTCTCTCTCTCTCTCTCTCTCTCTCTCTCTCTCTCTCTCTCTCTCTCTCTCTCTCTCTCTCTCTCTCTCTCTCTCTCTCTCTCTCTCTCTCTCTCTCTCTCTCTCTCTCTCTCTCTCGAAGTGAGTCATCGACTGGAAGCGTTTTCAACATACAAGCAAAGCTCACGACTCCTGAGGAACTGCCACGGATCATGGCACTTCCTTTTCGGGAAGCACTTCACCGGAGATCGCTCACTCAAGCATTCATTCCAAGGAGCGACCAACTCCTCCTGATGTTGGTTTCGTGCAGCTGAAGTGAAGGGGGTGGGGGAAAACTTGCGGGAGTTAGCTTTTGTGAGAAGGATTAGGGGAGAGGGAACTGTGCTTACTACTAGACTTCCGACAAGAAAACCAGAGAACATACACAGCAGTAACAAAACAAAACACGGTCGCTCTCTCTCGCAATGAGTCATCGACGAAGCTGGAACTGCCGGAGCGGTTGACAACGTACACGCAAATCTCACGACTCCTGGAACGAGGAACTGCTCGTTCACTCCGAAGGAGCGAGCAGTTCACAGTTCCCAAGAGGGAGTAGTTCAAAAGGAACGGTTCGTTCACGAACGACCCATCACTACTCGTGTGCCATGCAATGGTTCCATAAAGACACGACCGGAATCGGAATGTATATTAGTGAGTGGGGTTCCTTTTCTCTCTTTGGCACCTTTTTTTATGTCGTAAGTTACTTATCATGAGACTTTCTTTTTAGTGTCCATATCCGACATAGCTTACAGTAATCGTAAGTTATTTAGGTGGTGACCTCATATTATTGAAGACGAGTGACATCTATTGATGAAATTCTAAAAAAGTACTTCAAAGGATAGTGGGAGAGTGGAGTGTACGAATTACTTAAGTGAATACATATTTTATTGTGGGAAAGTGACACATTTTTGTAACAGAATTAAGAAAATTTCTGCTCCTGTGTATGATTCTTGAATGATTGTCGTGGCCAGAGAGTAATATTGCCGACGAATTGAGACTTTAGTCTGTCTTGTCCAATCGCCGTTGTTTTCCGGCTTTCCAGACGTGGGTCCTCACCTCTTGCGCTCAAATATCTCCCCAATTGTCAGCACCAGAAATGTTGGATCTCCCACCGGGAATCGAACCCAGGACCGTTCGCACCAAGCGCTAAACCATTCGACAAATTGGGAACTCTCATTCCTAGTAATTGAACTTTGCAGTAAGCCTCTAAATTTTGATAGATTGTTATAATCTTGAAAGAGCAGCTTGCTGAACTAGCGTTTGCCGACCGCTTAAACCGACCAAGCAGGCATGCACGCACGCTCTGTCAAAGGGAGGCTGTGGGCAATAAAGTGAACCAAAAGGCGTGCAAGGTGCACGCGGACTTTGTGCACGTGGAGCGTGAAATGATGCTAGACTGCAGCGCCAGCGTGGCGTAATGTTTGTTTATGGGCAATGTGTGTCACGTCTTTCTTTTGTGGAATGAAAGTTCTGGAGTGCAGTTGTTTTTCTATTGCATTAGGCAGATATAGGGGCCCAATAGGTTTAGATTAGGGATGGGATCGTAATGGATTCCGATATCGGTTCCAGGATTCGGACTCCGGATCTGGGATTCGGGCTTGAATTATCGGTTTCATGAATTCTAGAGTCGAATTCGAAACGTGTAATGTCGACCTCCTTGGCGGCGGTTAGCACAGCGCGCCACGACGTAAGGGGTCGCCGATTCGAATCCCGGTTTCGACATGAGTGTTCTTCATAAGTGTCTCTTCATCAATTTCATCCTCATCTGCGCGACTGCCAAAAGTGACAGAAAAGCGATGCAAAATTAACCAAATCAATCAATCAAGGACCTATCCCTAATCTAGATATAAATCGTTTTCATAAGTTATCTTTCCGGTGTCATGGCATTCTAACCAGTCTCCAGATAAATGTCACAGCTCAAACATGTAGTTTGCAAACTTTTCCATAGTATCATAATCTCTTTGTGCCGGATGCAAATAGCCAATATGGTGTTGACCTCCCCTCCCCTATATAATCAAAAGCAACAATTCTTCACCTATGTATACACAGGGCCGGATTAAGGTGGGTGCTATTGATGCTGCGGCATTAGGCCCATTCCTGAAATAGGCCCAGATGAAAACAGACGAGAATTTTCCGAAAGCTGAACAGTTTTCTTTTGCTATATTAACCTGAAAATAAATCTTAGAAGGAAATTTGGAGCCCCAATTTCGGACGCCTAGACACAGCGTTACTTATTATGCAGTTACTATTATCCTTTGCGCTGTGTCGTAACTATAACGTCGTTGTGTTTATTGTTCACCGAAGATTTCAAGCATCAGGCCCAATTTCGTCTTAATCCGGCTCTGTGTATACACTGCTTTCACATGTTATCAAAATTTTCTCGGCCAATGCAAAATTAGTTTTCAGCGGAAGCAAACTTTTTTTTTCAGCCATTGCAAAATGTTTCAAGGCCTCAGTTGTTTAAACAACTGTTTTTCACCTTATGTAAAAAGTTTCTGGATCTATGAAGGAACTGCATTCCTCAGCTGATAGTTTCCTATCTGATAAATTGACGATGATGAACTTTCAGCTAAAAGATTATGTGAGTTGACAAAGATTCCAAACTTTCACGGCTTCTATCCATCCTCCTGAAAATGAGAGTGACATCAGCACTCGAAAGCTTGAGATTCGTGCTCAAGAAAGCTGCACCTCGTACGTAACCTTCAAAATGTTCCTGTCAGCAAGCTTAGTACTGCAGTTAATAACATAATTTGTATACAATATTCTAATCTCCGTACACCACAACATCGAGCTTGCAAACATGTATGTATGACACAAAAAGATCGTACAGCTGTTTAAAAATCATTTTGCGTGTAATAGTCATACCACGTAACTTCACTCCGCAAAGTGTAGATCTCTTCCCTTCCCGCCAAAACGTAGTAACGTACGCGTGACTCAAACAGCCAATCATCCCGAGTCACATTTTCAGAGGCGGTATCTGATTGGCTTTTCTGCTGGCGCGTTTTGTAGTGCACTGGAGCTTTGGCTGTCAGTACTTTTTTGTACGAACTATATACACTGTACCTTACCTACGGATAATATGATCGATTAAAATTAAGAATCCATTAGTCGAGCACTTACTTCCCATAAAATCACGTACCCCCCCTTTTTTATACTACCTTCGTTTTAGTGGCGTACGGATAAAGGTGAGAGCAAAGCTTAAGTAAACGAGCAATTGAAACATTTCTGCCCCCAACAACAAAGGGGATAAGAGCTTCCTAGAACAATATTCTTCAGAAACTCACTCTCTTCCGGACCTTCACCAAACCGTAAACACTCTTGTAGAATCGCCCTTTACATACCCATTCAAGCCTTATTCCATTAGTGCCGCTTCAGCCCTCGTTAGGTACACAAGCGCCAATGAGCAGGGGCGGCTGTACGAGGCTCCAAATGGGCCAATCAGCGTGGAAAAGCGGTGGTTTAGCGGCTGGAGGTAAATAGAGAGGTGCTCCTTGGCTCTTCGTCGGCCATCTTTCATTGTGGTCGCTGACAGGATGTTAATGGGCGGATGAACAGTAGCTTCGGCTTCCAGAGGTGGAAGCAACAAGCAATCCGTCACGGTCCTTTCCGCGCGTCTTTGGAGGAAGGAAGTTTGTGATCTGTGATGCTCGTCTTGTGGGTATTTACGGGGGTGGTTGGTTTATTCGCGTAAATTATGTCAATCCCTTTTTTTCCCTCCTCGACTCGTTCAAATTATTTCTCTACAGATAGAAACGTTTTTTCATTTCTTGAAAAATAGAACTCTGGTGATAAACCGCCTGGTTTACGCGTAAAGAAAACCCTTAGGTTTTCATTGTGAAAACTGCTTCCAGAGTAATGAATACTGGTTTTCGGCTAACGGAAGCTGTTTCCTAGACGATGAAGACTGGTTTTTAGCTTACGGGAACTGTTTCATAGACTATGAAGACTTGTTTTCGGCTTATGGAAACGTTTCCTGGACCACGAAGACTGGTTTTCGCTTTTGGAAACTGTTTCGTGGACTATGAATAATGTTTTTCGCTTATGGAAAATGTTTCGTGAGCTATGAAGACTGGCTTTCCGCTTATGGAAACTGTTTCGTGGACTATGAAGTCTGTTTTTTTCGCTTATGGAAACGTTTCCTGGACCACGAAGACTGGCTTTCCGCTTCTGGAAACTGTTTCGTGGAGTATGAAAACTGGCTTTCCGCTTATGGAAACTGTTTCGTGGACTATGAAGACTGTTTTTCCGCTTATGGAAACTGTTTCGTGGACTATGAAGACTGGCTTTCCGCTTATGGAAACTGTTTCGTGGACTAAATACTGCTTTTCCGCTTATGGAAACTGTTTCGTGGACTATGAAGACTGCTTTTCCGCTTATGGAAACTGTTACGTGGACTATGAAGACTGGCTTTCCGCTTAAGGAAACTGTTTCGTGGACTATGGAGACTGTTTTTCCGCTTATGGAAACTGTTTCGTGAACTATGAAGACTGGCTTTTCGCTTATGGAAACTGTTTCGTGAACTATGAAGACTGGTTCTCGGCTTACGGAAACTGTTCCCTAGGTGTTGCAGACTGGTACTTCCCTCGTGCGATTTGTTTTTCATGTCCGACAAAGTTATTATCTTTTTCACACCTTCTTCCTCCAGCAGACAAAAAAGGCCGAGACGTGTCTTTAGACGCAACGAGGGGACAAACAGTTTATCCAAAATCAAACGTCACCGAGAACGATAGCAACCGTCATACCTGAAGGATTGTTGCTTTCTTTGAATGCTGTTGAAAGGCATGGGCAAAACCGTATGATCAGACGAGCCCTGCCGTTTTTAAAATCCTAACAGCTGTCAAATGTTCCTTCGCCAGCAGTCGAACCCGGGCCTATGAAAGAAGCCCTTTAAAAGCTTGAAAATATTTGCAGAACTTTGGAGCTGCTTGATTGACGCTTCCGTCACTAATCAACCTCCCACTAGTATACGTGAAAGTCCAACTAGAGTTGCAGCGGAGGCATTGCGAAATAGCCGCACTCGTCATTGTCACCGCAACATAATGAAACCACGCTCCGCATTCTGAAGTTTCTGGCACGAATGGTGCGCCGTGCAGTGTTTCCAACCGAGATTCCTTTCCCCGTGAGCCTTGCACCTTTCGTCCAGTTGCAACAGTTGCGGAAACTTCAAGGCATCGTGTCCAGTCGCTCTATATCGTTACAAAAAACATTTCTGGAAAGAATATGCTGATCTTCTTCTAAGGCTATTTTTAACCATGTAACTCTCATTCGAGAGATCACAGGGGCCTCCCCGATGGCGTAGTGGTAACGTCGTCGCCTTTTAATGGAGGGGACCCGGGAGCGATACCCGGTGGAGGCACATGGCACTCTAAACTGTAGGTCCAGTCCTTATTAGAAAGTGGAATTAAAACAAGGAATTAAACAAATAAACAATTCAGGGATCATAGGTTCAAATCCTAACCGATATTTTTTCCGTGTTTTTTCTCGTTCAAGGCAAATGCCGGGATGGTATCTTTGGCGAAGTTTTCTCCTTCCTTGTCTCTTTCAACAATTTTCCTCTGATTTCCTTGTCGTGGTTAATCTAACGACACAATTGAGCTACGTTAAACTAATGGGCATTCACTCAGAAAATGTAAGGTTCTAGACATTCCATTGGATTAAAATTTTCATAATGAACTGATTTAATAGAATTATGAAGTGCTTTATGGTGTCTGCTAACACATGAAAGAAAACTTGAGTATGCATGTATACAACATAGCCTGAATGCACGAGAAGCATTAACGAAAATGTGTTACGTGTATGACGCTTTAAAGCTGTTGCAAAGTTTGACATCATTTGTCTGTTAAGGTCGTAGGCTGAAGATGTTAATAATTTTTGGTGGTAAAATATGCAAATTATATGCATTCTCAAACATTTAACCTTAATGCAATTAAAAGCTATAATAATTTCCAAATTGATTCATTTTGTTATTTATTTGGAGTAGTACCTCTTCGTGAATGCTCCTAATTTCATCAGCCAACTGAATGAAAATTAAGTCACTAAAAGTAAAAATACATGATTTTACTGCATTAAATACTCTGCTCTGGTGATAGTATACTGTATCGCAATGTTACAACTGCGTTGGGATCGAACCAAGAACCTTTAGATTGTCACACATGTCATCTGAATTGTCACTTGTCTGACCTTCCTGTCAGAATTCAATCTGTTCACACACCATTGTCCAATAATCGCTCCCCACTTCCCTTCTCTCTCACACACAATCTGCAGTCCTTACTCTCTCTCGTATTCTCGCTCTGTCTCGATTCTAACGCCCAATACCCGTCTCTCAAGTCAATCACCTAACGTTTGCCTAATTGCTTATTCCGCATAACATAAGACTTGTAACTTCTTACCCAATACCTTGGGTACGATACGATACATTCACTTCTCAATTAGTCATTGTTGATGCGATTGCATCATGGATTACCGTGAACATCAAGGGTTAGCAACATTGCTGGCGAAAACCAGGAAGAAGAGCTATCTCTGGAGATCCTCCAGAAAAAGAGATGAGTAGACGGGAGTCAAAATGTGTGTGCAGACACAGAGAGAGGGAGATAGAACCGAGAGTGTTCAGGGTGCTGATAGCGACATCTGTTCCACACAATAGACCGCGGGGACAGATTGTCCTCCTCGAAATGACTGTCAGGCCCATCTATTGTGCACGGAGCACCATTACACAATATTGAGACGTGGTTTTTCCCACGAACTCTCTAAAACGTTGTCACCGTCACTTCTTGGTCCTTCTCTTCCTTTTTTCTCCCTCCCATTCATCTTCCGTTTCCTTTCCACATCCCAAGAATTCTGAAGAGTCATCTACAGTGTTAGGAGAGTTTCTATACGTTGGCCTTTCACTAGTGCTGGTTCAACTATACTTTTCTTTTTCCTTTCTTCATTCTGCGAGAGATGCCAGTTGTATGAAAGGAGTCTTGTAACCTATGGTTGCTTTATTCGATATCTATATTTCAAGCGGATCTAGCATCGCTTAGCTTGGCAGATACGTACGCCCAGTTCTGAAGGTACAGATGCTAAGGAAACTCTTGGGATGCTATTACAGATACGAAAATGTAGTATATTGCGTTATGGAGTCAATGGGAACGGACCTCCGTGGCGGAGTGGTTAGCGCAGCACGCTACGAGGTCCCGGGTTCGAACTCCGGCCTGGGCATACGTGTTCTTTGCGCCTTCCGTTAATTTCATAATATCATTACCCATCCTCGTCGACGCGATTAGCCAAAAGTTGCAAGAGTCTGTAATTTTTGAAGTTATCGATAGTTTATTTTTTCATCACTGGAAATTGTTATTGTTGCTGCACGCTTATGTCATAAGCGAATAAGGATATGGAATACAGAATGTTTTTTTGAACGGTTTGTATTTCTTTTTCTTATGTAAGGGTCCTAGCTTCTGTCTAAATGTTTCAATTTCGGACGACAAGGCCATCGTTATGCGTGTTATTCTTCCCATCGGCGCTGGGTCTGCCTTTCCAAAGACCGACGCAGGACATACTAGTCTGCGGACACCACACTTCCAAACCCTGACAAAACACCATTGACGAATAATTATAAATAAACCTTAACCCAGAACCTTACTCACTCATTTAGGCAAACAAAGAAATGCCATGACCTGTGGCTAATCAACCCCACACCTCCCCTCTTTTTTCTTACAAACCCACATCACTCCCTCTCGTTAAATCCTTCCCTGAAAAACAAACATTTCCTGACCGGGGACTAAACAACCCCTCTTCTCATATCCTTCGAAAACCAAATCAAGCCAAGAGAGACACTCGTCTCATCCATTTTGTTTCTACATCTCCCTTCTCAGATCTACACACCATTCACAGCGCACCCACAGTGCTTCTCTTCGCTATCGGGGCCGCCGATACAAATTCGGAGGATAAACCTCCCGGCCAAAGAATGGCCTTGCAAGGGATCAACGCATCCTTTGCCTTAACTTTCATACACATTCGACCACAAGGGCCAAAACCTCTTTCCTGTACCTAACCACCATCTACGTCACCGCTGTTGTAGTTGCAGGGGTGGCGAATATCTCCCTTCCACATCTTCAAGCACGGGGCATCATCCCCACATCACATTTTCTGAAAGTCAAGTCTACAATGGACGGTACTTCCACCACGAATACATGATACTACGTTCTTCTTCTTCTTCCAAAGAATGGTTGCAGAGACTTAAGAAGCGCATGCGCGTGGAGTGCGCCTCCTCGTCAGACTTCTTTCACTATGAAGCCAAGATTCGTATTCCCGTACAGTGGCCTGAAAATTTCACAATTGTCGCGGAACACCACACAAAAAAATCCGACTAACCAACGATCTGTATGCAACGAAATATTTGCAATTCAGACTATAATATACTTAATGATTGTTCACTTGTGGTTACACACGACAGTGCGATGTCCGTATCGTCCTTATGAGCGCCCGCCCCTGCTCGTACATAGGCACCAGGCCTGACGACATGTGATAAACGCGTTGACTCCTATCGTCCCTGTGTTCTGTTTTTCGAGACCGAATTCCGCTACTGTTGCGTTCAGGTAGCTGTCTAATTATCCTCACGACGCGACGCGGAAATCTTGGAGGTCTCCTTCAGGGATCGAGCCCTGAACCACTTGCACCAAGGACGACAGTGCTATCACCCACCATATTGCATATAAACTTTTGGACTCATCTAAGTATAGGAAGATTTCAACGGGCCATTTAAATCCGAATGGCTCAACTCGGAAACACTGCATGTAAAAGAGGGGAGAAAATTTTTCCCAGAGGATGCAAAAGATTCCGAGCTGAGGAAGAAGAAGAGAAAAGATAAACAGGACTTCTCCTCGAAGACGAGGCCTGCATAGCAAAACAATGAAGATTCTTTGTCAATTTACGCACGTTTGCCCCTTGTTTTGACGGCAGAAAACGAACTTTACTTTTTCCACAGCTTGAATTCTAAGTTTTCCGTCGCAGAGAATTCACATGTTCCGAACAGCGCTGTTGGGCAAGAAATATGAAGAAAATCAAGAAAGCAGAAAAAAAATGAACGCTGACGAATTCTCTGACCCAAACGAGGCTTGGTTCTAGAAAAGTGCCCGTAATATCTTCCTTCTGGCATATGTTATTATTTTTACGTTGCACTTATTTTAAAACTGTAGTCAGTCTATTGCTAGTTCCAGCTTGGACGGCGGAATGCAGAAAGCGCGCGAAAGCAGGGACCAATAGAGATCAAGGATTGTAAAATCACTGTTGTCAGTTCTTTTCTCCTCGATGGTCAAGGACGAAAGGTCAGCTTAACTTACTTATGTATTAGTGCCATGTATCTTTCATTGGCAATGCTGTTGTTTGTTATGGATTTCACCTAAGTGAGATGTAACTGTGGTGTTCAGTATGGCAACAGCTTACTCGATAACCAATCACAAAATAGATAGCGTCTGATTTGCTTTAACTCCGTCGGGACTGAACCTATAATACTCTCTTGGGCATTATTATGGACAATCCTAGTATTGGGATAACTTTTTTACATAATACATGCCGTTGTAGTAATTATTTGTGTATTTACATTCATTGATTAAATTAAAGATTTCTTTTATTTGATTTTTTTTAGCGTCGGTTTTCTTCCACTTCTGGCTAATCGCGATGATGAGGATGAGTGATACAATGAAATTGATGAAGTGAGACTCGCAAAGAACACCCACACCCATGCCCAGGCCGGGATTCGATCCCGGGACTCCTGGCGTTGTAGCGCGTTGTGCTAACCACTCCGCTCAGAGGTCAGTTTGGATAGAAATAGATGATAGTGGGTTTGATTTGTCGTGGATAACTTTTCTGCCACTTTCAACTAATCGCGACGATGAAGATGATTAGATGAAATTGATGAATGAACACCCACAAACGAACGCCCTTGCTCCGAGCGTGACTCGAACCTTGAACCTTGGTTTGCTAGGTGGACGGATTCGAATCCCAACCTGGACATGGATGTTCTTTCCTGAGTGTCCCTTGATTTCTACTCGTGCATTTCTTCATTCCGATTAGACTCAAGACGTATCTTTTTTAAAAGAAAGTGCCCAACTTTTCTCGTTCTTGACCGTAACACATTCGATACAAGGGCCACTGCTTGAAGGTCGGAGCTACATGTATACTGGGGGATGTATACAAGCAAGCAAGAACATCGACTTGATATCAGAACTCATTGACATTGGTTTTACATGTGATGTTGAAAGGATTTCAACTCTCTTTCTGCCCATGTTCTTCTCCCAATTAAGGCATGTGACCTTTTATCATCATTATTGGTGATCCGGCATAATGTTCAAGTAAGTTTAGAATTCACATTATGGTTACGTAAGCTATTCGGGGGAACTCTTGATTGCAAGGCGACGGCAGTGATCACAATAGTTCTTGCCATGCTAAGACGACACCTTCTCTTGCGGAAACTACGACGCGTGCAACGGTTGATATCTGTCCGTCTTGTCCACCAGGCAACCCGTCCGACAAAGTAGGAAGCGAAGCTCCAGGGCTGTGCTTGGGTAAGGCGGATGAAGGACCCGTCCCGTGGTGTGGCCGTGCGGGCGTCGTGTTTTGGGCTCGCGCTGCGGAATGCGCGCAGGTTGGAGTCTCCTGGGGGAAGCGTAACAACATTTCTCCTGAGATTTCGGCCTGTCTATGGAACCGGTGGCCACCCACCATTGTGATGAAATTGGGGAGCTACGAATGAGTAGCTTAAGCCGATCGTGGAAACCTACAACAACGACTGGGGGATCGTCGTGCTGACCACACGTCACCCCCTAACTGTTTGGATGATCTCCCACGTGTAGTGAAGCATGTGTGAGTGAGGCCCGCAGTCGTTAGGTAAGCCCTCGACATGGGTTATTTAATGTCGATGAAGGCCGTCATACTCTGTCACGGACATTACGCTATCAGGGACTATCCAGCAGAATGGATGGGTAGAAAGGCACTAATAGCCTGTGCAATATATATACAACGTCCGCCGAAATCAATTTGCCAATAATTGTCTTCCTTCGCAACTTCTTGGGCCCAGAGTTTTCATTTTCCTATCTCGGCAGTTTAGTGACGCGAAATTGGCCGGCGCTTTTGTGTGAGAGGCGCCGGCAAATCCATCGCCGTATGTCGATGGGAGGGCTATTCATTATTCATGGGCCTCGCCTGCCAAGATAAAGAGAGAGGAGCTTGATGGGATCTTTCAAACGGGGTTATACAGCGTCAAAGAACAACATTGTGTGCGGGGAGTTGATAACGTCGCCGAACTCCGTGCGGTGGGTTGGGGGGCTTGGAGAGGCTCTCGAACCACAGTCCTGGACCGGAAACAAGCGTTTCGATTAGTGTGTGCGAAATTGGAAACGAAAACTTGGCGGATTAAATAAAGTTGTTTTTACAACACTCATTTTTTCCCCCAAGTTCTGAGCTTTGTTAGTTGTCCTGTCAATACTCGTTTTAACTCCAACAGCCTCCTTTTTATGATTATTAATTAATAGCTTGAAGTATGGACTGTATTTTATTTACGGATACCAGCCGATACTTTTTACTGCGCTTTGATCGTTCGCAAGGAACGCTCCAATGCCTTGCGACACTCTCGTGGAGTCTCATTATCCTAGAAGCAGTGCTCGAAAAATTTTATTCAAAGCTAGGCGCCAGCTCTGAAAATCAGGCGTCAGGAAACCACCTACTACCAATTGTGCATACTATAGGCCTAGTATGTTTCAAAAATATGAGATATGTCCCAAAAATGACACTTTTCACTCAATCCATAAGATCGCCAGTCAAAAATTCATCAATCAAATGTTGCACGTGACCAATATTTGTCGCAAATGACAGACTGACATGGCATCAGTCATCAAATGTCTAATTATGACCCTTCGATCATTTCTTACATATTTTTCTTACTCAGAAGTTCATTTCTGGAAAAAAAAATTGAGTGCTGCTTTTCGTCAGTTATTAATTTCCTGTACGGAGTGAACTGAATTTTAAGCATTGAAAAATATCTCAATGGATGAGGCTTTATAATGCAGAAAACCCGTTGTAAATATCTCTTACGATTTTCATGATATACATTTCCAAAGTTTGGGTTGTACGACTTTTGAAACACACTGTATAAGATGCTGAGCATCACGGTATTCAAAACCTCGCTAAATTATTTGAGAAAGCAGGAAATGGGGGACAAATGATAAGAATTGTTAATGACTCTATGGAATGTTCACAACGTTGATAAAAGAAAAAAAAATTGCTAACTTACGCTCTACTGCAATTTGAACTTAGAATCATCAAAATTTAGTACATATTACAGCAAAAGATCACAGTCGCCAGGCTGAAATTTTTAGTCGTCATGGCGACCTCGAGCCCTGCCTAGAAGTTATGCAAAATTCGAAGTTTCCATTAATTTTGTACAAATATCTTGCGAAAAAAACTGTAATTTGTGATTACGTCTGATGTGGTAAACTCATTCTTATAATTAGAATTGAATATTCATGCACTAATATTATTCGGTATTTTGAACAAATTTTAATTTTTAAAATTTTCAAGCATCGATATCGGTGGGAATAGGTAAGAGTATCAGCATCGGTAGAAAGGTGGTATAGGCTGATCCCTATTATTTATTACGTGGTAATGTCTGAAGCCATTTTGCTTATAGAAAATACTCGTTTTCAGGAAAGTTTGACATTTCTATTTTATTCCTTTATCATGGTGTTGGCCTGACAGATTATGATTGGTTGTTACGACACCCCATAATCAAGTTTTAACAAAACAGAATCGTTCTCTTAAATTATTTTACTCAAATCTCCTTAAAAAAATGACTGTCTAGTTCTCGATCGCTTTTATGTGGCCGTTGTATGTTTTTCACTAAAACCAGTGTGTTTTCAATGGGAAGAATGTATTTACTCCCTCAAAAGAGTAAACACATTGATCACTGCAACTCCAAAGGTACAGAGGCCATTTTGACTCTACCTGTATTCTAAATCCAAATTAATGGCCGTTTCCCGAGTTAATGGTTCTCTTAGGGACGCAAAGGCGACACCACCTCCTTTTTACCCTTTTTAAATACACGGATGCGGAAATGTCCCAAAATGTGTTTGTTCGGTGTAGAATCTGGTATAGTATGTTTAATTGACCCTTTACTCAATCAGCCTAGTTGACCAATCGGGGTAGCTGTCGTCATGGAAGAGATCATGAAAGAAGTTGAAAGCCAAGAGGAGGATGCTCAGAGCATTTAGAAACTCCTGTTCTCCAAAGCTACTAGTGGAAAAGAGATTAGTGGGAAGGTTTGATCCCTGAGTTCGACTTTCTCGATTCTGGCTGATGTTTCTTCTTTGGATTTGAAATTTTAATGCAAAGGATTTTCAAATCTTTTGGCGGAAGGCGTATAGGGCGAAATGCATTCAAATTCCGATGCCAAACACTGTATGGTTTTTTTTTAAAAGTTGAGGTTAGATTCTGCTTTTTTTCTTGTTTCAACTACTGGATTGAAACAATAACACAGGGTTTTTGCATTCTAGACAGTCTTTCACACTTCGCATTTGAGGATAAAGCAGTTTTGGTGTTGGCGATTCGACTCTCATCAATTCCTCTTTACACTGTAGATCTATCTTCGAGTAACCTACCAGTCGATGATCCCTCCTCCTTCGGTTCCAAATCCTCTCGTGACGCCTTGAAGCTGCAAAGCACAGTGGTCGTTGTGTTTGTGAACTGTTTAGTACTGACGTTCTAATCGGCAGTAACAGCCTCGTGCCAGGCTAGCCAATTAGTACAACCGCACTAGTTTGAATTCGGGACTGTTCTATGTACACACGCTTGCTATAAGTAATCAAGTCTTAATGATGTTGTTTTGCTGAAGATATTTTGTTGTGAACACCTTTTCAGCTTCGGCACCAGGATTAATCTTGTAGGGGTGCTGAGGGGGTGCGATGTTGAAAATAAAGAAAACAGGAAACGCGCTTTTTCACTACATCAAATACCAATCAACTTTTGAGGCTTCTCTGAATATTCTACGTTCAATATGACGTCATGGTTTCAATAACTCATGACGTGATATGACACGCCTGCACCTTCTTCGTGTGTTTGTGGGCATTCTCCCAGAAAAGTGCGACACTGTGTACCCTACAAGGTGTCCACTGCAAGAGTTAAGTGAGTAGAAACAAATGCACGTGACTACTATGCACGATAACGCCATAAGCTAATCCACTGATGGGAATTTTTCCGTATAGTCAATTCTTATCTATGGACGAGCCGACGTATACTCGGACGTGACGTGGTCTTGTGTACATCAATTTTGCTCTTTAAGTGGACAGATAGTAGTAATCTCATGCCTTTCCCGAGACTGACCTTTGTAAATAATGTTTTTATTTGCTAGTCTTTTTTACACTTACCAATATTATCAGTACCTAGTATGGTATGTTACAAACTACAGCAGCTAGATGGATAAACTTTAGGGAGAATAATGGTCTTGCAGACTAATTATCAAAAGTGAACAATAGATGTCACTAAAATAGACTTTCAAAGTAGAAAAAAGTGCTTTCTAGAAAAGTTCCAGAAAAGCACATTTAAGAAAGGATCTTATTAGCCTTTGATATAATCAATCAAATTCTTTTTCCACGTCAACAGAAATACTAAAAAAGAAAACTTGACATGAAGTAAAAGTGTGAATACATCCACCAGATGTGCGGCCATAACTTTTGAATGCATCTCCTCGAAATGAAAGGGGGACGGATTGTCAGTTACTAAATTTTCTATGAACGTTGTGCCCACAAGAAGGGAGAATGTAGTGATAGCATGAATATTGAGTATATGTCGGAAAATGTTTGAAAGTATGGAAACTATATGTGAAAATAACTTAAATGTGTAAAATATGTGTTAATAGCTGATGTACATGTATAAAAATGTGGAAAATAAGAATTTCATTCCTTTCGACGTTGGCTACCAGGATTCACAAAGATAGTGCAAAACAACATTTATTTTAGTATCACATATTTCTTGTAATGGCAACACTGTTGGTATACGCTTGTCATTTGTCGCTGGGACAAAATACGATCGGGTCTTGTACTACGGATCGTGTGTAGGTTTGGTGCAGCCTGAATAGTACTGTTGTGTGGTAGTTAGAAGACGTTAAAGTGAAATGTGTGTATAATACCGCCCTGAACAATGTTCACGCGTGAATAACAGCGAACATTAATCAAATTTCAGGTTGCACGTGGAAGGAATGCACGGCAAATTCACAGGGGCTTACGCGACGCATGTGGGGACCACGCTTTACCATATCGTACCGTTACCTGGTGGATGCACAAGTGGTTCGGATCCCACTTTAAACTGTAGGTCAGTCCCGATTAGCCTTACTGTGCACAAAGTGGACTTAAAACACCAAATCATTCAATCAATCATATCTTACCGTTGCCAGATGGACCAAGGCATTTGAAAATGGTCGTGAATCAGGCGCGAAAGAACATGGTGGCGGGCATCCTCGCACTGCAACAGATCCACTCACAGATGTCATACAGCACAGTGGTGCAGAACGTACTGCAACAATGGGGTTGGGAGGTGTTGGAGCACCCACCTTATTCTCCTGACATGAGTCCCTGCGACTTTGATTTGTTTCCCAAGATGGAGGAACCGCTGAGGGGGGATACTCTTTCCAGACGTGCCGAGCATCATTTCGGCCACAGGGCGGTCGGTCTCTGCGCACACTGGCACGACTGAAAGCTATCAATGGCATCCAACGACTGCCAGATGTTTGGAAATGTGTTCACGCAGCAACAGGAGATTACATTGAAAGACTGTAAATGATTCCAGGTATGTATCTTCTTTCGTGACTCTTTCTCATACATATTGCCACTACAAGAAAAATGGCGCTCGTATTTATATATTGAGATATATATATATATATATATATATAACTCGTGATTAATGTTTATAAATCGAGACGAGACCGAGACACCTACCTCGTCTTGATAATATCCTTAGTCCTGAGTTGATGATGTAGCGGAGACAATCCAGACGCAGTCTACAGTGTTAGCAGCGGGAATTCCCCGGCACTTGCGATAATCTGCGAGCGGTTAATAAGCCCTGCAATGAATTCGAGGGCTTACCCAGGCAGAGGCGAGAGGAGACGTGAGAAATGTAGCGGAACCCGTGCGAAGATTATTAGCAGGTGCGCGCGTCAAGGCAGGGGGGATTACAGGAAGATAACGCGGGAACCTGGAAGAAATACGTCTTGGGATCGGATCTGGGAACAAGCCTTGTGTGGCTAATGATGTTCCAAGCTGTGCCACTGCTTCGGCATCTCCCGTAACGTGCCATTTTAGCGCTCGGGTTTCGTCTGGCGACGAGGGCGGACAAGACAGAGAGATGCGAGGGATGATGCTGTGTAGCTCCTCCGAGCTTAAATGGCTTCTACTGTCGTTTGCGCATCCACTGTGCCTCGTTGCTGTAAAGAAGTGGAGGGACGTACATGTAAAGTAACCAAACCCGCTGCGACAAGTAAAGCGAGTCACCTATACTCTGTCTCGGTAATCTGTGGAGCAAAGTCGCCCATAGCGGTAGAGAAGATGGGAAACCGAGTGGGTAGAGGTAGTTGTGGCCCCGTTTCCACCTCCCCACGCTCACTTCCCCTCTCACGCGTTGATTGGTCGAGTCCTACTTGGCGCAGAGGCTTCCCTTTCTCCTTCTCCATAGATTCCTAGAACAAAGTGTAGACAAATGATAATGAAGAGTTAAAACTATCTGCTAATAGTGAGCCATTACCACTAAACTTCAGGCGAATATAGCTTTTAAGCCAGCATGAAGTGCCTAGACGCAGCATGGAAGTATAGAATGCATATTAGCAATTTCAAATACACAACATACAAGGAAAAAATAGTGCGATAGTTGTGGAATTGTTTTGAATGTTAAAGTCAGAGTTTGTTTTTTAAGCATTTTATGCACAATAAATATCTACCTTCATTTTTTGCAAGTGTGGTAACACAGAGACATGCTAACTGCTGGAATAAAGTGCTCATCAAAATCGCGAAATTATGCGAATTTGGCTTAAAATGTGAGTTGTGGCCCTTTTTTGCGAATTCCAACCCCTTTTCGGCTTAAAAAAATTAAAATACCGCGAAAATCCATCATTCTTGTGTTTTCGGGTTAAAAAATCAAATGTACCATATTCACGCATGTTAACGCGCACGTTTTCGAAAATTTTATCCAAGAGCTACATGAAACCACATGTAAATGGAAGTTTGCACCATTATTTTGCCTTGTATGCGAACATTTTTTTATCACCGAGGAAATTGGTTCTACCGTCACGAAGGATATTAATCCAGAAAGTGAATAAAATGGAGATATTGTTCCACATATTCGCATTCATAAATATTATCAAGTGCTGAATTGTACGTACCGTAACTCTGATATTAAAAAAAAAGTGATTACAAACTCCATTAAGATACAACTTTGGACACAACGTGGCTGACGGTTTAAAACATACTGATTATTATGCGTCTGGCAAATTCTTATTTTGTAGAGCTATCCTTTATTTCTTTCAACTGTTCCAGAAGTTAAATTACAAGGACTCGCTGCTTAAATTGTACTCATGAGTTCATTACTCTTCCTCGTCAGATACTCCTGGGTACCACACTGCCTCCTCGAATCGTTTCCCCTTCGTTTGTCTTTGTTGGCAGGACCCCATTGTTTCGAATTGCCCTCTTTTCCTTTGTGAGTCTGATGCTTTAAATCTTCGGGACCTTTTTTTTTTTTTTTTAATTTGCAAGTCGAGCTTTTGTGTTCGTCGTAACCGAACCGAATTAATTATTTGTGGTATCATAGATGGCACCGTTCCATTGTGACAGAATTAACTCTGGTTCTCCAGGGCGCGGGAAAATATTCACTTGCGCGCGTGCGTGATTCGCCGGACGTAAAAACGGAGGGAAGAGATTCCGAAAAGAGAGAACTTGCTGTTTCTGATGCAAATTTCCGAAAGCACGGCAAATCTCAATTCTCGGCGGAGACTTTGGGCACTAATTGTATGCAAGTGGCGCGCTTTCTGGATCAGAAGGGCATAATTGCTGCCCTACTGGTCGGGAGCCCACTTGAAGGGGGGTTGGGGGCGGGGATAGGGAGTCTTTGCGAAAAGAGCAGAAAAAGTCGTTCTGCTTCAGAGTTGTTCGGGCGCAGAGTAATAGGCAAAGGAATGGCCCTTAGTGTTTTTGAAATTGACCGATACGTTAATTAAGGATTCTAAACATTCAAAAGCTTCTGTTCATTGAGTTCTTTATTAGACTTCTCTTTCGTGTAGAATATTGCATTATTATTATTATTAGGCCTTTGGGGTGCTTATTAATTTACGATTGCAAAGGTTTCTTCTGTGCGAGATTTCTTTTACGCCAAACGGATATGCTCTCCTGCAAGCTCATGCAGTGGAGTTCAAAAGTTTATATTCTCTGAGCGCAGAGGATGATCTCTTAAAAATTCGCTCTTACGAATTAAGAGTTGCACCAATTTTTAAAAATTCTGTTTCGGCCTTTGCAGAGTCAGAACCTTTGTAGCCTGTTCGTAGCAAAGGAATCGAGATGAAACTGCAGTGTATCAGTCTCGTCTCGTGTTGGAAAACACCTGTCGTTCACCCATTTTAGAGCATTACGGTACTTTAATGCATCTTACAATTCAAAGTACCAGTTAGGGTAGGCAATGCGATGGGTTGTATTCCGTGTAAAACTGCACATCCAATACGAGAGTTGTGAATTATTTTGAAATCGGACAGTTCTACATAGATATATTCGTTTCGAATGAAATGGAACAAATTTTTGCAAACGCCCTGTATCTGCGTGAACTTTATGGTGTTATCTCCTACGAAGTGATATGTTTATCAGTATTTGAGACTTGACTCACTCAGTAATGTCTGACAGGTGAAAATAGATAATGTTTCCATATGAACCACCACTTAACATGGAAAGTGTATCTAAGTGGTATTTAAGTAAAAGAATCTTGTTTGAGAGTTCTATTTTTAACTTACACCTTGTGATAGAGTTCACATTAAGTCGTTAATAATAAATTATATCACCATTAACATGCGCAAATATTTATGCAGTACTGAAATGAAGATCTGTCTGGTAACAAGGCCCTAGAGAACAATCGAGTTATTGATGACCCAAGTGTAGCGCAGATGACGTCTTTGTGTTAGCCAATGAACGTGCTTCTGTAGGATGTGGTGAGACCTTACTCTCCAAACAGTGCCGTTGTATTGTCTCCTCGCTGCTTGCTCTAGAAGCAGCCGCACAATCTAGGCACTGTATAAGCCAGTAATTGAAGTCATTGTCATGGCTTTGCCAGTATTGGTCTTATGGTCATTCTCACTGTTGGATTGCCTGGCCTCACAAGAGGCCATGTTAATTATCTATTGCAAGCTCAGATGTCGTCTGGTGCTTCTTGTAGCGAGTGAAATACACCAGGTCAGATAAATGTTATTCCAGGACCGGCCCTAAGTGGGCGAATTGACTTAATTTGTCTGCGAAGTATCGGGTGGCCAGAATTAAAGTTACCCAACTCAGAGTCTGTAGCCTGTTTAAGGCATCGTAGAACTCTGTAATTTGGTGAATCCAGTACGCAGACCATGGGGAAGAGGATAGCGATAAAAATAGTTCAGTTTTCCGCCACCAGGTTGAAATGTGGCTCTGTACTTCCATGATGGGTTGTAATAATGACGTAAACTGCTCCAATTGCTAATGGATTTGCCTTTACCTTGCAATCTTGCAATAAACGAGAGATTATTTTCTCGCAACTTTCCCAGCCACTAACAAATGTATTTCTAATTTATTCAGCTAAATCACTTAACGTGATTATTTGTACAACCCATCATGGAAGTACAGCGCCACATTTCAACCTGGTGGCGGAAAATTGAACTTTTTTATCGCCATCCTCTTCCCCATGGTCTGCATAGTGGATTTACAAAATTTCAGAGTTCTACGATGCCTCAAACAGACTACAGAGGGCTCTGAGTTGAATAACTTTAATTCTGGCCACCCGGTATATACAGTCAACGGCAAAGATAATGGTAGGCCAATTGTCCACCACTATTTTCATTACCTTTTTTATTCTACACCCTGTGTTGTTTTAAGGAATGAAACTATTTTGGTTCGAAACAGGCATTGTTCTCTGCATATTGACGTTATTACTTGAATTCATTGTCATCACATTGTGTAATACAGACCGAATGAAAATGGTGGTGGGCAATTCGTCTACTGTTTCTTTCGCCGTTGGGTGTACTACAGATGCTATAATTTTTGTTGGTGAAATGTGCAAATTAGTGCATTCACAAACATTTAAACCTTAATGCAATTAAAAACCGTAATACTTTTCAGTTTAAATTTTGTTATTTAAATGGATGCAGGCACAGATAAAGTACTATATTGCTTTATACAACAACGGTGGCAATGCCCATATTGGGATTTTTATAGTTTTCTATTTACGTGAGTAAGGAAAAATATACATAAAATAATATCCATTTATTGAAGGTATTGTGCTCACGTAATCAAAGGTAATCATCAAAATTTTGCACAGTACATAACAAACAAAGAAGAATATATGTATAGCATATCATAAAAATAAAATCAATAGTGTATCGTTAAACAGAAGCACAACTTAGTAAGGGAGAAAATGTCCAATTTAAGACCATTACAAGTTCAAGCCAGACCTGTTATGCCTCGAACATCGGATTTCTGTTTTGCATATTTTATAGTTATTAATAATAATGTTTCCGGAAGCCGTTTGCAGGTTGCGATCCACCATGATAACGGAATATGTAATTAGAGTCTGGTCTCAGGAGACCCGTGATGCTACCAAACAAGCCTTTAAGTGTTGAGCCTTTGTTATGACGTCACACAGCGAGCTGGGAAAGATACATGTGGAAGAAAGAGCTGAGAGAGCTTGGAGATTTTTAATTAGGATGCTCTCGGTAATTCTTTCTGGTGATCTTGGAAGCATAATAAGTCTCCTTTCGTTTTGTTTACGGTTTCTGCGTGTCCCTCCCACGGATCGTGGCTTTAAGGTAAATTGAAGTCTGCCGTAATTGTTGCTCGAGATTTATCTGTTTAGTGCTTGCGGGCACGTTGGTTTTTTTCTAATGCAGTGTTGCCACTATTGCTTTTTTTAAACCTGTATGTATTTTTTTTAAAAGTTGTGGAAGTTGCTTGATTTAGTAGTTGTTTGTTAGCGTTGTTTTTCGGATGTTTTTGGCTAATCGCGACTGAGTGTTTCCGAAGGTTAGATCAGTGGTTATGATTCGTAAGACCGCAGCTCGGTAAATTCTTCTTTAAGGGCACGATGAACAGTTTCCATATACAGCCAGACACGAGGACTGTAAACTGCTCCTTCCCCACCGACCTATTCCCGCGGCGAGCTGGGGAAGGAGAGATCTGTGCACTGGAAGAGGAGAAAACTTAGCATTACGCTTATGGGGGTATTATTTTACTTGTTTCCCAGGGAATATCAAACTTCGGATGGCGTAGAGAAACACATGAATGTAAAAAGGACATGTTTAAGATTTTGTTGGTGTTGGGACAAGTCGAAACTTTATTTGATAATCTGTAACTTGAAGTTGTTTGTCCATAAGGAATACATAGGGTTCTGTAAATGCTTATTCATAATCGTCTATAACTTAATAATCAACTTTAAAGAAACCGCTTCCACTTGCAACGTGGGGAGAAATTCACACTCTCGTGTATTATGTTTTTTTGTTTGTTTTTTCAGAAGCGTTGCCCTTTGAACAGTTTTACTCGTAAATATTAATAAATAAATTGACAATCGTAAAGAGTAATAGTTCTATTATGTCTAGGCTTCTTGACAGATATAAAATGTGGGTTTAAATCCGTTACAAACCACTGGATGTAAGGAAATCTTAGTGAGTAAATCAAATATGAATGGTGCCTTTAGTACTAAATGTTATGATTTTTTACTTAATTAGTTGAACATTATTGATGACAGCGCGTTGAGTGGTTGACTCGCGAAGATTTAGGGTTCGAGTCCTTGCCTGGGGCATTGTTGCCCCTTCAGTTTCATCACGATTAGCCTGATGATGCGCAAAATCAACAAAAGTATGAAAAGTACAAATGAGAAGACTAGATTATTTGTAATTCTAACGAAATAGACCAGATTTGCCTCGAATTACTTTTTCATATGGTGCTGATGGACTAATTTGTTTATAGTTTTCTGCCAGCTCGTATTTTTTGGTTTCCAAACATTTATTTCTGTGTGCACGCCACAAGCACTGGGCGGTTGCCCCCTAATTTTCACCACTTTTGCCCCCACACTATGCTAAACCTTATGTACAAAGTGAAATATGCTGTATTTGCCCCCCCCCCCACGGGTTTTGGAACCCAATCGCCGCCACTGGCCACAAGTCTCTCATCCCAGTTGTGAAATCTGCAAATGATTACATACGTAAGCAATGATGACAATTTTTCACCAGCTATTCCTTTAAAGCTACCGAAGCTGCGGGGAAAATGAGACATAAAAAGATCATTTGCGGCGAGAAAAAAAGCCCTCCGGTGCGTTCCGCGCAGTTGTTGCACGAAGTTGTTGAACACCGTTCTCCCTTGTAACAGATGGACATGCAAAAACATCCCCTCCCCCCTGTTCCTTGGTGCCGAGAGAATCGTTACATGTTCTCCCCCCGCTAATTGTCATCTCGAATGTGACATAGTAAAGCACTCACGACCACGTGCGTAAGAAAAAGTGCAGATGAGTTTGCGTTTCATATTATTATTATCATTATTATTATTATTCGCCCGTCTCTCTCTCCCTCTCTTTCACCGTGGACGCATTATTCGCGCTGTTTTCACAACGGCATTGATGCTACGGATTGCTTAATCCGTGAGCAAATATTTGTGAAGTGAACGACCGCTTGCTTCTCTCTCTCTCTCTCTCTCTAGCCGGGAGGAAAATGTAGATATCCAATTTGCTGGTTGACCGTTGGCTGGAAATGCTCTCAGTTGAGCTGAATTGTCGCCAGTTTGTTTTCGGCGACAAATAAATGTGTTTGTTCTTCGACTGAAGAAAGAAAAAGTCTTCAATCGAAATCCTAAAGTATAGGCAACCCAAATAACATTACGTATTGACCGGATTGCATAACATGTAAGGAAATTGAGTACAATTGCTGTAACTACAGTAAAACTAACTATTTTTTACAGTTCACTGTACACATGTATCACTCTTAAATTTGTGTTGTTTCTGCCCGGCCGTGGCATCTATATCTCGGGAACTAATACACCTACGAAGGAAAAATTTGCAAGTTTGAGTAACTTCACCAATACCAGCTTCTTTATGACGTTGGAAATATATCGATTAGTTTGCGACTGCAAATTTATTTTAATGTACGGCTCGGGTGGTGGCAGAGTCGAATCCCACGGTCGCCAATATTGACAGAGGATTCTCCGTAGTTTTTCTCGGTCGTTCGAAGCGAATGCTGTGATGGTGTATTTAAGGAAGGCAACAGAAGCTTTCTCAACTTCATTGTTCCTCTCATTCCTCGCTTGCGGTTAGGGATGCTACCGAGACGACCGAGACGAGAACTGGCGCAATCTCGTCTCGACCTGGATTACAAATAGATGTCTCGATCTCGAATGAAAAGTCTCATTCTCGTATCACAGATGAAACCAATATCTTTCATTTAATCGGACAGCAGCAGCCCCTTGGGCTTGTGCTAATAAGTCGCATATAATAAGTCCATTTTGAATTATCGAAATTTCCGCACACCTCATATCCTCACTACTACTATTGGTCTTGTTTCGATTGTTGAACGACAGTCTTCAGGCGTTATAATGGATTCGGATAATGAAGATTAGAATACAGATTCCTGTATTTGGAGTTCGGATGCGGGATGTGAAGTTTTGGTTTCAGACCAGCATCTGGAGCTTGGGTACTGGGACCAGCACATCTGGAGCTTGGATACCGAGACCAGAACACCCGGAGCTTGGATACCGAGACCAGAACATCTGGAGCTTGGGTACCGAGACCAGCACATCTGGATCTTGGGTACCGAGACCAGAACATCTGGATCTTAGGTACCGAGACCAGAACATCTGGAGCTTGGGTACCGAGACCAGCACATCTGAAGCTTGGGTACCGAGACCAGTACGCCTGGATCTTGGGTACCGAGACCAGTACGCCTGGATCTTGGGTACCGAGACCAGTACGCCTGGATCTTCGGTACCGAGACCAGCACATCTGGAGTTTGGGTACCGAGACCAGAACATCTGGAGTTTGGATACCGAGACCAGCACATCTGGAGCTTGGGTACCGAGACCAGAACATCTGGAGTTTGGGTACCGAGACCAGCACATCTGGAGTTTGGATACCGAGGCCAGCACATCTGAAGTTTGGGTACTGAGGCCAACATCTGGAGCTTGGGTACCGAGACCAGTACGCCTGGATCTTGGGTACCGAGACCAGTACGCCTGGATCTTGGGTACCGAGACCAGCACATCTGGAGTTTGGGTACCGAGACCAGCACATCTGGAGTTTGGGTACCGAGACCAGCACATCTGGAGTTTGGGTACCGAGACCAGCACATCTGGAGTTTAAGTACCGAGACCAGCACGCCTGGAGCTTGGGTACCGAGACCAGTACGCCTGGATCTTGGGTACCGAGACCAGCACATCTGGAGTTTGGGTACCGAGACCAGCACATCTGGAGTTTGGATACCGAGACCAGCACATCTGGAGTTTGGGTACCGAGACCAGCACATCTGGAGCTTGGGTACCGAGACCAGCACATCTGGAGCTTGGGTACCGAGACCAGCACATCTGGAGTTTGGGTACCGAGACCAGCACATCTGGAGTTTGTATACCGAGGCCAGCACATCTGAAGTTTGGGTACTGAGGCCAACATCTGGAGCTTGGGTACCGAGACCAGTACGCCTGGATCTTGGGTACCGAGACCAGCACATCTGGATCTTGGGTACCGAGACCAGCACATCTGGATCTTGGGTACCGAGACCAGCACATCTGGAGTTTGGATACCGAGACCAGCACATCTGGAGCTTGGGTACCGAGACCAGCACATCTGGAGTTTGGGTACCGAGACCAGCACATCTGGATCTTGGGTACCGAGACCAGCACATCTGGATCTTGGGTACCGAGACCAGCACATCTGGAGTTTGGGTACTGAGGCCAACATCTGGAGCTTAGGTACCGAGACCAGTACGCCTGGATCTTGGGTACCGAGACCAGAACGCCTGGATCTTGGGTACCGAGACCAGCACATCTGGATCTTGGGTACCGAGACCAGCACATCTGGATCTTGGCTACCGAGACCAGCACATCTGGATCTTGGGTACCGAGACCAGCACATCTGGATCTTGGGTACCGAGACCAGCACATCTGGAGTTTGGGTACCGAGACCAGCACATCTGGAGTTTGGATACCGAGGCCAGCACATCTGAAGTTTGGGTACTGAGGCCAACATCTGGAGTTTGGCTACCGGGACCAACATCCGGAGTTTTGCTACCGGGACCAATATCCGGAGCTTGGGTACCGGGACCAGCATCCGGAGTTTGGATTTCAACGGCCATCTGTACCACAAATAACCAACCAGCCAGTCTGAATAGACTTACAATTATGGTTTGTCGTCTGTGGTCACTGTGCTATTTTATTGTAGGTCGCAAAATTTCCCTTGTAAAGCCCCTATCACACGGAACTGGATTTCTATTTGGAATGCTCTAGTTGACGCTGGACTGGCTACCCATTTGCTAGTTTTCGCCTCACACGGTACTTGTTATACCGTACTTGTCGATAGTCTTTCGTTCCCATAATGGAGGCCGCGCGAGATGTAAACAACGTATCACTTCACACTTTTAAAATACGATAACTATCCAACCAAGAGGAATATCGCATCGCATTAAATGGTTTTAGGTAGAGAAGAACGGCGCTGATAAAATACATACTTTACAACGTTTACTATACACGTATGGAAGAATATTTTAGCTTTTTCAATTGTAAATATGCCTTTCGTGTTGTATGCTCTCGGAAGCCGCAGACAAAAAAAAGGCTACTTTACAAACTCACAGAATATCTTCACATGGCCAAACTTTGCTCTGATTGGCTGTTCCACAGAATCTAGTCGAAGAAGTTAGTAGCAATTAGAACATGTCCTATTCCTCAAAACCAGTCAAGCAGTCAGCCAGGCGGCCATGATTACTACCCAGAAAGTCAGTTCATCGCCAACTAGGGCATTCTAACTAGAAATCCAGTTCCGTGTGATAGGGGCTTTAGGCTCTTACCCAACCTCGGCAACCTGTAAACCATTTTCTTGTTATCTTCTAATTTTCTTTCACCTACCTGTGTTCATCTTTCTTTCCCCACTTTTCTTCACCGTAGTCTTATTTTTGGCCAGTTGTCGGCAACTTTCTTAGCATATGGCTGTGGAAGAAATTTTTCCCCCCGGTGGGAAAGGCGAATCTGGCGAAACCCTGCCGGTGGATATGAAACTCCTGGTAATTGGTTTTCGTGGCGGGGACAGGGGCGGGAGGCGTGTTTGTTGAGTTGGGCCGGGAAGAGAAAGGGGGGGGGGGCGGTGTATGCAATTGGAATTCTCGCGGGAGGTGGAATCTCGGTTGGGAATTACAGTCTCCTCCGTGCTTTACCAACAACGGTAAATCCATATCCTTTTGCTTATCGTTGTTGCTCTCTGGAATCCATTCGTCGCCAAGGATATAACTGCGGATGAAGAAGAGAAGGGGAAAGCAAACGTCTTTTCGATTCCCACCCTCTCTTTCTCTCCTAACCTTTGAAGAGGTTGCGTTCGCTTTAACGTTATTGTTGTTTTATTTATATTCGTTTTTCTCTTTTCTTACCTCTTCCTCCCCACCTCGTCGGACCTTTCTGCCTCTCATGCTTCGTGCTCTGTTTCGTGTCACTCGCCGGTCTAGGGTTACCGGTTCAGTGTTGCCATCTGCAATGTTTGTGAATCCCCACTTTATGTCTGGGTCAAAACACTGATTACAGACAGAGTAGTAGATATAATTTGTTTTCTAGTAACTTGAAATTAGTATCTCTAAAAAAAACTGGGAGCAGAAAGCTTTTTTCAGGGCCTAGCCCTACTAAGCAACTTATAAACGGTTGATCCGTAGTCAGCTCTTCGAATCCTAAATCCTATCGTCGTTGTCATCTACATTCTAGTCCCAAGCCACGCCTAATATTTCAAAATTACCTTCTCACTTTGGGGATCAAACATGGCACTGCAGTAAAGGCGAGTGTTTCCAACTTTGTGGGAGGGGGGAATAGTTCCCCTAACAGAAAATGCATAATATACGACCCGTGCCTATGAAAAAGTTTTCCAGAGGTCGCATCGCATAATTAGCATAAAAAACACTTGAAACTGTATTCTATGCTGATCTAACCAAAGCATTCGATTCAGTGAATCACAATATTTTTACTGCAGAAGTTGCCACAATTTAAGTTTTTACAAACATAATTCTGCTATTAAAATCTTACCCAATGGACTGAAAGCAATTTGTAAATTACAAATGTTACATATCACGGAAATATCCTATGCCCCCTCCCCCTACCTGGGGGTGCCGCAAGACTTCAATTTAGGGACAGTCCTTTTCTTACTCTATTAATGACCTCCCGAAAACAATTCGCGTCGCCTGATATTTTCTTTGACGTAAAAATATTTATAATGGTTCGTTGAAAAAAATGGAGTGAAAATAATAAGCGATGTCTATAACAAACGTACAGTCTGTATGAAACATCATGTAACAATGGTCACAAAATTCACTGATATATGACGCTAGTCTATATTTTAAAGAACATATCCATCATATTGTTAACCAAGCCTTTAAAAAAAACTAAGGTTCGTGAAAAGATGCATGTAAGATCTGTCAAGTACACCGTGTCCATAAATATACTGTCATACTTTAAAGTGGTATTACGTCGCTTTGGATAATCGTATTTAAATGAAATTGGTGACATTTGAAAGAAAAACTAAAATATTTTATTTTACAACTCATAGACATTGAATGTGGCCCCCACGAGTGGCCCTGTAGACATCAAGGCGATATTCCCATTCATGCCACACACGCTCCAACATATCCACAGGGATGGACTGGATTGCAGAAGTGATGCGAATTTGCAGTTCTTGCAGGTTTTGAGGCAATGGGGGTACATAGACACAATCTTTTATGTAACCCCATAAAAAAAAGTCACAGACTTCAAGTCAGGTGACCTCGGCGGCCAGTTGTAGAAGACATTATCATTATTTCCACAAAATCCCGGTACCACTTCAAAATTGACGTGTGTGAAGGAGCCTGATTTTGAAACCTTCGCCTATAAGCACGCTGAACCTTCACGAAACTCTGCGTGGAATGATAAAACACATCAACACGTTCACCAAACTCTGCATGGAATGATATTCTAAAACACACCAACTACGTTCTTAAATCTTCTGTAATAACAATACAATTTTAAAGGAAAACATTCACCTGTAACCTGCCTGCCTGCTAAATATCCAACAATAACCCGCATCGTCCATTGTTGTCAGGAGTGAATTTATTTCAGTTTCTATGTTTGATCTCGTTCATTGTTGTCCATTGCTGATATTGGTGTCCATTGTTGACATGCACAAAAATATTTGAGTTTTTCTTTCAAATGTCACCAATTTCATTTCAATACGATAATCCAAAGCGACGTAATACCACTTTAAAGTATGACAGTATATTTATGGACACGGTGTATATTAATATTAATAACTTCGTAGGTTTCCCTTGTTCGTAGAACAAGAATATGTAGAATATGCATCGGTAATATGACAGCGCTTGGACAAAAATCATATACGAGTAATAGAAATGATTAAGTCCAGAGTACAAAGTGCAAGGACAAAGTGTACCTTAAATTCACCCCGTACTCAGAGCTTCTATCCTACTTTGACATTAAATAAATGATGATAGATGTAATCTAAGTTTATGAGCATGCTATATAAAATCGTAAATAACAACATATTATTAACGGTGTTAGTATCTGCATTGGAATATCGGGTACCTCAAATGAGAACCAGATCGAAGCCTTGGTTGTTTCATGTACCGAAATCCCATGACCAAAATTTATAACGAATTAGTTGCAAATGATCCGGAACTTTATGTAAAGGGGGGCACGCCCCCCCCCCCAGGAAACTGAATGTCCACAATGAGGCATTTCACACATAATTTCATTTCAGTCACAGTAATTTATGTTAATTATTATAAGGGCGTTGAAGGAACATGATAATTTGAGAATGAAGAACGCAGGCGAAATATGCCTCCTTTTCCCCGACCCTTGAAATCCTGCAGACGCCCATGTCCGTACTGGCGCAGTGGAGAAAGAAGTGAAGAGTTCGTCTGTATAGTGAATTAGCGACTCCAAAACTTTACGTATATGGCAAAATTTCCCGAATACACAAGAATGTCTGAAAGGAACGATGTTCTGTGGCATTATTTATCTAATAAATAAATTGTTCTGGCTATGGTTCCAGCTGCCAAAGTCTGATTAGCGGGAGATGCTCCTTTTAGGCTCGTGCTATGTTTTTCTTCAATACTTGCGGATTCTATCTAAAACAACACGTTGAACAACTCGTTTGAAGGAAGTGACGTTAGAACACACGTCATTTTCCAAGTGTCACATTCAGAAATTCTTAATCAGGAACAGTTTCAAATGAAGCCAATCAGTCTGGACTATTTGCGAGACATCAAATCCCTCGTGGTGTAGAAATTGCGTCAATAATTGCGTTATAACCCAGCAGTGTCCGTGACTGTACAATGCACTGAGGAACATGATAGTATTTATTTTTATTCATTGGTGGAGAAGAAATGAAGATTTGAAAAACGTAGATACGTGTTTGAAAAAGACATGCCATAATAAATTAAAATCAAACAGTACGAGGGACTCATTACTTGAATTTATTTAACCGCAATTACACAACTAACAAGAGGTTCTGGATGGAAACACACTTATGTATACCCTACATACGCTTTCCAATTGTTCAACATGTTCTTTTACTCCTAAGCATTCACATTTGGCATCGCGAATCTTAATCAATCCACAAACGCAGTCTACTTGGAGCTTTTTACCATCATGTGGCACCACTGTTTCGTGAGATGGAAACAGAAGGAATTTATTATATCTGCAGAAAAGTTACCTGGAAACGTAATCTTCCTTCGGGACCGCTGTTTCGAGTGCACTAATAATTTCCCAATGGAAAATAAAGGGGATTTCACGCCGACTAGATAAACCTTCCGGATAGAATGAAGTGTGGACGCGAAGGGGTGCCTGCTCGCAGAGGACGTATACCTACAAGGAAACAGCATTTTGTCACGAAGGAACGGGATGCAGTGTATGAGTCATTCCATGCGAAATCAACACAGCCTCCAACCTGACCATCTCCGATTTTCAAGAAATTTGGGGAGTTCAAAGTATGCATGGAACTTAGTAACTATGAAAATTTTTAGTCTCGTGCGTCTTGTAATTGTTAAATTATTCAAGGTCAAAGTTAGCAGAAATTGCCCTTTTTGAGCCCGCTTAGCTATACTAAATGTGCTGTAACTCCGCCACTATTTCGCCTAGAAAGCTCAAATAAAGCTTATTGTACAGGGAATTAAACAAGCTTTCCAGTGATATATAACAAGCCCACCTTTCGATAAAAATATAATTTTGTCACGTGACCTTGACTTTTGACCTTGAATATCATTCTGCGACTGCAATGGGATCAGAAGATACAAAATAATATGTGTAACTATATGACTGATAAAAGCCTCATTGCATGAACTACGACGAGTCAAAAGTCCTTTAACACCCCCTACAAAATGTAAAGGAGTTATCCTGGTCATGAAAGAAATAGGTTAGGCACAGGGAGATCTCTAGCTGTGTGTGTCAAGCGCAGGTCCGGCATATTGTTGACCGCCATATTGAATTCAACGCAAACATTTCAAAGGAAAGTGGGTGATGTGATATATCAAATCAGGCTAGAATTTCACAAGAAATGAAGCAGCGAAGGTTTTTCCAACTTATTTTTAGGCAGCAAAACGTTATAGGCATATCTTTCACTTACGATATATGCACATTATAATGTTGTCAGTATTCCTGTGAGCACACTTGTTGACGTCTCTCACACTCACATAGATCATTTGGCAATGTAGCAGGTGCAACATCATCGCAAGCAGCAACTATGCCTTCTCTCAGATGGTCAATATCAAGGGCTTTTAGTGCATGCACCATTCTCTTCAAATATTTCTGAAGGTAAAAGTCCTCCTAAGATGTTAGATCTGGGGAATGTGCAGGCCTTTTAATAGATCCCCATCTGCCCATCAATGTACCTAGAAATTTACCATGAATAATGTTCACATAGTGTGGTCACACACTGTCCTGTTTCAAAACTGTGGAAAAGTGCCATACCCCTTAAGCAAGGATGAAAAACCTGTTCAGTTAACATAACACATCCAAGAAGCCCTCACCATTTAAGGTTCCGTTGTTGAATATGACCAACCATTCCCGTTCTCCATACACTATACCACATCATTAGCTTACCAGCAACAACCATTCGGCTGGGATCTGTGTACTGTAGATTATCAAATCACAGGAATTGCTTATAATTTTTATTAACTTTACCGTGAACATAAAAATTAGCATCGTCACTGAAGATTTTTTCATTCCAAACGAAGTGCCACGTTATTGTTTGAGATACTTTTCCCAATATTCTCAACTATTCAAGTATTTGGTGAATGTTGCTGATTAAAATCATATGCAATGGTGCGTATACTTCTTTCTGTCCCAAGATGTCAGCGTGATCTCGACGAGTTCCTAACACGTTAGAAGCATTCTTAATACTTTGTTTTTAACACTGCAAAAAGGGGAAAATGATTACAATTATGCAGTAATATTTTTTTGCTGGTTAAATACACTTTGGAAAAACCTTCGCCGCTTCATTTCTCGTGGAATTCTAGCCTGATTTGATATTTCACATCACCCACTTTCCTTTGAAATGTTTGCGTTGAATTCAATATGGCGGTCAACAATATGCCGGACCTGCGCTTGACACACACAGCTAGAGATCTCCCTGTGCCTAACCTATTTCTTTCATGACCAGGATAACTCCTTTACATTTTGTAAGGGGTGTTAAAGGACTTTTGACTCGTCGTAGTTCATGCAATGAGGCTTTTATCAGTCACATAGTTAAACATATTATTTTGTATCTTCTGATCCCATTGCAGTCGCAGAATGATATTCAAGGTCAAAAGTCAAGGTCACGTGACAAAATTATATTTTTATCGAAAGGTGGGCTTGTTATATATCACTGGAAAGATTGTTTAATTCCCTGTACAATAAGCTTTATTTGAGCTTTCTAGGCGAAATAGTGGCGGAGTTACAGCACATTTAGTATAGCTAAGCGGGCTCAAAAAGGGCAATTTCTGCTAACTTTGACCTTGAATAATTTAACAATTACAAGACGCACGAGACTAAAAATTTTCATAGTTACTAAGTTCCATGCATCTTTTCAACTCCCCGAATTTCATGAAAATCGGAGATGGTCAGGTTGGAAATTGCACATATCTGTGTTGATTTGGCATGGAATGACTCGTATTCAACTAATGTAAAGTTAAATGTCTATTCTTAGCATTGGGTCACATATATAAACTTTGAGCGTTGAGGAAATGTCCAGGCTGACATGTTTCTGATTTTGTACGAATAGGCTGTTTTATTGAATGGGTGTCGCAATGTGTTTTTGTGCCCGCTAGGTCTAGATTGTAAATCCATTGATGTACACTAGGTATGAACATTCCGGTAACGAACAATTGATTGAGTTGTAAGTTCACTTTATGCACAGACAGGCTCATCGGGACTGGACCTACAACTTAAAGTAGGATCCGAACCACTATTTGCCTCCACCGGCTATCGAATCTGGAACCCCTTGATAACAAGACGGCAACGTTACCACTACGTCACCAGGTAGGCTCGGTAACAAACAATAATGTATATTTATGTCAAGATTCGAGGTTCGTTGTATCGAATACAAGAGTATGGAATTTCGGTACCCGATCCTGGCGAAGTTAATAAAGTCTCTTTTCTATTTCCACAACTTTTTGGCAAATGCTGATGAATATATTTTAAGCCGATCGCTCAGGGTGATTTCAGACCAAAGCGACACGCGACACAGAGAAGTCATACCGAAGCGACAGGCGAAACTTGTAGCTTGAGGATTTCACCAATCAAACGCAGGCTTGTGCGGCCTGTCATGCCGCTACGAAGTGAAACGTAGCTGCTGATTGGCTCGTTCCCAAGCTGCATGTGTCGTGTGTTGCTTTCGCCCTTAAGCAAAACTGTCACTGCGCATGCGCTAACAACAGATCGAGGCGAAACGATGCACCCACGGTATTATATAAACGGCCCAGTCCGAGTGACATCCGTGGTCTCTCTTCGGTTCAAAAGATTGCATTGATTACTGAGGGTTCGCTTCGAAGCGACATGAGTCGCTTGTCGCTTCGGTCTGAAATGTGCCTTAAAGCGCATAGCCACCGAGCCAGTATCTCGTGTGTTTGTTTGAGTTTTTGTTTTAAGTCCACTTTATGCACAGTAAGGCTAATCAGGACTGAACCCACACTTTAAAGTGGGATCCGAACCGCTATGTGCCATCGAACCCGGTACCCCTGGATTACAAGGCGAACGATTGTAAGCACTACGCCATCGGGGAGGCACCCGGTATCACGTGTAAAGCATTAAATGCTTATCGAATTCAAGATTAGTTATCAAAAGTAGCAAATATTTGAACTTTGTTTGAATCGTGAATCCAGTAGGTAGCGCATCAAAGATTATGCACATGGTTAACCAATGGAAGTAAGATATTCCGGACTGCGGGTTGTGGAATAAGGTGTAGGCAAGAGTAGATTTGTTATATTTTCGCTTCAGAATCGTCGTTCAATCCTGGTATCTAAGTAACACGTAACTAAACCAATCTTAAACGTTTTTTTAAATTGGGTTGCTTTGTTAGGGTATAAAGGGTAAATACAAAAGAATGTTGGGAGATCTATTGAAATTTGTTGTTTCATAACCCTGTCAGGTTTTCAGATTGAGAAAAGAAAAGTAATAGTTAACCTTCTGTGCCTCTGTAGGACGGAATCGGAAAGCGTCCGATCGGATATTTCAGCAAAAGACGCTGAAGTTCCAAGTGTTTTCGGCTGAGAGAGTGAAAGAGGGATTTTGACGGTGCAATTAAGTTCTAGACAGGTCCAAGTACCAGTTGAAGGAGATTAATTGCCGCCCTATATTAATGCACTGAGGGACGGTTCTCTCTCTCTTTTCCTTCGCTTTCTTGTTTTTTCTTTTCCTAGTTTGTTCAAATTTAGCTTTGCCCTCCCCCCTTTTCTTCATTTCCTAATCCAAACTTTGAGTTTCAATGTATTTATCTACGGTGGGATTGAAATATGTCAGGAAAAGAACTACGATCCTGGGTGCTTCTGTATATTGCCTATTTGCACTTGTCACGTAAAAGGTTTTTTTGGGGGGGAGAACAATGCTATGGAAGAAAAAAATGGATGGCTAAGTAAAATAACTAAAATGCTTTCCATACTTCAAGTCTGTATGTTGTGTTAGTATACAGTGCTCTTGAAACAGTTACAATTGTAAAGATCTGAAGTCATGTTTGCCAAATAAGCAAACGCGAGAATAACTCTATGATTAGCCGGCCCTGTGACGGAGTGGTTAGGACATCGCGCTATGACGCCAGCGGTCCCGGTTTCAAATCCCCGCCTGGGCATAGATGTTTGTGGGTGTCTATTCATCATATCATCACTCATCCCCATCTTCGCAAATTTGCCAAAAGTGGCACAAGAAGCCAAGTGAAATAAAGCAAATCAATTAATCATCAACTCTAGGATTAGGAAATTCGTGCTATTCGTATCCAGAGAACATGAACAAATAAAGGAGAGACATTGTCAATAGGGCCCGCCTAACCTGCGAGTGTCGTGGTTTCTAGGATGAACTAGGAACTCAGGCCTTATCCGAAAGGTGCAAGACCGTACTTGGTGTCGCAGTTCGGTCTTGAAGTCGTGCACTTCGACTGCAGCGCCAAATACGATCAGTAGATAAAACGTTGTTTTTCCCGCGATTTGAATACCTGTTGTTCACAATAGAAATCACATAGTATTTTAAAATGTTCTCATACATACATTTTCACAGATTAGAAGAACTTGTTTAATTGGCGCTTTCGAACTGCACTAGGTGACGTCACTTCCTGTAAGATCATACTTGAAGTCTGTTCTTTGTACCTTTCGGACATACCATTCGGACAGTCTCAGGTTGGATTCCGAATCCTTTTCCAGGGCAACAAGCACCAAAGAAATGACTTGTTAACTTTGGTTCGCGAGTTGTCCGCGGTATTTTTCTTGGTACGACTACACGTAATTGTGTTAATGATTATCAAGACTTCCACAAGGAGATATGAGGGATATCTCCCCAATAGCGTAGCGGTAACGTTGTCGCCTTGTAACAGAGTTTGATCCACGGATTCCACCCTAAACTTCATTACCGATTAGCCGACATAAAGAGAAGCGAGCAAAAATCTGTCCTATATCAACTCGCAATACCCAAGGGTCACTTACCATTATGTTTTCATTTAAGTAGCTTGTAAACTTAAATATTTGTATTCATGCTACGTGACTAAGACGTCTTGTTATTTTATTTCGCTAATATTAGATGAGTACGGATCCGATTCGATATTCTATATTGCTAACATTCACATTCGCTCCTTTGCACTAAGGTTGTTCTTCAGGAAAATATAACGGGAATTCATAAAGGATAAAGTAAATGCCAGTTCCCTTTCGAAATAATTGTAAATTGACAAGAAAATAATAACTTACCTTTTAAAGCTGAAGTACACATTTTTTTTTCTGTACTTAGGAAGATGCAGCTATATGTTTGCAACCGTCTTGAACTGAGTGAACTTTAGACCAGCAACCTCAGAGATGAAGAATATAAAGATCGACAGAGACTGGGGATGTTGCATTATGAAACATTTCAGATTTTTTTTCGAAAGCAAGAATTCAATTTGCCTTCTAGAACTTCGACGTTCCGGATTCCTTTTTCCTTGAATTCTTGAACTTTGAGTTTCCTTTTATTGTTTCGGAGTGCTGATGTTTTAAAGTAATGGAATGCTTAGTGCGAGTGGAAGGGGGTGAGGAGAAGTTTGGTTGGAAGCCTTTGAATTAGAAAGAATCGCACTATCCTTGGAAGTAGAAAACCAGAAACGCATGTCTGTTTTGTACGTTGCATAACGTTCAAGGGTATATTTTAATTCAGACAAATGTAAAAAATGTTTTCTTGTTTACGTTCAAAGTCATTTATTATGGAATTCAGGTAGCTTCAATTGATTGATTGATTTGTTTTATTTTACTTCGCGGTTTTTTGCTTCTTGGCTAATTTGCGAAGATGGGGATGAGTGATGAAATACAAACAACCATGCACTAGCGGGATTCGAACCCGGGACCCCTGGCGTCGCAGCGCGATGTGCTAACCACTCAGCCACGGAGTCCGGCGCAGGTAGCATCAAATAAATAAAAATATGTGATATTCACAACTTGAAATATTTGTAAAGTCATAGTTTCCAACCTGCGAGTAAAAACACCTAAATATTTAGTAAAATATCCAAAAACCTGGAAAACTCGAGGATACCAAACTGTCAATGAAAATAGGTCAGCAAATAGAGTAAGAAAAGAATACGCCCTCTTATACCTGGACGAGTCCTTCATACTCTTAATGCTCGTACTATTTGGCAACACTGCAGCGCACAGCGCCAGTGTGTTATTTGTTAGACTTAGTCTGCAGCAGTGCAGTTTAAAGGATGAGAATGGAAGAGACACTGAGACTTCGGCAGGCACCCCCAAATCATCCAAACGAGCTTTACGACGGTTGTGTAAAATAGGAATTGAAGAAAAATTGTTCACGTTTTGCGACACACTACGAAACCACCCACCATGTAACAATGTTCATAGCGATGGGAAGAGTGGAATTTTTAAGATTAGGATGACAATCGTATTGAATTTTGGTGAAGATTGGATAACGAAATCCCAAATTCGAAGTTTCTGTGAATCTTGTTCTTGAAACTTTGACAAACAGTATCGTGTTCGAATCCTTTAAGGACATATTTAAGCTGTTCAGATCGAGTTGCGCTTAAACACTCTTCCAAAAATCGATTTTATGTGTCTTTCATGTATCACTATACGGATGGTGACGAATTGTATGTATATTGAATAGGATGCCATACACGACAAAGAACCTTCTATAACTTACCACGGATTCGATTGATTGATTGATTTTATTTATTTTACTTCGCTTTTTCTGCCACTTTTGGCTAATTTGCGAAGATGGAGTTGATTGATGATATGATGAAATTGATGAATGGACATTCACAAACACTTATGCCCAGGCCGGGATTCCAACCCGGGACCCCTGGCGTCGTAGTGCGATGTGCTAACCACTCGCCACTCGTCATGGATTAGAATTGTAATCTATTGTTTATCAGTACGCTACGCTAACCAGTAGACCACTTAGATCGGCATAAACTGCTGTTGTCAAACAGTGACTGTACTAAAGAGGAGGTACTGGGTGAGCGAATGTCTCTGGTCAACCACTGTGCCCTGTTTACCGCCCCTGGCAAACAAAAACTTAGATAAATGCACCTTTATCCTAAATATGAATTTTTGTTTGGTATATAGATGTATAAGTACTGACTTTCTCCCCACCCATTTTTTCCTGGTGTCGTCACAGCTGTAGAGGTACAGATAAGAGAATATCAGAGTGCAACTTAAAAGTACACCGAGATGAACAGCCACCGGAAACGAACCCTCAACCTCTTGAACATATAATGACCTCCTTGTGTTATTTGAGTAGCTGACAGTTAAAACAAAGCGACTGATCTTGAGACTTTTGACTCATCCTGTAATTTGCGGGACGGACCATCGAAGCAGAATTATTCTCCTTATTTTCTTTCTTTCCTCGACCGCGTTTCTATACGCATGAGAAAGGGGGCTAGTTTTTCTGCCCACTTTTCTACCCCATTCCTTTTTTGATTCTTACCCAATGGGAGAAAACGTGCCATATTTTTTTCAATCTTCGCTGCCGAATTACCGCCCTTGTTAGAAAATCTCCCACGGGTGGATATTGAATGGTCCCGCGCCCAATTTGCGAGAAGAGACGAAGCGAGGAGATTCCTTGGAGATGCAGCGAGGAGGAGATGATGGGAAAACCTTGGTCTTCGAGATGAATAGCCATTGAGATGAATATTTGTCATGTGGAATTCTTATTCGTAATATATTCATTGGGTGGACGTCGTTTTTTGCAGGATTTCCGAAGTCTGGGATCCTCTCCTGAGCAACTTCATCCCCGAAGCAGTTTCTGATGCCATGAAAACGTCCGAAATTTAATTTTCGTGGGATGCTCGAACGAAGTAGGTTTCAAAGGGATTAATGATTGAATCGAAGGGCAATGCCTCCGAGGCGGAGTGGTTAGCACAGCGCGCTACGGCACGAGGGATCCCGGGTTCGATACCGGTGTTCTTTGTGAATGTTCCTTCATCTAATCATCATTCATTTTCATCGTCGCCATTAGCCAAAATGGCAGAAATGCGACGCTAAATGGCCAAAATGAAATCGAAAGAATCGATAATTTAATTCCGATATTTGAACCATTTACCCTTCCAGTACGAAACTATTGTTTCACAAATAGGATGTTTTGTAACACGGAAACAAGTCAAAAGTTGGACGATATAAAAACAGGTTATTCTTAGTAAGCTGGCAACACTGTGCGTGTAAAAACACTGTCATGTGAGTCATTTTTAAAAATATTTATGTGTATCTTATGTACATGGCAACACTGCTACGAAATTGCTTATTTAGGTCTCTAAATCTTTTGTTGTATTGAGATGTGTTGGCTAAGCATGACACTGCTTGTCGAACACCCGGCAATAAAAGCCGAAGATGTAGAGCGTCTGGTAGTATTTTGTATTTTTTTCACTTTCATAGCTATCTAAGATAATCGCGATGCTGAGGATGAATGGCGAATTGGTGAAATAGATGAAACAAGAAATACAATGGAACATCAAAGCCTTACCTAGGATTCGAACCCAAATCAACTGATTTTCTACCACGCTAGGCCAACCATAATAATCACAGAGGCTGAGTAACGTCCAGTAGAGAAATTAATCTAGTAAAAACTAGTTAGTTGTGCTTTCGTTTCTACATTCGAAATACACACACGTACGCAGTTATACAGTCACAGACACTTCTGGGTTGTTAGATCCGGATTGACCTTCAATAGAATCTATTACAACCCTTAAGTGCCCGTGATTGTACATAACAGATTATTCTGAGTATTGGTGAAGGTTCGGAGACAATGCGAGGCTTGTATACTTGTCTCTTTCTTCATCTCGTCTCGTTGCCATCTTGATTCTCGACACAGTATGTACAAAAGAATGTATAAACACAACAATTTTGCAGAAATTTCAGCGAGACATTCAATCTCTACCAGGAGTCGAACCAGTTTCTCTGTCATACCGTGCCATTCATCTACCAATTGAGTTACCATGCCAACCCTAATTTTCGCCTGATTTTTTGTTGTCGCTGTTTTAACTGTGTGGAATTCTCTATTGTCAGCGATAAATCAACGGGATCTGTTGTCTTTTAATCACTGATGACGTCGACGGTGCTTGGTTCCTCCCAGCGTGGAGTTGTAAATTATGTGTTGACACACACAGAAAATGCCTGTCTAGCTCACGCTCTTAGCTGAAATTTCTGTATGTATCGAATATAAGGTGACTATAATTTTGATTCAGGCTAAATTTTCATGTACTTCAGGTTCTGATTCACTAGTCAAGAGCCAGGAAACACTGTAGGGAAGCCAGTCTCGGTCTTGCCTCGATTTTAAAATATCTGTCTCGGTGTCGATCTTGTATTTTATTTATCCCCAGTGCTATCCGAAGAAGTTGGTTCAAACCACACTCTCTGGGTTCGAGATTCATTCTCAGCCAGAAGCGGATGATTGACAACCGAAATAGGAACGCCTGTCGTTCGAGACTGGGATGAGAGAGCGTGAGGAAAGGTAGGAAAAAAAATGAAAAAAAGGGACTCCATTCCAACAGATTGGGATGACGTTCTAATATATTCCGACGTAGGCGCGAGTGCTATTTTCACGTGGAAATGAAAATAGAGATTGTGTTGGATGTTTCGCGTTATTGCAGCCCTCCGGAGATAAATTAGTATTTTATTTTTAGAGTTCTCGCCTGCAAGTGATGGCTCGAAGATCCAGCAGGTTGGCAGATTTACGTAGGCGCAAAATATATATGTATTTGTTCCACATTGCACCAGGTCATTGTCTGTAAAATAATGTACAACTGGCAATCCTGCTGCCAAACTTGTCATTCCAACTACTTTGCTAATTAAAGCTATATTCAAATCTGAGAATAAATGCAATAAGTTTTAAATGTGCAAAATGCAGAAAATCTTCTGCATACATAATTATTTAAATTTCTTTTACTGAGTGAAAACGTTTATTGAACAGCTATAATTTAAGTCAATTTACTGCATACTTAATTTAAGTCAATTTACTGCATACTCACTCATTTTAGTTGTGAACTTAGAAATCTAGGTGGTCTATGATTTAAATTTTATTCGATTTTGGGTCTACTGATAATAATGTTGACATCTTTTGGCCACGATTGTATTTTTAGTGTATATTTACTGTTAGTACCGTTCTAATTTTCATTCAGTGAATCTGGTTAAGAGAAAATACATGTTCCGTTGTAATAGTATTGTTATAAATCCATGAAGATAATAACAAATCTGTTTCTCTTTCGTTCTGTAGTTGATTATGCATTATCAGACGCTCACGTCTAAAAAATGTTATTTAGAAGCTTTGTGCGTAGTTCTCTTAGTTCCATTGCAGTTTCGGCCGTTATCAGATATATATATTTTTAATCCACGATATTTTGCTGCTTTAGATTTTTAAAAAGAAGTAGCAGTTCCCAGTTCGTAGAGTAAAAAGATCCTTTTTCAGAGATCGTTATGGAATTACAAGTTTTCTACAAATATGACTGCCTCTTTTTAATTAAAAAATAAAGTCTTGCACACACAGGTCCCGGAAGGCGGAGTTACTTGTGGGGAACTTGCCTTTGAAGTTGTTCATTAGAATTCGAGAGTCCAGAAGTCAATAAAAACATGATTACTGGCAACTTCGATCTTGCAGGTCAGTCCCTTTTTTCCCCAGCTAAAATATCTGCCTTTGCAGTTCGTGATGGGAAAACGAGAATTGGACTGAAAGAAGGCAATCATACTGACGATTAAAATTCAGACCTATCCGTTACTAGGGCCTCCGTAACAAAAACTAAAGACTAGCTTTTCCTTCAATACACTATCGAATGCATAAATAACGCCAAGCAAATTGCCCATCGATAATTTCATTCACCTCGCAGCTTCATTGTACAGTCACTGACAATAAAAATCCTGCAAATATTAAATGGCAACTACTACCACCGCCGTAGTGTTGCCATAACACATAACACATAACGCCTTGCAGGGAAGCGAGTATTTCAGAATCTAGGTATCCTGTTTTTTTTGCCGGTGACTGTACAGTAGGAAGCCTAAGTATTATCAAGCAAATTGTCTCTGTCACCATGTTTATCTTTGTTTTATGCAATGGGAGCTTCAAGAATTGAAACAAAACGACAAACAATCTGCTTACAAGCTCCGCATCAGCATTCGTAAAATCTTATCCTTACGAGCATGTAGAATGCAAGAGAAAAACTTAATGAAAATGGACGTGGACAATTTGCCGAACAATACTTGTGCATCCCACTGTACATGTTTTTTTAAGGAATGTACTGCTCTACCAGGAACACAACAGCCCTTTTGCGCTTTCATCGAATTTTGAACCCTAAGCGAGCGAAGGGAACGAGCTGTTTGCTGCCCCTGCGTTGCCCAAATGTTCGACACATTGTCGTCAACTTAATCCAGTGCCAAGTGTTTGTATGATCATGAAGGGGAAAGCCGTACAAGAACAAGAAAATGACTAAAACAAGCAAATGAAAATTAGAAAGAAATCCTTAATGAAAATACTATCAGGAGAAGTGAATTACGCAAGCAAATGGACAAGATTTGACTTAATCAGGGAAAATGGATAAAACCGGTAAGTCAAAGTGATGAAAATTCATTGAATTTTAAATATGGAGAGGAAAATGAATGAAGGTAGTAAAGAAAATCAGAAAAATTCAGTGAAGTGAAAATACGGTCAGCAGGAAAATTAATTATACAAGTAAATGAAAGCCCAGAGGATTCAATAAGGTAAAATCAATATTTTTTTATTACTGTGGTAGGGTTGATTTCTGGTACAAGGTATCAATTCATAGTATTATTTCAAAATAAACTATAGTCCCTGTCACCTAAGCATGCAAATTGAAATTTTTGGACACGTACCAGTGAAACATCAACATCGTCCATTCATTTCAACTTGGATTACTTCTACTATGGACGAGGACTTTCATTTTCAAAGCTCGCCATTGCAGTTGGAGATCACAGGCCGGAATCGGTAACCGGAGCAATCCTTCTAGTTTGAGCTAGACTTTCAGAAGAGGCCGGAGAAGAATGAGGTCGTTAGATCTTGACATGTTCTGACGATGTTTCCTCCCCAAGCACTGTCAAGTCTTATCAGCCTGAATTAGAACCAGGGAAAGGGAACAAATACGGATCGAGAGCGGCGGGAACTGTGATGTACGGGGCGGGATCTGCCTTACAAACACTTCATTTTTTATCGTGGAATCTCTCTTCCTGGGTTTTCATTTTGAGGTTTTCTCTTTTTTTGGATACTCCGAGGAGGAGAGTTTGAACTGGAAGTCGGGAGTCTTTTTCAGTCATCGACTCTTACAAGGTTGTTCTTTCTGTACATTTGGTGTCGCGTCACCAAAAACGTCGACGCCAGGGGTCCCGCGTTCGAACCCCTTCCTGGACATGGTTGTTTGAGAGTGTCCATTCATTATGTCATAACTAATCCCCATCTTCGGAAATTAGCCAAAAGTGGAACAAAAAGCGAAGTAAAATAAAGCAAATCAATCAATCGTCACCAAAGATGTGTAACGGCTGAGGATGCACACATTGGCGATCGATATCCTACGGTGTATGCAACCTTCATGCTTGGAAAGTTCGGCTGATTGCATAATATCACTTTGCACGGGGGTGGAATGTTTATTATTATTTCTTCGGCAAGAAAATTGGACAAAGCTCGCATAATAAAGCCAACGGACTTGTTTGAAGTTAACTTTAAGCTCACATGGCTAAGCACCTCTGCGGGGAATAGAACCCTGGACACTTTTATTACAAATTGAAGGCGTTCGGCCCCTACGATATGAGGCAACCTGAAGATTAGTCGAGGCCCTTCTACAGATCAAGTTGAGTTTGAGTTGAGTTGATTTGGTGTTTTAAGTCCACTTTATGCACAGTAAGGTTAATTGGGACTGGACCTACAGTTTAAAGTGGGATCCGAACCACTTGTGCCTCCACCGGGTATCGAACCCGGGACCCCTTGATTGCAAGGCGACGACTCTACCACTGCGCCATCGGTGAAAGTTGAGTTTGAGTTTTCTAAGTCCAGTTTGTGCACATATTGGCTAAACGGGACAGGAATTACAGTTTAAACTGGGATCCGAACTACTGTGTGCCTCTACCGGGTACCGAAACTGACACCTATCGATTACCAGGTGACTAGGAGTTCAAAGTTGAATCTGAGCAACTGCAATGTGTGTCCCCCAGGAAATGAACTCGAGACCCTGTGATTACTAGCCACTACGTGATGGGGACGGAGCTTTGGGTGCGTTACTCCAATAAGTTAAGTTCTTCTCTGCTATTTTTTTACGTAGAAATATCAGCGAAAACTGCAGGCGCGACCAGGATTCGAACCCAGGTGCCTGGCATACCATGCCATTTCTATACTAACTGAGATAGCGAGCGAGCCCTGTTTCGCCTGATGTTTCACTGTCGCTGTTTTACCTGAGTGGAATTGTCGGTCAGTTCTACCGCAACGGAATCTGTTGCCTTGAAACACTTTGACGTCGACGCTGCCCAGTTTCTTCCAGCGTAGAGATATAAATTACCTGAATGATAGAGCAATGGTACTGTATGCCAGAGACCCGGGTTCGAGTCAAACAGTAATTTATTTTTTTGTTTGCACACTTAACAGCAACTGCATTGTACATCCACTGGTTATCGTATTTCACGTGGTGTTGATCATGCTCTAACATAAGAGGTATATACATTTTTTAAACGTAACCAATGAAATTATTTGCTTTCATTAGAGCTCTGTTTCACCTCGTATAAACGTTGCAAAAATGATCCGACAGCTGAAACACCAGCGTAGTATACAATTCTCGAAGGGCCTTTAGAGAGCTTCAAAATAGGTTTTTGCGAATATGCAATGATGCATTTCATTATATCGTTTTCTTATATATTCCCGATTGGACTACAGCATCCTCTCTTCCCCGCAATCCTCTCTCAAAAGAGGCAGCTAGGCCAAGAGGCGAAGGGGATTATGGGAGAGTGATGGGCAGCATGGGCCTTGAATATTCAGCTGTCTGGAACCGGGACGGGTAGATTCCCCCTCTTGGACATTCCCACATTCCACAACCGTAACATCTCCGTGACGTATGATCGTGGCCACCGGACTGACAGCTTGGCCGGAAAATACTATTAAGTTTTCTCCTACCGTCAACCAACCTTCACTCTACGCAGACGATGTTCTTTCTTTCTCGATTTAACGCATTCTAGCATGTGCGAGAATAGTACAGAGACCGAGACAGCTCGAGGCGAGACTACAGCCCTGGTCGTCTCGTTCACGATGCATATATGCTTTAAAATCGTACCGTAAGATAGTACGTATGACCATTTACTTTGATCTCTTGCTGTAGGAAAGCACGAATGTAGATTTACATTGAAATCCCGTCGTAAGAAATGTAAATCTATGGTGATTGTGAAAGTATAATTCTGCTAAAAGTTAAAGCAACTGGGCGAGGTGCTGTGAGTACATCACTCGTAGACACTTGAGTTTAATCCTAGTGTCTATCCTCGTGGTTATTTGTTCCAGTTCTTATTTTTATGCTTATTTTTGTGGAGTATTAATTCCTTGAAATTACAGGAATGTGTAGCGAGAGTGTTGGTCATCTGGAGCTTACTGTTGATCACATCACCTCAACCATGGCCGACATTGAGATTGTTTGAAGCTTTGTTTTACATTCCTTATGTACCTTACGACACAGGGTTACGTACAACTTTACCTTTTTTAACCATGTGGTTCAGTATATATGCCTAATGTGCTAAACAAGACGTTTGCAAACCGTTTGTTTTTTAATATTTTTTTATGTACGCTATGGTGTCAATTTGATTTAGACCCTATAGTGACAGATTTTCGTCCAGAAGACAATTCTGCTCCTCTTTCACGCACAAAAAATAATTCGTGGAAACAGTGTCCATAGTGAAGAAAAAGCTGTCGATGTCCACTTGAGATCCGCCACTGCAGATGTGCAACAAATGAGCCGATGCTAAGCTGTGCGCGAATGAATTTATGACTTTTCCTAATTTGGACGTCTGTAACGGACATATTAGAAGAGAGAGAGCGTTTGTCAAAGTCCCAGTGAACTTCGTTGAGAATTAGAGGATGAACAGTGTTTCTTTGTCGAGTTGTGGGCGGCGGTGGTAAGGCTGCACAAGGATGTCCTACCAGCGATCTTTTAAGAGCATCTTACTGTAATAGGGCCATTTCTTTAAGATTGGCATTGTTATACTAAGGACACGTCGATCATCAAGCCTGCATTCCGAACTTTTTGTGAACAAATATCTGGTAAAGAATGATTGATTGATTGATTTACTTTATTTTACTTCGCTCTTTTGTGCCAATTTTGGCTAATTTGTAAACATGTGGATGAGTGATGATATGATGAAATTTACGAATGGACACTTACAAACATCCATTCCCAGGCCGGGATTCGAACCCGGTCCCCTGGCGTCGTAGCGCGATGTGCTAACCACTCCGCCACGGGTGCCGGCTGGTTGAGAATGAGAATTTACCATTATAAAATTAGGAGAGCAGTTAGGGAACGGGCTGTTTCTCATAGAATCTTGTGCCAGGGCGTGTTTTACCAATACCTTCTTCTAACAAAACCTTGTACAGAGACTTTGCCCACATGCAGCGCCATCATTTGCCTCACCGGTGGCGTAGTGATAACGTCGTCGCTTTGTAATCAAGGGGTCCCGGGTTCGATAACCGCTGCAGGCACCTAGTGTATCGGATCCCACTTTAATCTGTAGGTCCAGTCCCATTACCTTATCTACGCATCAAACGAAATTAAAAATAACCACAGAAACCCCATCTGGTAGACACTGCCGTATGCATTGTAGGTGGATCTGATGGGGCTACAACGTGTCCATTTCAACTGAAAGCATTAAAGAACCTCGGAAAAACCGAATTGGTAATGATGATCCCACTTATAATGATCTCCGATTTCGATTTTCGTCTTTGAACAAAAGTTAAAAAAAAATATTAGTTATGAAATATTTTATATTGTATCCCGCCTACCCCCTCCCGAACACAGCTATGTAATATTCACCTTTGCAATTCCAGCCCCCTCCGAAATTCGACGTAGTTTGAACCTTGTATTGTTAGTGTGTGTGGATAAAGTGTAGTTATTGCAGTGTGGTGATATCGCGTTGCGATCTGTGACCTGTCAGTGGTGACGTTGCATGTAAGCAGTCTATACACAGGCCTTGTTATAAGAAGGTAATGTTTATACATGGTTGCAAGTTCAGTTGCGTAGAAGCAGCTAGGTCAGATCGTTGGTTGTGCTGATATTACGTACCCCCTCTCTATATTCCCCTTTTTCCTTTACAGGGTTTTTATTTCGTGCTCCTGTATCACAGGCAACGATGCTCAAGTGTCAGAATTCCGTCTGAGAATTTCCGCCCATATGTTACACCCATCCAAAAGTTTTGACTGAAAATAAATATCATGTAACTTGTCCAACATTCTAATGGAAACTACTACTCAAAGTCAGCTCAAACAAGGCGCATATTGATTGCAGATGCGCAGATCTGGACCGGTCGGCTTTAAATCAACATGCCGTAATGACGGAAACATTATTTTAACGCTGAATGTCATCCCCGGCCCGATCCCACCGTCATCCGCTAGAGTCCCTCGTATCATGTGATATTTCCCTCCAGGTGGGTGGGACAAGGGAACAGAGGCCCGTTACCGGCAGTTGTTGAAGTCTGGTGTAATTCCCGTCGGGAACGCGATACTGGCTTACCACGGAAATTTGATTTTGTAATCAATAGCTATTGCCTGTTTTCCCGCTGTATTGGTCCCCAGCGTGTCCCCCTGACATTTATTGATAAAGTTCTTCTCGCCATTGGGCGAAAGCACGCATGTAGAGTATCTGTTAGCGGTGCGTTAATATAATTTTGGCTTCGGTGGTAATTGGTCTTTTGGAAATTGGTTTTTGGAGAGTGAGAGTGGACGAAATAGGAATTCAAACCTTTCTAGTAACTTTTTGAAAGGCAAATTTCCAACTTTTTTTCAAGGATTATGGAACAGAATTGCTTGATAGAAAGATGAGTCGAAATTGTAAGGATTATTGTCTACAAACATCAAACATATTTTGTTAGAAATGCGTCGTAATATTAGTGAAGCCTTTGTATTTATTGGTCGAGTCAACCAGACAGCCTGAAATGCTCATAAAAAGAATTCAAGGCTGCGCAGTACCATACGTTTTAGACTCGTGCGCATGCGCAGAAACGCGAAAAGAGTTCAGTCGGAGAAGCTTCCTCTATAACGTCAGGCTCGCATCTTACGTGCTTCAAAAAGTAAAAGTACATTTGCAACGTCACATGCTGGACTCTATCGTATTTACCCAAGACGTTGTCACAGAATAAACCAACATTTACCATAACGCATGTTGTATCAAAAAGTGAAGTAATAAAAATAGGTGAATTGTAATTCTCCTACTTTATATTCTCTCGTGCTGTGGTAGTAGCTACATTAAAATGTGTTTTGTAAAAATGTCATAGGTGTAGCAGAGCTCTTGGGTGAGGGGATTAACAGATTTAATTTCAAGGCAACTTGAACATAGTACAATAACTTGTTTATCGATCAAGTACCACCAATTATATAATTATTTTTATGGCCATACCAAGACGTGTGTCTTGAATTTTTTTCAATCACTTACGTTTTTTTTTTTTTTTTGCTTTATTTTACACCACACTCGTTGCTTTTTAAAACAAAGACCGTGCTCTTAATCGTCTTGCTCCCTTCTTTTATGTTGGCATTCCTAGCAGAATTCTCAGAACTATCATTTGGCACCTCCCAAGACATCAAAGTTTGTTTTTAAGTCAACTTTAGATAAGCTGGACTGGACCTATCCGTTCGAAGCACAATGCGCCTCTGCCTGGTATCGAACTCTGGATCCCTTGATTACAGAGCGACAACGTTACACAAACCACCGGGGAGGCACGCACCTCGTAAGTTGAAAGAAATCTTACGTGTGTATGTCATAGCTTACTGGTGGCTATGAATTTTCACGGTATATCTTATTTCACTTTCGCCCATGTTATTCAAAATATTTTTTGTTTCTTTGATATGTCGTTCTGTAATTGTTTTCAAGAACTTTCTTGCGTTCAGTATCATCACGGTAGTTAGGGGGGCTCCAGGTTTACAAAGCCAGATAAAAGCAGAGATGGGATTCGATGCGCAGGCTAAGAGTCATCCAATGCATAGTCACCTAACAGGCCTTGGCTCTCAAATGCGTGTTGCGTCACGGTTTTTTTTAAAAAAAAAACTTTCGCTCATTCAAGAGCATGCAAAATAAAAGACACTTATGTAGGAGAGCATTTCCCGCCGTAGAATGTAAAAGAAACTTTTACATTCTACATCTACATTTAATGTAGAATCGCCAATATGCACAACCTGTCGTACACAGTTGTTGTACAGGATTGCAAAGCATTCTTTGGGATTTGATTTCTATGCAAGTGCCTATTTACTTCACATCCCTTGTAAGTATCGCTGCGAGATTTTCGACAATGGATAAAGACGAAAGATGAAAATCAGAAGAAGAAGAGAATCGGCCATACTTCTTTCGAAATCAGAAGACTAACCGCTAGACCACGGGAGACCGTACGTGTAGATGCGAGCAGAAAGTTAAATTTTTATTTCCAACGTTGGCAAAGCTATGTATTAATCTTTAAATGCACTCTGTTGTTTTTGTCCATAAATCTTAAGTGGTGGGACGGAGAATTTACTTTTATCTTGAGGGGGAAAAGGCCGCAGTTTTCATACGGAAAGAGAATGGGGCAAAAAAACAAAGTTTGCAAATCCCTTGCTACACCGCTTTCTGTAAGGATTGGTGCGGGAGCCAAGAACAACTCTCCTCCTCTCCGCCCCCAAAAACCTTCCTGTTAAAATCGGATTCTGCTGGGCAAAGAGTTACGACTGTTTTCGCTCGGGGGGATCCCAGATTTGTGCCTGGAGCCTTGCAGGGGTTCCACGCCGAAGGGGGTGCGAAAGCTGTGGGAAACCATAACATCAATCCTGGGAGCAGCGGCCCCTCCACCTCCCCCGCGGTGCCTGCGGTTTAGCTTGTTTGCGAAAGTGGCCTTGCTAAGGGGACAATAAGGAGCATGCGTTGCGTTGCGTTGCTAGTGCTTTTCCACGTGCGGAAGGTTCAGAAGTTTGCACCGTTGTGATCCTCTGTAATCGAGAGGAATCATTTCAAAATTACAGTAAAACCTCGGTCGTTCGGATGCCAGGGTTGGCATATCGTAGTGAAATTTCGTTGCGTATTATAATAATATTTTTTATTTTATTCTAATAATGATCCACAAAAGAGACCTGAGCCTTCTCCAGAAATGTTCGCAAATAAAACAAAAAACTATTAAAATGTGACAAATTTTATTTGTATCCATCACTCTTGCTGAAGAGAAAATCCACACCCGCTCATCTTAAATAGTCACATCCGTGACGTCACCTGCCTGCTTTGACGTGGAATCTTCCAAATGCTCCTGAAGTAATTTTTCCATAATTTGGAATATTCCCGTAGTTCTCGGGAACAATTTCCAGAAAGTCGTGTCGTGTTGAACATTTTGTGGGACGTCGCACAATAAGAACGACAATATGAACGTTTACTTTAAAATATTACAATGACAAAGCCCATAGGAACATTTTATTCGAAATCGTAAAATAAGAAAGCCCTTGTGAACATTTACTGCGAAATTGTACAATAATAGAGCCCATATGAACATTTTTCTGGGAAATCCTACAATAGGAAAGCCCATACGAACATTTACTATGAAATAATTCTTGAAGCTTTCCTGGCGGTGAATATTGAAGAGGTTTTCTCAGGCAATCAGCCAGGTGATTCCCGGAAAGGGAAAGCTCGGAAATCGGAAATCGCGTGGCTGATTACCCGAGAAAACCTCTTCAATTTACTATGAAACCGTACAATGAGAAACCAATATTGAACATTTACTGAAAAACCTCACAATTAGAAAGCCCATTTACTTTGAAATTCCACTATGAGAAATCACGTATGAACGTGCTCCTGTCACATCGTGAAAGAGATCGAGTTCGAAGTGCCGTGAAAAACTCAAGAGCGAAAGGTCTTTGCCTCATTCATTTCTGATGTAAATTTCGCCCTTATCAGGTACACCGTGACAGAAAGCCGTCGTCCATATAAATGACACTTGATTAATCCAAAGGAACCGCTCTGCAGGGCCGCAAAGCCCTAGAAAAATGAAGCCGTCTATTCTGTTCCTCGAGTCAAGTCGTGCCTTAACGTTTTTTCCGTCGCCCTGCGCTCTGCGAAATCCGTGAATCACGAGGAACGTGAGTTCTTGCCGAAACCCCTGAGCACAAGGCCTTTGTTAGCGGAGGGCCGACCAGTTTTCAACTAGATGGGCAGCAAGTCATACGTGCATGAACTCTACGGCTTGACACCCACTCGGGTTTGCATTGGCAGAGTACCTGATCCAGGCGGGTCTAAGAACTCTGGCTCGATTTCCTGTCGGAGCATATTTCACTTTAAATTGTAGGTCCTCTCTGAGAGTGAAGTGGATTTAAATAAAACGTATTGCAAAATATATGTTTTAGAAAATCAGGGAGCATTGGACCTAAGTATGACGCGCATAGGAGGACAAATTCAGATGTCTTGATTTAGTTGGGACAGTCCTTTCTGTTTTATCTCAGTTTCGACTCTTGCTTTTTTTTTTCTGGTTGGACCCTTTTAAGTGTGTTCTACTTTTTTGTTATAAGAATCAATGGTGATGCATATAGTTAAATTAATTATATTTTAATTAGCTGAAACGTGTGAGACGGAGGGGTTATCACGGCACGCTACGACGCCACGGATCCCGGATTCGAATCCCGGCCTGGGCATGAGTGTTCTCTGTGAGTGTCCCTTCATTAGTTTCATAATATCATTCATTCCGATCTGCGTGATTAGCCCAAAGTGTCATTAAAGCAATTTAAATAAATCAATAAATGAAACGTGAATGTGTTTCGGTGCTGGTTGCTGAACTTAATTTGTAGTTTGTTGAAATAATTTAAACTTCCGGTTTCCTTTTCTTACTATGCTTAGAATGTCTCAGACGAAAAACTTCATCTAATAACATTTTCGAAATATTTGAAAGTTTTATTTCAGACGTGGTGGATACTTGGTGGTTTCACAGTTCAGTTAGGTCAGTGAAGGACATAAGAAGCAAATTAATTACAAGAGGGGATTCAATGTAGCATTTTATACCCCCCTTCCCCACTCCTGTAATTCCCATTCCCTTTTCCATCATCAGATTCGTAATTATATAATATCATATTTCTTCCTTGGCGAGTTTACAGAAAAATATCCCGATGTCACGCTTTGAAAATATGGTAACCGTAAGGTGAAATGCATTAAGAATAGCATTTCATACCACCTGCGGTTCACACGTGAGGTGTTCCAAGCTAGCTGCATCATGCGCAAATAACAGGCATGCAAGGGCAGCTCATAGAAAGGCAACCGCACCGCAAATTCCTCGAAGCCACTGTCGCCCCGAACGACGTTTCCGAAACGAACCACAAATTAACATCTCCCGACATGCCAAAACGTCGCGCTGGAACCGCAAGGCGTAGAACTGGCCGTCGTTTGTCAGGGGATGTCTGTTTTCGTCGTGAAAACGCATGCATTTGGCATGGATCTACCTTACAAAACATCACCGTTCTCGACAAGAGTATCACTGCGTCTGAAATGCAAGAAGGGCGGCTGGAAAAGTATTGTATTTTTCAAAACAAAGAAGTGGGATCCGAACCAGTAAAGTATGCCTCACCACAATGCGAACAATTACGACTATGCTATCCTTGAGATTCAGAAATACGTAAGTAATAAGGTTCTCGAATATGATAGGGTATGTATGTGTGATGTAATGAACCGCAGTCGCGCAGTTGAGTGGTCTCCCGTGGGAATTTCACCTCAATACCCATGTATAAGCAATCACCTCTGCGACTCAGACAGCCTCTCATCAATGGAAAGCTGGACGATAAAGGCGGCAGAAGCGTTGTGTTGATCACAGCATCCCCAGTATGGCAGAGAACGAGAATATGTGGAGCCCTACCGTATCCACAATCCACAACCCATGTATCTTCATTGCACTACTTCGTAGTGGTAGTCACATCGTTATTAATGGATCTTTGGTTCGATCCCCGGTGGAGATAAATCGCACCATGGTTCCCTTCAGTCCGAAGGCCCCGATTAACCTATCAAAGCATAAAGTGGATTTAGAAAGCCAAGATTTGATAAACAAACTCCTTTGCACGGTGTAGCGAACATGGGAATGTTTACCTTTCTACGAAAAATTGATATTAGAGATGAACACAACAGATATCGTTAGGATATTAGGAAGTGATAATGAGAAATGGGTAAGAAATGTAATAAGCAATCAAATATGAAAGTAGCATGAAAGTAAAACAATAAGAAAGGATGAATGAAATAGGTTTTTACGTCGTTTTTCTTCCGATTTTGGCTAATCGCGACGATGGGGATGTTGAAATTGATCTCATGCCCAGGCTGGGATTTGAATCCGTGACCCCCTTGCATTGTAGGGCGCTGTGCCAATGACTCCGCCACAGAGACCGGTTCAATGAGAGAGACTGTTGATAAACGAGAGAAAAAATATATCAATTATTTGGAATTACTATATTTTTCTAAAGATGAATACAGTTGATGGTGAAATTGAGTTTAATCATAGAAATCGATAAGCCTCAAATGAGCAATCGATGTCTACTCTTAGGTATTTTACGAGTTGCTAGCTTATTCTGCTGATGCACTCAGACCCACAGGAAGAAGCCACTTGAAAATTATGTTCACAGATAAACATAACAGCGACGAAAGTACCATCAAGTTTACCCTTGGTAAGAATACCTCAGCCAGAGATCTGTTCCCCCACCATCCAAACACAGCCTTAACCTGCTCGTGGTTGCGTGTGGTCTGAGAGGATGGTTCAGCCTTTCCCCACATGTACCGCAGAGGAATGTCTGCTCCCTGTTCCTGGTGTGGAGATATCCGAAGCACGTGCCGCCGTGCGTGTCTGCTTTTTGTTCGTCCAGATACCCCCCCACTTGAAATATCTATCCTGGCATCGAACTTTTTTTCACTTGAAAGCCTGTCGGGAAAGCTTCAGGAGCATAGAGGCATTTTTTGAATGTCAACCGTTCTGACGATAGTGGAAAGACAGTAGTTAAAATTGATTGAGATGACAACGGCAAATCGTGGAAGTTTTCAAGGGCTTTGGAATTTTGAGAGTGTGTAGAACTTTCAGAGTAACTAGATGTTTTCAAACGTGGCGGCGCCGTGGTTGGTGCGTCGCGGCTACACTGTTAAGCCTCGGCTGGATGTTGAAAGAAATCCCAATTTCGAGCGTGTCGTTAGTTCCGTTCTAACAACAGTACCAAGGGAACACGAGGGAGGCGCTGACGTCGCTTTCAAGAAATTCTCCTTTTTCCCAGTCACAAATCTCCCATATTCTTACCATCGTTACCCAGTTTCAGCAAGCCGACCTCGCTGCTTTTACGATCTGGCAGGGAGAGGGGGAGAATGAATGGTCGCTCCCACTGGCCATTGACCATTGACAGATGTGCCGAAACCCTGAAGAATAACTGTTTTCCTTTACTTAGTTGAAAAAAACCTTACACATCGTCCTTTGAGATCACCAGCCTATGCACTGTGAAGCTGCATGTTTCTTCTTGTTTCCGTCGGTACATTCATTTCGTTACAGTAAAATGGCCAACTAACATAGATTATGTATTAAAACACCTAAAATATAAATTCTCAGCTTTGGAATCAGGATTCTGTTGTTACTGTTCTCCATAGGCGTAGCTACGGGGTGTGCCGGGTGTGCCTAGGCACACCCTAATGGGCTGCTCTAAAGAGAATTAAACACAGATATTTCAATAAGAGAGAAAATAAGCGGCAGTTTGTAAGAAGTTGAAAATGTCATTACTTGGTACAAACGTGTGCATTGTCGCTGATGAAACGGGTATCTATAGATTTTCGATTTTTTTATGTCATTGGAGAAAGAAGATATTTACTGCATTTTATTCTGTACTGCAGCGCTTTTCTTCTATACCTGTCACAAGCTGCACGTGTGAGAGAGCTTTCTCCAAGCTTACCCAAGTTAAAACTAAATTAAGAGCAACTCAGAAGCAGGATAGATTGGAAGCCCTGTTCTTGCTATTTGTGGAACAGGAAAAAGCTTAGTCGATTGATGTAAATGAAGATGAGTTTAAGAACATTGTACCGTTTGACAGACGTCTCTTGTTATAGATGACGTGTATTTTGAGGTATTTGTTTGTAACATTTATGAACATTTTGTGTGTGTAATTTCTATGCAATTTGATTTTTTCTACTACGTATATTCAGAAATTTTCAACACTGTCCTTTAGTGAATTTATATTCCTTTACAAACATCAGTGCAGTTAAAGAGCCAAGTGATTGTGTTGCAAAATATACTATTAAAAAGGTACAAGACCTCATTTTTTTCTTTGTGCACACCCAAATATAAAGTTCTAACTACGCCTATACTGTTCTCGTACAAGAAGCTACACACTTCGTGTTATCAGGACCTCTCCGATGGCGTAGTGGTGACGTCGTCGCCTTGTAATCAAGGGACCCCGGATTCAATACTCGGTGGAGACGTAGTGGCTCCAGTGGGGTAGCAGCCACCCCCGCAATCCCCGCAACGAGGGGGGGGGGGGCGAGGTGTAGGAGCCCCACAAAGAGCTCTTGAAGTTTTTATATAATCGCAGAAATTCCACATATAGTGTCGCTTATAAAAAAATCGATTTACGAAACAGAAATCTGGTTCCCAGTAACATCATATACGACGTCTGCGATAACAAGCAGTGACGTATTATCTCAGCCAGAGGGACCCCAGTAACTTGTCATATGGGTCCCCCTCCGAAATGCAGAATTAACTTACTTGCTCGCAGATGTCCATCGATAGGAAAATATCCATCATCTCATACCTTTGTATCTACGCAGTTTGTCGTAAACGTAGTGTAGCGTGTCAATTGTCTACAGTTATGAATCCAGTAGAAATATTCAGTTGCTCAACCAGTCTATCCTTATTTTACAATAAACATCAAAATTGTTAATTCGTAACCTTTTAGTTTTGCACGTGATATTTAAAATGTAACTTCCCACCTAATATTTTCAAGGGGGTTCCCAATTCTTTTCATATTGAAATAAGAGCTGAAATGAATTTCCCATATTGTCTACACTTGTTACGTTTTACTTCAAAGGGGCCGAAAACCTCAGTTAAAGGTGGGACCCATAGTAAATTATCCCTTTGCTGTAAAGACCATTATCCCATCCTCTGCCACGCAGGGTATACAACGTATGAGTTAAATGTGACCATTATTTTGTGTAATTTTGTAAGTTCATTTTTCTTACAATTTGGCATTTTGTGGACATTTCTGTCGAACTAGTTCTTATTTTCCAATGTGTTACGATTTTTTGATCTGCAGTGTTCGAAGGGAAAATTCCTTGCTGCAAATTTCCTTGTTCGCGTTGGGGATAGAAAAAAGGAAAATTCGAGCACTGATGGTCTATTAATAAAAAGGATCTTGTTTCATGAAAAAGTATTTAAGAAAGTATGATCACTGGTCTATCGAAAAAAGAATGGCAGCATTAAAATTATGAATAATGATGTTGAGGTCTACTAACCTGTCGCAACCTTATTTTATTTTATTGGGTGCGGGGGGGGGGGGGTCAGTCCTTCCAAGCTGCATTTCATGGAGTGACAAATTTTCAGTGAATAGAGTTCCTTCGCAGCTTTATTATCTATCACTCAAGACTAGAGTCCGCAGTCATTTCTTCGTAGCAGATTGAAATTTACCTTGTGATAGGTTACTACCGACAATCTAGATATCCGGTTCAACCCCCTTTACTGAAGGATAAGTTTGTTGCTTGAGTATATTACTCACTCAGTATTAGAAGGTTAATATGAGCGACTCTTACGTTGAATCTTGGCCTGGAGGAACCAGGGGATGGCTTAGGGGCTGAAGGCACATTCACCTTAAAGTCCAAAAGAGGAGTGTTTACTATCTTTTTACAATTCCACCAAAACAGTATTTTTTAATATCTGTGTAATATATGTAACTTCATTAAAAAAAATATTTCAAGCAAAAATACAAAGCAACAGGAACAAAATATATGGCAGCGGGAAGCTTCCCCCTCCTCCAAAAGTGATTCCTGGCTGTGTCCCTGCGTTGAAGTAGAGAAAATATTTCCAGATTCTTCTTCCAGTTATTTTTCAGAGATTCAGACCATCCTGATTTAGTTTCAAGAAGGTACTACAGTGATATAAGTCGATAACAAAAAAATGGGAAGGCATAATGTTTGAGGCAAAAGTTAATTTCTTGTACAACGAAGGGGGGAGGACAGATAACTATCTAACTATTGTACCTCCGTCCCACTCTGGTATCATAATTCTTTTTTGACACTAGGGGGGGCCCCTCGATATTTTACTTGCGGGGGTGGCAAAGATCTGTGCTACCCCACTGAGTGGCTCGGATCCCACTTTAAACTATACGTCCAGTCCCGATTTGCCTTTCTGTGCATAAATTGGTCTTAAAACAAGTTTAACAAACAAACGTTTTGCTATCAGTTCACAATCATAATTGGCTGTGCTCTAATAGTTGGAGATATTGATAGATGCACGTAAAGAGTGAGGTATTTGCAAAATTTCCGGCAACTACTCTTGAAGCATCGATATATTATAAATTGTACATATATAGTCTTCCCACAATAACCAAATATTAGCAAGCAGATGGAGGACTTCCCCTTCCCTTTCAGATACCATTCTGTACATAACCACCGAACTCCGGACTTATTAGTCTGTCCGATACCCGGTGGAGGCAAATGGCACAGTGGTTCGGATCCCACTTTCAACTGTAGGTCCAGTCCCGATTAGACTTCCTGTGCATAAAGTGGACTTCAAACAACAAATCAATCAATCAATCAAGATTAGTCAAAAGCAGGCACGTATCAAGAAATATATTTCGGGGGGGGGAGAGTCCGAACCAAATCTCAGAAATAATAATAATATAAATGATGAAATTAAAGTATTCACATTAGATTAATGACATTAATTAAATATGTAAATTAATTAATAATGTATTATTATTATTACTTGAATAGGCAAAAAGACGGTGTAAGAACAGGTAAGAACAGGGATATAACAACACATATTCATTATCTATCTTAGGTGTAGTTAATATCGCAAAAAAATGAAATGAGAAATGAATGTCAAATAGATCAAGGATCGAATATTTATTGAATATGAATATGGTCCTATTAAATACACACACATGGCATTTAGACGATTAAGAACGTGTTATTTATGGAATCATGTCAGCCAAGACACATTTTCACCTCACTCAAGGTCAAGGATTATGTGAATTCAATTGAAATTGTACCAATATCTACAATTGAATGTGAATGCGGGTTCCGTGTCATGAATCTAACCTTTACTGAACAGAGGCAGATTAAATATTTGGTTGAATCATAGAATACATTGCCGTAAATCCATTTCAGTGTTGGTGTTTTATTTTCATTTGGTATGAGCTCAAATTACCATTTTAATCCTTCGTTTTAAAAGTAATTCAAACACAAGAATGGTTATTGGGGTCATTTTGAGATTTTTTGACTTTATTACTACCTTCATTTGAATTTTTTATTTTCTAAAAATTTCGGGGGGGGCTGTAGCTCCTTTAGCACCCCCTCTGCGTATGGCAATGCCCTCTGGATCTCCCTCCCCTAAATAGTCCTCGGCTCAAAAGTGACAGAAAAGCCAAGGTGAATTCCTTTTTATAATCTCTAATTCTCCGAAACTATTCTTTTTGGAATGAAAAAATAGAGATTCAAGTTGATTTCCAAAAAAAAAAAAGAAGAAGAAGAAGAAGAAGTATTGAAGGACAATAACAGGGAAGTTTTCCCTTTGTAAAGTCGGCTGGGCGTCTCACTGGCCTGCTGGAAACTAAGATTAGGTTCCTGGGCGTGTTTTGTGAGGTCGGATTTTTGCGGCCTTCTCTCTTCATAAAGCGGCTCTGGGGTTCACCCATTCTCAAATAAACAGGTACCATTGAAGGACGACACCCCAACGGGCGGGGGAGGCTAAAGGAGGCTGGAGCGTGATGCTTAAAAACCAAAGGATAGAGAATGAAAGTGAAAATAAAGATTGATTGATTGATTTGTGGTTTTAAGTCCACTTTATGCACAGAAAGGCTAATCGGGAGTGGACCTACAGGAAGAGGAAAACCAACCAAAACAGACTATAATAACAGAGTGAGGGTTGGATTGAGAGAAATGAAGATAAAATTTGCATTGCGTGCTTGCTTAACTTTTCGAAGGCATTGAAACATTTCTCACGATGGAGTGAGAAAAGGAACAAAGAAAAGAAACAGTACAGAACGATAAAGAGATAAAGGAAGGAAGAGAAACAAAAAGATAGGCATGCAGAAAAAACTATAGAAAGAGAGAATGAGAAACAGAAGCAAAAGGTAGAAAGCGAAATAGAGAACGAGCAAGTGGAGGGAGAGAGAGAAAGAGAAGGGCAAGAAATGAAGGAAGCTCTATATCTGAAGAGCCAGGGAGAGAGAGCAAAGAACGCAGGAGGGAAAATGGAACAAGACCTAATCGTGAAAAAGATACTATGGTTTTACACACACAGAGATAAAAGAGTTATAAATAAAAGTTAGTTTTCTGTATTACAAGTTCTAGACTCTCCCAAGTATCATTCCAGCTCAAATGAGGCGAAAAAAAAAGTCGCCCTAGTTTCGAGTGTAAACGAAATTTTAAAATTTTACTCGCTAAACTGCTGGAAAAGGAACACAATTCAATTGTATTCAAATATTATGCATTACTAAGGAGGGCTTCCCAGGTGGCTTAAAAGTAACACCTTGTAATCAGAGGGCCCCGGGTTCAATAGCCGGTGAAGGCACGTCTCTCCCGAAGGAGTGGTTTGGATCCCACTTGTAACTAAATATTAAGATTTCACCAGATTTCTGACTGTGATGCACCGCAAGTTCATAAGTCCTACATGCTCGAATGTCAGTTAATGAATGAATGCTTCCTTAGTTAATGTTACCAATGTCAAGTCACTGTTCAAATTAAAGGGGATTCCAGGTAAGTGTCTCCTGTCCCATTTTCCCCAGCCTCTACATCTTCCAACTAGTAACAGAAATTTTCCCCTTCGTAAATTTTCTGTTATTTTTGTGTAATTTGTCTTTTAATTTTTAGGTTCATTTAACGCCGACACGTCAGTCAAAATTGTCAATTTTTACATAATCTTACATTAATTTTTGTATTAAGTCCTATGTTATGTACAGATAGGCTAATTGGGATTGGACCTACAGTTTAAAGTGGGACCCTAACCCGGGAACCCTTGATTACAAGGTGATAACGTTACCACTATGCGATCGGGGAGATCATTAATTTCAGATGAAATTCATGGTTTGGAAATAAATTTATTAAAATTTTGTTACTCCACACCAAACTCACACAGAGCATTGTCGTCCTATTAAATTTTGCGCTTTACGTTTTATAATAATAATATGATGATGATGAACGTTAATTTAAATGTTTATTTTATTATTTAATTTGAGCCTCAATAAATTAAAATAAGTCAGTTCTTGGGTCTCAGATTTAGTATAAGTATAATTATTGTATTAGGAAAAAACAAAAGTCAAAATGCGAAAATGGGAATCTCTGAACCACCCTCTTCCATCCTACATTTTCTTCAATTCCCATTATGATGCATATAACCTAGATATGTAAAAAAAATCGGAGAGCATCACAGAGTAAGTCAACGAAGTAACTGGCTTTCTTGTTTCGGATCAGACTTGTACGAACCGACGTAATTTGTGTAAACTAAGTGAAGGCGATTCACTTCCTCGACTTCCAAGACTGTCTGTCTTGTATTTTGAAAGTAGCCACCCAATGAAGGAATGAATGCACTTCCCTGAGTTTCCAAGGTCTTTGCGCGGACAAAACATAAACCAGATGTCAAAGCAAGATAAGTTTACAAATTGCGGTGTGAAACCATCCCCCTCCCCCTCCTCCGCTCCGAGCGGTACATGACCGGTGCCGCAGATGGGAGCATACACATTCAGAGGGTTGCTTGCCCAGAAACGACAGCAGCGCCATAAGCGGAAAATCCTCGAACTTGCAGAAGGCGTGGGAACTAAATACTTGTCTTTCTTTTAATAAAATTATGTAATTTCTGTTGAAGATATTGTGCAAACGCTTGGAATTATCTATATAAATTCACGACACTAAGATGCACAATATTGAACTTAAATGCTAAAATGGTTTAAAACTCTTCAAACGCCCCATTTAAAGCTGCTTTCAGATCCAATTAATGCTGAATTTCCAATTTTTTGTACGCCAAACTAGAATCCCAAATTGATTTTTTTATCATTACATCACTCCGTGTATCCTTCTAGAAAAGCCTTGCAGAGTATCATCGAAATTGGAAGCATATGTTAGGAGATTTTGTCAATAGAAGGAGAAGCAGTTTTCAGCTGTTGAGAGAAACATCCAGCCGAGGCTTAAGAGTTGCCAGTTACCTTGAAATTTAAATCATTCTAGTATTAAAATTCAAGTCTGCCTGTTAGAAGTTACCGTGAAATTTATAGCATTTTAGCATTAAAATTTAAGTCTGCCTGTTAATTTACAGAAATGTGATGCAACTGTTTTATTCGTGAGCGCATGCGCTTTCGTGTGACTAGGATGTGAAGTATACAATGGCAGAATTTTCGCACTACAGTTTAGGGCTGTTTATAGATATATTAAGTATAATTATTGTCAATTTTATTGATCGCTATATATGCTTTTATCGGCCTATACTGATACGCAACACATTAATCTCTTCCATCCCTATGTAATAAGACATAACCAAGATTTTGAATCTTTATTTCGACTTCACGTAAATTCTTGGCTCCTATGATTCTGCCTAGCATTACTGTTTTGGGTTCGAATCGACGACGAAGGTCTAGTTCTCCTATTGCGTTCGTTCAGTGATGAACTTAGGTACACTAATAAGGCCAGAGCACAAAAGAGTGAACAAGCCCACAGCCGTAGTGGGACACCTGATCGATCCCTGGAAGCGATAACAAGGGACCACTTTCGCCCACACTCCCCAACTATGATTTCCTCCCACCGTGTCAAGAGCGAGTCTGCATTTCCATATATGTGTGTTAAGGGAGAGTTGATACGCGGCCGAATGAACTGCGTTATGTAGTATTTCCAGCGAGCCTTGCTCGAGCACGAAATATACATGATCCATTACGCTGGAGCACTGCACACAGTAGCCATCAGCATCGACAACGCGTGGTAGCTCATCGCTATAATCGCACGCTATTAGCCCCACCAACAGCCCATGCTACGGTTACATCACGCCTCGCTGCTCGTTGTAATTACTGTCATCGGAAATATCACATATCATTCAGGGAGGCCACAGCTGTAACCCTTACTTACTCTCATATTAACATCTCTCTGCACTATCGCGGTATCCTATTTATGTATCTTGTTTCGTCCTTGTCGTAGGTTGTACATTCAGCATACTTATGTTCTGGGTACTAAAAGTGTTCCAACGCTCAAGGCTGAGAAGAATATTTTTACTATGTTTGTTTTCAATACATGCGTGTAGAAGGTATCCAATTGTATATTTTCATTCGTGCATTATTGGAGGTTATTACGAGCCTGTCTTACTAGCTTCTTTAACAGCACATTCTGTGTATATCCATGCTTTTGTCGCCTGGTTAACGTCAAATTCTGTGTGTATTCCTGCCCTAGTAGCCTCATGAAGGGGCACATTGTGTGTGCATTCCTGCCCTAGTAGCCTCATGAAGAGGCATATTCTGTGTGCATTTCTGCCCTAGTAGCCTCATGAAGGGGCCATTCTGTGTGCATTCCTGCCCTCGTAGGCTCAAGAAGGGGCACATTCTGTGTGCATTCCTGCCCTAGTAGCCTCATGAAGGGGCACATTCTGTGTGCATTTCTGCTCTAGTAGCCTCACGAAGGGGCACATTCTATGCGCATTCCTGCCCTAGTAGCCTCACGAAGGGGCACATTCTGTGTGCATTCCTGCCCTAGTAGCCTCATGAAGGGGCACATTGTGTGTGCATTTCTGCCCTAGTAGCCTCATGAAGGGGCCATTCTGTGTTCATTCCTGCCCTAGTAGTCTCAAGAAGGGGCACAATCTGTGTGCATTCCTGCCCTAGTAGCCTCATGAAGGGGCACATTCTGTGTGCACTTCTGCCCTAGTAGCCTCTTGAAGGGGCCGTTCTGTGTGCATTCCTGCCCTAGTAGCCTCAAGAAGGAGCACATTCTGTGTGCATTTCTGCTCTAGTAGCCTCACGAAGGGGCACATTCTATGCGCATTCCTGCCCTAGTAGCCTCACGAAGGGCACATTCTGTGTGCATTCCTGCCCTAGTAGCCTCAAGAAGGAGCACATTCTGTGTGCATTTCTGCTCTAGTAGCCTCACGAAGGGGCACATTCTATGCGCATTCCTGCCCAAGTAGCCTCACGAAGGGGCACATTCTGTGTGCATTCCTGCCCTAGTAGCCTCATGAAGGGGCACATTGTGTGTGCATTTCTGCCCTAGTAGCCTCATGAAGGGGCACATTCTATGCGCATTCCTGCCCTAGTAGCCTCACGAAGGGGCACATTCTGTGTGCATTCCTGCCCTAGTAGCCTCATGAAGGGGCACATTGTGTGTGCATTTCTGCCCTAGTAGCCTCATGAAGGGGCACATTCTGTGTGCATTCCTGCCCTAGTAGCTTCAAGAAGGGGCACATTCTATGTCCATTCCTGCCCTAGTAGCCTCATGAAGGGGCACATTCTGTGTGCATTCCTGCCCTAGTAGCCTCATGAAGGGGCACATTCTGTGTGCATTTCTGGTCTAGTAGCCTCACGAAGGGGCACATTCTATGCGCATTCCTGCCCTAGTAGCCTCACGAAGGGGCACATTCTGTGTGCATTCCTGCCCTAGTAGCCTCATGAAGGGGCACATTGTGTGTGCATTCCTGCCCTAGTAGCCTCATGAAGGGGCACATTCTGTGTGCATTTCTGCCCTAGTAGCCTCATAAAGGGGCCATTCTGTGTGCATTCCTGCCCTAGTAGCCTCAAGAAGGGGCGCATTCTGTGTACATTCCTGCCCTAGTAGCCTCACGAAGGGCACATTCTGTGTGCATTCCTGCCCTATTAGCCTCATGAAGGGGCACATTGTGTGTGCATTCCTGCCATTGTAGCCTCATGAAGAGGCACATTCTATGCGCATTCCTATCCTAGTAGCCTCACGAAGGGGCAAATTCTGTGTGCTTTCCTGCCACATCCTCATTAACGGCAAATTCTGTGTGCATTCCTGCCTCATCCTCATTAAGGACAAATTGTGTGCGCATTTGTGCTTTTGTGGTCTCGTTGTGTGCGTATTCCATAACTATTTCGTGTCAGCTTACGCACCCTCGTAGTCGTCATTCTGGATACACATACACACCTTACTAACATTCTTTATCTTCTGTGATAGCTATTTATACATCACTAGCCATCGTTGAGGGTACTTTGTGTAACTATTCTTGCATTAATGCCCACGTTAGGCGCAATATACAAGTAGACTGATTTAATTTATACCTTAACGATCTTAGTATGAGCACAGTGTGTAAGAGGTCGTCCTGTTATAGTCGGTAGGGTGTCTGACTACTACGTTGGAGACCTTGGGATCCCCCATAAAGTGTCACAAGTAGGAGAGTCTGAGAAAGGCTACCAGAGAGTGGTGCTGATCACATATCCTCCACTATGCATATCCTCCGTTATGGCAAGATGCAATGCACAGGAAAAAACTTTTGATTTCTTACTGCGTTCGTACTTTTATGCGCGTGTGTGTATTTTAATTTTCGAAATGCTGGAATAACTGTCGTATGCTCCCAGTAGCCCTTGTACAATATCGCAAAGATCTAAGCCCCCCCCCCCCCCCCCGTCCCTTCGTGTGGCTGTGAATCAAATCGCAGAACAGACTTGACTACTATTGCTGCTTCTTTTTTCCCCTACTTGTCCTCCGTAATTCTTCTTTTTACGGTCGCTAATTGGAAAAGTTGTCCTTGCAGGTCCGCCGTGTTGTTTCGGAGTGTATGACACCGCCTGACTCTCAGGTAATTAATTTACAAAGTTGGAACAAGTTCTGTCTCTCTGTGTCCAATAGAGGAGGAATTATGGGAATTATTGTTCTCTCCTCTTCTTCCAGACCGGCTTCACGTCAGGAAGCGTTTACTTTTGTCGTTGCCTGTCTACGATTAGCTTCGCTGATTGTCTTTTTTGTATTATTATTATTGTTATTATTATTACACGGGGATTGTGATTTGCTTCTTCATAGTTCGTTTATTTTTTTTTTCTTGCATGGAGAGACTTAACAGTTTTGTATTATTGCCGCGAAGAATATGCCGAAACAGTTTTGAAAAGAATTTGTCCAAGCCGTTTTTGAGAAGAATTTGTCGAAAGGGTTTTTGAAAAGAATTTGTCGAATCGTTTTTGAAAAGAATTTGTCGAAACCGTTTTTGAAATGAATTTTTCGAAACCGTTTTGAGAAGAATTTGTCGAAACCGTTTTGAGATTTTTTTTGTCTAAAACAGACCTTCGTAGTCTAATGCAGTAGATCGTGGTTCGAATCGCTGATGATGCAACGGATGTTTGTGCGTGTTCTTCTTCAGCAGTTTATAATCCAGTATCATAGTCTCATATCCTATGTTAGATCTAATCTAATCTTCTGTGTATTGCAATTTACCTGTACATATAGGTTAGGTGTAGCGACGGAATAATCAATATGGTGTGCTTGGAGCACGTTGTTACACATCAGGGACACAAGGCACACTCATATGGACAAGACACAGGACAACGGCAGTTTATAATTCATTCCCGTCGTTGCATATCCGTGGCAAAACAGCCTTGTTTTCCGGTTTACCAATACGCAGTCCGCAACTATTTGTTTATTTAAAATTAGCTTCCCAGTTATCATTGGCGTTTGCATCAAACTTGTTGGGGGGTTCATATTGATGATCGCACTGAGGATAGCTCGCGCCATAGGCGAGAGAGGGCTGAGTGAGTATGTCAACACTGCTCTTCAAGATGGGGGACATTTTTGAAAAAGGTCCTGCCTATTGTAAAGAAGTGGTTCTTGCTGATGTCGTATTCGGAGGAATGGGACTTCAAAACAACCGGACTAATGTCCATGTTATTCTGGAAGTTAGTGACAATGTTTCTTGATTATTCACGTTTCTAACTCTTAGGATAATCGTGACGAAGATTCATTATTAGTAGTAATCTTGATTGGACATTAACCATTGCCTTGTCTATCTCTTCACCAACTGTGTGTTCTATCAGTAGGTTTCGAGTGAGCGACTCTTCTCTTTCTTCAGGTTAAGAAAATTATTTTCGCCGGTAGTGGGATCGAACGTAAGACAGTCCTGAAATTTTCTTGCCGTGTGTGCTTGTGTGTGCGTGTTTGTCAGAATTATACACAAGAAAGTACATAAATCCCAAAGGGCATGGTAGTTAGTGCACTGAATTTGCAGAAGAAATCTCAGGTCAGTGCTAGTTTGATCTCACTACCGGAAAATATCAATTTGTTAATCTGAAGACATGATAAGTGCTCTTTCAAACGTACTGATATATTTATACAGTAGGTTAAAATCTACAATAATGTTCATATGATTACATGCTTAGCAGTGGATTCAGAAGGCTAAGATAATTTAAGGTGGTATCGACTTTCTACCTCAGGTCAATAACAAATTATAAATAATGAATGCAGGTGCAGTAATCCAAAGCAAATTCGTTAAGTCGTTTTCGATACCCCTGTTGAATAAATATGCTACATACAACGGGGCGTAAATAGGAAAAATTGGCTCATTTGGGTAGGAAAGTGAAACCTCACGTATTCTCTCCCCCTCTGCATATTTGGTTTTTAATTTACAGGGCGTTGAAGTGAATAACCGCAAAAAAGCAGTTATGGTTACAAGATTGCACCGCATGGTGGAGCTGGCTGCAGTGTTTTTACCGCCAGTTTAAGGCGGTGTGTATTTGTGCAGTTAGCGAAGGAAGACGCGGGCAGCGCGCGTGCGCCGTGATGGCCGGCTAGAGGGCAGCCGTGGTCGGACTCGGCCGAGATATGGTTCCAGGAGAAGGGCGGGAGTTTCTTCCCGCCAAGATGAAGATGCCGGATTCGTCCATATTAACTACCTCCTGCTGACTATGCTAACCAGCTTTGAAAAGGTAAAGAGGATTTTTTTAGCTCGGTGATAAGTTCTGTAGCAGTATTCTTTGTTGCCCATTTGGTTTTAGTAATAAATTATTGTGTCGCTATTCTTATAAATGTACCCCCCCCCCTTTTGTAGTTATAGTGGATCAACGTGATCCAATTTACTGTAACCAGTAGGGTTTACTTGATTAGAACTCTGTTATCTAATTATTTCCTTTTGCTCTGCTTCTGATGAAAAAATTCCCTCTACAATATGTGAAGTTTACAATACATATTATTTACGTTACGAGGAAATAGAAACTGAAGGATTTATTTTAATGAAAAGTTTTAAAGTAAACACATTATTTCAAGTGTACAATAGAAAATGCTTGTTGGCAATGGCCACAAACTTCCAGTGTACGTCCAAAGATATAACTCTGAATGCCTGTATTATTTTCTGTCTATACTAATCAATAGAGCTGATAATAAAAGTAACACGCATTCTAGTATATCTCCCTCTCTGGCTGGCTGTGCGTGTGCCCCTCATGAATTGTATGTGTCTGTCATCTTGCAATATTGTTTTCGTGGACACACACACATACACATACGTACTGTGAAATCTAATTCAAGTATACTGTAATGTTGCAAACATTTATGTATACATAAGGGTATTCACACACTGATGTTCTTTAGACGCGAAACGCATTCATGGAAATAAGTTCATTTGTGGAAGGAAGGAAGTTCTGGTGGATACCAAATCATTTGTGGAAGGAAAGGAGTTCTTGTGAATACCAAATCATTTGTGGAAGGAAGGAAGTTCTTGTGGATACAAAATCATTTGTGGAAGGAAGGAAGTTCTTGTGGATACCAAATGATTTGTGTAAGAAAGAAAGTTATTGTGGATACCAAATCATTTATGGAAGAAAATAAGTTCTTGTGGATACCAAATGATTTGTGTAAAGAAGGAAGTTCTTGTGGATACCAAATCAATTGTGGAAGGAAAGAAGTTCTTGTGAATACCAAATCATTTGTGGAAGGAAGGAAGTTCTTGTGGATACAAAATCATTTGTGGAAGGAAGGAAGTTCTTGTGGATACCAAATCATTTGTGGAAGGAAAGAAGTTCTTGTGGATACCAAATCATTTGGGAAGGAAAGAAGTTCTTGTGGATACCAAATCATTTGTGGAAGGAAAAAAGTTCTTGTGAATACCAAATCATTTGTGGAAGGAAAGAAGCTCTTGTGGATACCAAATAATTTGTCGAAGGAAAGAAGTTCTTGTGGATACCCAATCAATTGTGGAAGGAAGGAAGTTATTGTGGATGCCAAATCGTTCATAGAAGGAAGTTTTTGGGAAAACCAAATCATTCATGGAAGGAATATCTTATGCACTTGAAGTATTCGTAGAAGCAATTTATTGCGGATATCAAAGAGGATGTTCTTGTGGATTAAACTTGAAGTCATTCGTAGAAGGAAGCTTTTGTGCACATTAAAAAAAAAATCGTAAATTCGTAGACGTAAGTTCTTGTGTACATAAATATTCACAAAAGGAAGTTCTTGTAAACACAAAATATTTTATAGAAGTAAGTTTTTGTACACATACAAAAATCGTAAATTCGTAGACGGAAGATCTTGTGTACATAAGCTATTTCTAGAAGGAAGTTCTTGTTGACGTAAAGTCATTTGGAAAAATGTTCCTGTGCACAGGAGGGTATCCGTGGATGGAGGTTATTGCGTCATAAAATAAGTATTCGTGGAAATAGTTCTGGGTCACACAAAATAATCCATAGAAGGAAGTTCTTGTGCTAAAATAGCATTCTTAAAATAAATTTTGGTGCACATAATTTTATTCGCAGAAATACGTTGCGGGGATTAACGAATTTGCGGGTGGAATTTTTGTGTAGGTAATCCAAATAGTTGAGGACGAAGCGTTTGTTCAACTGCCCCGTCTCCTGTTTGAAACTTCAAAAGACAGAACCTGGGTTTTAAAACAAATCTTCAGATGGTTTCTACTTTTCATTCGCCTCCCTTGCCTTCCTTTCAACGGTGCAAAGACCATTGTTGGTGTTATTGTTATTAGCTTACGCTTTGTTGCACAAGGTGCGTATCCCTTCCCCCCAAAACACACGTGGATTCAGGGCGCATCAACTTGGAGAATTTTAATTAAACAACTCAGTTTGGTCCGGATATTGGCGTACGTACGCATGCTCAAAGGAGGCTCCATCCCCCCCTCCCCCCCACATAAACTAAACCGGAGGCCGGTCTCCTCGCCCAGTAATTACCAACACATATAAACTGTTGGCTTCCCGGCGCATTCACGACCGTTTCTGCGGGAAGGTTTTTAACGCCGGAATAGACGCGTAAACGCACGGCGAGAAGCATGTAGATTACTTCGCGGTTGAGCAATTAAACGGGCCATTCTCTGGGATGTACAAAAGGGGGGCGGAGGGGCGACATTGCAAAATCTCGGAGACCCGGGTCCCCCCTAAATCAAATTGCTGGTGAATAGAATACAGCGAGGTCTCTGTATTTTAATGGGTGTCTTTTATGTGCCGGACCGCACTGAGGGTCGATCCTGCAACCTTTGCGGGAGAGAGTTATGGGACCTCGGAACCTGGAGGGTAATCTGAGGATTTCTTTACGCGTGTAATTATCATTTTGCGGATTTCGCATCGTGTTGTAATCGCTCCGGTGGCATCCTCGTAAGAAGTTTGTGCGGATCTGTTTCGGATTTATTGAATGGGGTTTAAAGAAATGGTCGCTCGGTTCAGAGAGCATCTTTGGAACTGGCTAGCCTCAATGCACAGGTACTTAAGGTTTAAGCTTTACACCATCTGCTACCTTCTAAGTATATCCTGTTTAACGCAGTATTAGTGTGTGCCTCTTAATGGTAGCTGTAAATACGTGTGTTCTGGATCCATCGTTATATGCATGTTCTTGATGTAAATGTCCACGAGCGCTGGTGTGACAATTATACGAGTAATTGCGGTGAATGTAAGGGCATATGACATCAGGAGTATCCCAGTAGACCTATAACTAAGGACTTGGTACTTAGTGCTATAGTAGTCTGTAAGCCAGAAGGTTTATGTACAGTTCCCGCCACTGAGTAGTCTTGTCACGTGCGGGATGTTGTTGCGAAACGACTGACCATTCTGTTACCAGAGTTCTTTGAAAAGGCAAGTAAATATCAATAACCTGCTAAAAGCCTTGTAGAAGAACTTATTTTTTACTCGCCATCTGAAATACTTGCTCCCATATGGTTTGCGCTTGTTGATGGATATTTGCTATTGATATATGCCAAGTATATTACTTTTTACAAATTTCAATTTCTGCCTTTTTTTTTACAGGACCTGCAATCGGAAATCGAGAGCCACAAAGATGTATTCGCATCCCTAAACGGAACTGGCCGGAAACTTCTGAGCAGCCTCGCGAGCCAGGATGACGCTGTTATGCTGCAACGCCGCTTGGATGAGATGAACCAGAGATGGCACCACTTGAAAGCCAAGAGCATGGCCATAAGGTAGGGTTCACACGTTCAATCTAATCTCTTAAGAGAATATGAAATATTTTCCATTTTTTTTCAGTGTACAACTCTGTTCCACTACTTTACATTATTTTGTCTAATACATACAACTGCCATGGACTAGTGTTTCATGTAAGTAATTAGTAGTATACAGTATATTTTAGATTAGAAGTGGCTTAGGTGCAAATTCCCCACATCTGTTAATCGCATCAAATATATCCTTTTTCTTAGGCAACCCACGCAACGTTGCTGCTTAACGGGATTGAATATAACTTAAGGAGTTGATTTCCATACATAGTATAGGCATTCCATTTTATTTACAGAGCGAAGTACCTAGGTATATCATACACATGCTCATCAAATCGAGAATGAATTCCCAGGATTACAATCTGTGGCGTTAACTCGCGTTTTAAGTTATAATGGTGTCGTCGTAATTGTTATAGTGGGTTTTCTACATGTGCATTTGGAATTTTAGGTATTAATCATTCATCAGTGGCATTGTGAAGTAGTGGTTCTCAACCTTCGTGAGACCGCGGCCCGGTATCTTTTTTTTTTTAATCAATGACCTGTCCCAACAACTTTACTTTCTAATTTCTTAAACTTTATACATTAATACGTATCCTGAAATTAGTTATTCATAAATTATGACTTAATCGTAAAGAGTAATAGTTCGATTATGGGTTTTGTTGACAGTTATAATATTAGGTTTAAATTAGTTGTCGACCGCTGGACCTAGTGAAATCTTATAGTTTTCTCAGGCCAGCATCAGTAAATTAAATTAAGTGCTATACAGGATGTTTCAAAATGAATATCGGGGTTTTAATTTAGTGTATATTCTATTACATATACAATACAGAAATGAAACATACCTTAAAAGGAAGGGTAACTCAAACAGTTTTTTCTCACAAGTTACAAGTGTTCAATGTGGGATCCCCTTGTGACACGGCACACATCTAGTCTGTAGGCAATTTCTTCCCACACTGAAGCTAGCATGTCTGGTGTAACAGACTCCACAGCTGCATCAATCCTGCGTCGCAATTCAGGGAGGTCGGCAGGTAGCGGTGGCACGTATACACTATCTTTTTCATACCCCCACAAAAAGAAATCGCAGGGGGTGAGGTCGGGAGATCTTGGGACCCATTGCAGAAGAGCCACGTAATCCTCACAATGACGACCGATCCATCGTTGGGAAAAACAGCATTCAACCAATTCCGTACTTCACGATGAAAGTGAGGGGGCCAGATGATGTTCCTTTTTTGCTCACGATTCAGTTGAGGGTAGAACCATTGCTGGAGCATGTCCAAACACGCAGTACCAGTGATAGTGTTTTCCACAAAGAAGAAAAGTCCATACACTTGTTCTTTGGATAGAGCACAAAAGGCATTCACTTTTGGCGAATCCCTCATGTGCTGCACTGTTTGGTGTGGATTTTCAGACCCCCAAATACGCACATTATGCGTATGCACTCGTCCACTAAGATGAAATGAGGCTTCATCACTAAAGATCACACGTGTAAGAAAATCATCTTCCATGTCCAGCACATTTTCGTAGAAGTTGGCACGGGTCACATTATCTTCAGGCTTTAGGGCCTGTAACAGATGTAGACGTTACAGCCTCATGTGCAGTCTCTTTCGTAACACCCTCCAAACAGTCGTGGACGGCATTGACAGTTCTCGACTCGCCCGCCTTACAGATTTCCGACCGAAACTTACTCTGACCTGTTCCACTTGCTCATCTGGTAGACGTGGTCTTCCGGAGCTCTTCCCTTTGCACAGGCATCCCGTATTCTTAAATTGGTTGTACCATCTTCGGATGTTGTTATCCGATGGTGGATCACATCCATATTCCCGCCGAAAAGCACGTTGCACTCCAATTGCTGAGTTACACCTTGCGAATTCCAAGATACAGAAGGCTTTACGCTCAGGAGTCCTCTCCATCTTTACTACTAGCGCCGTGCTGCGGCGGAGTTACGAAACATCACATGCGAAGTAGAAACAAAAACGGTTTGAGTTACCTTTCCTTTTAAGGTATGTTTCATTTCTGTAATGTACGTATATGTAATAGAAGATACACTTCATTGAAACCCCGATATTCATTTTGGAACACCCTGTATATTCGCATGTTGCATTTTTAACACCGTATAATTCCAATTAATACTAATCGATGACTACATTGTTATGCTCGAAAAAACGATAATTACAGTATATTGTTAATTTTGTTGGTTTAAGCAAAAATTCTTCAGAACTTCTCGCAGCCCCGTATAATTGATGACAGGACCCGGTAACGGGCCGCGACCCTGTGGTTGAGAAACGCTGTTCTAAATTGTTTGTTGTTTGCCCTTTCTCTCCTTTCTATTTCTCTTATTCCTCTCCTTCCTGCTCTCTCCTCTTTCTCTTATCTTCTTTCTCCGTCTTTGTCTTCTTCTCTCCCATTCTATTAAAAAATATAATATTCCACTTCCGGATTCTTATTTCCTATTGTTCGTTATCTGTTATATCCTTTTTACCAACCAAAAACTGCATTTAACTTACCCAGCTTTCTTATTACATTTTTGAAAAGACATATCAATTTGCGACGTTATGAGCAGTTTTCACTTGGAGGTTCTTTGTTTTGAAAGCTGGAAAAATATTAAATTGGTGAGTGCTTCTATGTTAATGGGATTGGAAATGGTTAGGCTTTGTCCATTACTTTTGCCATACATTCGCTTGTCACGTCGCGAGTTATTTTTTGTTGGACAAGTTTAGTTTTATCCAGGTCAAATTGTCGCTCTTTCTTTCTAGCTTTTAGGGAACTTGCTCTTGTCGGCATAAATGCACATTACGAAGCAGGCATTGTCTTGGAGGGAATGATATGGAGGTAGAATGTCTCGGCAATATGAGTTTTACTGAATTATCCGCCGTAGCATTCAGTTTTGGAATTTCCATGATTAACTTCTAATTCGTCAGGTATTTCTCATTTTGCATGGATTTTCTTCCATATCTGTCGAATCGCGACGATGTTGCACGAGGTTGATGAAGGCACACTTGGAACAGAACAGCCATAACCAGGCCCGGACTCGAACCTGCAACCCCTTTATGTGTACCTGGTGTGTCGACTTCTCCACGCGGTTGACTACCGAAGCAGTTGTGTGGTTGTTATCGTAACGCGTTGGGAAACAAATTGTCCTGGGTTCGAGTACCTGTAAGAAATGATTGTTTCTTTATTATCTCTTTAATCTTCACCGCGTCCTTAACCTGAGGAGAATAGTAGCTGATATAAGAAGCAATTGAAGCGAGTTATTTTAGTAAGCACCAAGGTACAGCTGAGTTTTGATGCTGGCCAAGAAATGTTACGACAAATATTCAGACACACACGGAGAAAAGAAAATCATCTTGCAGACACTGAGACAAGGAGATTCATTCCTTTCTTTTCTGACAATTTTGTTCTTTCACCTCATCTTTCTTCCTCGGTTTCTCTTTCTCCTCCCACTTTTTCCTCTTTATTTTTCCTTTTCTAGTCTCTCCTTCTTGCTTTGTCTGTTCGTGCAAATTATTACCAGCATGAGCGCAATCGTATCCCATTTATGTTTTTCTTTGCTTCCATCTTTGTAGCTTTTCTTGGTCTTTCCTCAGTCGAATTTCTCTTTTCTTTTCTTACTCCTTCTTTCCTTGATTGTTATATTTTATGTTTTCTATCGCTTTGCTTCATTATGTCCTTTACTATATATCTCTCAATCGATCTCCTATTTCTGTTCTCCCTATTCTCTGTCTGCCTGTCTGTTATTTTTGCTTTCTCTCTCTCGCTCTTCTACTTTATTCTGTTTGCCTGTCTTCTGTTTGTTTTATCTCTTTCTCTCCCTGTTTGTTTTATCTCTTTCTCTCCCTGTTTCTCCCAATTTGCCTCTCACGTTTTTATTTTAAATTTATTTTTATTTTATTTTTCTCCCTCATTTTCTACATCTCTAGTCTTTTCTTTTCTTTTGTCCTTAAAATGTTGCTTTCTTACGATGACAAGTAAATATACCGTCAGTAATCTCACGTAAGGATACAACTTTTTAATTTTTAACCCCCTCCCCTTTTTTGTTACAAAACTTCCTGCGAAAGGCTATGTGTCGCAGTCTCAGTATTAGCATCGTCATTCCACTGAAGCTTCTTAAGAGGCAGATCACCAGGGCAACTAATTCCATTTGCTCAGATCCATATCGCAATCGAGAGGAAGGTTTTTAAGCTAAATGTATCCGAATTAGATTTCTCTGAGTGGATCTTCGTTGCGTAATCAAATGTAAATGATGCCTGTTTCATAGTAAAAGCTCGGCTGGTTCAGTAAGTGCTTCGGAAGATTCTCCTTGATGATTCGTTAACCTTCTTTCCCTGCTGTCAAGACATCTTTCAGTGCAGGAGTTTTCAAGTATCTTTGCTAGCCACGTGGGCATACAGCAGAACGAAGGAGCTGGTGCAGACGGCGACGTTCTCGTCCACCTTCTGCCAGCTAGCGACCTGCAGAATGTTGTTGACTTCTTGACACTTGGCAGGAAGAGTGGGATGCGGAAACTGGGAACAAGCTTCACGCTATCAAGCCCACCATAGGTGCTTGGCGTTCCTCGTCCCATCCCTCTCGTCGAGAAGAAGTTACTCTTACCCGCCTGCGTATAGGACACAGCCGTATAACGCATGGTCACTTGCTACAAGGGCTGGACCCTCCGATTCCGATGTGTCGTGCTTGCAATGTAGTTTTAAGTGTTCTTTCTATCTTTGCTATCCTCAAACAGACTTTTAATCTTCCCAGCTGTTTGTCATCCCTGTTGGGTGATGACAACAGCTTTTTATCCAACGTTTTTAGATTTTTCCGAAGAGCTGGTCTCTTCCCCCGTCTGTGAGGAAGCTTTTACTCGTAATACCTTCTGACTTTTTAAAGTGTTGTGCTTGTTTTGTGCAAGTCTTTTTACAACCTTGCACTTTTAATTTTTCAAAGTCGGAATTTTAGGTAAGGGGATATTTCCCCGAATATATTGTAGGCTGCAGAATGGCCTTAAGTGCCGACGCGCCCAAAAAAATTTAATTCATTCAAGTATCTCTGGGTAAACCCATATAAATTCCAGTCTAGGAACAAATGTAGCTATGAAAATTGTTAAAGGACCTGTCAAAATAAACATTCGCTTGTGGTAAGATTGGCATTGGCATTGGCATTGGCATCTACTCGAAGAAGGTTACGCCTGCCCCCGTGGCGGAGTGGTTAGCACATCGCGCTACGACGCCAGGGGTCCAGGGTTCAAATCCCAGCCTGGGCATGGATGTTTGTGAGTGCCCATTCATCCATTTCATCATATCATCACTCATCCCCATCTTCGCAAATTAGCCAAAAGTGGCAGAAAAAGCGAAGTAAAATAAACTAAATCAATCAATCGAAGATACTCAGAAATTAGACTCGAACCGATATCGCTATCAATCCATCGATGTAAGAAATTGTCGAATGGAGTTTAATCACCGATACCAGCCGATACTTTCTAGAGTACGGTTTTCTAGCACCCTCCCCGCTTCCCTCAAAATACCGTGAGACACAGCACAATTCAATCCCTCGCAGAGGATTACGCTAGCTGTGAATCCAGGAGCCAGAGCCTCGATATCCTGCAAGAATGGCGTCCTGGGAAGAAAAATATATATTGAAGTGCCTTCAGCCAAGCCACCCCTTTGATAAAATATAAATAAGAACATATGAAAGCAAGTTTTACGGTGGCGATATACATGTTGAAAGTGTAGGTCCAGTATCGATTAGCTTCATGTTAGACAATCGATTCTAAAGTAGTCACGAGCTATTATTATTATTATTATTATTATTATTTTACATTATTAACCGCGTATATAAATTAGTCACGAGATTGCGATTATATATTTTCTGATACTGTGACTGTTAAATTCATAACCTGTACTTACACAATTTTAACACACAATTGATAAATATTAACATTATATTTTTAATACCTAGGTATGTGAGGGAGCAAAAAGTTGATGCCTATATTCAGTATTAATTGCCTATGTATAATCTTACTACGAAAAGCCACAATTATAAACTGAGTGACAGTGCGTAATGAGTTTTCCAGACGTCGCCGTTTTTACTGTCACGAAAAATGCTTTCTGGACGCCTGCGCCCCGTTTTTTGTTCTTATTTTTCCTTTCAAATCAGACATATTTTTCCATTCAGTCTTTTTTTTCTTTTCGAAATTGGCTGAACTGCTGCATTGTTGAAACTTCTACTGTGACAGTACATTTCTCGATTCTATATTTTTCAGCTCTAACAAAATGCTAGTGTTTATTGCCGATTTCTTTGCAACTTTTAGCGGCGAGGGACAGGAGGGGTGGCCAGCCAGCGTGGCACTGTGGCTGTAGAGCATGTGATATTAGTACGCTTGTCCAAGTTCGACTAGCTTGATTGGTAGGGACAAAACTGGAGAAGAAAATCAAATACTAGAATATTATTTTGTCTGCTTCTGGTGTTCCGGCTTTAATTTACATGATCTCGCAACCCTTTATAAGTCGAAATAAATATTTTTGCCAAGATATAAACATTACACCCCTCATAGTACGGTGTCCCAGGAGTCTCTGGAGCAAACCAACGAAAACAAGTCCTCTGCTCAAGTAGGACTCGAGACCAATGCACGCGTGAGAAGGTATGTGAGTGCATGGAGGGAAAAACCAGGCTGCAGCTACTAGCCGTTTGCAGGAACGCGCACTGCTTTTCTCCGTCTACTCGCTTTCTCCCCTTCTCAACCGTTTTGTGCGGCCTTGCTCCACAGATTTCCGAAAAAGTGTAAGTATTATTTTCAGTAAGAAAGCATCCATCACAAGCATTAGTTGCTGGTAACTTCGATTCAATCCAGAAGTATGATACCTGAAGAAGAAAAGGGGGAAAGAAATATATACAAGTGATATTCTGCAAGTATTCTTTTTTGTCCCCAAAAAGGACACGAGAATGCGAACAGGACAATATGTTGAAGAGAGCAAATGTTAATAGGTTGTAAAAGAAGCTAGGAATTAGCCTCCGCATATTGACAGTGTCTTGGCTCTGATGCTGAGTGACGGGTTCCTGTTAAGCCTTGAGGGTAAACATCGCCTCGTTCAGAATTGTAACCTTCAAAAGAAGCTTAAAGGGTGAGAGGGGAGCAGCCAATGCTAGGACTTTTGTTTCGAAAGTTTGCGGACTCCTGTCAAAACTGTTTACTTAAGTCGTCTCCTCCGCCTTCTGTTAACTTCCGCGTTGAATGAGTAATGTCAGAGATCAGCTGGGCCTTCAAAACGGTGCTTTGTGTACATCACAAAGCCGCCTGCTGTACGAGTTAACAGCGCCGCCAAGTGGTAGGTATCCGAACATAATGCTGTAACTTGCGTGTTAAGGTATTTCGCCAGGTATTTTCTTGGGTACAATCACACGGCAGAAGTGGTTTCCAATTCCTATTCAAATGATTGAGGAATGCTGAATTGGAATTCGAGGCCGCTGATAATGCTTCAGAGTTATCCAATCCACACTGCACAACAAATGTGCCCGTTGCATACCTTTCAAGGATACCGTTTAGTAAGTATTATGGCAAGTGTGACACACACACACACACACACACACACACACAGACGTAACAATCCACCTTTTCCATTTCTTGCGAGTCTGCTCACAATGGACAAGGGTGCAGTCAATGCGTCGCTTAATTCACATTTCTGATTGGTCGACCTCCGTGGCTGACTGGTTAGCACATAGCGCTCCGACGCCACGGGCCCTTGTTTGGAATCCCGTCCTGGCATGGGTGTTCTTTGTGGGTGTCAGATTAGCCAAAAGTGGCAGAAATGGAAGCAAAATAAACGAAATCTATCGCTAAGCGAATCTATCATTACCCTCATGAATCGACGACAACGTACTTACACCTCCGAGATTCAACATTGTGGTAAAACCTTTCGTAATGAATTATTTTCAAAGTGCATTCTGTATATCATATTGCATATGGGTTCTACTTGATCCATTTTCGACTCTGGGCATTACAATTTAGCCAAGCGCACGTAGCTTGAGGGGTATTGACACTGTGCGAATTAAGCTTTTTGCTTTGTCCAATCAGTGGCGTATTTGTGATTTCATTTTGGGAGGTAGCTTTTCTGAGTATGCAAACTTCCAATATGTTACCAGTCGGTAAACTAAACTGTTACCTGGCGGTTCTAAGTACCTTAGAACATTTTGGTCTGTCTTAGGTCATTAAATCTCATGATAGCATTTAAACGTAATTTAGAAACTACATAGACCCCTATATTTACATTATAGGAACTTGTACACAAGAGAAGCTATCAAACTGTAAAACCGAAAACTTGACCAAATTTATATTTCCAAGTTGAAACTGAACGTCCATTTAACTACCTACAAGTTTCTCGCGAACATTTTAATACATGTAAAATATGAGCACTGTGCCATGAAAACTTAAGTGGAAAACAACCTGCTGTTGTCTCGGCTCGGAAAGGTTGTTCAGTTGCAGAATGGTGTTGTCATTTATAATCCACAAGGCTGCATACTTTTCGACAGGGAAATCTTTCTTGAGTGAACCATTAATGGACATATACGATTTTACCATTGCGTTCAATTCTATTTTCTTTTGAGGGTGATAAAAACATCCCTGCCAATGATAAAAATAATTTTCTTTCCCCGGGGATATTTTTTTTATGGGGGAAAGGGAAAATCCCCTCCGTTAATTCACACTCCCCCAAGCATAGACAAATACCTACTATAGTTTTTACATCATCCATCTGCTTGACCTTATTATTATTAACGTTGCCAATACTCAAATACACATGCATATTGTCGAGTACCATGTACGTATTCCTGTGCATATTAGCGTTAATTACATTTTAGCTCACAATTTCAAACAGTTAATGTTTTAATTGATTCTGTGTTGTTACTGCAGAATAATATCTGCTAACCAGTGGCGTAGCATGGGCATTTCGGGTGAGAACGCCAAGTCCGAAGGAAGGGTCGGCCCTTTTTTGCTTAATAATTTACTTATGGAGTTAGTCGCCACAGGTATTGTTTATTTTCCTGAAGTCAGCTGGGTTTTCAATAAAACATCATCCATGCATGTTTTAGATAGAAAATGAGATGCCTCACTATGCAACAAATGTTTTGAACTCTGGTGTTTTTACCTTTTTTTATATCTTTCGGCATTACGCAAGTCATTAAAAAACCTGCCTGAATCACAAGCTCCTCTGAACAACAGTAGACGTCATTGTTGTGGATGATCCAACTACTGATTGATTTGGTTTATTTTACTTCGCTTTTCTACCAATTTTGGTTAATCGCGAATATGAATATGAGTGATGATATTGATGAAGTTGATGAAGAAACACTCACAAAGAACACTCGTGCTCACGCCGGGATTCGAACCAGGGACCTCTGTCGTTTTGGCGCGCTGTGCAAAACACTCTTGACACGGAGGTGGGTGGATGATCCAACTATCGTACACTCTACTGACGTAACAGTGCCGATTAGTAATTCAGACCACTGTTTATTGCATCTTGAGAATGCTGATAAACATTTTAAAATAATTTTGTCCAGAGACCATTCGATGTTAAGAGTTTTCAAATGAATGCTTAACACTTCCATTGACACAATATTAAGCAGTTAGATACAAATGAAAAACTAATAATAATAATAATAAAATAAAAGAATAGTTTTGCGGGTTAAGCCGAACTTCTACCACGAGGACTTCACCAACTTGTTTGACCAAAAATGTGTTGATCTTTTAGTTTTTAATTCACATCGCTGTTCGTGCGATAAATTATACAATGCATTGGGCATTAAGAAGTGGTATATTTGAGTTTGGTAAAGTTACGTTAGTCAATATTGCGTATTGTAACATCACACAGCACGAGCGCGAAGAAACGGGTAGGAATTCTGCTTCTGTCGTCTGCGTCGGCAGGCAGGAAGGGTCATATGAGCCCTAGAACCAACCACGTAGCTCTCCGCTCCGTACGTCGGCGTTCAAGAGGGCATTGCGCGCCTGCTGTAGAGATCCAAGCTTTCCCTCCAGATAGGCAGCAAGAAATATAGAGTCTTTTACGACGAACCTGCCCGGCGTCCGGTCAGGAAAGGCATTGAAACAAAATGCTAGAACGAGTGTTGTTAGTGGAGCGTTGCAAGCGGATCGCGAAAACAAGCTATTATAAGGCCATGAAGGTCAAACATATATGAAATTAGTCAAGATTTACTTTATATTTACAGCATTTACGCATTTTTTTAAATTTTAAATCAGGGAACGCCGGGCGTATGGGCGTACTATAACGCTCCGCCACTGCTGCTAATTCATTTTTAATAGAATGCTGCTTTTTTTGTATTATGTGTATAATAGCCCCATCTATTTTTTGATTATTCATAGTTTTAGCGGCGGCATCTTATAGTGACGCAGAGCTACAGACTCAGATGGTTGCCAAGCTTAGGAGAAAAAGAAACAAGAAAAGGTCCCTTAACTTGTCTGAAGGGCGGAGGCGTATTTCGAAGGGGGTGAATGGAGGGCGTGGCCTACCTTCTCTTCTTCCCCCGTTGATAAACTGTGCTGGGAAAAAGATCCTGAACGGTTTCCTCCGGGAGTTAACTGCCCGGAACGAGGGTTCGCGAACCACTTAGCACCTTCCGGAAATAGACCTCGCGGAAACGGTGCTCTGTGTCCTGTTCGCAGGTGACTTATAGCCTAGTGGCGAGATTTTAAATTTTTCAGTCTTTCGTGCGGGCGAGTTTCTGCACTGCCCAGAAAAATAGCTCGTAACGTTTTCTATTTCAAAACTTGTCCTGTAGGTATGGTTTCGTTCACCTGTTTATTACAGCGATAAAGGTTACTGGATTACTTAGAACGAATATGCAGTGTTTCTTGAACACAGTATTGTTATACTTACCTAAACAGAACGAAAAGTGACGGTAAATAACTAGATATCGATATAAGAACTACAGGTTGGCCCAAAAGAAAGCAACCGAAAGTATTGATTGTGCTCTGTCCTGGAATTTCTGGAGTGAGCGAGATAAAGCAAGTCTCTACGGAAGTATTGACTCCAGAGGGCTCGATATGTGCCGACGCACCCAAAAAATTTAAGTCATTCATTCATATGTTAATTGACATTGTAAGTTTCGTGCGTCTCGGGGCAGGAAGGGAAATGATCGCCCACGCCTTAATCCTGCCCAAAAAGACAGGAGAGGCCCAGATAATTTATGTTGCCTACATAGCTAATAGTAATGGCTTCGGAAGACATCCGATGTATACCGTACAAGCATTATAAAAACTAAGGGAAAGTACTTCATAAAACTCTCCTGTGCCATTTTTGTCACTCCATATCCTGAGGGAACGTTCCCGGGTGAAAAAAGGGACAACCAGCGCGCTGCCTTGCATCCAGGAAATAAGAGAGAGAGAGAGAGAGAGAGAGCCTAAGCATGACCCATGTCGTGTGCAATTTCGCTTACAGCACCACGAGGAGGTAGCGGCGAGTAACTAAGCACGGTGACGTCCTTCAGGAACGTTACATCCTCCCCCCTCCCCTCACATCTCCCACCACGGAACAATATGTTCGGGAACAAGTTCAGTGGCTTCATGAACCCATAAAAACGGCCGTAAATATTGTAATAGTGTGGATACTCGCAACACGGTCTAATAATTTTCCTCTTACCCGGGACCGCAGTAAACCCTCTCCCCCCCACCCCTTTACCCTCACCCTATTTCATACCTCGTCATGGACGAACGATGCGTTGTTGCTTTTTTTCTTTTTTGTAATTTCCTGGTCACCGGGTTATGTATAGCCCAGAACGGTATGCAAGATATGGTCATTCCGTGAATGAAGGTTGAGGTGCCCGATCCATAAAGAAGACGGAACGAGATGGGAATTTTACGGGGGGGGGGGTACTTTGCCAACTTCCGTTGTGTAGGGTTTGGCGCGTGGCGTTTCGAATTCCTCCCTCCTCGCCCTCGAAGCATGTAAAGTTTGCGCATTGGTGTGGCCTTGAATTTCTTAAGAGGGTTTATATATACAAGAGGGGCATGTGCTTCCAATTGTAAGAAAACTGGATTAAAAGGGGGCTATAACCCCCCCCCCTGTGTGCGCCACTGTTGGATTCTTTTTTGAATGCTACATTTGTCTCGAGGTGCTCCAAATTGATCTCACAAATCATAATTGTTAGTTTTTTTAAGTATTATACGTATTTTCTTGATCATAAAAAAAGCTTAGTATTGTCTAAATTGAGCATCTAAAGCTTATAATTTCATTTCAACGTCACATGATACGAGTATAATATAAGTGCACCTTTCAATAGATAGAAAAGTGGCAAATGGTTTCAGAAGAACTAAGGGAAAATTCGGTAATAAAAAGTGGTTGAAGAAATGGCGTGATCTTTGACTAAAATTGGAGGAGGATGTACAGAAGAAAATCAGAAAGAATGTTCAGGATGCACACGCGCTCACACACACACACCAAAGGGGGGGGAGAGTAGAAAATAGACACGGAGAGAGCTAGGTGGAGAGAGAGAGAGAGAGAGAGAGAATACAAAGAAAACGGAGAGAGCTAGATAGAAAAGGGGTGAGAGTGAATACAAAGAAAACATACACGGAGAAAGTTAGATGCAGAGAGAGAGTAGAAAAAAAACACACACACACAGAACTAAATAGAGATTGAATTAATACAAACAAAACAGCCGGAGAGAGCTACATAGAGACAGAGGGAAAGGAAACTGAGATAGCTAGAGAAAAAGAGGTGCACAGACCAAAGAGAAAGTGAATGAAGCAGAGTAAGGAAGAGAAAGCGATGTGCTAAAATGCTACCACCAAGCTGGTTGGAATCAATGAGAACTTTTTTTTTCCACAAGTCGCGATGAACAATTAATAGAAATTGATTGGTTCTCGGAATCTCGTGCTTTACTGTGGACACCGTTTGAAAACTAGACAAGGACTTTTTTTTTTAGAATTTGTTCTTCCACGCACCGAACTGTTATACGGGTATGTATCCCCCCTCTTACCCGAGAGCAATAGAATATAGTCCTTGGGCCAGAACTAAATATTTTCCTAATTGGTACAGTGCGATGCGTAAGTATTTACAAGCAATCACCATATTTTTTCTCTTTGCTTTAGCCAATGAGAGCTTCAAGAATTGGAACACAACTCCAAACAAGTAGCTGACAAACTGCTCTAGAGGACTTAAGAATCAATTAGAAAAATTAACGAAAATAGTCGTGGACATATTGCCGAGTAATACTTGTGAATCCCACCTTACCAGCCAGCGTGGCAAAATTCTCCCGGTACATCTTTTCATCACTGAAATAACATTCATAACTTTCACAAAAACACGGTGCATCTTCAACCTGTAAATGGTAAATGGTTACTCTCTCGACAGTGCATCGCCATTGTTCTGTAACTAAAGGTTCAAAGTTGACCACGAGAGGTCACTAACAGCAGCACGATTCAAACCAAGACTTTTTGGCTAAGAAGAGGTCTATACTGAATACCTTTGCCATGAATAATGGCACAAATTGGTGTTTTTACTTAATCTGCTGATGATTTTTTTTTTTTTGAAACTGTCTGGAAGAAATGCTAAGCGCGAAAATTAATCCCACGGCAATTTTTACTCTTAAAAGCAAGAAAATACTTGCGCCTCTATCGTTTGAAAAAAAGACAATTCAGTTACGTTGTTGTGTGAAACAACAAGACCCATAGTAGTGAAATCATATCGTATATTGCCTCTTGATTTTTATTATGACCGTGCAGGACAGTGAAAGCGCGACCAAAAAAAAAAAAAAAAAAAAAAAAAAAAGGTAGGGGAAAATTGGGGATGAATTCTGGTAGTGTCAATAGGATCTTCGTTCATAGCTTGGAGACTTGATTCTACATATGTATGACTTGACGAGTTACAGAATTACACCCGCCTTCAAAAAAGTGGAAAGTAATTTACCTTTAAAAATTTTATTATCTGACTACCCCCTCCCCCAACTGATGTTCTGCGGTTCAAAAGTGTTAAAAGAAAAAGTTCCGGCTTCCTCCATCCGAATATAGATTACAGAATCACAGAGCAATACCAGTACTAGTCTACATCCCACCTACGCATGCAAAAGACAACAGTAATCCTTCCTACGTAAATTGTGACGAGGCGCACAAAAGAACCGGAGGAGAGCACACCGCGTAGCAACCCACACGTGCCGCTAGTTCAATCTCAACTGACTGAAAGATAAAATCGTTCACTAACATTTAACCGCTGTTTCTGGTCCTTATTCCATTTTGACATTAGGTTCATTTCTCTCCTTAACTGCATGGAAAATGAACCTTATATACCTAATATAGATTTGGACCATACGATTTCACTCATTCAAATCACTCGATTCGGTAACTGAATGAATCGGATGCTTTTTCTTTGCTGTATCCGATTAAGGTCAACCTATTAATAGCTTACATTCGGCTACGGACAGTTTTAAATGTTCTCAGAATAATCGATGATCGATTAAAAAAAAAGAAGATCGAATATCTCGAATTATTAAAATAATGGAATTAATCGATTATGCCCTTCACTAAGTCAAGCCCCAACAATCGATTGAAGCTCAATGGCTATCCGGACAAACGAGATACTATCTCGGGGAGCGCTCTCTCTCTCTCTCTCTCTCTCTCTCTTTCTCTCTCTCTCTCTCTCTCTCTCTCTCTCTCTCTCTTTCTCTCTCTCTCTCTCTCTCTCTCTCTCTCTCTCTCTGACACACACACACACACAATGTAGTCGGGCTGTACACTCACCTCACTTAGTACTCCGGCAGTTTCTTTCTTTATACAGCATATTAGCAGAAGATACAATTCAACCTATGTTGTATAAAGCACACCTTATTACTCACATAGAGGTGCTGATTGTGCCAGTGACCATTATTTAGTAATTGCTAAATTAAGAGAAAGACTCGCAGTGATATAAATCATAAGCAACAAAATCTAAAAGTTCTAAAATTGAATACAGGAAAATTTGCTGATGAAAGAATTAAGAAAGATTACCAAATGAAACTGTCAAATAGATTCGATGTTTCGCAGGATTTAAATGATGATGAAAATATAAATGAAACAGACGTAAATAAGAATTGGGAGCACATACGTAATGCAATAGAATCACCAGCTAAAGAAAGTATATGATACCATAAACCAAGACAAAGTAAGCCATGGTTTGATAACTAAAGTCATAATCTAATAGAAATATGAAATCAGGCTAGACTTAGGTGGTTAAATAACTCTGATGGTACAAATCTAAGCAATTACGTTATAATAGAATAAAGCGAGAAGTTAACCGCACGTTTCGAAGTGCTTGAAAAGTAAAATTAACGAAATTGAAACAAACCGCAAAAACAAAAATATCAGAGATTTATATAAAGGTGTAAATGAATTTAGAAAGGGGTGGAAACCTAAAGTAAACTTGATAAAATATAAAAATTGTTGATTTTTGGCCGATCCAAGCGAAATTTAAATAGATGGAAGAACTACTTTAATGACCTCTTAAATGTTCATGGAGGAGATAAATCAGAAGTAAATGAAGTATACACAGCAGAATCTTTAGTTCCAGAACCTAACTTGACTGAAGTTAAAGATGCTATTAAAAGGCTAAAGAATAACAAAGCACCTGGCGTTCATTTAATACCAGCTGATTTAATTAAATATGGTAGAAATTCGTTAATATGTATTCATAAATTGATTTGTTTAATATGGAATAAGGAAGAAATCCCTCAACAGTGGAAATAATCCATAATTGTTCCTGTGTTTAAAGAATGTGATAAAATTAACTGCAATAATTACCGTGGAATTTATCTACTCTCAACAACATATAAAATATTATCTAACATTATTTTAACAACACCAACCCCATATGCTAATGAAATTATAGGTGATTATCAATGTGGATTTAAACGTAACAGATCAACTACAGATCAAATTTTTCACATCAGACAGACACTTGAAAAAAAGTGGGAATATAATCAAAATGTCCATCAGTTATTCATTGATTTCAAAAAAAGCATATGATTTGGTCAAAAGAGATAAATTATATAATATATTAGTAGAGTTTGGAATACCTAAGAAGCTTGTTAGTATGATAAAAGTATGCACCAGTGAAACAGAAAGTAAAATTCGTGTGGGTATTAATGTGTCTGACAAATTTACAATTCATGATGGGTTAAAACAAGGAGATGCATTATCTCCATTGCTCTTTAATTTTGCCTTAGAATATGCTGTTAGGAAGGTAAAAGAAACTAAAGAAGGACTAAAATTAAATGGTATGACTCAGTTGTTAGCATATGCAGATGATGTAGACTTATTAGGGGATGATGTAAATACAATTAAGAATAATGCTAAAATATTTTTCAAAGCAGCTAAAGAGATAGGTTTGGAAGTTAGCAAAGAGAAAATTAATGCTTACAGGCCGAAACCAAGTGTTAGGTAATAATCAAAATCTAATTATTGATAACAACTCGTTTGAACCAGTTTCCAAATTCAAATACTTAGGAGTAATATTAACAAATGAAAATGATATTAAAGAGGAAATAAAAAGTAGGCTTAATTCAGGAAATGCATGTTATTTTTCTCTTCATAAACTTTTGTCTTCTCGTTTAATATCTAAGAAACTAAAAGTTAAAATATACAAAACAGTAATTTTGCCTGTATTATTATATGGATGCGAAACGTGGTCCCTTACATTGAAAGAGGAACATAAATTGAGAGTATTTGAAAATTAAGATCCTTAGAAAAATATTTGGACCTAAAAGGGATGAGGCTACAGGTTAGTGGAGAAGGTTACATAATTTAGAACTACATAATTTGTATTCATGTCCGGATATTATTATAATGATTAAATCAAGAAGACTTAGGTGCCATGTGGCACGAATGGGAGAGGAAGGAAGAGTTTACAGGATTCTTGTTGTTGAAACCTGATGGTAAGAGACCTGTAGGAAGGCCAAGACGAAGATGGAGGGACAACGTTGAGATGGACCTAAAGGAAATCGGTAGGGATGGAAAAGAGTATATAGATCTTGCTCAGGATAGGGACAGATGGAAGGCCTGTGTTGCTGCAGCCATGAACCTTCGGGTTTAAGAAGGCTAGAGAGTTAGTTAGTTATTACTAACTTCGTTGTCCGTACCTACAAAATGGAAGTATTTTATGTCGAGCTATTGTTCTTCTTATTTTACGTCCTTTATCTACAACTTTTGGTTAATCTCCATGTTGATCGATGATAACACGAATTGATGAAGGAGCACTTGCTAAGAGACATCCATGCCCAGACCAGACTCGAACGAAGAACCTTTAATAACGAGACCGTAAGCCAACCACAAGCGCACTTCGCCATCGAGGCGGTTGTATTAGTATTATTTATTCAAGTATGTTGGACAGACCGTTTCAACATCAGAGCACAACACAAGAGAAAAAAATATTATTTAATTACAGCGCACTTACAGCCAGATACTTCCATAACTTCCGCAAAAAGAACCCTGTGGATTTCAAATCTGGAAACGGTTTCGAATTACTCTTAGAGGTTGACCTCTAGAGATCATCAAGAGAAGCATGAATCGATCATATAGCATTTTGGCTTCGAAGAATCCTAAACTCCTTGTCATGCTTACTTTACAGTGACGTATTATCAGCATTGCAACCCTGCAACTTTTGTTTGTCACTGCATGCCTTCGGAGAGAGTCGTTAGAGAAGAGTTTCATTAGGTTAGGACATTCCAGAAGTGTGTTTTTGTGAGAAATATTATTTCTGATATTAATATTTGTTGAGATTCAAGAAGTATATTAGGGTTTTAAATTTAATTTATTAAAAAATCGAACCTGTTAATACTGAGGGGTTGGCAACGAGCCCAGCCTAGCCGCGTTTCCGAATGTTGCGCACAAGAATATAGTTCCTTAGAATATAACAAACAAGGACGTATGAAGTAAAAAAATATAGATTGAAAATAGTAAATATTGAACATTCTTTAGAATTAAAAGTATTTATTACCTCTTTCATGGTAAATGTAAGATAGAGAATGTCAAATACATTGGTTCGCTGGCCAAGCCAGCAACAAAGATGGGAGTTCACAAAGAGGCTAAGAGCAAGCTTATATTTGTCTGCTTCAGTACTCAGTAGAAAAACATGGCGTCGTCTGCTAGCAGTTCGGTCGTTTCACCGGCTTGTTATTTCAAAGCGCACCGGAAAGGGAAACCTTTGAATAGTCAGGCGAAGCAAATTGTTTTAAATGTTTATTCGTATTTGCGGCGTGCTTGCCCGGGTGAGTCTGTGTGTGCAAGTGTTGAAAAAACTTCGTGTATGACAGGTGTTTGCGAGAGCGCTATTTTTAAAATGAAGAAGGAATTTCGGCAAACAGGAAGGGTGACAACGCCTGGGAAGAAAAGACCTCGTGCGATCGGGAAGTTAACTCGGATGGCCACAATGGATGACTTCACGAAGAGTGCAATTCGTAGGAAAGTTCACATGTTCTGGAGCAACGGGAGAAATGAAATTCCAACTGTTGAGAAAGTGACCGCTGCAATCGCGAGTGATCCTGATTTGCCGTCCGTGTCTCCCCGAACAATGAATCGTGTGCTACACGACTTGGGTTTCATGTTTACGAAAAGAAAGCGATCTTCAGCTCTGATTGAACGAGATGACATTGTTGTCTGGCGACACCAATATCTGCGTTCAATAAAGCGATACCGCCAAGAAAACAGAACCATTTATTATTTGGACGAAACGTGGGTTAATGCTGGACATACTGTAAACAAAACTTGGGAAGACACAACAGTGGTTTCGCACCGACAGGCTTTCCTTGATGGACTCAGTGTTGGATCAAAGCAGCCGTCAGGGAAAGGGGGGAGGCTCATTGTCGTTCACATCGGAAGCGACGAAGGTTTTGTGGATGGCGGTTGTTTGTTGTTTCGTGCCAAGAAAGGTGTCGGCGACTATCACCAGGAAATGGATGGACGACGTTTCGAGGAGTGGTTCGCCAGTATTTTACCGAAATTACAGCCAAACAGCATCATTGTTATGGATAATGCTCCTTACCATTCCGTTCGCCTCGAGAATGTGCCGACCAATGCATGGCGGAAAGGTGATATCCAGCAGTGGCTTTCGCAGAAGGCTCGCGAGGAAACCGAGCAAAACCAAAAAAAGTTCGCATGGACAGATTGCATGATTAAAGCTGAACTCCTGCAAGTTGTGGATGGTGTGAAAGGAATGTACCGTGAATATAGAGTGGACCGAGCAGCTAGAGAAGCGGGACATTCGGTTCTTAGTTTGCCTCCATATCACTTCGAATTCAATCCCATTGAATTAGTGTGGAGTGAGGTGAAGCGTTACGTTGCTTCCAACAACAAACATTTCAAGTTGAACGAAGTGGAGTCGTTATTTCACGAGGGATTACAGCTAGTGACACCTGATAAGTGGAAAAGCTACGTTAAGCACGCAATCAACGAGGAACAAAAATTTTGGGACCTGGATAATTTGATTGACAAGACTGTGGACCCACTCATAATTGAAATTGGATCAGGAACATCAAGTGATGCGACTTCCGATGACGAAGTTATGAGTGGAGTAGAGGAGTTACAGTCATCATAATGGTAAGTTTGCTGTTTTTATTTATTTATTAAAAATACTATTAGGTTTATATTTATAAATGAAAGATTTGTTATGAACAAGTACGATTCAGTTGAAATGTTTTTTTTTTTTTCCGAATTTGTGAATTAATTCAATAGCTTTCCATTACATGATATTTGTTTGACTTCCTGCTGTAAGATTCCGAGATTCCCCTCCACTTCCCCTCTCCGGATCAGCTGTTAGGAGGAGCGTTTCGCAACGCTTCGTCCGCCACTTCAACAACGCGAATGCGACGGAGAACATTTCCGAGCATCTCGCGGAGTGATACAAAAGTGTAGTTCATGTGAAAGCATACGTCACTGTATAGTAAGCATGACAAGGACTTTATACTGAACCAATCCACCATGAATATTTATACAAATTTGAGTTTCTTAAACTGAACACACAGAACATTTATAACTATATGAATTTTAGTTGCTTTACCTCGCTTTTCGACATCACACTTCGTAGATCTTTAAAGGAAGAATGAAATAACATGTTTTCCTAAATCCGCCCAACGGGTCGGTAGGTGCCTGGGCTTGCCTGGTGATGGCTTCACGGAGAATGACTATCACTCAAGGGATAAGTTATCTAAAAAAAATGCAAACAAAAGACAACCAAGAGCTTTTCCATAAGGTTTGCAAAGGAAAATACACTTGCGGAGAGCCTCATGGCCAAGGTAACACGCACCGATCTTTGAAGTATCCGAGTGAGAATATAACGGGTGCCCGATTTTCGGTTGCAGATATGTACGGATCCCATAGTAACACGGGTCTGAAAATTTAGGACCGTCCCTATAATATAACCGCTCGAAATATCCTCAAATCTATGTATGAATAACAATTTTATAATTTAGGAATCTTACATTACTTTCACATTATCCAAGGTGAGTTGTTAAAGAGGCGCTGGAGGGGAAAGTGCCCAAATTACAATTTTGTGATATTGCATTTGAGTGAAATTGGTCAACACGTTTCAATATGGCGGACGAAAACCCGATTTTTCTCTTTGGTCATGCTCACTTCTTATTCGGTTAATATTTTTTAAAACTTAGTGCATACTACATGTTTGGAGCCTCAGACAGCAATAGTGCACAAGGAACTAGGTGGGGCAAAATATAGATCATGATTGGCCTGGTTCAGACTGAGGGGTGGACACAAATGAAGTACAAACGGAAGGATGTAAGCACAGACGTCCGTTATGTGGAGAAGAATAGACGAAATTTCACGCGCTCTCTCATTGTTAAGAAACAAGGGAGGGAAGACAAAAATATATTAAGAATATACATTAGAATGCTGGCAAGGAGACAGAGGCATGCGAAATAACCATTTGATTGAAAGCGATAGACGCATTACAATATTGCAGACTTGAAAACTGCAGTAACCAGACTTGGGGAAATACTCTTGGCGCGGTTGATACGCAGGTCTTATTTCTGCAGGAGTTGACACCTGCCCACTGCACCGTAACTTCGAGTGAAATCTAAATAAAATATCACTGCAGTCTCGACTTTGGTCGTTTTTGTAGGAAAAGTGGGCTTGCATTAATTAAATTTAACTTCGAAGCAACTTTCCTCTTCCTCCAAGAGTCCCGTGGCTGTGTACTTCTATAACGCAACGAGACCGCCCTTATCTTGTTCAAGTATGCAGACGTCCTTCCAAAACGCGTCGTCTTCAATTCAAGAATGTGCCAGTGTAAGTTTGATGTGCAACTCTAGAGAACAACTTCAAGTATTTATAACACTTTCAAAGTGAGAGCTTAGCAGGAGCCTTGAGACGCGAGATGAATGAAGGAAAAGTTCTGGAAAGCTTTGGAAATCTCCCTTTCAATGGCAGGGTCGTCAAGAAGTTTCCGGTAAAGCTAAAGGGCGAACGAAGTATGTTCGCATGGGCTTGGCTTCGGTGGTCATTCGTGGCTGCTAAGATTGTCTCTGTTTTCACTCTAACTTTCTTTCTATTTTCCGTGCCATTCCCATTCTCCCTCTATGTATCTCAATCTTTCTTTCCCACATTCTTTCTCTGTTTTATGTATTTCTTTCTCTTATTCTCCTTATGTTTCAAATATTTCTTTCTTACTATTCCTTTTTCTCTCTTTTTTCTGTTTTATAGCTTTATTTCTTACTCTTTTTCTCTTTTTGTTTCTCATTGTTTTGTCTGTCTTTCTCTTTTATATCTCTTTCTGTCTATTTTTACTTCTGTTTCTTTGTCTCCGTCTTTCTTTCTCACTTTCATCCTCGGTTATATATATACATATATATTTTCTTCGTTTCTTTGTCTCCGTCTTTCCTTCTCTTCTTTCCTCTGTTTCATCTTTCTTATTTTTCTTTTCCCCTTTCTTCCTCTGTTTTGTATCTTACTATTTTTCGTTCATTTGTCTTTCTTGCTCTCTTTCCTCTTCTGCTTTATAACTCATTATTTTGCTTTTTCTCTTTCTTCCGATGTATGTATCTCTTTCCTTTCTTCTTCTGTTTCTTCTGTGCATGATTTATTCTTGCTCTATTATGTGCAATTCTGAAAATTTGGAAAGAAGCCTATTTGGGTGAACAGAGTACGCGAAGAATCGCCTCTACAGGTGCAAGCCAGTTTCCCAAGCCTCGAGTGGTGATTACGTGAGCGACACGCTGCGATCGAAGTTCTGTGATTGTACTTTGAATTAACCGTAGTTCGGCATCGAACACCTACAGGAGATGGTGTACAAGAGCTTTGTGGGAGTATACAGACTACAGCCGATTGCTTTAGGAACGCCGAGTGCATATGCAATGAGATAACCTCGGCCAGTTTTGCTCAGGAGTGTACACAGCCACGAAGATACGATCCGAAAGATAAAGGCACGGGCGAAATTCCTTCGCTATTTACACACACGCGGACACACATCATCGCTATCTGAATATTTAGCATCGCAGGAGCCGTGAAACTAGGTTTTTCTTTTTTATCCTACTTCCTGACAGCCCCAACACACATAGTAAACCAATTTATTTTATCTCCGGCAACAACTTGGTTCGTGAGCTTGCATATGACATCATATGGGCTTTTTTTCTCGCCGCGCGCATGCGCAATGATCCATATGCATGGTTATCGTCACCTGTGCACACAAATTCCAATAAAACCACTGCCCTGCTGTCGCTGCGCTTTTTCCCCTTCTTCCTTTCATATACTGTATAATCTCCGTGCGGGAAAGAATGGAAAAGAGAAGAGAAAAAAGATGATGTAAAAGCGAGCTTGCGTTCATGTGTAAGCACGCGTGAAACCACAACGAAATATAGGAAGTGGGGATGGTGCATGTTTTTGGGGCATGTACACACATATGCATGAATATACGAGGCTACTTCAAAATGTAAACGAGAATGTAATTTCTTTCGCGGAACTTTTTCACATTTTTTTTTTCAATGCTGAATAAAATCTTCACGCACACCTGGACAACATGCCGCAGTTGCGAGAGAGCTTGTGCACGTGGGGTGTGCGCGGCGAGGAGCGGTACTCTAACGTTGTAAGAGGGGCGGAAAGAAGGGGGTGAACGAGGAAGGATGCTTCGTCGGTCGCGTTCGACTGTGGAAAGCTTCTCATCATCTGATTCTTGAGTAACACTGCAGTGTGGCATTTCATTCATTACGGGTAGAACGCGAAACATCGCCATAGGTTTCGTATTAGTATGTCGTATGTATTTGCTCTGGTTTTTTGTTTATTGTCGCTCGCTTTGTTGTGTTTGTGATTTGTGCTGACCACAGAGCTGTAGTGGAGGGTTACGTTGTATATCCTCCGGTTAATCTCCCTCATTAGAGTATACCTTTTGCTAAAATGGGTATAGCTTCTACTTTCGTTTCGTTTGTATATATTTATGAAATTGGACAGTCACTTCAGTGAGCTTATTAAGGTCAAATACAAGGTGGCGCATATTGTATCTACCAACTCTAAATGAAAACTGAAAGATTGTGAGTACTTCAAGTAACTTTATATGTTTATTACATAAAAATATACACATAGACATCAGTGCACCTTGAAAATGACATCTCTAAATGTCCTCCTCCTGCTTGGATGCACTGTTCTAGGCGATGCAGGAAGGCTTTCATGGCGGGCGTCTCAACATGTATTTCACGGTGACTGACGGTTCACAACATTACCCGTGGCTCTCCACCGTCTAACCCACCTCAGAATGCTGTGTGTCTCTGGAATAGGTGCGTGGCGATCTTCATTGTTCTGCCGCGGTGTCCGGTGTCTGTTTGGATGAAGGCTTCCACCACCTCAACCCGAGTCTGCACCGAACAACGATCCATGGTATACTAATTACCTGACTCTCAACGGATGTAGATATGCCACACATGCGCACGTGCCTTCTGGCAGGGTTGCCAACTCAAATTGGTAGATACAGTATGCGCCACCCGTTACTTCTGGTTTCACATGATCGGGAACGTAATGTTCAGAAGGCCCACCAGTTGATCAGTTGAAGCCTCGGCAATATGTGAAGATCTGGTTGGAAAACTACTATGTTTTAAATGACACTAACTCAAGAGTTTGTGCAAGCTTTGTATAGTAACACAAGAGGTATTTTTGGAGTATTTAGTAGTTCAAATCATTTTTTTTTTCTTTTAAGACGAACAAGTCAGAATATGCGAAGTAGAAATTTACACTTGTCAGAGGTATACACTGCCCTTCCATGGCGGAGTGGTTACAACTGTGTGCTACAACGCCAGGGGTTCCGGCTTGGAATCCCCGTTTGGACATGTGCTTTTATTGGGAGTGTCCGTTCGTCAATTCCATCATATTGTCACGTATCCTCATCTTCGTAATTAGCCAAAGGTGGCAGAAAGGCGAAGTAAGATAAACCAATAAATGTAATCTTCCTAATATGCCACTTTTTTTAAGTCCACTTTGTGCACAGTAAGGCTAATCGGGACTGGACCTACAGTTTCAAGTGGAATCCGAACCACTATATGCCTCCACCGGGTATCGAACCCGGGACCCCTTGATTGTAAGGTGACGACGCTACAACTGCGCCATCGGGGAGGCTAATATCGTAAACCATAGCACAAAGAACGTCAGTGCTTGATAGTACGGGGCGGGGCGCCAAACCACAACCACAAAAATATCTAGCTACTGTGCTGGAGAAAGGGTAAACATTGTGAAGAAAAACCAAGAGGAGATTGAAGTGAATTAAAGAACTGGAAAAAGAAGGGAGAGCGAGTGTTGAGTTAGCAATAAGACTACACCGTTCCTCTATTCCTCAGGGACTTCCATCTCTCTGGAAGATGATTTCCCTTAGTTTTGCACCTCACAGGAGACTCCCCGTCGCAGAGACAGCCGCTAAATCTGTTCCCATATTCCGAGTGAAATATAACGTTCTATTTGTCACAGAATCAATGGCGGTGCGACGAGGCTTCGTAGCGGCTGTAATGGCACCTTCAGGTTTAAAAGCTTCTTCATAAAATGCGGTTTTTAATTTCGCAAGGCGACACGTTATGGCGTAATTATTACTTTCCAGGGATGGGAGAAAATATGTGTTCTTAAATTAAGTGCGAGGAACATCAGTTTGAAAATCGGGGCCTAGTAATGGCGAAGCGAGGTTGAAAAATCAGGAATCAAAGCTAACAAACAAAAAAAAAATTGAAAATAATTTGTACTGCAAGACACGAAATGTAAAACCCAAGGTATTCACAATCTAGGTCATTTGCGGAGGTTACGTGATCAGCACCAGCTCCGATGTCTCCGGTATCCTTTTCTTTAAGAGGCTGGGTGAACACCAGAGCGTCTCCATGCATGTACATTGCCGGAAAAAATCACCAGGAATCGAACCCTGATTCCTGGTGTGACAGTCAGTCGACGTGCTGACTGGGCCACCGCGGAAAGAAATATGGTGAGTAACGAATAAAAGATTGTGTTTGTTTATTTGTGTTATTCGTCTCCGTAGGCTATCGGTTAGAACAAGTGTCCCTGGGTCAGTCTTTACGTTTTTCTCTTATCTGTCTCATCAGTTTGTGAAGTGTCAACTTGAATGTCACAGTTAAACAATAAATAAAAATATTCATGCTTTTAAGAATAGTAAAGAGCACTTTCCAATTACTTCATTTTTATGTTTTCAATATTGCAAATAACGTTGAAAAATTTATGAATCCGCCTCTATTGTTCTCTTTTGCAATAAGATATTTTTGTCTCGTTTTGTTCTGTAATGCAATATATCTAAACAATTCTTTCACAAACAATTACTGCTAGTCTATGTCCATAGTCCTTTATGAAAAAAGGAAAATGCTTGTCTTATTTTTTCCCCAGCGATTTTAGTTTACTATACATTAACCATTCGTTGCAATAAAATTGTTCTCAGTTTTCAAGCACGTTAGTATTAATAATCGAACCGACTTCCATTAGCTGCTCTTATGGATTCCACACACAGCATCCCCTCCTCTTTGCAATTTGCACATCCAAGATGAAATCCAAGTCTAGACTGTCATTTGTTACGGCATTTCATATAAATCTTTTAACTGTTTTCCAGTTAATTTTAATTTCGGTGTATTTTTAAGGCGATAGAAGGAGAATGATAATCTTACATTTTTTAAAAAAAGAAGTTCTCCTGTGTGTTTAATTAGGTGAATATTAGTGTTAAGTATGACGCATTTTAAGAAGGCGCCATTTAATTCACTGCAACAACGGTTAGGAATATAATATTGTGAAAGAATGGATTGACTTGGAGGGAGCTTTTCGGAAATCTCTGTTCGGGTTTTCTACCAAAAAAAGTCCAGCAACCAAAGCTAGACCCACTTGTTTGTGCGGAGTTGCGTTGGAAAAGACCCAGCAATTTTGAAGACCATTGGAAAAAAGAGATCGCTACTTTTTTTCTTTACAAGCGGAGAAGGATTCACAATGAGTATTATTTGGTAAAAGGTCATCGTTAACGTAATTGTGCCCGAGATATATTTTTGAGAAAATATTAGTTGCTACTTTTTTTTTTTTAAGAATGAAGTCGTGGTCGGGGGTAGAGAAACAGGACAGGTAGAAAGAGGGAGCTGCAGAACCAGAGAAAGAAATACGAAAAGAAAGAGAAACGGAGGGGAAAAGAAGGAAGATAGGAATAAATAGAGAAACAGTGGAAAGAAGAGAAGAGCGCAAGAAGCCCGTAAACCCGTAGAACTTCTTGAATGATACTTACTCCTTGCCCTACGTTCTATCTCGAGACTTCTGACTTCGTACTAAGGTATAGGTTATTTCTGCGCCACGGAAACTGGCTGCTGTCCTTTCACCTTTCAGTAGTTATTTATACCCAGGGTGAAAGTGATAAATGAACCCTGGAGCTTGTCTTTTCGGTATTCTCTTCTTGACACTGGAACTGTCTAATGTGGAATCTTTCCTTAGCTGTGACCAGCGCGGAATGCGTATGTGATCCTCTTGTTCTTTGGGCTTTTATTGGTTGGGTCCGGCATTGTTGCGAAGAGGGTTGTTAATTGTTTGGCTTTGGCAGTGTGTTTCCTCTTATTTCTTTATTCTCTTATAGTCGCGGTGACTTCTTTTGTGGCCGTGGGTGACGTCAGAACCACCCTCACAATGTGTATAGATCTCTGAAAAATGAGACTTGAAAAATTACTTTTGTTCTGCTGAAAATCTTGAGCGCGCGTGTGAAAAGGGGTGAATTAAATATGATCTTGTTTGATTGATTGAGTCAGATTATTTTACATCGTTTTGGTTAATCGCGATCATGGGGGATGAATGATGGGTGAAGGGACAGTCGCAAACATACGCGGACGACACAACGCAATTTCTACAGAGGATTTTCCTGGCTGAATGTTCAGCGCCAGAGCCTTGTAGCCTGCAATAGGCAGTCCAGAGTGTGCTACGTGGAAGAGAAGTTGACATTTGGGTGGATTCTGAAAGATTCACTCTCGCACCTAAAATACAATTATAATCGTGTGTGTAGTATGTACTTTTCTATCATTGTGCGGTGAGGGGGCCAGGTAAACTGAGTGGAGAAGCAGAGAGGTGCGGGAATGTTTTCTAGATACATGTAAGCATGTATCTAGGCTTGTTTTGCTAGTGGAGGCGGACTGGTCAAACGGGTGTTGACGTTGACTAGGTTTAATACGCAATGCTGCGTTCTTCCAACAAAGCCTTTCAAAGAAATGAGCCCATAACTCCCAAGCATACAAGAGCTCTTAGTTGACTCATCTAAAAAATCCACCTGAAAACTTGATGGAAATCATATCACAAAATCATTATTTATTCTGCAGTACAACATATATAATTTTCCAACTAGAGAAAGGTTGTTTTTAAGGGATGTATGAATAAACCGTGCGCTAACATTACTATGAATTGAGTTTTTTTAAAACTTTACGAGAGGGAGTGGATAAATCGCTGGTTAATTAGTCCTTGCCGTCACCACCTCCTCATGGTGCTGGCGTAACTACATGTAGGTACACTCACGGACAATTCTGGGTTGTAACGCTTTCATTGAAAGTCAATGGAATCGAAACAACCCAGAACTGGCAGTGAGTGTAGAAGAAAGGCGATACTTTTATCACTCGGATTCCAAGTTCTGGCCAGTGAAACCTTTCCGCTGCCGCTCTTTAACCTCATGACCGACTTCAGATTGTGTGATTGTGTTCCAGACCTAAGTCTTCGAATCTTCTTTTGTATTTCAGGAGAGGAATGCAGATATGTACCATTCAGAGAAGTATGCTTGTGTCAGGAGAAATGTAAGCTGCTTTCAAAGTGTTGTGAATTTTATCCCCTTCCCCCTCAACCCCATTCAAAAACATAACCTTCTGATTTTACCTTACGGTCGAAGACTAGCATCGCCTTAACTACCTGAATGGGACGGCGAAATCGACTAATAACTAATCTGTTGCCAGAGTTTAACATGTCATAATAATCACAGCATGAGAATCGTCTCAGATTTTCATAGCATGGATTGCCGAGTGCGTTTTTCAAAAACCTACTTACGCAACGATCGGCTAGTGACAGCCTTACCAACTTGGGAGATATATGCTAACAGCACCAAATCTGACCTGCCTAACCTATCCACGTAGGCATATAGAAGCAGGAATAAGCATGCAAATAGGTTAGGCACGTTAGTTTTGTTTATTTAAGTTATTATATGCATTCGTGAATAGGTTAGGCAGATCAGGTTTGGTGCTGTTTCCATGTATTTGTAAGTTGCTAAGACTGTTGCTAGCTGCTCATAGTTACGCATTCTTAGTTTTCCTTCCTTTACCTTGTATATGTTAATATGTCTACATGAAATTACCTCCATTGAGAAACAAAAATACAATTTTCATATGTTCAGCATGATTTTCTAACATCTAGTTTGCTTGTTCAAAATCTGCAATCGTGAAATTTAGAAAATATATACGTATCTCTATAATTCAAAGAAAAATGAACATACGTGATCCTTGCATTTTGAGGAACATATATTGTGTAAAGTCTCGGTTATATTTACGTGCAATATGATGTAGTTGTTGAGAGTAACGATAGGAACAATATATGCAGCCCATAAAGTAACCATCATTAGTAAAAGTGGTCATAACTTACTTAAACCATATGTAAATTATGACTACATTTACTATACTATATCATACTATCATGTAAATACTCACCTCTTGAACTAATGTAAAATATGTCACAATAAATGTTAATACCGCCTCCAATGCATTTACTTGGGGTTAGGAAAATTTCAAGTGTAAAGCATTGTTCAGATATACTGCCTGATTCAGATACACCAGTCTCGTAATGCAAGGAAAGTGGACGAAATCGAGGGATAATTGACTTTTACAACGATTTAAAAGAGAAACAATTAAGACAAGTGAATGCAATTTAAGCTAACTGCAGCCATCTGTTACACATATGATGAACTATTACTTTGTACTTCAACGACTAATTCGAAAATATCTGTTGGTATGTTGACTGAAAAGTGAATTATGGTCATTTTCTTGTGTAGCATGTAATTAAATGTGTCTGTGACTCCTTCGACTTGTTTCGAAATTTTCTCTCCATGCGAAGAGCCACTGTAATTCTCAAAATTCTAGAAAATTACGTATGTTAAAATTCGTTCTAGAGCATTCAGGTGAATGTTCGTGGGTTTTGCTTTCGCTGTTGTCTAGATATCTACAATAGTTTCATGGCACTGCAAGCCTGTTTTCTATCAGTGAAAGCGAATCACAAAGATTCATTTGGAATCTCTAGAGGAACGTTTTTTTTTAATGTCCAACGTCACCTTAATAAGTCAAGAAGTAGTGTATGTAATGTCATTATGTGGAAATTGGCGTAGTGAACGTTCATCGTTCGAAATTTTGTCAAATTATGTAGAAATACTGACCAATGCATTGAGGATGTTTTCAAAAGACACATGCATTTCAGATCTTGAAACTAATAATTTCATTATTAATGCTGAGATTTCAGTTTGGAAGCAACCAACAATCACAACTGGTGCAACCAACTAATGTGATGCAATTACTTGTTCAATGCAACATAATACTGTTTCAATACTAATCACTGTGATTCCCTGCAGGGAACTGATCGTTGTTTACATTGTGTTCTGATACTACTTCAATACGAATCATGGTGATTCCCTACAAAGAACTCATCGTTGCTTACCAACCATGTATTCTGGTACTCCAATACGAATCACGGTGATTTCCTACAAGGAACTGAGCGTTGCTTACCGTGTATTCTGGTACTTCTTCAATGCGAATCACGATGCTTCCCTGCAATGTGATCGTTGCTTACAGCGTATTCTGAGCAAGTCTTAGTGTCCCATTGAGAAGTAATAGCTGAACGAGGAAGATTGCTAGTGGGAGCGTTTCAATTGCTTCAAATGATCTCGCTCGCGCAGAGAATTGGTCCAGGCTTGTTCTGTGATAATTTTCTCCTCTCGGGATTCGCTCCACGAAGAACTTGAGGGAAAAGAGAAGATAACGGAAGCTGAGAGCGAGAGAGTGATGAAAGTCTTCTGCGAACTTCAAACAACCTGCTTCGTCGAGGGTTCGATTTACATGTAATAACGTTTGTTAGCGGGTCCCGCCGTTAGGTAGGGGATCCTGGAGAGAATCAAGGAATAAACGTGATGCGGCGGCACCAATGGGGAAGTGGATGCGCGGAGGGGGGGGGAGAGATTAATTTTTACAGAAATAATGGAAACTGTTCTTAGAAGAGGAGAAGCATCATGCTAACTCGAAGTCGAGAGTTTGACTGGACTGAATTTTGGTTCGGAATTACGCATTTATTCGACGCAGTAAACGCGATACGTTAAACGAAACAAAAGTATCAGTTAAATCAGCAAGTACTTAGCACGGTGATGATCGATTGACGATCTTTTTGTCAAGTTTTGTAGTTCTTTCATCGCAATTAGGATAAAGGGTGAGAAACGCAACGTAATTTTTTTTACAACATGTATATTTTTTGCTAGAACTAAGACAAACTGAACATGTAAGTGGCTAATTTATGATCATATCCAAAATAACACCAGAATGTAATCTCCCTGTGTTCTTAGGGTGTGAAACCTTACGCTTTTATTAGAGTATTCATTTCAGCAACTTAGTCGATTAACTTTACAAATGGCATTGCCTTGTAATTAGGAGGAAGAGAAACACCTAAAAAAGGAAAGTAATCTTTTACAGCACTTATTCACTAAGAAAGTTGTGAAACTTAATCCTTAACATTTTGAGGTTAATTTTCACAGAAGTTCAAAAGTTAATGCGGATATTAGGGATGAACTTGACAAAGGTCGAGTGTTCTTTTATCGTTGGATGATATACACTGGGGACTGTAGGAACTCATGCAACGTGTGACAGGGGTCTACCTCGCTAATACTCTGAAATTTGCTTTGGAATAGAACAGTACACGTGCAACGAGACGGATGTGAATACTTTTAAACTAATGATTCTCGCAACTTGTATTTTGCAAGTTATCCCCTAATATCCGCAATGCCTCATATGTGCAACTATTTTTGAAATGATTAGATATTGACAGCAAAATTAATTTCCTCGTAAATATTTGAAGGAAGAAAGGGATTAGGGAATTTTCGGATAAGCTGTTGTCCACCTGACCCCACCTTGACTTCCCCACTGTTTTTAATTCATTCCTGCTTCATAATAAAAAAATCGTAGAAATCGCATAAAATCACAGTGAAAACTTCAATTAGTTACTAGCAATCAGTCCAACGTGTGATCAAAAAATCACGGTTCCTTCCAATCAGCGAACCATCGTGCGATTCAATATTCTCTCAGAAAAGGCGCAGGAGAGCGTTGAATTAAACTGACAGAACAGCATCCGGCATCTTGATCTAAACAGCCTGACCTTTAGTCTGCCCAGGAAGTAACGTTCCAAGCACAGAGCAGGAGGGAAAAAGGAAATATTCCGTTCGAAAAGAAAGACGAAGAATTCGTTTTCCTGCTCCCATGAATTCCACTTGCTGTCGCCTTACGGACGTGGATTTTCCGCAAGAAGAGGTTCTCTGCCTGCGGCAACCAAATAGCTGATTGATTGATGAGAAGGCTTCGACAAGTTAAACGTGCGGCTAAGTCCCTCAGCTGTTGACGGCTTCCTTTTAAGCACGTAGGCGACTGGGAAAGCCCTTTCGACCTCCAAGGGAACTTATTGATTAGGACCTGGTGTATTAAAGTTTGCGCTAGGCTGTGCGTTGTCTGGACCGCCTCACCCTGAAGATTTTAGGCAAGAAAATCTCTCTCGTGGGTGGACACACGCACAGAGTATATTCAGCGAGAGAATCACTATGAGAGTGATTTCTTCAGGGAGTGAGGGGAAAAGTATATTTAGTGGGTGAATTGATACAGTGTGTTTATTCAGTGAGAGAGAGAGGAGCGTGGATTTATTCAGCCAGTGAGAGAGAAGAGCATGGATGTATGCAACCAGAGGGAGAGGAACGTGGGTTCATGCAGCCAGTGAGAGAGGGGAGCGTGGTTTTATTCAGCCAGTGAGACAGAGAGAGAAGCGTGGGTTGTTTCAGCCAGTGTGAGAGAGGGGGAGCGTCGATTTATTGCATCAGTGTGAGAGATATAGAGTTTATTCAGCTCCTGTGGGAGGAAAAATAGAGTTTATTCAACTCCTGTGGGAGAGATAGAGAATTTATTCAGCTCCTGTGGGAGGGAGATAGTTCATTCAGGTCGTGTGTGAGGGAGGTAGAGTTTATTCAGGTTTGTGTGTGAGATAGGTAGAGTTTATTCAGCTTCCGTATGAGGGAGATAGAGAGTTTATTCAGCTAATGTGTGAGAAAGTCAGGGGTTTATTCAGCTCGTGTGTTTGAAAGACCGGGGTTTATTCAGCTCGGGTGAGCCGAGAGACAGGGGTTTATTCAGCTCGTGTGTGCCGAGAGACAGAGGTTTATTCAGCTCGTGCGTGCCGAGAGACAGGGGTTTATTCAGCTCGTCCGTGCAGAGAGACCGGGCGGGTGGAATAGAGTCTTAAGGATTTGAGAACAATGCCATCCTTACAACTAATCTAATTTCTTAGAAAATTTAAACCTGGCGCAAATTACTCTGTGCAATAACTATCTATCATAAAATAATATAATATGCAAGATAAATTATACTGGGCATCGAATCTCCTTTCATATAGAAAGGGAGCCTGTACCATGAATCGAATCTAAGATCAGTGATTAATCTGTAACCGTTATGCCATCGGTGAACAGCCATATAACCTGTATGCACTTTAGTGCATTTCTGGTAGTGTAACAGCCAAGATAAAAAAATAATGGCAAAGAAAATAACTCTGAAACTTGGAGGAACTAAGAAAATACACCCATAACAATAAAGCATCGACTCAAAAATCACATCCGTTCATGGCAACTCATTTAAAGCCCTACAGTACCCTATCCCCGCAAGCTGCGCTTGTCCGAATAGCGCGGGCAGCGAGCAGGGGGGAGAAAATGTAAATTTTTTCATCAATTACGTAAAACATGATCCTGTGGCCTGTGCATTGTTCCATTCGTGAACCAATTTGGCCGCCGTACATGTGGCCTGCATTTGTAGGGTGCTTGCTGTGCCCGCATTGAAATCCCTTATGATCTCTCTCCGTGGGATAAGCCTCATTACGGTTGATATATGCGATGCTACTGTCGGGGGCTTCGAAGCGGATCTTATCTCGCCGCCGGTTTCCCTGGGTCGGCACCGGGGAAAGGGTTTATCGAGAATAGCCGAATCATTTGCCGAGGGTTTTATTTAGATTTACAATTAAATTATGGTTATCTTCTTGTCTGTTTAAAGGGTGATGTTGATTGTGTGACCGTCCGAAAAAGGAAAAGAACAACAGAACAGCGCAGAAAGAACATTTATTCCTCAACATTCATGCCAATACCATCTTACATTTCCCTTCGTTAACACTAACGCTGTCGCCTTGTAATCAAGGGGTTCTGGGTTCGATTCCCCGGTGGAGCAACATTGCAGCGGTTCGGATCTCGCTCTAAACTGTACGTTCTGTCACATTTAACGTATCTGACTATAAAGTTTGAGTTTTTGTTTTTGTGTCCAGTTTATGAACAGATAGGCTAATCGGGACTAGACCTACCGTTTAAAGTGGAATCCGAACGTGCCTCCGCCGAGTATCGAACCCCGGACTCCTGGATTACAAGGATACGAGGTTACCACTATGCCATCAGGAGACATATCTGAGCATGAAGTAAACTTGAATCTAGCCAATCACGTTGAGTGAAAGACTCGGCGGGTCTGGTGCGGGGGACATCCAGCTTCCAACACCCCCCCCCCCAAACTAAATACTAATAACTCTATATCTGGCCCTCGTAACCTAAGCACATATTCATTATTAGACCTAAGCGGAATTGTAGGTTAGGAGAATAGAGCTCTTAGCGTTTAGTTTTGGGGTTTGTTGGAAGCTGGGACCAAGACTCGCACCGTTAGAAATTACCCTAACATTTACAATATTCTACCGTTAAATTTTGCCTTTCTGCCTGTTCATTTACAAAATCGTTTTTTATTTAATACTATTTTATGTATAAAGGCAGGCGATTATTATAAATTAGTTTAATGTGCTTTGTTACCTGACACTGGCACTGGATTTACTTCTATTTTCTTTCTTAGGAACAGGCTGGAAAGCAATGCAGAACACTGGAACGCCCTCTTGCTATCCTTACGGGAACTCATCGAGTGGGTCATCAGGAAAGACACGGAACTTACGGGGCTGGGACCCATTGGTGGAGATGTGGCGACTCTGCAGAAGCAGCAGGTGAGTAATTGTACCGTTGTTTGTCATAATACATGTGTTTCTGTTGCGTACCACATCAGTATCAAGCTCAACTTATTCCCACACAAAATAACAATAATATTCTCCAGGACACCGGGACAAATAATATCATTCCGAAATTGTCCTGGAAAATCCGGGATGTAGAGCTCGCCTAGGTCCATTCTATCAACTAGGCCATCCAACATTTTGACACACTGTTCCAATGAATGAGGGATAGCCATTTCAAATTTTTGGAATAAGTTGTTGCAATTTTGCAATGTGTTGACTGTGTTCTGAGAAACGTGCGTTCAATTCTACTTCAAAATGGTTAAAAAATGAACGATAATGGTTTACTTTCTGCTCTCAGCTGGTGTATTCCTCCAATATGCCGGCTGTGTTCTTGGTCTCTTCTTTGTACTTTCTCTGCTTTGGAATAAATTTCATTAATGTTCTCAGAAATCTTCGTTTTTTGTTATTTTTTTATTTAAATATATCTATTATAATACTGACATGTTCACAGTACAGGTACAGTACAGGTTATACACAGGTTATACACTCAAGAAACTGAAGAGCTTACTGAAATATTTCTCTTATACTAATAAATTTTAAATTCTATAAAGTTTCTACAATTAGTGAATGCTATTCCACAAGCCACGCTACTTAGTATTGATACTTTTCTGTCCATCTTGTGTCAGACAACTTGAGAATGTTACGGTGCTTCCCTGGTTTACTTGCACTGCGTTTTTAAAAACCAAATTCCTTTAAGAAGACTCGAGGGGAAAAAATATGACTGATTCGACAGTTTCAATACAGTTTCTTATCGCAGAAATTCCGAAACTACAGGAAATTACAGACATTTGGTCTGCAGTCCCATCTGGTGTGTGGAATTACGTAATTTCCTTCCCATCGGTATCCCGCCCTATGTGTCTTCAATTTAGGAAGAAAAAAGTAAGTCCGAAAAAAAATATGAACAAGCGGATAGAACAGGAAATCTGGTAATTTTACTGAACCAAAATGTGGGGTTGGACCCATTGAAGCCCCCCCCCACCCCTCAAATACGCCCATGGGTATTGTCTATTACAGAAATCAGTGGGAAGCTGACTTCTGAACAGCTACATTATCACGAACGTTATTAGGATCTGAGGAATTATTACAATTTGTAAATTAAGGGTTTCAATTTTTATAAATTAGTGCTTTACGTTTTTGTCAGTCTGTCGCCGACAACCTGTTTGTATGTCATTTTTGCTTAATGCATAATGCACGAAAACGACATATCAACCAAATAATATTATTTCGATTTTTAATAATTCGATAAAAAAAGTGCATTCTTAAGATTTATTTAAGTGCTTGGTAAAAGGTAACACAACTTTCGGCAAAATCTTAAAAAACGAAGTTTCCCGACCTTGAAGTAAACGAGCAAGAAACAACTCTGGAAAGGACACATCTTCGCAGCCAAGTTTGAATGATCCGAATATTCTATTAAAGATAACTCAGATTCAGGTTGATGACGTCATAAAAGCGACGTAACGACCGTGGGTGAATGTTGTGTGCACAAATAAGGGCCGCGCGGAAATAAAATAGCATTTCACTCTGAGTTTTACGGTCATTGCTTCACCCCCTCTCCTACCCTTTCTCCGTACACAAAAATAACGCCACGGAATTTTAACATTTATTAGCTCTGCTTGAGGCTTTGTTAACTTCCCTAGTCTTATGACAACATTCATCATCGTGTGAAGCAGAAGGCTTCTTCATCTTGGTTTAAAATGTATGCGCTTATTGTCAAAGCAAGATGGTGCTCTCTCATAATTTGCTCTGATGGAAATATATTTTTTGCTGTGTTCTCTTTGCCAAAGTTTCCCGTTTTACATTATTTAATGTAGAAACAGTGCATTTAAGCACTATTTTCTTTAGCAGATTCATCGAATATTTATGATCGGTTTCAATTTTCTTGTGATTTCTCCGTTCTTTTTTAGGGCAAGGGAGACGAGAGGGATTGTCAGTCACTTCACTGGTGAACTTATTTAAATGACTTTGATAGGTTTATAAGAAGAAGACAAGTTGCACGTTGTCAGGGTATATTCTGTTTTTGTTGATTTGGTAATATGTCGTTAATGTGAATGAATGCCCTTGCCCAGGGGGGCGCGAGGGGTGGTTGCGCGCCCCTTACTTTTCTTCCACACCCCCTTCAGCGCCCCCTATCCAAAACCTATATTCTAGCGAAAACATTACCTCTTACAGTATCATATTATGCCATGTCGTGTCATATCGAGGGCCGAATGTTTGGTACTGAAGTAAGACAACATTATTTACAACATTTTCCTGTGCTGTTGGTAGTCTATAAATATCAACGCCCCTTGTATTTCTTCTTGTGTTGGAAGTAGTCTGTTTGTGTTTTTCAATGAATGTATGTAGCTCAGTGTCAGTTGTTATTGCACTGTTGATACACTGTTTTGTTGTCCGCCTACTTGTTCTTCCTCTTCTTTTCAAGTCGCATTGGGAAATAAATAATTTAGTTGCTTTCGAATTATCATCAGGTCGTTTTCGGGTAATTATTTAATGCGAACGAGTTGTATCGTGACGGTCGTTTCCTTGATAATTTGCTCTAGTAAATGTACCATTTCCGACTTTTTCAACGACTGGTACGAAGATGCCAAAAATTCACGAAAAATGTTGTTGGGAAGAGTAAGGCCCAATGGATTTTAACTAAGAAGTTGCTGTGCACTTAGCATTTTGTCCTTGCACCACAGCACAGCATCTAGCCAGACGGAAGGGAGGCTCTGTATTACGTACGTATGTATAACGAACGCAACGGAACACTTTCAGAAAAATGAAGCAGCCCAAAAAAAGTGAATTGATAATTACATGAAAGTGACTACATAATTTCGTATTTATTGTGTTATTTTCTTTTTCAAATTGCAGAACTTTAGGTTGGCTTTCTTTTACCCGACGCACACAAACTGAACACTCAAAAGTTGTTGTCGCGTATACAACGCATTTGACATTGATTAATAACTAAATATTGTATCTCAATTGGATGTGCCTTGTAATCAGTGGAGGTACATAGTGGTTCGGATCCCACTTTAAACTGTAGGTCCAGTACCAGTGGCTTGTAATCAAGGGATCGTGGGTTCGATAACCGGTGGAAGCACATGTTCGGACCCCACTTCAAACTGTAGGTCCAGTACCTCAATTGCCGGGTTGGATAACCCGTGGAGGCACATAGTGGTACGGATCCCACTTTAAAATGTAGGTCCTGTCCCGATTAGCAGATGTGCATAAAGTAGACTTAAACAATGGATGTCAATCTAAAAGAGTACATTTCAGTTACGGTCATTTATGTTAATTGTTATAAGAGCGTTACAGGAACATGGTAACTTCAAACTGAAGGATTTATTTTAGATAGATTGAGCAACACTATTAGGGGAAAAATATACTTTCAACCCTGTCCGTGGAAAAATGCCTTGCCTTGTTTGCCTTTCCATGGTAAAAATCCTCCAGTTGTCCACATGTCATTGGACTCCCTTGAACAAGCTGTTCTTTTGAAATTACCCAACGTCGTTGTTGTTGTGCTAAAATCAGGCAAAAATGATACAAGTCGCTAGTATTCTTCAGTATCATTAGCATATTATCATAGATGCCTACTAAAATTTTATTAAGATTTGATTTAGGGACTAAAACATGCATGCA